>NC_089491.1:133941585-134541585 GCF_036850765.1 Saccopteryx bilineata
AGGTCTTAGGTTGAGAAGGAAAATCTAGATCAGAAATATAGGCATGTGAGCCTAGTAAAGGAAGTCCTGTGGATGAGCGAGCCCACCCAGGAAGACTCGCTGCGCAGGACCCTATGCACGAAGGAAGGAGGTATATTTAGAGATACTCCGAAGGCTACTGAGGAGTGGCTAGGGAGGTAGGAGGGAAGCAAGAGTGTATCATGTGGAACCAGAGAAACAACAAAAAGAGCAGATATTGGGAAGCCAGGTAAGATATGGACTGACAGGTATCAGTTGGACTCATCAGGTCATAGTGATGTGGCAAAGCCAGCTCTCATTGAGTGAAGCTGGGGTTGGGTTTGTGGGTTGGAGAGTGATTGGGAGATGGAGAAGACAGAAAGTGGAGGTAACTATTTCAAGAAGCCGGGCTGTGAGTTGGCTAAGGTGGCAGTAGCTAGAACGGGGGAAGGTGTTGATTAAAGAGGGAAAAACAGCCGAGGAGGTTTGTGTGGGAGTAGAGGTAGCACTGGAAAGGTTGAAGTAATAGAAATGGCAGGGCGGTTGAGTGTTCTGACCCAGAACCAGGCAGGGGGGATTGGCCTGGGATGGGAGGAGGGACAGGAGGAAGGGCGCATCGATGCATGACGTGATGGTTGCAGGCAGGTGGCAGACAGGAAGCCCAAGGAGCACAAACTTCATCTCAAATCTTTCTGGAACACATCAGGCCAGAGCATGCAGGAGAGTGAGGGAGCCTGGAAGGTTTGGGGATGGAGTAGGACAGTTGGAATTGCTGCTGTGGGGGATGAAGGAGATGGGGAAAGATGGCAGGCGCCATGTTGAGAGCCTTCTGGGTGCTGGAGACCATGCACAGGTGGTGGCGCCAATCTAGGAAGGTGTGAGCATGCCCTATGCGTGGGTCCTCAGCCCTCATCTCGTACCTCTTGGACTGGCCTCCATCTCCACCGCTCTCCAGAAAATCTTCAATTCTCAATCCCTATCTCTGAGTTGTGCCAGAGCACCCTGTCAGTCTCCCACTGGATATAGCCACCTGTTCCAGAAATCCATGCCATGGGTACTTACTGCTTATGCCAGGCACTGGCAGGACAGATAAGGGCCCTGCCCCTGGCCCTGCTAGTAGGGTAGACCAACAGTAAAGTAACAAGATTGTTACAGGCTGGGAAAGACCCGAAGGAAAGAATGTGGGGCTGGGATTCTGGAGCCAGAGTGCCTAGGTTCTAATTCTGCCTTTGCCACATGGTAGCTGCATGACCTTGGACAAGTCACCTGACCTTACTGTACTTCAGCTGTCAAGTGAAAAGCATGCTTCAATATGCTGTGAGGATTCTATTAGTTAATATTCATAAAGCACTTAGCACTCTGCCTGACACACAGAAAACAATGTCAATTAGCTTTTTCTTCGAAGTAATAAGATAGAGTCCAGGGAGGCCACTTGGATTGATTGGGTGGATGCTCAGCTGACCCATGGCACCCAAGTATTTCTAGAAGCAGACTCATCTTATTCCTCTTCTTCTCTTTTAGAATTGGACTGCCCATTACTAAGTTCTAGGATGACTGTAGCCTTACCTCAGTCCCATCACCCTGCCTGGTGCCCTGTGAGAGTGGAGAGTGTGAGGGGCAGGGGGCTGGGAGAGAGGCCTCAGAGAGACTGGCAGATTCACCATTCATCTGTCTTTCACAGCGTTGTATTCTTTGCAACCTACCTGACCCTGGCCTGCTGTTCTGGACCTAGGTATGATAATAACATGAGGAGCAACTTGTGGGAACATGAGCAGAATCTTGGACATTCTGGTCCCAGTCCTGCCTGCCACCAGTGTGCTGTGCACCCCTAAGAGGGCCCCATCCCTCTCTGGGCTCCATCGTGTAGCCCTGCCCCTCCTTTTTTTTACTTAATACCTCTGAAGTAGGAGGGGTCTGGACAGACACATGGGAACACATGGAAATGTGGCTGAAGAAAGAGCCACCAAGAAGTGGGGATGGGATTGGGCAGAGACCCTCTTCCCTGCAGGGCTGACCCAGCCTGCGGCTGCTGCCCCCCCCCCCACTTCTCTGAACTCAGTGGCTTGCCTTACAGGAGGCATTTCCCCTGGAACCTGATCCTCCTGACCATCTTTGTAAGTGACCTGGGGTGGCTGGGGACAGATGCTGAGTGGGGATGGAAGAAGGAGGGAAGGAGGCTGGGCTTCGAGGGCCAGGAAGTCTAGGTTGGGGTGTCTAATGTGAGGTCACTGGGGGAGAGGGGTATTTTTACCCCATTTCTTCCACAAAGACATTCCTCCCTCTTTCCAAATGAGCCTAGTCTTCCCCAACCCTCGACTCCATCAACTATCTCTTTTCATTGTGATTTTATTTTTAAGAGGTTTGCATGGGGCATCCTGGAGCTATGGATAATGAAGAGCAGAGGTCCTAGAGGGCGGGACAGAGCAGGCTGCCAGCAAAAGAAAGGCACAGCTGGCATGAGGCCTCCAGCTGCTGCTCTAGGCCCAACTCCTAGCAGTAAATGTGTGTGTGAGTGAAAGCAGACTCAGAGCTGGGGGGTATGCAAGGGGTGGGGACCCAGGCTGGACCCTGAAGGTATCTGGGCCCCAAACATTTCTGCTTTTCCTTTCAGACCCTGTCCATGGCCTACCTCACTGGGATGTTATCCAGGTAAAAGGGACAGGTAGTAGGGAAGGGGAGCATAGGCCAGGCTTCTATAGAGCCAGGGACTCACCACACACTGGGGGGAACTGCCCCCAAACTCCATCCTTCTGGGAGCATTTGAATGGGGATAGGGATTCAGGCAGGAAGGAACATTGGCCTAGAGCCCTCTCCCCACACACTCTGCTGGACAGTGCCCCTGCGACCTGGCTCGGTTGCGGTTGTGGGCGGGGTGGGGTGGGGTGGGGGAGGTGGGGGGGGATGGAGGAGACCAAGGTGACTCCTGTCAGGATTCAGCTTAAAAGACCCCAGACTTGTGATCACAGACGTTCCCACCTCCAGGCAAGTGCACAAACCCCTCCCCACCCCAGCTCCCACCTTTCCAAGATCCTTCTAACAGGATTTTAAGTCTAATATGTTGAGGAGGGCAGACGCCAAACAATGACCAAGGAAGTCGGGGTAGGGTGGACCCTGGAAAAGGGTGGAGTCAAGAGGTCATGGGACCAGGTCTGGACTGAAGAGGGTGGGCCTGGGAAGGGGGTGAGGGGGCCAGAGGCCCTGCTGGGAACTGACTCCAGGGCTGTGGTCCTGCAGTTACTACAATACCAAGTCTGTGCTGCTGTGCCTGGGCATCACGGCCCTTGTCTGCCTCTCTGTCACCGTCTTCAGCTTCCAGACCAAGGTCAGCTCCGGGGCCTGCGGGCAGCAAGTTGGGGAGGAGGGCTCCAAGCTTAGATCCCCAGCTGGTGAGAGATAAAGGGGGTGGGTCTGGGGAGGCCACCTGGAAGAGGGGTGGGGAGGGGACTCCAGATTCTGGGGTGAGCACTGGGTGGGGGCCTGCGTGCAGACCTCAGCCCAGCAGCTGACCCCTATCCCGTCCTTGCAGTTTGACTTCACTTCCTGCCAGGGTGTGCTCTTTGTGCTACTCATGACTCTCTTCTTCAGTGGACTCATCCTGGCCATCCTCCTGCCCTTTCAATATGTAAGTCTTGGGGCCTCCCAGCAGACCCCATGGGGAGGGAGGGGCCCCTGCCAGCCAGAGGGTGCTGCTTCCTCCCACACCCTCCAGGGAAGGCTCAGAGCCAAAGGCTCAGAGCCTGCCACCCTGTCCAGACCCTCCTGGCACCTGCCCTGGGTTTGTTGGCAGTGTAAGCAAACCAACAAGGAGGCCTTTCTCAGCAGGCCTGGGCACCTGCCTGCTTCGTGAGCCACATCCGGCATCACCTTTCCCATCCTCCCCTCTAGGGGGGAGGTGAGGCTAGAGGAGAGTGTGCCACAAGCATTTAAACCTCTGGCAGGGGAGGGAGCTCTGGAGCTCCACGGGGCCACCAGCCCAAGAGGGGCCTTGAGGAAGGGCCTCCTGCAGCCCTTGGAGGATCCGCCAAGTCCAGAGGGGCAGATGAGGGTTGAGGTGAAGGTAGGCCCTGAGTCCACCTTCACCCCACTGGAGCACCATGGGGCCAGCCAAATCTCAGCTCTTTTACAAGTGTCCAGCCTGCCCTGGGATATCCCACAAGGACTTCCCAGGGCTCAGTGACCCATTTAGGCACTAAGGCCGCTGCAGATGAAAAAGGGGGCAGATTGAGGGCATCACAAGAAGGGTTTGAAGTTCCGACCTGGGAACCCAAGAGATGAGACTAAATTATTGAACCGCTGCTGGAGGCTCAGTCCTCATACCCGCCCCCCCCTGTTCCTCTTAGTACTTGGTTCCCGCAACCCACCCATTCTCTGCCAGGTTGTGAGCAGCATTCCTCACGCCCCATTTCCCTACCTCACCCGCTGAGCCGCGGCCCCCAGGGCATTGCTTCCAGTCCAGGACAGCTGTATTGGTTCTGGCATTTTCTTGGCTCTTCCCAGGATCCGGTTAACAAGGGAGGGGCTGGAGCTGGCCTGAGTCCCTCTGTGTATCTAGGATTGGGGGGGAGGGGCACAGAGAGGTGGCCCAGAGCTTCAAAGAACCCTTTATTACCCAGGTTAGGCTGCTGGATGCCTGTGTTTCCAGGAATCTCCTGGGGGAAGGCCCTACAGTGGGCACAGCTGGTGTGGTGCCTCTGGTAGGGTTTCCACACATAGCTGGGTGGGTGCATCCTGGGCGGGGTGGGGGGGGGTGAGATTGGGAAGGAGCCCTGTTCCAGCTTCTGCAGATAATCTTATTATGCACAGCTGGCAAGATTCCAGATGACACCCCATGAGTTCAAGTCTTCGTCCCCTTTCACCTAAGCCCCTTATCAGCCCAGGCAGAGCCTGGGAACTCCCACAAAGGGACAGACAGACTCTGTACAGGACAGGGAAGGAGAGCAGCCTCAGGCCAGACCCAGGCTGGGAGAATGACAGGGCCCCAGCAACAGGAAGAGTCACTCTGGTGCTGCCTGAGCCGGAGGCTGTGTGTGGAGGGAACAAACTGTTGGTCAGGTTGGGCGCTCCCCTGCCTGGCGCTCCACGATCACTGTTATCCTGGGGCTCCCCACCCACCCTGAACAGATGAAGAATCAAGGATCCTTATTGGGGTCCTGGAGTTTCTTAGAGACTGCTGGGGAGGTTTGGGGGTGGTAAGAGAGGGTCCTACTGGGAAAGTCTGTCCCACTTCGTCTATTCTCTGATTGAGCCCTCACCTTGCCCCTCTGCTCCAATGCCCCATCTGCCATCCTAAGCCCATTTTGCATCTGCCCCATAGGTGCCCTGGCTCCATGCAGTATATGCCGTACTGGGAGCAGGAGTGTTCACATTGGTAAGTGTGGCTCCCTGGGGGTCCCACCTTCTTAGCCTCTGCTCATCTACCCAGGCTTTCCACCATCTCTGCCTTCCTCCTAGTCCTCCTCCCTGTACCATCGTGACACAACTGAGGCAGGGCGAGGCTCCATGGTGAGGTCAAAGAATTCCCTCTGGTCTCCAAGACAGAGGGGGGCAGAATTGGATGTAAGGTTGTAATAGCAGGACTGAAGCTTTAGACAGAGCTAGGAAGAGGTACTCCTAACTTCAGGGGAGAGCCAGGGCTGCTCGTGGGGGTGGGAGAGTGAAGGAGTCTTGGCCACGTGGACTAAGTTAGCTGTTCTTCTTCTAGGGGTAATCTGGGAAGGTTTCTTGGAGCAAAGGAGATTCCAAGTGCCCTGTGAGAAAGATTCACTTAGATTGAGTTTATTCTTGGCTGTTCCCACCAAACTGAGAGTGTTGATGATGATGACTGTGATCCTGATAATAATAACAGCTGATATGTATTGAGTTCGTGCTCCGCCCTCTTCTGAAAGCTCTCCTTGTACACTTCATCCTCATAATAACTGTAAAATAGGTTCTATTGTTGTCAAATTAAGAGGAGGAAGCTGAAGTCAGAGATGTTAAATAACTTGTCCAAGGTCATCTAACATTCAAGGAAGTGGTAGGGCCAGATTGGGAACTGGACGGTCTGACTGCAGAGCCCCACTGGCTAGGTGGGAAGGGGAGTGGGTGGCTGGAAGCAGACAGAATGTGCTCCAGGCCATCTCCTGGAGCAACTCAACACAGATCCTTCGCTCAGACAGACTCTAAGCATGAATGTGATGGTGCTCCATCTACCCAGGGGGATAAACCCATGTTGGTGACATCTCCTGGGGGAGAAGGGGAGCCAAGATAAACATCCACTGCCAGCAGGAGCAGTCACCAGACTCCTCTCCCTCGTTGGAATGTTCAGCTCAAGGCAGTCTGGCCAGTTCTGGGCTCAGTCACAGGTTCCAGAAGCTTGTAGGTGACAGATTAGAGAAGCAGAAATGAGGAGAAATAGGGGGTCAGATCTGTGAGCAGAGGTTTTGAATTGAGATCAAACCAAGAGTGAGGGTGTGGTCAGTTGGTTTCATTCATTCTCACAGATCTTTGTTGAGCACCTAATATGTGTGCTGTGCTTTGTCAACAGGAAGAGCACAGTGTGTGGCACATAGCCGCACTCAGTAAATATTTGTGGAATGAGTAAATGTCCTCCAGGCTGAGAACTTGAGGGTTGGAAGGCACTAAAAAGGAATCTAGTGAAACTCCAAGACCTTCCTTTTACAGATGAGAAAACTGAACCCTAAAGAAGTGATTTGCCCCAGGTTTCCAGGCAAGGTGATAGCATATCAACTAAGTGTGATCTTGATCAAGACTAGGGTGGCCAACTTATCCCAGTTTGCCCAGAACTTTCCCAGGTTTAGCACTGAAAGTGCCACTTCTTGGGGGACCTCATAAATCTTGGGCAGCCAAGATGGCTGGTCACCTTATGACAAACTTCTCTTGGCTCCCAGGCCAGTGCTCTTTCCTCCAGGCAGTACATGCTAAAGACAAGTTTAGACTAGGAGGAGGGGGTGGGGAATTTGCAAGGAGAAAAGAAGGAGGGAGGGTCACATTGGGAGGAGTGAGCCTGCTTGGGCCTCAGAGGGTAGCCAGGGTTTGACAGGGACAATCAGAAGAAGAGGGGTCGGTGCAGGGCAAAGGGGTAGGGGGAGCATGATGGGTGGAGGGGTGGGGATTCACTTGGCTCCATGCAGATCAGGCCACAGTGTGTCAGCCATGTGGGGAGGCTGTCTGTGCAAGTAGTGTGTTCTGAACAGTAATCCATTAAATTTTAGTAATCCCTTGTGCAATTAGAATAATAAAAATAATCCCAACCATCTCTTCCACCCTTTACCTTTTAATAAAACACTTCCACACCTATTATCTCACTGGATTTTCACCTCAAACCAGGGAGAGAGGCAGCAATAATGTTATAAGGTCCGATTTCCACATCTAAAGCCCTGGGTGTTAAAGGGTCGGCACAGAGTTCCACTGCCATTAAGGGGCAGATTTAAGACAGGACCCAGGTGTCCTGTGTTCAGCCTGGTGCCATTTCCAGTGCCCCAAGATCCCCCTCAAAGAGGATAAACCTTATTGTATTGGAGCTGGGGGAGGCTGGGAGGTCTCTCCAGTAGCTGTCACCCCACCACCTTGCGTCATCAGTATTACCCTCTCTGCGGGATTATTCCCATCAACACAGAAACAGGCACGTTCTCTCTCTCTCACTGCTCCTGACTCTGCACCCTGCTCTATTTCTTTCCATAGCACTTCCTCTGACATAGTACGACAAGTATAGTCAGAGAAGTGTGTGTGTGTGTGTGTATATATATATATATATATATATATATATTTTTTTTTTTTTTTAGTGAGACAAAGAGAGAGAGAAAGAGAGAGAGAGACAGACAGACAGACAGACAGAAGGGAAAGAGATGAGAAGCATCAATTCTTCATTGCAGATCCTTAGTTATTCATTGATTGCTTTCTCATATGTGCCTTGACCAGAGTACGCCAGCCGAGCCAGTGACCCCTTGCTCAAGCAAGTGACCTTGGGGTTTTGAACCTGGGTCCTCAATATCCCAGGCTGATGCTCTATCCACTGTGATACTGCCTGGTCAAATCATGCTAGATATTTTTGATTTGTTTGTTTCTTGTTTGTCTCCTTCTAGCAGAATTTAAATTCCTTGATGGGAGAGACTTTTGTCCGACTTGTTTATGGCTGCATCCCCAGTGCCTAGAACAGAGCCCGGCACACAGTAGGCACCCTGTGAGGTTGGGGAATGAAGGGATGCAAGAGGCGTGGCTGAGGCCTGTCAGAATGGGGCAAAAAAAAGCGGCTGCACAGTTGACTGAAGTGTGCGTCACATGGGAGGAGAAACCATAGCTAATTACCCATAATGTCTCATTAGGAGATCAGCACAACAAAAGGCCTTGGTTGGGCTCATCCTTCAGATTATGTAAACAATGGTTGAAAACATGTGATGTGATTCCCACTGCTCCTGCCTTGCCCTCAGTTCACTTGGGTCAAAGGAGGGAGGGCAGGCAGCAGGTCCCCTGAGTCCCATGGGGTAGGGGAGAGGGGGAGCTGCTAGATTCATTCCCATCCCTCCCCTCAGTTTCAGGTCTTCAGAGGCCCAGCCACACAAGAACTAATGTCCCTGGGCCTTTCCATTAACCACCGACTCAGTAAGTCAGACCTCAGTCAGACCTTCTGTCCAGCTTCAGTTCTGTGCTATGGAGTCTGTGATCACCTAGTTCTAACCTAGAAGCAGCACCCAGCACCTCAGGTCTCTCCAGCCACCCATCCTGGCATCTTCTACCCTAGTGTGGGGAATTTTCAGCATCATGAGGGGCCCTCCCTGCACTGCAGCTAGAAGAATTACAAGATAGCATTTAGCATGTCCCTGCCCCACTGGCTACCTCAGGGAGGATGTTAGAAAGGGGTGGAGAGAACTGTCAGAGGAGGTCCAGACACTGATAAGAACCAATCCCCCACCCCCACCAACCTGAACCTTGGAAGAGCTTTGAGGATCAACTGATTTTCTCTCCTAGAGATGGCAGCCCCTCCCTGAAAGACTCTGCCATTTCCGAGGCAGGGCCACTCCGCTGTAGTAGGCTGAGATTGGGGGAGTGAGCAGCCCAGGCTTTTTAAGATCATGGTCCAGCCCTGAGGAACAGGCCCCTCCTAGGCCTCACCCTGTCAAGAGCTTCGGTACATTCTCACAGGCCTTGGGCTTTCTGCCTCGCCCCACCCCATTCCCCCTGGGTGCCAGACCCAGATGCCAGTAGAGTCAGCCAAAAGGTACTGGCCTCAGGGTGGTTCCGTCCTCCGCTCCCCTCTAGTGCCCTCTCAGGTGCTTTTTTGTAGAAGCTCATTGAGAGCTGGGCTGGGCTGCAGTGATGGGACAAGGTGGAGGGGCTAAGACGGAGCAGGAGGGCGAGGGGGGGAGAGAGAGCCGGTGGGGCCGAGGGCCTGGCCAACAGGTTTCCCGCTGGGGCTGAGCCTCTATGCCCACATGACTTTGGGCAGGTTGCTCTACTTCAGTTAGTTCTTCTTTGGGGATTCCCAAAAGCTAGTTAGGGTCTCTAGCCACCTAAATCAGGAGGCCAAGCCCAGAGGTCTAAGGAACAGACTAGGCATAGGACTTTAGAAATTAGGTGAGGGGCCCAATGGGACTAGAACTCTCTCTACCTGCCCAGCCTGGTCAGTTTGAGAACCTCAGGAAACATCACAGTGTCCATGCTTTACGGAAAGTCAATGGGAAGTTGTGTGGATAGTCCAGAGGCTGGGAGACCAGTTAGGAGGTCACTGCAGTATCCTAAAGTCAGGGACATGGTAGCATAGAGAATGTGCATGGTCAGTAGTAGATTCAGAGCCTGATGCTGCTTGGATGAGTGGATCTTGGATAGGAAGGTGATTTATTTGTAGAGGTGCTAGGTCTCCAAAGCCTGACCATTGGGGAACATGCAATGTCACCTGTCCTCAGTTTGTGGAAGAAAAGGAGGGCCAAGATTGTAAGCCCTCAGAACCCCCTTGCACGGAGCCCCAGAGAGAGCGTGCCCAGATACACAAACATACACACGCACGCACAGTGTTAACTGCCAAGCTGATGCAAGCCCCATTTTTCTGACTTTCAGCTCAACATTCTTTCCAGTCTTATCTTGCTGCCCATTTCACAAATGTGATAGCAGGGCCCCAGAGAGGTCATCCAGATGACTTTCCCACCACAGGAGGACCCAGAAAGGCCTCTCAACCTCTGTCACCCCGAGGCTGGGCTTTCAACAGTTACTTCCATCCAGCCCCAACAGGGACTGTGTGTCCCCCAGACATGGATGCATCTGAGGGATTCGGGAAGGAGACTTCAGTCTGCCTCTGCCCCACCCCCTTCCCTGCTTTTCTAGTGGAGCCTTCTTCAAATTAGAAAAACACTTTGAAAGGAAAAGTGGTTACACAATCCCGAGGCAGGGGTGTGGTTTTATTTTAGCCTTACCTGTTTCAGATTGTGGAAGCCCTTTTGCCTCAGCAGTTTACGTGAGCCTGAACCATCCAGTGAGAATCTTCTCTGTCCTGTCACCTGCCCTCCGCTACTAAAACAGCCCTAATGCCTCACCTGAACTCTCTGGGAGCTGAGTCCATTCCTCCTGGAGGGAGGGTGGAGTGATGGGTAATTGTTCTTTTGGGGGAAGGTACGCTCAAAGGTGCCCCCTTCCTGGCCTCATGTCAGTCTCACTTCCTGAAATGCTGCTTCTCAGAAGCCAATGTGCTGCTCACGCACATTGGGCTGGGGTCTGAGGGAGAGGATGATTCAGGGGTGCTCGCAGGGGCAAGGCAGGGAGGGGAGGAGTCGCTGCTCTCATAAGCAGGTTGGGGTTCTCCAGAGCAGAGCCAGGAAGAGGAACCATGAGAAGGACCAGCGCAGCCTGTAAAGTGGGAGGAAGCTCTCCAAGTGGCCACGTAGACCCCACCCAAAATCACATTCAAGGCCTAGCTCATCTTACCACTGCGACCTTGGGAAAGTTAGTTGACCTCTATGCTTCAGTTGCCTCATCTTTAAAATGGGACTGATATGAACTCTCTTACAAGGCTGTAGTAATGATTACATAAAATAATATGCCAAAAGAAAAAAGAAGACAGCTCAGCACCCAAACATGGTAGTTTCTCAGCTACTGTGGTAGCTTGTATCCTTATTGTAAATGTTAACCTTGTAATTCAGAGCACCAGATTTTGGAGCCAGGGTACCTGGGCTCAAATCCATTCTCTGCCACACTTTAGCTGTATGGACTGATCCAATCATGTAAACTCTCTGTGCTTCCATTTTTTTAAATCTGTAAAATGCAGATAATAATAGTACTCACTTCATAGGTCGTTGTGACTTTAAAAATGAATTAATATACGCAGAACGCGTAGAAGGTGCTCAGCACATCATCAGTGATCAATAAGTATTCCCTATTAATAGTAATCAGTTGCCTAAAGTCAAAGGCAAGATTTGAACCCAGGTCTATGTGACTCTCTGGTCCATATTCTTGAGCACTGTATTAGACTTGTGCCCTTCCTCGTAGGACCACCACAGACTCTCTCATAGGGTACTTTGTACAGTGCTCCCTTTTATCCTGGGCCAGGTCTGGCTCACATGCATGCCAGACCCTGCTCCATCAGTGGCTCATCTTCAGATGCATACCAGGACCCAGGGCTACGTGCAGCTGTCTGTGTTATCTGTGTCATTTAAATTTTTGACATCCATGTCAATAAAGACAAGAGAAATATGTGCCATTGGCCCCAGGCAACTAATGCACTCCAGGGTCTCCACTCAGCACATCCTCCGTCACCCTGACCTGCATCTCAACCTGGGGCACAAGAGTTAAGGCTGGTTGTTTCTTTCTAAAGAATCTCCTAAGCCCAGGTTCACCTTTGGCCCAGAAAGTGGTGGCTGAATCAGGTGGGCCGAGCTCCCTGCACCCCCAGGAAGCCTGCAGTGCTCTTGGCCATGAGCTCTGTTTGCAATCACTTCCCACCCTTTTTATCCTTAGCACGCAAGCATGCACGCACCAGGCCCCGAAACACATGATAGAAAGACAGTGGGACTTGGGGTCAGAAGCCTCAGGTAGGCCCTGGCCGGTTGGCTCAGCAGTAGAGCGTCGGCCTGGCGTGCGGGGGACCCGGGTTCGATTCCCGGCCAGGGCACATAGGAGAAGCGCCCATTTGCTTCTCCACCCCCCCCTCCTTCCTCTCTGTCTCTCTCTTCCCCTCCCGCAGCGAGGCTCCATTGGAGCAAGGATGGCCCGGGCGCTGGGGATGGCTCCTTGGCCTCTGCCCCAGGCGCTAGAGTGTCTCTGGTGCGGCAGAGCGACGCCCCGGAGGGGCAGAGCATCGCCCCCTGGTGGGCAGGGCGTCGCCCCTGGTGGGAGTGCTGGGTGGATCCCGGTCGGGCGCATGCGGGAGTCTGTCTGACTGTCTCTCCCCGTTTCCAGCTTCAGAAAAAAATAAAATTAAATTAAATTAAAAATTAAAAAAAAAAAGAAGCCTCAGGTTGTGAAAAGTGGTCAAAGCATTTATACTTTCTGTGCCTCAGTCTCCTCAGCTACGTGATGAACAAAATGCAACACCTGTCATAGAGGCTTATGCTGAGTCCACAGGCTCTTCTTTTGTGTAACTTTAACCTTTCTTTTTAAGTTTTCTAATTACATATGAATACAGTTATTTATTTATTTATTTTGTATTTTTTTCCAAAGTGAAAGCGGGGGAGGCAGTCAAGCACACTCCCACATGCGCCTGGGATCCACCCAGCATGCCCACCAGGGGGCGATGTTCTGCCCATCTGGGGCGTTGCTCTACTGCAATCCGAGCCATTCTAGCGCCTAAGGTGGAGGTCATAGAGCCATTCTCAGTGCCCGGGCCAACTTTGCTCCAATGGAGCCTTGGCTACAGGAGGGGAGAGAGAGAGAGAGAGAGAAAGGAGAGGAGGAAGGGTGGAGAAGCAGATAAGCACTTCTCCTGTGTGCCCTGACCGGGACTCAAACCTGGGACTTCCACATGCCAGGCTGATGCTTTACCACTGAGCCAACGACCCAGGCCTTTATTTCATTTTTTTAAATCTTAAATAACATAGGTAAAGTAAACATTGTTTTGACCATGTTCCTCACTGCTTTCCTCTGTGGTAACCACTGTAGTCAATATTCTTCCAGAGCCTGACCAGGTGGTGGCGCAGTGGATACAGCGTCGACCTGGGATGCCGGGGACCCAGGTTCGAGACCCCGAGGTCGCCAGCTTGAGCGCGGGCTCATCTGGTTTGAGCAAAGCTCACCAGCTTGGACCTAAGGTTGCTGGCTCAAGCAAGGGGTTACTCGGTCTGCTGTAGCCCCATGGTCAAGGCACATATGAGAAAGCAATCAATGAACAACTAAAGTATTGCAATGCACAATGAGAAACTAATGATTGATGCTTCTCATCTCTCTGTTCCTGTCTGTCTGTCCCTGTCTATCCCTCTCTCTGACTCTCTCTCTGTCTCTGTAAAAAAAAAAAAGAAAAAGAAAAAAAATTCTTCCAGATTTTGCTATAGGCTTTTTTACAGATATTTTCTATATAGGCTCCTATGAGGTTTGTCTGTTAACATAAAAGGGGATCACCTAATACAGATTTTTCTGCAACTTGCTTTTTTCTTATAATAGCCTATGTCAGAGATGTTTGTGCCTCAGACCTGCTACCACAATTTGTTTAACTTAGCCCTCATTGATAGAGTTTGGGGTTGTTCTCAGCATGCACTGCGAGAACCAAAGCTGCAGTGGACGGCCCTGGGTGTGCCGCTTTGTGCACTCCTGCTGGCATTTCTGTAGGATGGACACGGTCCACGTGTTAGTTTTTATGCTGATTCGACACATTGCCAGCCCAGCTTTTTGTATTCAGTGCCTGTTTGTTGGTGGCTCTGAGAGCTGGCCTTTCCCTGGCATTTCTCCCTCGCAGCCTTACCTCTGGGAGAACAACAGACCTAAGCCTAAGTTCTGTACACAGCAGGGTCAGCCTGAGTGTGTAGCCAGAGGGCGCTGGCCAGGTTCAGCGCTAGCCGATAGAGTGAACCAGGAAAGTTTGCTTTGGCGCCTCTGCCTCTGTGCATGCCCCTTCCCTTCCGGCAAGCCCACTCTACCCTCATCTCTGTCAGAATGAGACAGGTAATTTGGTTTCAGCAACTAGATAAGTGACTCTTGGCAAATCAGTCACTTTCTCTGAGACTCTTTTCCTCATATGTAAACTAATGACAGTAACACCCACCTCCAAGGGAAAATTGGGTGAGAGACGATAAAAGAATAGTGTGTAAAAGGACTATTTGTACATCAGTTAATAGCATCCTAGTTGCACTCCTGCCACTTGTCCCTGTCCCAGCCCCAGGTGCTTCTCCTGCAGGCTCTTGTCTTCAGCTGGCTACCAGCTCAAGTACCTGCTATACTTTTAGGTGTTGGTAGTTAACCCAGTTTTTAGCTGTCAACTGGGATCTTAGCTGCCAACTAAAATGTTAATTGTAAGGAAGATACCTGCTGTCCACCAAGACATTAGTTACTGATGCTTACCTCACCTAGGGGGATTATTAGTAGGTAATTTACCCCTATAATGAACGTGTAATCATAATGTAATCTCTGATGGTGCCTTTGGCTCTCATTAGACTGTTAGTTTTCTAAAGGTAACTTGCCTTTCTGAAGGCAGGTTCCCTAGAACATAGTAGATGCTCAATAAATATTGCTGGGAATAAAGGAATGAAAAGCCTTCACAAGCATGAGATTTCAGTGATGGGTGGTAGCAAGCAATAGGATTGAATTTGGGGCAGGCTCTCCCAGAGAGCCTCAAGTGGATAAGCACCCATGGCTATAGGCTAAGGGCAGGGGCAGATATCATTTCATTCTTCTTTTCTCCAAGAGAAGAGCCAGCTGGCTGCCCTGAGAGGCCTCCTGGGTGAGTGCTCCTTTGGGGAGGGGCCACCCCCAAACCTGGTTAGGTCCCAGACTTCTAAGTGGAGAGATTTATTTTCATTAGCTCGCCCAGGGGTGACCAGGCTCTGGGCAATCAACCAAGCAAGCTACTGATTGATAAGCCAGATGAGCAATTTATTAACTTCTGCTGGCAGCTGTGACTGCTAAGCAGCTTGCAGCATTGGAGTCGGCCCCTCTCCTTGCTTGTCCTCTCTACAAAAGGAAAATTTACTTGGGAATCCAAATCAAATTCAGAAAGAGCATAGAACAGAGTGAGATGATACTAAAGAATAATAGTAGTTGATGCCATATACACTGTCATCTATTTACCCTCAAAACTACACCATGGTGTGGTCATTATCACTGTCCCATTTTGATAAGAACACTAAGGTCAAGTGGGTGGTGGCTGCTAAGGGATGAAACCAGCACTCAAAGCCAGGTGTCCCAGCTCCAGCCCTGTGTTCTCATGCCCTTGTCTCAGTGCCACTGAGCTCAGAGAGGCGGGCATTCCCTTCCCAGAACCCCCCAGCCCTGGCCCCCCATTTTCCTTCTGTTAAGGCCACACAGCTTCCCCTAGTAACATATCTGCCTCCTTGGTGAGCCGCGGAAGACACTGGAGGCTCAGCAGCAGCGTACACACGTTCTCAAGAGGGCACCTGTCCTACAGATAATAACAATAAAACCACATTAATAGCTACCATTCATTAAGTGCTTACCATGTGTCAGGCACTGTGCCAGGCGTTTTGCATGCATTATCTCCCTGTCACAACAACCTCGGGAGGAAAGCACTATTCCCCTTTTACTGATGTGGACACTAAGTGCCTTGCCTAAGGTTCCACTGCTAGTCAGTAGCAGAGCTAAGACTGGAATCTAATCAGCCTGACTTTAAAGCCTGCATTTATAATCAGCCCCTACCTCCCCACCTTTGAGGTGACGTGCTTCAATGACCCACCAGCTGAAGTTGCTCCCTGTTGGAGCCTCTGTCCCCTGTGCACTGGGTGCATTGGCAGTGAGGCAGGGATCCTCACAGGCTTCCATGGGGCTGCACCTGAAGCAACTCCAAGGACCATGGGCACCAGAGTCAGGGAGTCAGTGTCTGGGGTGAAGGAAAGGGAGCTGGGCCCCAGCTTCCAGGGTAAAGTGCAACCTTCACAGGCAAGCTCCAGGCTCCTCCCTCCATTCCCTTCCCTCCTGCTCCTGGCACACTGAATTTCTCTTTGTACCATGCCTTCTCAGTCTAGCAAACTCCTACTCATCCTTCAAAGCCCAAGGACACCTTCCTCTTACCCAGTCAACCCAAATTATAACATTTACTGGGTTTTATGGTAATCATCTCAGAGTCCCCGCTAAGCAGTGAGCCCCTGAAGGCAGGCATTTGTGTTCCCCATTTTCTCTGCAGTTCTCAGCAAGTCGCTGGCATCAGCCTTGCCCTTTGCATATTTATTGTATAATAAATGTTTCAGAGGGCCCAAGGAATACAGGTCCACGCAAAAGTGACGGAAGAGCCGGGCACAGCCCAGTTAACAAGAATGTGAATTGATTTAAAGAATTCCAATCCCATGTGGATCACTGGTTCATAACCTTTGAGACGCTGGTGGAACTTTTCAGATTCTTTCTCGCAGAAAAGTACATCACCACATCTGTCAAATTTCATATGATGCCTAACCTGTGGTAGCGCAGTGGATAAAGCGTCGACCTGGAAATACTGAGGTCGCCGGTTCGAAACCCTGGGCTTGCCTGGTCAAGGCACATATGGGAGTTGATGCTTCCAGCTCCTCCCCCCTTCTCTCTCTCTCTCTTTCTCTCTCTCTCTCTCTCTTCTCTCTCTCTCCTCTCTAAAAATGAATAAATAAATTTAAAAAAAAGAAAAAAAATTATTAAAAAAAAAAGAAAACAACAACAAAAAAAATTTCATATGATACTTTAAAAAAAGTTGTTGTTGTTTTTTTGTATTTTTCTGAAGCTGGAAACGGGGAGAGACAGTCAGACAGACTCCCGCATGCGCCCGACCGGGATCCGACCGGGATCCACCCGGCACGCCCACCAGGGGCGACGCTCTGCCCACCAGGGGATGATGCTCTGCCCCTGGGGGGGGGGTCGCTCTGCCGCGACCAGAGCCACTCTAGCGCCTGGGGCAGAGGCCAAGGAGCCATCCCCAGTGCCCGGGCCATCTTTGCTCCAATGGAGTCTTGGCTGTGGGAGGGGAAGAGAGAGACAGAGAGGAAGGAGGGGGGGTGGAGAAGCAAATGGGCGCTTCTCCTATGTGCCCTGGCCGGGAATCGAACCCGGGTCCCCCCGCACGCCAGGCCGACGCTCTACCGCTGAGCCAACCTGCCAGGGCCAAGTTGTTGTTTTTTTATTGATTGATTTTAGCAAGAGAGGAAGGGAGAGAGAGAAAGAAAGACAGGGACATCAATCTGTTCCTGTATATGCCCTGACCAGAGATCAAATCAGCAACCTCTGTACTTCGGGACAATGCTCTAACCAACTGAGCTACCAGGCCCAGGCTCATATGCTGCTTATTTAGGGGTTCTACTTTGTCTTGTGGGGCCCCAGAGAAAAGCTATGTGGAGGAGTCACTGTAGACAGAGGGAAGGCCTAGTAGGGGGCAGAGGTGTGGCAGAGCGGAGTGGTCTCTACAGGAATAACTTCATAGTCCAGTAGGCCAAGAAGGTGCCCTGGGGAAGGCCTATTTTCTGGCAAGAGGCACAAACCCTGGGTGCTGTCTGTCGCAGCAGAGCAGAATAGTTAAACATGGAGGGGGGGACTCTGGGGCAGGCCTGCTTAGGTTCAAATCCTGGCTTTGCCATTTCCCAGCTGTGTAACCTTAGGCTCATACTTAATATCTCCGGGCTGCGGTTTTCTCTGGGAATAATAGAATCCCTACTCAGTAGGAATATTACTAGGACAAAGCAGGCTAATGTCTGTAAAGAACCTAATAAGTGTCTACTTCTTGTTTTCTATTAAGCATTTGTTTATCTTCTAACTAAGAGCAGGGCCCTGAGAGAATAGCAAGAAGACTAGGACTCAGCTTGAAGGCCCTTTAAAGTCTCCTCCTCTCCAAAGCCTTTCCTAACTCCCTGCCATGCTCACACAGGGTCAGGTTCCTTGGGATTAGCAACCTGTGCTTTGGTTATAGTCATACTAACAATTACTTCCCATTAGACCTGAAGGTTTATGAGGTAAGGGATCTTGTATATATTTTTCTTTGCTGTATTCCTATGCCTGGTACATAGCAGGTGCTCAGTTAATAGGTGTTAAATTAGGGACAGAAAGTATTGGGAAAGTTCCAGGTTCCGGGCTGTCACAGGAGGGTCCCTGAGCAGTCAGGCAGCAGGTGATAGTAACAAAATCAGGAGTAAGCCTGGGTGGGAATACTGGGCCCCCTTGATCAGTGACTGAACCTTCTGATTTTTTCCTGTCTCTTCCCCTTCCCTCAGTTCCTGGCATTTGACACTCAGTTGCTGATGGGTAACCGACGCCACTCGTTGAGCCCTGAGGAGTATATTTTTGGAGCCCTCAACATTTACCTAGACATCATCTACATCTTCACCTTCTTCCTGCAGTTTTTTGGCACCAACCGGGAATGAGAAGCCCTCCCCCCCCCCCAGTCTTTTAGAGAATGCTCCCCTGCTGGTCCTCTGACCCTCCCTGTGCTCCTGTATATAAGCCCAGACATAAACAAGCTCCTAGCCCAGCTTGTGGCCAGCCTGCTTACTCCCTCAGCCTGTCCCTCATCCTCACCTTCTGTAGCTTGCATCTGTGCCAGCAAAGACCCTGCAGAACTGAGGTCACATCATGCCCTCTGCCGCCCTGTCCCCCCTAGTTACATCTCCCAACGTGGAACAAGCAAGGCTGGAGGTTCTTTTAGGTTTGAGGGCCCAAGAGACAAATGAGAGGAGGTCAGCAGGATTTCAGATATGGGAAAGAGACCTGAGGAAGCCTGGCTGAGGCCTACACCTTCACCAAGATTCCTGCCAAGGCTGCCACAGCTGTGTGACCTTAGGGCACACTGTCTGTGTCCAGTACACCCTTCTCTCTTTCTCTCCAGGTCTGGCTTTGTAAAGAAGGGGCCAGGGCATGGCTGGGAGATGAGGTCAGGGTGCTCTGCAGGGTGGTGGTGGGGATAAGGGCAGTCAGTATGGCTGTCCCAGGCTGCCCATCTTCTCTCAGCTCTGGGACTGATGGCTTGTTCTAGGGACTGGAATGTGAGGGCCAAGTGCACCCAGAGAGGCATAGGAAGGTAGTGCCTCTACCTCCCGGGGTATGACAGAACACTCTTGGGGCAAGAACTGGGAGCAGGAGGTCCCACTTCTAAGTGGGAGCCTGTTTTGGGGGTCCAAGGGAGGTGGGCTCAGGACAGCCAACTGGGAGTTCTGGGCTTTGCAGTGCCGCCAGCTCAACCGGGAGGCATCCACCTGGGAGGCCTGTGGCATGGGCAGGCCTGAGATCTACTCTTCTTACCCTCTTCTCTCAGCTCCCCAGGGTGCTCCCATGAGCCTGAGGCTGAGCGCTTGTGCCCTAGAGCACTGGGTGTTCGGAGGGAGAGAGGCAGGATTATGAGAACTGAGCCAGCCCCATCTAGAGGGAATCCTACCCTGCCCCAGCCTTTCCCCTAGGCCTTTTCACACATCTTATTTCTTAAACCTTCCTCCAGCTAATGCCATTTGCTGGCTAATCCCTAGGCAGGCCTCCTGAGGCCTCAGTTGGCTGTGCTCATGTCCCTTTCCCTAGCTTCTCTGGCCACTCAACACAGTGTCCCTAAGCCCCCTTCACTCCTTATCTCCTCATCTCTCTAATTTGGAAGCTTTCCAGCCAAGGCCAGTCCCTCCAGCTGGTCCCATGTGATGAGGCCAGGTCTCCTTATCAGCCTTCAGGCAGCCGAGATCTCAGGCAGAGAGTGCGTCAGCCACTCAGCCCCCTGCAGGCCCTGTTGGGGAGGGGCCAGGGGACCACGCCTGGGGAAAGCGTGCTGCCAGCACGTGCTAGCAGCCAACTTCAGGCCAGTGGAAAGTTACTGGGTGGGTCAGGGAGGTTGAGTGGATTCCTCTCCTTCCAGATACTTCTATTACCCCTATGCTGAGGGACCTGTTTGCCCCTGGGGAGGGTGACTAGGTATGCTGTTTGTGTTCCCAGCCCATCCTTCCCCACTTTTCCTATTTTCAGTTTTCAAGAAATATTGCGGAAGCATTTGAAGTTTTGTTTCATCTTGGGTATTTGAGGAGATAAAGAACCAGGAACTGATAGTGTCACATGAGAGATAAAAGCAATTGTGAGCATGGGTAAGATGCCTACTGTGTGTTGTCCTAAATGAATCCATTTCAGCAATCCTACAAAGGTGGTACTCTGCACATCCCCATGGCAGAGGTGACCAAGAGGCTTGGTAATGAGCTCAGGGTAGTGTAGCTAACAGAACAGTTGGGCTAGAAGGAGGCTGCATGGTGGTCAGGCCCTCACGTCACCAGGGATTTGTCCTTGGTACCCACCCTGGCCTTCCATCTCCAGCCTAATTGCTTTATATGTAGTATTAGGCAGGTGTTTCTTGCTGTTTGTAATTCACTTTTGTTCTCAGCAAGAAGGAAGACCATGGCCAGGGTGGCATGAGAGAGGCACCAGGAGAGTTATATACGCTAACTTCCTTATTCAGTTGCCCCTTCGGTTCCTCTCCGCATCTCCTGCCCAGGTTCTAAGGGGTCTCTTGTTCACCCATGAATTCACAGGATCTATGGCACTGTCTTAAATAAACAAGTTTTGAATGAATGGAGGAATGAATGAATAAATGAATCCACTCCAAGTTCTCCTTTTCCTAGGATAGTTTATACAGAAACTGGGACTCGGGAAGCTTTTTGAGTCTAGGCTCCAAACGCTGGGGGTTGGGGGGGGGCCAAGCCCTTAATAAACACATGAAGAGGTGACTCAGGGCCATCGCAAAGCGGAGTGTGCTGCGGAGTCTCCTGCTCTGGGTCCTGAGAGGGCCTGTGGCACACTGCGCAGGCAGCACGGTCAGGGCGGAGGCCCCAGCATTTCACTTGCATCCGAGCCCTGAAGAGCTCCAGGAACACCTGGATGGGTCTTGGAAGGAGGAAGGGCAGGAGAACAGGAATGCGGGATTATGAGAAACCTGAGAAACCTAAAATGAGCAGGTGCCACAAGCTGCCGAGGAGGAGGGGTCCTGACGCACCGCACATTTTCGGCAGGGGTAGGCCTGGGCCCAGGAAGGGGTAGGTTGGATTTCATAAAGCTAAAGTCAGCTAGCAATCTGACCATCTGTGACGTGAAGTCAGAGGTCTCCTGCTGAGGGGAAGACAGACCGAGAGATCTTCTGGAGATTGCAGATTGGGGATGGCGGGGGAGGGGACACCTGCAAGTCCTCCAAATTCCACACCAATTCCCAGGTAGCATGCTTGCCGCCTTCTGTATCACATGGGGAAACCCCAGGAAACTTGGGTCTTCCATCCTCTGCTATTCCTCCCTGGGGAGTCAGGATTAGGCACCTTTACACTGAAAGGCTCCGCCTCTCCCTCCCTGACCCACCTAGAACAAGCCCCAAGGCTTCAACTCTCCCCCTGGGCTGGGGTTTCACACCAGCACTTTGCTGCCTCTTTGTGGCTGCTTGAGGAAAGTAGGGCCTGGCTCCGCACAGAGAAGCAGAGGGCCCTATGGCAGGGGTTGTGGGCAAGCTTCCTTCCAATCCTGGCTTTTCCCGACCTCCCCAGACCTCTCATCAGCCTCCAGCTTTTCCTTTAGTCCAATGATTGCTGCATCTCTCGGCCACTGTTTACCTGTCTGCTGTAACCAACTGTGCACCACCCCGCCCTGGGGCTCCTTCCCAGTGTTTGAGGACAGAGACACATCCTCAGACACAACTGCTGTCCTTTTCAGGCTTCACCTTCCCTGTCCGTGACTGACAAGAGATAAGAATAAAAGCAATTATGACACCTGAGCTGTTTCCTTTGCCTACCTTTTGCTTACCACCTCAGATGGCTCAGGGAGTCTGTGTGTGAGGCGTAACTGGATCCAGGATAAAAGGTTCACACCAGAGCTGCTTTTCCAAGTGCAGTTAAGTGTGAATTAACTCTCCACATTTATGTGGAAAAGGGACCCTGGTCCTACTGTCAACACCCTTTGCAGAGGCTTTTGGGACCCCAGAGTTAGAAGGAGTCCCAGAGAGCTGGCGCTGGCACCTGTCACAGCCTTACTAGAAGCTTGTCCCATCAGGGTGCCTTCCAGAGTGCACAGTTCCTTAGAAGATTATTCTTTTGACTCAAAACTTGTTTCTCTAGAAGGAAAGCTTGTTGTACCTAGCAGAATCCCCAAGAGCAGCAGCTCTAAGTCACCTGGCCTATGAGGTTTATCTCATTCCTTCCTACTGGCCACTCCCACCTCAGAGCCCCATGCCCTGTGCCATGCTAGCTGGGTTTTAACCACTCCTTCCGTCTTCTATAAAATGGGAGCTCCTTGAAGGCATGAACTGTGTCTTGTTCACCCTTGAATTCACAGGTTTTATGGCACAGTTTTGTTTTGTTTTTAGTGAGAGACAGAAAGAGGGACAGATAGGGACAGACAGACAGGAAGGAGAGAGATGAGAAGCATCAATTCTTCGTAGTGGCACCTGAGTTGTTCATTGATTGCTTTCTCATATGTGCCTTGACCCAAGGGGGTGGGGTGGGGGCTCCAGCAGAACACGTGACCCCTTGCTCAAGCCAGTGACCTTTGGGCTCAAGCCAGCGACCCCACGCTCAAGCTGGTGACCTCAGGGTTTCTAACCTGGGTCCTCTGCATCCCAGTCCGATGCTCTATCCACTGCGCCACTGCCTGGTCAGGCATGGCACAGTCTTAATGAACAAGTTTTGAATGAATGGAGAAATGAATAAATGAATGAATCTACGCCAACCCTTCTGTTGAATCTAAAAGGAAACTAAGAGGAAGGTACAGTGACTTATCCAAGTTTATGTACAAGTTAGTGACTGGGAGTAGGATCGGAAGACACATGGGCTGCTGATTATGTTACCAAGTTCCTTTGAAGAAGGGTGGAGTGTGGGAGGGGAACACGTCACACTGGAGCAATTGGAGACATTATCCTTGCCTCTGACAGGGTTTGGTATAAATTCAGCTGGAACAGGGAAAGGAGCTGGGCAATAGATGAGAGACTGAAGAGACAATAAGTAACATTTATTAAGCACCCATTGTGTACAAGACATTTGCAAAGACAGCAGGAGATAGGAGAGGGAGAAAACACTTAGTGTATTGCGGGAGAGACCATTTTGCTGAGAATCCCTAGTAAATGCTCTTTAATGTTGCCCAGCAGGGAAGCAAGTGCTGAGGAGATGTGGCTCAGCGGAAAGGGGAGCCTCTGGATCAGGGCCTGAAGTGTACGAAAGACCTAGGGGCATGAACTGGTGGAAAAGACAGCTCGGGTCTAAATTAGCAGGGGGTGGGCAAAACTGGTAACACTGGCTCGCTCGCCCCCCTGCCACCAACCAGCCCTTCAGCCTCACCATATCTGTATTCCCATTTTGTCTTCATTAGTTTCCTAAGGCTGCTGGAACAAATCACCGCAAACAGCATGGCCCATAAAAACAATTTATTCTCCTGCAACTGTGGAGGCGAGAAGCCTGAAATGAAAGAGTCAGTAGGCAACCTCCTTCTGAAGGCTTGAGGGAACCTCGTCCGATACCTCTCTCCTAGCTTGTGGTGGCTGCTGGCCATCCTTCGTGCTCCTTGGCTAGTGGCTGCCCTCTAAGCTCCACCTCCATCTTCACCTGGCCTTTTCCTTTGAGTCTCTCTGATAGGACTCTCCCTCTCCTTTCTCTTATAAAGACTCGTTGAGTCTCTCTGATAGGACTCTCCCTCCCCTTCTCTTATAAAGTCACTGGTAAGTCCAGGATGGTGATCTCTTCTTGAGATCCTTCATTACATCTGCAAAGACTTTAGATCCCCAAAAGGTCACATTCACAGGTACCAGGGGTTAGGACTCAGACACCTTTCTGGGTGGCCACTATTGAATCCACTATACCATCCACTCCCTACTGGCAGCTACTGTTTTGAGTGGTGATCTCTGTGCACATTCCCCCTGTACCCAACACCCCTGGGCTGGTATTCACATCAAGGCTCTTCATTCCCATCCCCAGGCCCCCAGGGAAATTCCAGAGCTGAGCTGCCCAGATCCAGCTCAGGTGTGCCCTCCCTCTGCCTTCACTCCAGTCTGTCTCCTGGATCATGCTCCCCCTTCCCCTCTCCCTTCCCCTCCCCACACAGGTGGCTGAGAAACTTTCTTCTCAGCCTACTATCGTCAAACCTTCTCCAAGGTCTCTGCTTTCTTTCCTGGGAAGACCAGAAGGAGCAAGTCCCACCCTATCCTTCAATAGCTCTATGCCCCTTGTTAGCTCCTTTTCCTCCATGCTAGGGAGGCCATGTGCAGGTGCTGTAGCCAAGAGACCCAGCTCAGTGCGCTCCCCCAGCCATGCCTACCTAGTGGCATCCATGTGAGGAAACAAGTCATTTTCCAAGGAGATTCTTATCTCCCAGCCATCTGAGTCTTCCAGTTGAGACCCAAGACTTCAAGGAATACAGACAAACCATCCTATGTGCCCTGTCCAAATTCCTAATCCACAGAATCTGTGAGCATAATAAAGTGGTGGTTGTTTTATGCCACTAAGTTTGAAGTAGTTTGCTATGCGGCAACCAATAAGTAGAACAGAATTTGGAATCTGGCAGCCAGGCATTGTCATACAGAACTTAAAACATACGGCATTGGTCTTGGCGCCAGGTGGTAGTGGTAGGAGAAGCCTGGAAGGCCCCAATGATACTGTTAGGGAAAGCTGAAAGGGCCTCAAAGAGACTGCGGGTGAGGGTCAAAGGAAAGTTGAGGAAAATGTAATTAGAACCTGGAGGAACAAAAATTCTTGTTACATAGTAGGAGAAAGTTTAGCAAAATTCCTATCTACACTAATGTGAAAAATAGAAAATTAATTGATGGGTCTGGCTAAGAAGATTTCCAGGCAGCATGTCGAAAATGTCAACTGGCTTATATTGGCTCATAAGAAACAGAGAAAACCTACAGAAAGAATTGTTCTGTTTTTAAGCAGAATTTGAAGGAGATGTAAAAATCCCAGGACAGTCTTTCCAGCAGCAAAGAATTCTCAAAGTAATGAAGGCTTCAGGGCAAAGATAAAATCCAGGGTACTGTCAGGGAAAAAACGGTTTTCTCATAAGGATGAAGGCAAAGGTGTGATTGTAAAATCCTTTGTTAGGACCTCAGAAAGGCCAAAGAACCTAAGGTTTCAGACAGCCCAAAGTACTCCTAAGGTAAAAGGCAACTGCTGCAAAGCCATTCTGTTAAACAGAAGTGTTGGTCAAATAAGTTTGTAAATATGATATATATGTTTGCTCGCTTGTGACTTATATTGGGTGTGGGGGACAGGCTGTAAGCAGGCCAGGTCGTTGTAGCCTAAGGTTTGGTTTTGGGACTAAGCTTTTCCCCACACCCTTGACTGATTGTATGATCTGGGTGGTGCACTCTCATGAGGAATCCAATTATGCCTTGGATAAGTGACTTTGTATCAGAGACTTCCTTGTTTGTATATTGGATTAAGGGATTTTGGTTTTCTACACTATAAAGTGGGACAGACCAGGAGCTTGGACACGCAGTTCCTGCTATCACAATTGCAGGGGCTTCCCTGATCCCTGGCCCTTCATGGGAAGAGCTGGTTTTCTGCTTTTCCCTTGTCTTCTTTTGTGGTTTGCCTGTCTTGGTGAGACACCAATAAATAGGATGGCCCCCCATCCTCTGACTCCACCATTTCTTTATCATCTGCCCGAATCCAATGGGAACCTGCATGTGAATGGCCACGATGGCGGCTCCTGGCCTTACAAGAAGGGTTCTATGGTTCCTTTTGTTTTTGTGACAGAGACAGAGAGAGAGACAGAGAGGGACAGATAGGGACAGACAGGAAGGGAGAGAGATGAGAAGTATCAATTCTTCGTTTTACTCCTTAGTCTCCTTAGTTGTTCATTGATTGCTTTCTCTATCTGCCTTGACTGGGGTGGGCTACAGCAGAGCAAGTGACCCCTTGCTCAACCCAGCGACCATGGCTCACTTCTATGATTCCATGTTCAAGCCAGCGACCCTGTGCTAAAGTTGGTGAGCCTGCACACAAGCTGGATAAGCCTGTGCTCAAGCCAGCAACCTCGGGGTTTCAAACCTAGGTCCTCCATGTCCCAGTCTGACACTCTATCCACTGTGCCACCACCTAGTCAGGCTATGGTTCCTTTTTAAATTTTTTTTCCTTTTTTTTCTTTCTCTCTCTTCTTTCCTCCCTCCCTCCCTCCTTCCCTCCCTTCCTTTCTTCCTTCCTTCCTTCCTAATTGATTTTAAAGAGAGGGAGGGAGAGACAGGAATATCAATCTGTTCCTATATGTGCCCTGACCCGGGATCAAACAGGCAAACTCTGTGCTTCGGGACAATGCTCTGAGTTATATGGCCAGGGCTAATTTTTATTTTTAATTTATTGTGTTGACTTAGTTTCAAGTGTCCCACTCAATACAATACCCTCTACCCCCCACATCGTGCCTAAGGTTCTAAAAGATACTACCCCTCAGCAGCTTCACTGGGGGTCCAAGATAAAGAAGCCCTTGTCTTCAAGAGATTTTAACCTGACTATTGGGCAGATAAAATATATTATGCTCACTTTGTTAAAGATGGAGCTGCCCAGGTGGAAGCTCATCGCCCAGGTGATATTAATGTGTGTTGGGGGCGGGCTGTGGGCAGGCAGGATCCTTGTAGCCTGGGGCTTGGTTTTAGGACTAAGCCTTTTCCACACTTTTTGATGTGGGGTGGTACAATCCCATCATGCCTCAGATAAGTGACTTTGTATTAGAGACTTCCCTATTTTGTATATTGGATTAAAGGTTTTGATTTCTGCACTATTAAGTGGGGGCAGACCAGGAGCTTGCTCTCTCGGTTGCTGAGATTAGCATTAGAGGAGAGAGCAGAGAGGAGAGGAGAGAGAGGCCATGTAGAGGAGGCCAGGAGAAGCAGCCAAGATGATGGAGTGCTGAGGGAGAAGCCAGTTTGTGCAGAGTTTGTGCAGAGAGGAGATGGGAAACAGGTGAATAAGGCTGGTGAGCTAGAAACCTTTGATTCTAGGAAACTCGGATAAGTCAGTAGCTTTGTGAGCACTGAATGAGTGGGTTTTGGAGTCCAGTGTGTTTTTACTTGCCCACTGGGTGCAAGCTAGGATTAAAGCTAATGGCCCACCAGTTCTTGGCTCCATTGTTTCATTACCATCTGTCTGAATCTAATGCGAACCTGCATGTGAATGGCCATGATGGTGGCTCATGGCCTTACACTGACCTATGGTGGCACATGGATAAAGCATAGACCTGGAGTGCAGAGGTCACTGGTTTGACACCCTGGGCTTGCCTGGTCAAGGCACATAAGAAAAGCAACTAGGAATGGATGCTTCCTGCTCCCCTTCCCCACCTTTCTCTGTCTCTGTCTCTCTCTCTCCTCTCTCTAAAAATCAATAAAAATATTTTTAAAAATATATTATTTATTCATTTTGTAGAGGAGAGAGAGAAAGAGAGAGAAGGAGAGGAGGAGCAGGAAGCATCAATTCCTATATGTGCCTTGACCAGGCAAGCCCCAGGTTTTGAACCAGTGACCTCAGCATTCCAGGTCTATGCTTTATCCACTGCACCATCATAGGTCAGGCAATAAAATAAAATCTTAAAAAAAATTGTATTTGTGACCTTGTTTAATGAATGCTTCCCAATAAGAGTCAAGAAAAAGGACAAAGTTTTCAAGACAGTTGTATTAGTAGAAGCTAGAAGCACCATCAGTTCAAACTGAAAGGAACAGAAACAGTGCAAAATGAAGATCTGGACTCCTGAACTTCTATGAGGGTAAGCAGACTGAAAAAAACCACTCAGAAGCAAGAAAGCCTATTTCTTATGGGACAAAAAAGATGACTCAGAAGCAAAACCAAGAGGCCAGAGAGTAAAGAGCCACAGATGCCTGGCCAGGTGGTGACGCAGTGGATAAAGCATCGGACTGGGATGCGGAAGGACCCAGGTTCGAGACCCCAAGGTCGCCAGCTTGAGCGCGGGCTTATCTGGTTTGAGCAAAGCTCACAGGCTTGGACCCAAGGTCGCTGGCTCAAGCAAGGGGTCACTCGGTCTGCTGTAGCCCCTGGTCAAGGCACACATGAGAAAGCAATCAATGAACAACTAAGATGTCGCAAGGAAAAACTGATGATTGATGCTTCTCATCTCTCTCCGTTCCTATCTATTCCTCTCTCTGACTCTCTGTCTCTGAAAAAAAAAAAAAAAAAAAAAAAGGTCCTGGCCGGTTGGCTCAGCGGTAGAGCGTTGGCCTGGCGTGCAGAAGTCCCGGGTTCGATTCCCGGCCTGGGCACACAGGAGAAGCACCCATTTGCTTCTCCACCCCTCCCCCTCTCCTTCCTTTCTGTCTCTCTCTTCCCCTCCCGCAGCCAAGGCTCCATTGGAGCAAAGATGGCCCGGGCGCTGGGGATGGCTCCTTGGCCTCTGCCCCAGGCGCTAGAGTGGCTCTGGTCGCGGCAGAGCGACGACCCGGAGGGGCAGAGCATCGCCCCCTGGTGGGCAGAGCGTTGCCCCCTGGTGGGCGTGCCAGGTGGATCCCGGTCGGGCGCATGCGGGAGTCTGTCTGACTGTCTCTCCCGGTTTCCAGCTTCAGAAAAATACCAAAAAAAAAGGCACCACAAAGAATCATTGTCAGGGAGCAATACTGAGCAGTAGTCCAGAAACTGGTAACACGTGTCCAGCTGGAGTTCAGAATTGCTCTAACCAGTGTCTACTCTGCACCTCTCATTTCCTCCATTTTGACCAGAACCTCTATTGTAGTTGTCCTATGCCTGTCCCACCACTGTGTGCTCTGTGTGTGTGTACGTGCGTGTGTAGGGGAGTGGGAGTAAATAACCTGTCTTTATAGTTCTGAAGTCTTCAGATTAAACAGCCTTACCCAAGAAACCGAACCTGAAGAACCTCAAATGCGCAGACTTGGTTTAGATGTAATTCTGGACCTCAAGCCTAAGCCTGATGTTGTAATTGGATGGGATTTTTGGGGGGTCTTGGGAAGGGGTTGAAGAGATTTTGCATATATTCAGGCCAGAGGGTAAAAGGAAGCAGTTTAAAACAATGGCCATAAATTCTTTGGCCAATGGAATGTGATGAAAGTGCTATTGTGTGAGTTCCAAGAGTTCTCTGGCCCAGCAATTCTAGCAGAATTCCTGGTTGACTCTAATTGGTCCTCCTTGGCTCAGAAACTCTCTGCTGGGCCAATCATTATGGTACTGGATGGGTGGGATGCATTGTCTGACTGGATGTAGGTCACCCTGGAGCCACATTCATTGATGAAAATGAGAGAGGTGAGAGATATTTCTCCAAAGGAAAATCAGAGTATGGTTCTCAGAAGAAAGTTGAATGTCAAGCAGGCAACAACACATGCCAACCCTGACCTCAAAACACTCAGCACAGTGCTATGGAGATAGCAGGGATGTAACTGGAATGTGGTAAGTGCCATGATAGTATGGTTAGATGGGGAATATGGCTTCTCAGAAGCCTTTGAGCTGGGTCTTAAAGGACGAGCAAATTTTAGTTGCACAGACAAGAGAGAAGCCCTTTCAGATGAAGAGAACAGCTTGAACAAAGGCCTGGTGGCATAAAATGTTATAATGTGTTAAGAAATAGCAAGTTGGCCTGACCTGTGGTGGTGCAGTGGGATAAAGCGTCGAACTGGAACACTGAGGTCGCCAGTTCGGAACCTTGGGCTTGCCTGGTCAAGGCACATATGGGAGTTGATGCATCCTGCTCCTCCCCCTTCTCTCTCTCTCTCTCTCTCACTCCTCTCTCTCTAAAATTCAAGAAATAGCAAGTTGTCTGGTGTAACTGGAACACAGGGAGATGGAAAGGAGTAGAGAGAGAAGAGGTTGAAATGCAGAAAGGAAGCCTGACCTGTGGTGGTGCAGTGGATAAAGTGTCGACCTGGAATGCTGAGGTTCCCCGGTTCAAGACCCTGGGTTTGCCTGGTCAAGGCACATACGAGAAGCAAGAGAATGCTTCCCATCCCCCCCCATCCTTTCTCTCTCCCCCTCTCCCTATCCTTTCTCTAAATTCAAGAAATGGAATCTTAAAAAAAAAAAAAAAGAGCCTGACCTGTGGTGGCACAGTGGATAAAGCATCGACCTGGAAATGCTGAGGTCGCCGGTTCGAAACCCTGGGCTTGCCTGGTCAAGGCACATATGGGAGTTGATGCTTCCAGCTCCTCCCCCCTTCTCTCTCTCTGTATCTCTCTCTCCCTCTCTCTCTCCTCTCTAAAAATGAATAAATAAAATTATAAAAAAAAAAAAAAAAAAAAGAATTTTTGGCCTGACCTGTGGTAGCACAGTATATAAAGCATCAACCTGGAACACTGAAGTCGCCAGGTTAAAACCCCGGGCTTGCCTGGTCAAGGCACAATGGGAATTGATGCTTCCTGCTCCTCCCTCCTTATCGCTCTCTCTCTTTCTCTAAAAATAAATAACTAAAAATCTAAAATTAAAAAAAAAACATTAAAAAAATGCAGAGAGGAGTCAAGTTATGAGGTACTGAGTAATACTCAGCCAAGGAGAGGGAACTAAATCCACAGGTAGTAAGAACACGGAAGATGATTTAAGTAGAGGAGGGATAAGATTAGATTAGATCTGTGTATGGGAAACAGTTGTGGAAGATAATTTGGCAATAGTATCTAGGGACTTTTAGAAGTAGAAACCCTTTGGCTCTGAATAGATAGCAGATACTAGATACTTATCCTAAGTAAATAATTGGACAAATGCTAAAAGAATACAAGGATGTCTATTGCAATATTGTTCATAAGAGGGAAAAATTAGGAAACATAAGCATTAATACTTATAAACATAAATATTAAACAATAAGGGACTGCTTAACAAATTGTGATATGCTTATTCTATGAAATATTAAGTGGCCATTAAAAATGATGATATGGGGAACATTTGAGCTTTTGCTCTCCAGGATATGTCATCAGTTTGGCTCAAATAAATTCTTATAAAAATTGGAAAAAAGTAAAAATAAAAATGATGAGATAGGCCTGACCTGTGGTGGCACAGTGGATAAAGCATTAACCTGGAAATGCTGAGGTCACTGGTTCAAAACCCTGGGCTTGCCTGGTCAAGGCACATATGGGAGTTGATGCTTCCAGCTCCTCCCCCCTGTCTCTCTCTCTCCTTTATTTCTCTGTCTCTCTTTCTCCCTCTCTGTCTCCTCTCTGAAATGAATAAATAAAATAAAATAAAATAAAAAAAAAAAGATGAGATAGGTAAATATTAACATAGAGTCACAGTATAGCATAATATTAAATCCAAAAGCAAATTACAAATTATTATTAAAGTAAAACATTTTTAAATGTTTTAAATGTATTTAATGGCTCTCCTTTAAGTTAAATGCCAACTAATAAATATAAAAACAATAATAAGTTTTAAAACATTAAAATTTTGCAATGATCAAAGTAATAATTGATTCAAACAAGAATCAATGGATGCCAAAATTTTAGGTGAACATTTGATAAGAAACAGAATATTTATGTAGTTCAACCTTATCACCACACACATTATTTTTTTTCTTTTAAACAGTTTTATTGCGATGTAACTCACCCATTTCAAATACACAACTTAGTGTTTTTTTAGTATATTCAGAGGGTCGTACAGCCACCACCACAATGTTTATAGAACATTTCTGCTCCTTTCCTCTATTTAACAGTCAGTCGCATTAATTCCTTCCCTAGACCCCTTGCAATCATTACTCTACTTTCTATCTCTAGAAATTTTCCTATTCTGGACATTTCTTATAAATAGAATAATATAACTATGTGTTTTTTGTGACTAAGTTCTTTCACTTGGTATAATATTTTCTTTTTTTTCATATTGTTTCTTTTTTTCTTTTTTGTAGCAGAGACAGAGAGTCAGAGAGAGGAACAGATAGGGACAGACAGACAGGAAGGGAGAGAGATGAGAAATATCAACTCTTTGTATTTTCTTTTTTTAAAAATTTTATTTATTTCTTTTACAGAGAGAGGAGAGCAGGTGGGGGCGAGAAGTATCAACTCACAGTTGTTTCACTTTTAATGTTTGCTTGTTGTATGTGCCTTGATCGGTCAAGCCCAGGGTCTTGAACCAGCGACCTCAGTGTTCCAAGTCGACACTCCACCCACTGCACCACTATAGACCAGGCAAACATAATATTTTCAAGGGTTATCATGTTGAAGCATGTATCAGTATTTCATTCCTTTTGGTAGCTGAATACATTTCCATTGTATAAATATACTATACCACTTTTTATTTATTTACCAATTGATGGCCACTTGGATTGTTTTCACTTTTGGCCATATGGATAACACAGCTATAAACATTTGTGTGCTAGCTTTTGTGTGGACACATGATTTCATTTCTCCTGAGTATATATCTGGAAGTAGAATTGCTGGGTCATATGTACTTAAATTTAATTTTTTGAGGAACTGTTTTCTGAAGGAGCTACACCATTCTACATTTCTAGCAGCAATATATGAGGCTTCCAATTTCTCTACATTATCACTAGTACTTGTTATTGTCTGTCTTTTGTATTTTAGCTGTCCTTGTGGATGTGAAGTAGTAGCTCATTGAGGTTGTGATTTGTATTTCACTGATGACCAATAATATTTAGTATCTTTTCATATGCATAGGTTTTTTTCACAGATAACTTTTTTTTTTTTTCTGAAGCTGGAAACGGGGAGAGACAGTCAGACAGACTCCCGCATGTGCCCGACCGGGATCCACCCGGCACGCCCACCAGGGGCGACGCTCTGCCCACCAGGGAGCGATGCTCTGCCCCTCCGGGGCGTCGCTCTGCCATGACCAGAGCCACTCTAGCGCCTGGGGCAGAGGCCAAGAAGCCATCCCCAGCGCCCGGGCCATCTTTGCTCCAATGGAGCCTTGGCTGCGGAAGGGGAAGAGAGAGACAGAGAGGAAGGAGGGGTGGGGGTGGAGAAGCAAATGGGTGCTTCTCCTATGTGCCCTGGCTGGGAATCGAACCCGGGTCCCCCGCACGCCAGGCCGACGCTCTACCACTGAGCCAACTGGCCAGGGCCCACAGATAACTTTTTAATTACAAAAGGAAATATGGTCACTTCATAGCAGAGAAACATGATAGATTCTACTTTAATCATGAATCAGTTTACAACACAAATACTTGACACTATGTGCTGTTTGATGTGAAATCTGATGAGATCTGCTTTTATCATTTCTACCAAAAAATGAAAAGCCTGAGTTTTAGCATGAGGAAAAACTAGATAAAAGCAAATTGAGGCCCTGGCCGGTTGGCTCAGTGGTAGAGCGTCGGCCTGGCGTGCGGGGGACCTGGGTTCGATTCCCGGCCAGGGCACACAGAGAAGCCCCCATCTGCTTCTCCACTTCTCCCCCTCTCCTTCCTCTCTGTCTCTCTCTTCCCCTCCCGCAGCCAAGGCTCCATTGGAGCAAAAGATGACCCGGGCGCTGGGGATGGCTCCTTGGCCTCTGCCTCAGGCGCTAGAGTGGCTCTGGTCGCGACAGAGTGGCTCTGGTCGCAACAGAGCGGCTCTGGTCGCAACAGAGCGATGCCCCAGAGGGGCAGAGCATCGCCCCCTGGTGGGCGTGCCGGGTGGATCCCGGTCGGGCGCATGCGGGAGTCTGTCTGACTGCCTCCCCGTTTCCCGCTTCAGAAAAATAAAAAAAGAAAAAGAAAAAGAAAATTGAAAGATATTCTACAAATAACCTGGCCTGTATTTCTCAAAAATGTTCTGAAATGTAAGCTTTTGGAGCTATCACCAAAATAGACTATACCCACAAGTGGGTTTGTGTGAGTAGTATTTAGAACATTCATTTGTTTAATAACAATTAAATATATAAGTACACACATACATTTTATGTATATTTATAAATAGAAAAAATCTAGACAGATATCCATTAAATTGTTAACTATGGTTATCTTCATGTGATGAGTAAGACTTTAAGATCTTTTCTAATAGTTTATCTAGATTTACTGATTTCTCTATACTAGAAAAATATATAACCTGTATAATAAAATATACTGTAAAGGGGCCCTGGCCAGTTGGCTCAGTGGTAGAGCGTCGGCCTGGCGTGCAGGAGTCCGGGGTTCGATTCCCGACCAAGGCACACAGGAGAAGCACCCATCTGCTTCTCCACCCCTCCCCCTCTCCTTCCTCTCTGTCTCTCTCTTTCCCTCCCGCAGCCAAGGCTCCATTGGAGCAAAGTTGGCCCGGGCGCTGAGGATGGCTCTGTGGCCTCTGCTTCAGGTGCTAGAATGGCTCTGGTTGCAACAGAGCAATGCCCCAGATGGGCAGAGCATCGCCTCCTGGTGGGCATGCCGGGTGGATCCTGGTCGGGCACATGCGGGAGTCTGTCTGCCTCCCCATTTCCAACTTCAGAAAAAAATACAAATATATATATATACTGTAAAGAAAATTTCAAAAAATAAAAAAGTAGAGAAAAATGTTGGGAAAGAGAAAAGGAAGGAAGGTAGAAAAGAAATTGGCAGTAGTGACAGTTACCAATATCACCCACCTGACACATCGAGTATCCTTTCCTCAACCCTAATTTTATTTCTTTGTCCTCTGTGCAAAACTATACATTGTTGAGAACCTATTCCCTCTTTTATAAAACAAGCATTCATTCATTTAAGATTCATTTATTTAGCTGCCAGCACCATGCCAGATGCTGGGGATACAAAGATGTGACATGGTCACTTTCTTCAATGAGTTCCTAGTAAATCAAAAATTGCAATCTTGCCTGACCAGGCAGTGGTGCAGTGGATAGAGTCAGACTGGGATACGGAAGACCCAGGCTTGAGACCCCGAGGTCACCCGCTTGAGCGTGGGCTCATCTGGTTTGAGCAAAGCTCACCAGCTTGGACCCAAGGTCGCTGGCTCGAGCAAGGGGTTACTCGGTCTGCTGAAGGCCCACGGTCAAGGCACATATGAGAAAGCAATTAATGAACAACTAAGGTGTCGCAACGAAAAACTGATGATTGATGCTTCTCATCTCTCTCTGTTCCTGTCTTTCTACCCCTATCTATCTCTCTCTCTGACTCTCTCTCTGTCTCTGTAAAAAATAAAATAAAAATTGCAATCTTGTATGATAAAAGGAGTAATAGACATATATCCACATAAAGAAAGGGAAATATTCACTCTTTTTGAAGGACAGTGGGTAACAATGTCTTCACAAAAAAAGACATGCAGAGCAGGGAAAAAAGAAAAAAGGACACTCATGGGGTAGGAGAGTGGTTGTGGGTGAAGAGAAGGAAGGTAGATTCCAGACGCAGGAACAGCATGTACAAGGATATGGAGCTCCCATCCAGGGGACTGTAAGTGGCTCAGCAGGGCTGGAATAGAGACATTGGAATGGGATGGGAAGTGGGCAGAGGATGTGAAACTGAAGAAATAGACAAGCGGTCAGTTTTAAGGGACCTTGTGGGTCATCTTAAGCTTAAAGCATGCTCCACGGTCCAGAGCCTTGGCATTACCTAAGAGCTTGTCAGAAATGCTGACTCCTGGCTCACCCCAGACCTCCTGAGTCAGAATCTGCATTTTAAGAAGATGTTTGGGCCTGACTAGGTGGTGGCACAGTGGATAGAGTGTCAGCCTGGGATGCTAAGGACCCAGGTTTGAAACCCCAAGGTCCCCGGCTTGAGCGCAAGGTTGCCAGTTTGAGCATGGGGTCATAGACATGAACCACAGTCACTGGCTTGAGCTCAAAGGTCTCTGACTTGAAGCCCAAGGTCGCTGGCTTGAGCCCAAGGTCACTTGCTTGAGCAAGGGGTCACTGGCTCAGCTGGAGCCCCCCACTTGGTCAAGGCACATATTAGAAGCAGTCAATGAACAACTAAAGTGCCGCAACTACAAGTTAATGCTTCTCATCACTCTCTGTTCCTGTATGTCTCTCTCTCACTAAAAAAAGAAGAAAGAAAAGGTTTGGGTGATTCATTTGCATTTTAGAAGCTCTGATTTAAGGACTTTGGACTTGATTCTGTGAGATCAAGGAAGCCTGACACATTCGTCCTCCCTTGGCATCCTTCGCAGGAGATGGATCTTTTTTTTTTTTTTTTCTTTACAGAGACAGAGAGCAAGTCAGAGAGAGGGATAGACAGGGACAGACAGACAGGAACAGAGAGATGAGAAGTACCAATCATTAGTTTTTCGTTGCGCATTGCGACACCTTAGTTCATTGATTGCTTTCTCATATGTGCCTTGACCGCGGGCCTTCAGCAGACTGAGTGACCCCTTGCTGGAGTCAGCGACCTTGGGTCCAAGCTGGTGGGCTTTTGTTCAAACCAGATGAGCCTGCGCTCAAGCTGGCGACCTCGGGGTCTCGAACCTGCATCTTCGGCAACCCAGTCCGACGCTCTATCCACTGCACCATCGCCTGGTCAGGCCAGGAGATAGATCTTATGTCCTTTTCCCAGTCCTCTCTTTCCCAGTTTCATCATCAGCAACTCTGCCTCCCAGGAACCCTAAAGCAGTCCAGTCCTCTACCTACTGCTTCCTTTCAAAGACCTTGCCTCAGCAACATTGTCCTAAACATACTTTACAAAATTCTTTTTTTTTTTTTTTTTTTTAAACAGAGGCAGAGATAGACAGGGACAGACAGACAGAAATGGAGAGAGATGAGAAGCATCAATTATCAGTTTCTCGTTGCGTGTTGCGACTTCTTAGTTGTTCATTGATTGCTTTCTCACATGTGCCTTGACCGCGGGCCTTCAGCAGACCAAGTAACCCCCTGCTGGAGCCAGCGACCTTGGGTCCAACCTGGTGAGCTCTTTGCTCAAGCCAGATGAGCCCGCGCTCAAGCTGGCGACCTCGGGGTCTCGAACCTGGGTCCTTCTGCATCCCAGTCCGACGCTCTATCCACTGCGCCACCGCCTGGTCAGGCTACAAAATTCTTGAATTCAGGAAATCCACTGGGTTTGAAAGAAGATGAATGAAAGTATAAGATTCAATGATTCTATGAAAGAAAACTATACATCAAGGCGACCTTGTGGGACTCATCATGTGGTACATACTGAAAACAGAAGTTTGCTCAAATAACATTTAGAAAAACTCACAGATGCTAAGTCCATGGTGAATTAAGAAAGGAAACAGAAGATGCTTGCAGACATGGTTCCTAACCTTTTCTTTGTAATAACCTGCATTGGGATTTTTTTCTGACTGTAAAACTAATATAGCCCTGGCCAGGTAGCTCCACTGGTTGCAGCGTCACATCAATATTCCAAGGTTATGGGTTCCATCCCCGATCAGGGCACATACCAAGAATCAATAAATGGAAGAATAAATCAATATTTCTCTCCCTCTCCATTTTCCCCCAACTCTCTAAAATCAGTAAATTAAAAACTGTGTTTAAAAAAACTAATACATGTGCATTATTGAAAATTTGGGAAATATTAGTTTAAAGAAGAACATAAAAGGGTAGTCAGAGAAAAAAAATCAGAAAGGATTAAAAACAAAATGGGAGAGAGATGGAAATCAAGTGTATGCACACAAACACACACAAATTCTTCCTCTTCCCCTCAATCCCCGAGTCCTGATCTGGTTAATACATAATTGAGGACTGATCAATATTCAATGTTTACATTATTAAGATTATAAACCCTGTTGAGCACTAAATTATGTAATATATAAGGGTTACTTTTCCATTCATGCACAATGTTTTGTTTTTATGGAGGTTTATAATCATTTTGTTGTTAGTTGTTTATTCATTTGCTTAATTTTCTGTATTTTTACTAAGTTTTTTTCTTAATGCTCCTTTAAGTGGATAAATACCCTCTCAATATATTCAACTACATTAGATGTTCAATCAGTTTCTTCATATTGATGCCATCTCCCAGAATCTCCTGACTTCTCTAACCTATATTGTTCACTCTAAGGATTTGTGAACAGCTATTATCCAGGAATCTTCATCTCCATCCTGGGATTCCCTGCCCACTCTTCTCTCTTATAAACCCGTATTCTGGATTCCATGAACTTCCCCTTTTTGGTTTTCTACCTCATTTTTTTTTCAAGTGAGAGGAGGGGAGATTGTGAGACAGACTCCTGTATGCACCCCTACAGCAACCGCTGTCTGGGGCTGATGTTCGAATCCAAGCAATCCTCAGTGCCAGGGCCAATGCTCGAACCGTTCAAGCCACTGAATGCAGGAGGGGAAGAGGAAGAGAAAGGGGAGAGGGAAAGAGAAAGAAGCAGATGGTTGCTTCTTGTATGTTCCCTGACCAGGAATGAACCCAGGACATCTATACGGTAGGCCGATGCTCTAAACACTGAACCAACAGGCCAGGGCTCTACCTCATTTTGATGGAAAATATTTTCCAAAAAGAGTTCATGGAAGATAATATTTTTGGCTTCTTGAGTGTCTGAAAATGTCTTCATTCTGTCTTTATGCTTAATCATTTGGCTGTGTGTAGAATGAAAGATTGGAAATAAGTTTTCTTCATAACTTTCAAGGCATTGTTTCACCACCTTCTAGCTGCCTGTGCGGCTGTTGTGATTCAGAGCTGCTATGACTCTTGATCTTGTGTACACAATATTTTGTTTTGAATCTCTCTGAAAACATATCATATTTCCTCTTTATCCTCAATGTTCTGAAATTTTACCATGTCTTGCTGTGGAACTTTTTTTTTTCCATTATACTTGACACCTGATAGGCCTTTTAGTTCCGTGAAATTTTCATGAATTATTTCTTTGATAGTTCTTTGATAGTTTCCCCCACTTTCTCTTTCTATAAATCCTATTATTTGGATATTAGACCTTCTAGGCCGGACACTATCTTTTGTCTTCTATTTTCCATCTCTGCCATTTTTGCTCCTTATCTGTTTGTTAACCAGAGTCTTGTCTACCAAGAACCTACCAAATGGTTTATTTCAGAGGGGGGAAAGAGGAGAATCTGAAAATAAATGAATTAGCTGTTAAAAATCTGCAAGTCCTATGGATTTCAAAAGGGACAAGAAAATGGATTAGGTTGTGGAGGGTAAGCTAGAGAAAGTCTTCCAAAGGTCTTCATATACATTCTCCATCTCATCAGTAATTAGTGAAGGTAGATTGTTGATTTTATGTGTCCCTTGGGGTCTAAACCGTGTCCTGGATGAGAGGTGGAAGATGAGAAATATCTTTGTTTCCATTTTACCTTCCATTTGGGATTGAGGCCAAAAAAATTTACCAACATGTATAAACAAAGAGAATTTGAAGCCTGTATCAGATTTAACGAATTAATGTACAAAAATCCAGCTCCAATCTTCTGGCCAATATTCTACAAATATTCACTCTTCACCTCCTCTCCCACTTGTCCTGGGAAGAGACTAGTCAGTTTTCTCCCAAATCCATGCTTTTTCTTTCCTGGACACATGGCTAGGCTATCTTCCCCACCCCTCTCGTATCCGGGTGAGCCATGGGACTGAGTTCCAGCCAATGGAGTGTGTGTAAAAGTAATGAATCCCTCTTCTGGACCTGGGCCCCAAATTATCACTAAGATTCCCCAGGCTCTCTCCTCCCTCATCTGCAGCAGATATAGAGGACTCACTCAAGGATTCCAGGCTCCCAGGGAAAGGCAGAACTTCTACATAAGTCCATGAAGTCTATGAGAGCAGAGGGTCCTTCTCTACTCCCCCACTGACCCACATTGGACTGTGACATAAGGGAGAAGTAAACCTTCATTGAGAATTGGAGGTTGTTATAGCACTTAGACTACCATGATAATTTGACTCCATCTTTGGAGAAACTGCCTTTACCTCCAGGGTCTCAGTTTCCTCATTCGAAAATGAGGGGTTTAGAATGGGTATTCTTGCCTGACCAGTGGTGATGTAGTGGATAGAGGGTTGGGATGCTGAGGTCCTGGGTTTGAAACCCCAAAGTCACTGGCTAAAGTGTGGGCTCATCTGGCTAGAGCGTAGGATCATCACATGATCCCAAGGTCACTGGTTTGAGTCCAAGGTTGCTGGCTTGGCTGGAGCCCCCCAGTCAAGGCACATATGAGAAGCAATCAGTGAACAACTTGAGTACTGCAACTACAAGTTGATGCTTCTCATCTCTCTCCCTTCCTGTCTGTCTGTCTGTTTCACTTGCTTGCTCACTCGCTCACTTGCTAGAAAGGAAGAGAGAGAGAGAGAAAGGGTATTCTCTTGGTTGCCTTTCAGCTTTAATATTCCATTTATAAGTTGTATGGTTATTATTCCACGTGGTATTAAACTCTACAAGAACTAATTGCAGAATTTTAAAATTATAATAAAGCGTAAATTCTCTATTTATAGATGGGTTATGTTCCAAAAGTCCAGGTATGAGTCCCTTATTAAAACACTGCTTATATCAGAAAATAGATTCAATATTTTAAAATATAGACAGATTTACCCTGGCCTGCGGCAAAGTGAATAGAGTGTCCTCCCAGAGTGCTGAGGTCCCCGGTTCAATCCCAGGGTCATCGGCTCAATCCTGAGGAAGCCAGCTTGACCCCAAGGTTGCCAGTTGGAGCTCTGGTCAGGGCATATATGAGAAACAATCAACAGCACAACTAAGTGGAACAACAAGTTGATGCTTCTGTCTCTTCCCCTCCCCCCTCTCAAAAATAAAATAAAATATTCACATATTTATGCTTAATCCTCAGCTCTGAGGCCCCCGACTCCTACTTGTAGACAGTGAGTGAGGCAGGGATCAGGAACTGAGCACAGGCTCCAAGGCAAGATTAGAGAGGGACAGGATGGGAGGGTAGGATGGGGTGAGCCACAGGGCAGGATGTCAGTTGCACAAGCTTCCTTGGGAGGCATTAGGAGCCATTATCCATGTGAATCATTCCTATCTTGGATATTTCCAATTTCACTTCTTAATATTAACTGTGCTTGGGTACATGTTCTGTGTAGGACAGAGATGGATGATTTACAGTGGAGCTAATGAAGTTCAAGCTTCAAGATTCTCACTCACACACAGGCACTTCCAAGGCCCTAGAATTATGTTGACAAGGTTATCTGGTGTTTTTTATTTTTTTAGTGAGAGAGAGAGAGAGAGACAAGGACAGAGAGACAGGAAGGGAGAGAGATGAGAAGCATCAATTCTTCGTTGTGGCACCTTAGTTGTTCATTGATTGCTTTCTCGTACGTGCCCTGACCAGGGGGCTACAGCAGAACAAGTGACCCCTTGCTCAAGTCAGCGACCTTAGGCTTCAAGCCAGCAACTTTTGGGATCAAGCCAGTGACCATGGGGTCATGTCTCTGATCATATGCTCAAGCCAGAGATGCCACCTTCAAGGTGGTGAGCCTGTGCTCAAGCCAGATAAGCCCGCGCTCAAGCTGGTGATGTTAAGGTTTCAAACTTGGGTCTTCTGCGTCCCAGACTGACATTCTAAACCACTGTGCCACTGCCTGGTCAGAATATTTTATTGATTTCAGAAAGAGTAAGGGAGAGAGCAGGTGAGACAGAAACATCTGTTCCTGTATGTGCCCTGACCAGGGAGCAAACTGGCAACCTCTGAGCTTTCTAGAAGTTGTTCAGAGTACTGAGGTTTATTCACTTCCACTGTAACTTTTGGTCATTAACTTATGTCCCAAATAGATCAGTCAGAGATGAAAGTATGAAGTAAAAACTGGGAGGAAGAGAGACAGGGCTATTTTTACCCTAATGGCCTGTGTGCAGGGTTCAGTCCCTTAGAAGTTCAGCAAACTACTGGCCTCATGAATCAGGAGTCCTCTTTAAGATGGCTGGCCAGGTGAGGAGAGGTCAGCATAACCCTGCTGATCCCTGGCTGAACTGGCTGGACATTCTGGGCTATCCTGGCTTTTGACTTGAACTTGCTATCTAGGCTGACCCCTCAGATTCTCCCCTTACCAGCTCTTTTTCTCCCTGTCTCTGGCTCAGCCTACATTCTGCTTAGCTCCACTCCACCATGTCTACTTCAGTTTGGTTCCTTTCTCCCTTCCATTTTTGTTTCTGCAAAACAGATCTGGCTTTAGTGACCAGGGAAGTTAATTCCTTGTATCCTCTGAGTTTGCTTTTTCCTTTTTAATTTCATTTCATTGTGGTAAGAGCATTTAATATAATAAGATCTGCCCTCTTAACAGATTTTTAAGTATACAATACAGCAGGGGTCCCCAAACTATGGCCCGCGGGCCACATGCGGCCCCCTGAGGCCATTTATCCGGCCCCCACCGCACTTCTGGAAGGGGCACCTGTTTCATTGGTGGTCAGTGAGAGGAGCATAGTTCCCATTGAAATATTGGTCAGTTTGTTGATTTAAATTTACTTGTTTTTTATTTTAAATATTGTATTTGTTCCCGTTTTGTTTTTTTATTTAAAAATAAGATATGTGCAGTGTGCATATCTATTTCCACTTTAACTTCCCCTCCTTCCTATTTCCTTTTTTTAGATGGTACCAGAATGGCCACAGGCATTTTTGGAATCCAGCTAAGGGGAAGTTAAGTTGGGTCACATTCCATTTGGGATCTATTCACATAGTTTTTTTTATACTCCGGCCCTCCAACTGTCTGAGGGAAAGAGAACTGGCTCCCTATGTAAAAAGTTTGGGGACCCCTGCAATACAGTGTTGTTATCCATAGGCATAATGCTATACAGGTCTCTAAAACATTCATCTTGCATATCCATTGATTAGCAACTCACCCTTTCTCTCTTCTCCAGTACCTGGCAACTACTATTCTATTCTTTGATTCTCTGAGTTTGACTATTTTAAACACCTTCCGTAAGTGGAATTGTACAGTATGGATCTTTGTATGACTGGCTTATTTCACTTCATATAATATTCTCAAGGTTTATCCATGTTATCATATATGATAGGATTCCTTCTTTTTTAAGATGAATAATATTCCAGTGTATGTATGCATCACATTTTAAAAATCTATCCATCCTTGATGGACATTTAAGCTATGCAGCCAGGGAAGTTGTTTTTATAAAATTTGAAAAAGATATTTTAACCATAGTTGGTTAAGACTGCTATTTCCACTTTAACTTCCCCTCCTTCCTATTTCCTTTTGTTAGATGGTACCAGAATGGCCACAGGCATTTTTGGAATCCAGCTAAGGGGAAGTTAAGTTGGGTCACATTCCATTTGGGATCTATTCACATGGTTTACAACTCCTTCCATGCATAGTTGAGCTATGACCCACTGTCTAGATGCAGGGAAAGCTCCAGGAGGCTCTTATCTGCGTACTTTGCTAACTCACCTGGAATTGTGACTTGTAGGTTCAAAGCCAAAGTTCATATCAAGACCTAAACATTCCCTACAGCACCTGACACTCGAAGTGGAAGAGACTGGAGGAGAATCAAGTTTTGAAAATGTATAAAGCCAGAAGCTAGTCTGAAGAAAATTCTTCCAATCATCAGCTGTGCAAAAAACGTAAGCAGAGGTTTCTATCCTTATTGACATCCAATCCAAAGAAGTTTTGTCCTGTTGGCAGTATACTCAAAAACATAATGTATATAACATTATAAATGTATCATTCATTCTCTTCTTTCCTTTTTTTTTTTTTTTTTTTTTTTTTCATTTTTCTGAAGCTGGAAACAGGGAGAGACAGTCAGACAGACTCCCGCATGCGCCCGACCAGGATCCACCCGGCACGCCCACCAGGGGGCGACGCTCTGCCCACCAGGGGGCGATGCTCTGCCCATCCTGGGCGTCGCCATGTTGCGACCCTCCTGGGTGTCGCCATATTGCGACCAGAGCCACTCTAGCGCCTGGGGCAGAGGCCACAGAGCCATCCCCAGCGCCCGGGCCATCTTTTGCTCCAATGGAGCCTTGGCTGCGGGAGGGGAAGAGAGACAGAGAGGAAGGCGCGGCGGAGGGGTGGAGAAGCAAATGGGCGCTTCTCCTATGTGCCCTGGCCGGGAATCGAACCCGGGTCCTCCGCACGCTAGGCCGACGCTCTACCGCTGAGCCAACCGGCCAGGGCTTCTTTCCTTTTTTTTGACAGAGACAGAGAGAGAATCAGAGAAAGGACAGATAGGGACAGACAGACAGGAAGGAGAGAGATGAGAAGCATCAATTCTTCGTTGTGGCACCTTAGCTGTTCATTGATTGCTTTCTCATATGTGCCTTGACCAGGGGGCTACAACAGAGCTACTGAACCCTTGCTCAAGCCAGCGACCTTGGGCTTGAAGCCAGTGACCTTTGGGCTTAAGCCAGAGATCATGGGATCATGTTTATGATCCCACACTCAAGTCAGTGACCCCATGTTCAAGCCAATGACCTTGGGGTTTCGAACCTGGGTTCTCTGAGTCCCAGTCCGACGCTCTATCCACTGCGCCATCGCCTTGTCAGGCCATTCACCTGGTCAGGCCATTCTCTTCTTTTTTTGATGAGAACTATTCAAAATACAATTTATCAGAATTCCAATCTTTTTACAATATTTGATGACTTGACATAAATTACTGATATCAACACAGATAATAAAAAACTCATAATACACTACTTATAATTAGGATTTCAAAGACAAATTGGCTAGTAAATGAAGTCAATTCAAAGAGTACACCTAAGATTAGTCCCTGTACAAGAAAATTTGAAATGCTCTGGAATCTTATAGCTCATAGATAAAAGAAATATTGATCAAGGTTTTTCCCCAATGTGATAAAAAACCTTAATGTCTACGTGATACTGCCAATAACAAATTGTGGACCTGAAAAAATGTTCCTAAACCATAAAAAAATAAATTTAATCTGTGATACTAAGACCAAATTATCTCGGTAGTCATCTCTATAAATGAGACTATCAAATTATTGTCAGATGAAGAAACAATCAAAGAGTAAGCAGTCAAAAATGTAAGAAAAAGTAATATTCAAGTAAGACTGGCATTTAATTCATCAAACTATTACAGGAATTTTTTGTGATGTTTGTGACATTTGTCAGCTTTTAAAATGTGTAATTTGTTGTGATCTATGTTCTTATTGTAAATAAATACTATTCATTTTGAACTCTTCCTAATTGTAATTTTTTTCTTTAAAACACTCCTACCCTGCAATGTATAAGCATTGGGCTCCACAAAACCTGGCCAACTATAGTGTAGACCATGCTCTTAGAAGCTGCTACAGCCATTTGGGGTGTTGGGACTGGTTACTCAGGCCCCAGGCCCAGAAGCTGAGTATTGTTAGGTCACCTGGACCGATCAGGCCCTGAAAAATGGGTATAGGTTCAAAAAGTCACCAGAATGGGTCAAACTAAAATGCTTCTTCACTTGACCTGTGGTGGCACAGTGGATAAAGCATCAACCTGGAATGCTGAGGTCACTGGTTTGAAACCCAGGCAAGGCACATACAGGAAGCAACTACTACAAGCTGATGCTTCCCACTACTCACCACTGACCCCTTATTCTCTCTCCCCTCTCTAAAATAAATAAATAATATGCTCCCTCATAGGCTCGCCTCTGAGGCATTTTAGTCCTCAGTAGCATGATGAGACCCACCCCCATCTTTGCCTCCGGAGGATCTCAGGATCAGGAGGGGCCTGCCTTTCACCATGTAGGCTTGCTGCCCTTTTCTTTTTTTTTTTACTGATGAACAGTGTCTTGCAAAGTCAAAAACATGTCCATGTCCTTAATCGTTAATGAAATTAAACTGTTTGCTGGTAAATTATATATGTATATATAATTATATATAACACTGTGTTTAAATGAGCAAACAAAAACAGTGTTGACTAAAGCAAGGTGATTATAACTCCTCGAAAATTAAGGGTTATCAAGTGTTATGCTAGCATCATCTAGTGACAAAAAGAGGTAAACTCAGCTTAAAATAATCTGTCAAACACTGGGTGGGAACAGAAATGGTATTGGTGCTATTTCCCCCCCATGCCCCACCCTTTTTCTAGAAATTGTTCAGAGTACTGAGGTTTATCCAATTCCACTTGATTTTTGGTCATTAACTTATGTCCCAAATAGATCAGTCAGAGATGAAAGTATGAAGTAAAAACTGGGAAGAAAAGAGACAGGGGTTATTTTTACCTTGATGGCCTGTGTGCAGGGTTCATGCTTCAGTCCCTTAGAAGAAGTTCAGCAAATTGCTGGCCTCGCAAATCAGGAGGCCTCTTTAAGATGGCTGGCCAGATGGGGAGAGGTCAGCATAACCCTGCTGATCCCTGGCTGAACCGGCTGGACATTCTGGGCTATCCTGGCTTCTGACTTGAACTTGCTACCTAGGCTGACCCCTCGGATTCTCTCCTTACCAGCTCTTTTTCTCCCTGTCTCTGGCTCAGCCTACATTCTGCTTAGCTCCACTCCACCATGTCTACTTCAGTTTGGTTCCTTTCTCCCTTCCATTTTTGTTTCTGCAAAACAGATCTGGCTTTAGTGACCAGGGAAGTTAATCCCTTGTATCCTCTATTGAGTTTGCTTTTTTTTTTTTAATTTGGATTTTATTTTCCTTTTATTTAATTTATTTTTTACAGGGACAGAGAGTCAGAGAGAGGGATAGATAGGGACAGACAGAAACGGAGAGAGATGAGAAGCATCAATCATCAGATTTTCCGTTGTGACACCTTAATTGTTCATTGATTACTTTCTCATATGTGCCTTGACCGTGGGCCTTCAGCAGACCGAGTAACCCCTTGCTTGAACCAGCGACCTTGGGTCCAAGCTGGTGAGCTCTGCTCAAGCCAGATGAGCCCATGCTCAAACTGGCAACCCCGGGGTCTCAAACGTGGGTCCTTCCTCATCCCAGTCCGACACTCTCTCCACTGCGCCACCACCTGGTCAGGCTGCTGCTTTGCTTTTTTTTTTTTTTTTTTAATTTCATTTCATTGTGGTAAGAGCATTTAACATAATAAGACCTGCCCTCTTAACAGATTTTTAAGTGTACAATACAGTGTTGTTATCCATAGGCATAATGCTATACAGGTCTCTAAAACTTATTCATCTTGCATATCCATTGATTAGCAACTCACCCTTTCTCTCTCCCCCAGTGCCTGGCAACTACCATTCTATTCTTTGATTCTATGAATTTGACTATTTTAAACACCTTCCATAAGTGGAATTGTACAGTATGTATCCTTGTATGACTGGCTTATTTCACTTCATATAATATTCCATGTTATCATATATGGCAGGATTCCTTCTTTTTTAAGATGAATAATATTCCAGTGTATGTATGCATCATATTTTTTAAATCTATTTATCTTTTGATGGATATTTAAGCTGGTTCCATTGGAACAAGGAACCTTGCCAAGGAACAAGGGAGTGTTAATCTCTTCGAGATCCTGATTTCAATTAGAAATTGCTGGATCATTTGGTAGCTCTATTTTTAATTTTTTGAGGAAACTTTCATACTGTTTTCCATATAGGCTGCACCATTTTACATTCTTACCAATAACATACAATTCTCCACATTCTGCCAACACTTGCCTTTTGTTGCTTTTATAACAGAAATCCTAACAGGGGTAAGTTGATATTTTATTATGGTTTTGACTTGAATTTCCCTAATTAGTGACATTGAACATTTTTTCATATACCTGTTGTCCATTTGTTTGTCTTCCTTTGGAGAAATATCAATTCAAGTTCTTTGACAATTTTAAAATCAGGTTATTAGTTTTTTTTGTTGTTTGTTTTTGCTGTTTAGTAGTAGGAGTTTTTTATATAGTTTAGAAATTAATCCCTTACCAGATATATGGTTTGTAAATAAGTTCTCCTGTTCTGCAGGTTGCCTTTTTACTCTCTCAAGTTTCTTTTGCTGTGCATAAACTTTTTTAGCTTGATATAGTCCCACTTGTCTATTTTTGCTTTTGTTGTCTGTGCTTTTGTTTTCATATATGTGAAATCATTGCCAAGATCAATGTCATGAAGCCATTCCTTTTTTTTTTCTCGCAGTCATAAAGTTTCAGGTCTTATGTTTAAGTTGTTAATACAATTTAATTTTTGTATAAGGTAAGGCTCTACTTTTATTCTTCTGCATTTGTTGATACTGAGGGTGTTTTTTTTCTTTTTTTGTTTTTTAATTTTCTGAAGCTGGAAACGGGGAGAGACAGTCAGACAGACTCCTGCATGCGCCCGACCGGGATCCACCCGGCACGCCCTCCAGGGGCGAAGCTCTGCCCACCAGGGGGCGATGCTCTGCCCCTCCTGGGCGTCGCTCTGCCACGACCAGAGCCACTCTAGCGCCTGGGGCAGAGGCCAAGGAGCCATCCTCAGCGCCCGGGCCATCTTTGCTCCAATGGAGCCTTGGCTGCGGGAGGGGAAGAGAGAGACAGAGAGGAAGGGGGGGTGGAGAAGCAAATGGGCGCTTCTCCTATGTGCTCTGGCCGGGAATTGAACCCGGGTCCCCCGCACGCCAGGCCGACGCTCTACTGCTGAGCCAACCAGCCAGGGCGATACTGAGTTTTCATTCAACAAATATTTATTGAGTATCTCTGGCCTAAGCATTATGATAGGCATAGGAGATTCAAAGCTGTGAGTAACATAATGGTTGTATGCACACTTTCGGGAGCCAAACTGCTTGGATTCAAATACTGGTACTACTATTTCTGTGTGACCTTGGGCAAGTTACTAACGTCCTTATGCCCCAATGTCCTTATCTACATAAAAGGGATAATACTTATGGTTCTTTTCCTCAGAGAGTTGGTGTGAAGATTAAATGAGTTAATATATGTAAAAGGCTTAGAAAAGTGTCTGACATCTGGTTAGCACTCTTAAGAGCTGCCTCTTAAGGTATAGTCCTTGCCTCTCAAAAAGCTCACAGTCTACACTTGCCCTCTCCACCTGTCCCACCTGGCAGGCAGGGCCATTTAGGTTTTTTGGCACCTTAAGTGACACATGGCTCCTGCCTACCCTTTCCTGAAATCATGGGATAAATTGGGTGCAGATCTTGTGTCACCATGTGACCCTGGACAAGTAATTTCTATTCTCTGGGTCTCACTTTATACATTTATAAAGAAAGGAAGTTGGACCAAATTGGTTTTCTTTTTAATTTTATTTATTTATTTTTTACAGAGACAGAGAGTGAGTCAGAGAGAGGAATAGACAGGGACAGACAGACAGGAATGGAGAGAGATGAGACGCATCAATCATTAGTTTTTCATTGTGTATTGCAACACCTTAGTTGTTCATGGATTGCTTTCTCATATGTGCCTTGACCACAGGCCTTCAGCAGACCGAGTAACCCCTTGTTGGACCCAGCGACCTTCGGTCCAAGCTGGTGGGCTTTTGCTCAACCCAGATGAGCCCGCGCTCAAGCTGGCGACCTCGGGTGTCTTGAAGCTGGGTCCTCTGCATCCCAATCCGACGCTCTATCCACTGCACCACCGCCTGGTCAGGCCCAAATTGATTTTCAAGATTCCAACAAACTCTTTGTTTTGTAGAGTCCAAGTTGGAACTCTGTCAGCTTGGGGAACTCAACCTCTCTACTCATCCTGGCCAGGTATTTCAGTTGATTAATGTGTCTTCCCCAGATGTCAAGATTGTGGTTTGATACAGGTCAGGGAACATACAAGAATCAACCAATAACCTGACTGGTGGTGGTGCAGTGGATAGAGCCTCCACCTGGGACACTTAAGCCCCAGGTTTGAAACCCGAGGTCACCAGCTTGAGTGCAGGAACATCAACATGATCCCAAGGTTGCTGGCTTGAGCAAGGGGTCATTGGCTCCGCTTGAGGTTCCTCCCCCCACAAGGCACATATGAGAAGCAATCAATGAACAACTAAAGTGACACAAGGCAACTATGAGTTGATTCTTCTCATCTCTCTCCACTCCCTGCCTCCTTACCTCTCTCTCTCTCTCTCTCTCTCTCTCGAAAATAAAAAATTAAAAGGAAAACAACTTACATAAAAAAGAATCAACCAATGCATAAATAAGTGGAACAACAAATCAGTCTCTCTCTTTCTCTCTCTCTCTCTCTCTCTCTCTCTCTCTCTCTCTCTCTCACACACACACACACACACACACACACACACACCCCTCCCCGCCCTGGCCTAAACGCTCAGTTGGTTAGAGCATCCAGCGGAAGCTCACAGGCATATACAGGAACAGATTGATGCACCTGTTTCTCTCTCTCTCAAATCAATACAATAAATATTTTTTTAAAAAATCCAAAAACCATGAAGCCTGACCCGTGCTCGTACAGTGGATATAGAGTTAACTTGGAAACCTGAGGTCGCGGTTCAAATCCCCAGGCTTGCCCATTCAAGGCACATACAGGAAGCAACTACCAGGAGTTGATGCTTCCCACTTCTCACCTCTATTTCTCTCTCCCCACCCCCACACCCCGCCCTAAAAATCAATCAGTAAAAAAAACCCATAAAAAACCTCTCTGCTTTTGTTTCTCACCTATAAAACGGGATAATATTACTAAGGACTATCCAAGTTAGGCGAGGACTCAGTAACTTGAAGCAAACGCTGGGTGTCAGCACTCACTCCTCAGTGGCTGCCACTTTTCCTACCCATTCGCCTTCGCCGTCGGCGCAAGCGCACTGGCGCCCCAGCTACAAGTTCCCGACTTCCGGTTTCTCGGGACCCAAAGGCCCGACTGAAACTAATGGCGGCCTCCACGAAGCAGGTCACCGAAGGCGTTGAAGAGACCGCTGTGGAGGAGAAACCGCGAATTCTGGAACCTGGGGCCGCCCCGTTTGGAAATTTTCCTCATTATTCTCGCTTTCACCCTCCAGAGCAACGGCTCCGCCTCCTGCCCCCGGAGCTGCTTAGCCGGCTCTTCCCTCAGGGTCCTGAGACGATGCCGATTTTGGGGCTCGACGTTGGGTGTAACTCCGGGGTGAGTGACGGGAGGGGTCGGAGGTCGGGGAGCCCAGCGGTTGGCTGCCTTTATGTCTACTGGGGTCTTGGCTTGGGCGTGGCATCACACTTTCCCCGAAACGAGCTTAAAGGCATAAGTGTTGATCAAATCCGTATTGCTTCTAGCAGCCCTCCAGGGGTCCCACCACCATCTGTCTTAGAAGTCTTGCGGCAGAATCTTTCTCAGCTCTGTTCGGAATTCGCGCGTCTCCGCCTCCGCGTTCGCTACTTCTAGGCCAAACCCCGGGTGGGAAGGGCCACCGTAGCTAGGCTTCTAGCGCTTGCCTCCTTTCCAGCGTGGCTGGTGATTTAGCAGGGGAGATGAGGATTTCCAGAGACCTACATGGGATTGGGATTTATTGGAGGAGATGAGCCAGAAGTGAAGGAATCGCTCCTGGAATTAAGCTTCGTGTACCATGCGGTGCAGCACGACACCTTAGTTGTTCACCGACTGCTTTCTCACATGTGCCTTGACCGGGGGCCTTCAGCAGACCTAGCAACGCCCTACTGGAACCAGCGACCCTGGGTCCAAGCCAGTGAGCTTTTTGCTCAAGCCAAATGAACCCCCCCCCCCCCCCCCCCCCCCCCCGCTCAAGCTGGCGACCTCGGGGTCTCGAACCTGGGTCCTTCCACATCTCAGTCCCACGCCCCATCCACTGCGCCACCGCCTGGCCAGGCTGATACTTGTTTTAAAAGCAACGAGTGTGCCTGATCAGGCAGTGGCGCAGTGAATAGAGCGTTGGACTGGGATGCGGAACGATCCAGGTTCGAGACCCCATGGTCGCCAGCTTGAGCGCAGGCTCATCTGGTTTGAGCAAAAAGCTCACCGGCTTGGACCCAAGGTCTCTGGCTCCAGCAAGGGGTTACCCGGTCTGCTGAAGGCCCACGGTCAAGGCACATATGAGAAAGCAATCAATGAACAACTAAGAAGTCGCAATGCACAACGAGAAACTAACGATTGATGCTTCTCATCTCTCTCTGTCCCTGTCTATCTCTGCCTCTGTAAAAAAAAAAAAAAAAAAAAAAGGCAACGAGTTTACCGAGTCCGGTGTAGAGTATTGAGAAGGAAAAATATAGCATCCTGCTGAAAGAAGGCATTGCCACGTTTTCTTTCTTTTTTAGCGAGAGCTAGCGCAAGACAGAGAGACAGGAAGGGAGAGAGGCGAGAAGCAGCAACCCATAGTTCTGTCACTTTAGTTGTTCATGGATTACTTCTCATAGTGCACAGGGAGAGGGGGCCTCCAGCCTGGCCAGTGACTCCTTGCTTGAGCAACCTTGGGCTCAAGCCAGCAACCTTTGGGCTGAAGGCAGCGACCATGGGATCATGTCGACCATCTTGCGCTTAAACCTGCGACCCTGTGCTCAAGCTGGTAAATCTGCTTAAGTCAGATAAGCTGGCACTCAAGCCAGTGACTTACTCTTTGGAACATGGGTCCTCAGTAGCCCAGGTTGACACTCAATCCACTGCACCACCGCTGGTCATGCATTGCCACATTTTCTTACCAAAAAGTATTCTTAGGCGTATGATGGTTAAACCACATGCAAAATAGGGAAATGTCTCACTAACACCAAATGCTTCAAAAGTTAATGCCCTCAAAAAAAAAAAAGAAAGAAAAAAAGAAAGAAAGTTAATGCCCTCATTTCAACTTCAAAAGTGGGAGAGGGGGCCCTGGCGGGTTGGCTCAGTAGTAGAGCATCGGCCTGGTGTGCAGGAGCCCCGGGTTTGATTCCCCACCAGGGCACACAGGAGAAGTGCCCATCTGCCTCTCCACCCCTCCCCCTCTCCTTTCCTCTCTGTCTCTCTCTTCCCCTCCTGCAGCCAAGGCTCCATTGGAGCAAAGTTGGCCTGGTGCTGAGAATGGCTCTATGGCCTCTGCCTCAGGCACTAGAATGGCTCTGGTTGCAACAGAGCAACGCCCCAGATGGGCAGAGCATCGCCCCCTGGTGGGCATGCCGGGTGGATCCCTGTCGGGTGCATGCGGGAGTCTGACTGCCTCCCCATTTCCAACTTCAGAAAAATACCAAAAAAATAAATAAAGAAAGGAGAAAAAAAGTGGGAGAGGGGAGAATTTTATTGTGTTGCTGGTCTTCCACAGAAAAGATTTTGGTGGAGGGCTGAAGGCTATAGAGACACAGCTGATAAAAGGGAAGGAGACATTTGGATAGACTCAATGGTAGAATGAGCATATGGGTGTGTGTGTGGGTGTCCCCTGCAAATATTTTTCCACTGTGATAATACAGGAAGTCAGAGGGGGAAAGCAATGGAAAAGAGAGACTGAGTTTTAAGGCTTGGGGTTTCATGAAAGGCATTAGAAACCACACAAGGTTTTAAAGCTGGTAGGGGTGTATGTATGTATACACATAGAGGCAAGGATATAGTTGGTTAATGAGGGTAGTGGTTCCCAGACCTGGTTGTACGTTTAGGGAATAAGTCTCTACTGACTCTAAATCCTCCTTTTGCCCTACACAGTCACAACTGCTATTTATAATTTCTTGGGTATGTATCCTATGTGTATATAAGCATTTATGTATGTATAAATAGCTCCCCTGTTTTAGTTTTACAAATAGTACTACAGTTTTACACCTTGCTTTTCAATTAATAATTTGAAGGTCACTCATATTATTTTTATAATAATTATTTATTTTAGAGAGAGAGAGGAAGGGAGAGAGAAACATTGATTTGTTGTTCCAGTTATTAATGCATTCATTGGTTGATTCTTGTATGTGCCCTTACTGGGGAATCGAACCTGCAACCTTGGTGTATGGAACAATGCTCTAACCAACTCACTACATTCTTTTTCAGCAGCTTTATAGTATTTTATTGTATAGATGTGCCATAATTTATAGGGTGCTTTGTTTAAATTTTAAAAACTCCTAGGCCCCATTCTCAATCTACTGAATCAGGATCTTGTGATATTAAGACTTTGAGTCTATACTTTCTTTTTAAAGCTTCACTGGTCTGTGAAGCTTCCAGGGGACTCTAGAATTGGGGAATTGAGAATGGAGAGGAGAAAGAGATGTAATGGAGGAGGGACTGATGTGACAAAATGACTGGTCAAATATGAGGCACACCCAAGATCAGATAGGGGGAAGACAGTAAAGAAGTAAATAAACAGGGGAGAAATTAAGCAGCATAGGATAGAACCTTCCTATTAAAAGTATGATCCTTGAACTACAGCATTGGCATGACTTGGAAGCTTATTAGAAATACAGAATCTCAGCACCCCATACTAGATTTGCTAAATCAGCCTTTATTTTAACAATATTCCTAGGTTATGTGTATGCCCATTGAAGAGTAAGAAACCTGGTGTAGAAGAAAGAACCTAATGTAGTCTAACTCTTACTGTCTGATAACCATGTGACACTGGACAAGTTAAGTCACTAGCCTCTGAACCATAAATTTTATTTTTATTATTTATTTTTATTGATTTTAGAGAGAGAGGAACATCAATTTGTTGTTCCATTAATTTATGCATTTGGTTGCTTCCCACATGTGCCCTGACCGGGGATCAAACCTGCAACCTTGGCATAGCAGGACAATGCTCTAACCAACTAAGCTATCTGGCCAGAGTTGAACCATAATTTTTAAAATACAGTTCACTATATACTTTTTGGTGAATTATACCACACACAGAAAAACCTAACTCTACACTTATGAATTATTATAAAGCATACACCTTTATGGGTACTATCCGGATCAAGAATAAAACATTTTCAGCCCTGGCTGGAAAGCTCGGTTGGTTAGAGTGTCATCCTGATAGGCACAGGTTGCAGGTTCTGTCCCTGGTCAGGGCACATACAAGAATAGATCGATGTTTTTGTCTCTCTCTCTCCCTTCTCTCTCTCTAAAATCAATATGTAAGTTTAAAAAAATATTATTTTCAGGCCTGGACTGTGATGGAGCAGTGGATAAAGCATCAACCTGGAACTCTGAGGTCACCGGTTCAAAACTCTGGGCTTGCCTGGTCAAGGCACATATGGGAGTTGATGCTTCCTGCTCCTCCCCCACACTTCTCTCTTCCTTCTCTCTTTCTTCTATAAAATGAATAAAAAAAAATCTCTAAAAAGTTATTTTCAATAGCCCACAAGTCCCTCATATACTTTTTCCTGTTCATAAACCCCCCTCCCCACCTAGAAGTAAGAATTAATCTGACTTTTATTATTACTCCTTTATAGCTTAATATTTTTGTATTCCTAAACAATGAAGTTTAATTTTATCCATTTTTGAACTTCACTTATATGGAAATTTATCCTGTGCTTTCTTTTATGTCTTATTCTTTTACTCAGCATTATATATTGTATTTATGAGTCATTTATGTCGCTGCACTTAGCTAAATTCCTTCATTTTATCTGCTATTTAGGATTATATCTTAATGACTCCATTACATTTATTTCTCCTTGCTACTATTATAAGACAGCTGGTTGTTTCCAGCCACACTTTCTTCACCTGCACAAAATTTTATCACAGGATTATTGTGGAGCAAATGAGGTAAGAGATAGGAAAATGCTTTTGGAAAAAAAATGTATAGAAAAATACCAATTTGAGTTATTAATAATGGTTATAGAAGTCAAAGTTAGAGAAAGGAGATGGGATTTGTTTAAAAGTCAAAAAAGTGCTAAGAGGGTGAAAATCATAAATCATTGAAGGAGGTCAGCAATGACTTTTGGGAGTAATGGATGCAGAAGCAGAATAAGTATCAGAAGGAGGTGGTAAAGCGTAAGACAGTAAAATTGAAGCTGTAGAGGGAAGTGTGGATGAAGACTTTTTGGATCCACTTTCCCAACCACATATCTGAGAAGCAGGTTCTTACAAGATGGTGCTTTCTCCATTCCTCACCTTTCTAGTAAGGAACACTGGTTATGCATCTGGAACCTTTTACCTCCTTTCTGGAACCTGAGATACCCAGAAAACAAAAAGATACCAAGTTTACCGGCATACTAAGCTGGAAAATACTGCTATAGTTTCTTTCCTATATCTATTGGGTTGTAACTTTCAACTATACTACCCAGTCTGACATCAGGAAAGCATAGAAATGATTCATTACAGCCTGTCACCCCTGGAGGACACTTAAGAGCCTACTTTGTGGAAATTTTTCCAGGCAACCTCCTTTGGCTATTACAATTTAGGAGCCTCACACCCTCTAAAACCAGGAGTAGGTGGCAGTTTCAATACATAAATAAGTAGAACAACAAATTGATGTTTCTCTCTCCCTCCCTCCCTCCCTCCCTCCCTCCCTCCCTCCCTCCCTCCCTCCCTCTCTCCCTCTCCTTTTCCCTCTCCCTTCTTCCCTCTCCCTTCCTCTCTAAAATCAATGAAAAAAAAGATAAGAGTATAAGAGATAGGATTCTCTTCTATTCACTGGTTGAAAGCTGCAATGACTAAGCTCTTTTGGATTCCTCTAGGATCTAAGTGTGGCTCTGTACAGACATTTCCTTTCCCTATGTGATGGGGAGACCCACTCAGATGCTACAAGAGAACTCCGTCTCCTCTGCTGCGACATAGACCCAGTCCTGGTGGAACGAGCTAAAAAAGAATGCCCTTTTCCTGATGCCTTGACTTTTATTACTCTGGACTTCATGAATCAAAGGAGCCGGAAAGTTCTCTTGAGCTCTTTCTTAAGCCAGTTTGGACGCTCGGTTTTTGACATTGGCTTCTGCATGTCAGTAACCATGTGGATTCATCTGAAACATGGGGACCGTGGCCTGTGGGAGTTCCTGGCTCACCTTTCCTCCCTCTGCCTCTATCTCCTTGTGGAGCCACAGCCCTGGAAATGTTACCGGGCAGCTGCAAGGCGTCTTCGAAAGCTGGGCCTCCATGATTTTGACCACTTCCACTCCCTTGCCATCCGAGGTGATATGGCCCATGAGATTGTGAAGATCTTGACCCAGGACCATGGCATGGAATTAGTATGCTGCTTTGGCAACACCAGCTGGGACCGAAGCCTTCTGCTCTTCAGGGCAAAACAAACCACAGAGACTCATCCAATACCTGAATCACTGATAGAAGGGAAAGAAAGGAACGTTCAGATTCTGGAGATAACCTGACCAGACAGTGGCGCAGTGGATAGAGTGTCGGACTGGGATGCAGAGGACCCGGGTTTAAAACCCCAAGCTGGCTGGCTTGAGCGCAGGCTCATCTGGTTTGAGCAAGGCTCACCAGCTTGAGCCCAAAGTCGCTGGCTTGAGCAAAGGGTTACTTGGTCTGCTGTAGCCCCCCAGTCAAGGCACATATGAAAAAACAATTAATGAACAACTAAGGTGCTGCAATGAAGAATTGATGCTTCTCATCTCTCTCCCTTCTTGTCTGTCTGTCCGTCTCTGTTTCTCTCCATCTCTGTCACACACAAAAAAATTTTTTTTAATGATTCTGGAGATAGTGAGATGAGAGGGTGAGAAGACAAAGTGATATTGAAAGGGTTTTATTCTGAAAATTAAGTTTACTCTCCTTATTCTTACCACTAGGCCACTTCAAAACCTGGCAAAAGCTTTTGGCAAAATGTCCAAGATGCAACTGAAAAAATCAGAATTTGTTTCCCATTGTTTCAAGTGATCCTGGAGGAGAATGTATCTGTGAAGCAATGAGCTGAGCTATCTGAATTGAGATCGTGTTTCTGGGATATGGAAGGAACTGCTTTTGGTGGTTATTTATAAAGACCAGGCTGGCCATAGAACGGATTATTTTCCTGCCCTCTTGAATCTGATCTGGCATCTTCAGGACTTATTCATCATGCCTTTGGGCAAAACCTCACAATACAATCTGAAAAAAAGAGTCACTGGCCTGGCTAAATGAGAGGGTTAGTAGGAAAAACATCTTCCCACAGGTCTTTTGGAGACCAGGTCAAGTCTCCAAAAGAACCATGTTCAGCACAGCAGTTAACAGGTACTAGGCAAGCTAGATTGGCTGACACTTAAAAGATGTTTAAAAGTTTTTAATTGTGGGGCATTGGGGAGAGGTAGAAGAGGGTAAAGGGGGATAAATGGTGACAGAAGGAGACTTGACTTTGGGTGGTGAACACAATACAATATACACAGATGATGTATTATAGAATTGTATACTTGAAACCTATATAATTTTTATTAACCAATGTCACTCCAATAAATTTAATAAAAATTAATAATAAATAAATAAAAGATTTAAATTATGAACCCCAAACCTAACTGGTATAAATGAAATCAATGAAGTAAAATTGTATATAATATATATAATTATGTATAATAAAAGTAACTTGAGCCTGACCAGGCAGTGGTGCAGTGGATAGAGCATCAGACTGGGACACAAAGGACCCAGGTTCAAAGCCCTGAGGTTGCTGGCTTGAGTGCAGGCTCACCAGCTTGAGCGTGGGGTTGCTGACTTGAGCATGGGATCATACATGATGCCATGGTCACTGGCTTGAGCCCAAGGCCACTGGCTTGAGCAAGGGGTCACTCGCTCTGCTGTAGCCTCCCTGGTCAAGGCACATATGAGAAGGCAATCAATGAATAGCTAAGGAGCCACAACGAAGAATTGATGCTTATCTCTCTCCCTTTCTGTCTGTCCCTCTCTGTCTCTGTCACACACAAAAAAAGTAACTTTAGTAAGAATGCCCTGTGAATCTGGGGTAGGTAAGAAACTTCTGCTTTTATCCACTGTATCCAGGAAAGTTTCAGTTCAAAAGAAAGAACCTCACCCAAGTTCAGAACTGAAAACAAGCCAATGAATAAGTTAATTCAGAACTGTTTTGTCAGCATCCTCTGCCAAAGCACACATAGAGGTGGGAGACACACACGAGTATGGGAGTGGAAATCTGTGCAGAGAAGCGTGCATAAAATGTAGTCTACAGTTGAAAGACTACACCATAAGTGCTGTGAGATAGTATTGCTGAAGTTTGTTAGGTTTTGATTTTTAAAACACCCATTATTTGAATCCAAGGGAAAGTGGAAGATGGAGAAAGATTTATTCGGTAAAAAGAAGATGGAAAAAACCACCTAGCTAAGAAGGGAGATGGGGTTGATGAGCTTCAAAACCCTTAAGACTCTATTATTTTCTGAATTGAAGTTATAGAAGGAGCAGGGAACAAGAGAGTCTGACCACCAATTTGACATTGGACCTATTGACAGAGAAGTTTGGTAAAAGCTCTTGTTAAGGAATTTGAACTTTATGCATGAGAAAGCAGAGGCCACTGCCGTCCCTACAAAACAGGAGAGTGGAACTAAAACCTTCATTTAGAAAAATCAGTTTTTCTATTTTGTGTAGGCTAATTGTATTGGTTGGTGCCGTTTCCAATTATAATTAGATTCCAGTACTATTTTTCATCTTTTTATATTGCTGCTGAAAGAGTCCTAGTGACTCTTTCAGACTTACCCTTCTACCATTCTACAGGCACTTGACTCTATCCTTGCTCCATTAATCTAAACAAATGGCCTAACCAACAACTAATATCATTCTTGTTTGCTGCATTGTATTAAGAAGTCTGTGTGTGTGTGTTTGTGTGTGTGTGTGTGTCAGAGACAGAGAGAGGAACAGATAGGGACAGAGAGACAGAAAAGGAAAGATGAGAATCATCAATTCTTCATTGTAGCTCCTTAGTCGTTCATTGATTGCTTTCTCATATGTGCCTTGATGGAGGGGCCACAGCCGAGCCAGTGACCTCTTGCTCAAGCCAGCAACCTTGGGCTTCAAGCCAGTGACCTTTGGGCTCAAGCCAGCTACCATGGGGTTATATCTATGATTCCATGCTCAAGCCAGCAATCCCACACTCAAGCCAGCAACCTCGGGATTTTAAACTTGGGTCCTCTGCGTCCCAGGCCAACGCTCTATTCACTGTGCTACTGCCTGGTCAGACTTTTTTATTATTGATTTGAGAGAGAGAAAGAGGGGTAGGAGCAGGAAGTATCAACTCATAGTAGTTGCTTCTTGTATGTGCCTTCACGGAGCAAGTTTAGAGTTTCAAATTGTCAACTTTGGCATTCCAGGTCGATGCTTTACTACTGTGCCACCACAGGTCAGGCCCTGCCTAAGTTCTTGATCCCAGCCTTTCCTACCTCCCAAATTACGCTTTATGGAGGATCCTATTGGTGTCTCCTTGGCCTCATCATCTCCTTCCTGTCCACCTACCAACATGTTCAATTTTCTCTCATTTTCAAAACCACCAATTTTTCCTGTGTCCTATCTCCTCAACCTTATGCAGTCTTCTTTCATAACTTCAAATATGATAATCCTTTGAAACAATAGACACCACAGCCTCTGCTCCCTCCTTCTCATTCATCAATAACTAACTGAATGCTATATCTGTGGCCTCTTTTCAGTCTTCTCCCTGGGCAGTGGAACCAGTCAACACTATTGATCTCTTCTTGAACCTCTTGCTCTCCCCTTTTTCTCTTCCTATCTATTAGTTTCTCAGTACCCCTTAAGCAATTGGTTCAACTTTTTTTTTATTGTTTCTTTTATTGATTTTAGAGAAGAAACGAGAGAGAGAGAGGCATTGATCTGTTCCTGTAAATGCCCTGACCAGGGATCAAACCAGCAACCTTTGTACTTTGGAAAGATGCTCTAACCAACCAAGTTATCTAACCAGGACTTGGTTCAACTTTTAACTTGCATAAGAGTTAACCTGGTGAGTCCTGGTTTCATCTTCAAAAACATAATGATTCAGGTCAGGAATGGAACTTAGGAATCTTTTTGGTTTAGTTTGGGGTTTTTTTTGCTCCGTCTGTGTGTGAATATATATAACATAAAATTTACCATTTTAGCCTGACCAGGAGGTGGCGCAGTGGAGTGACCATTGGACTGAGATGTGGAAGTACCCAGGTTTGAGACCCTGAGGTCGCCAGCTTGAGCGTGGGCTCATCTGGCTTGAGCAAAAAAAGCTCACCAGCTTGGACCCAGGGTCACTGGCTCCAGCAAGGGGTTACTCAGTCTGCTGAAGGCCCGCAGTCAAGGCACATACGAGAAAGCAATCAGTGAACAACTAAGAAGTCGCAACGCGCAACGAAAAACTAATTTTTTTTTTTAATTTTTATTCATTTTAGAGAGGAGAGAGAGTGAGAGAGAGAAAGAGAGGGAAAGGGGGGAGGAGCAAGAAGCATCAACTCCCATATGTGCCTTGACCAGGAAATTGCAGGGTTTTGAACCAGCAACCTCAGCGTTCCAGGTTGACGCTTTATCCACTGCACCACCACAGGTCAGGCCGAAAAACTAATTATTGATGCTTCTCATCTGTCTCCATTTCTGTCTGTCTATCCCTCTGACTCTCTCTCTGTCTCTGTAAAAAAAAAAAAAAATTTATTTACCATTTTAACCATACTTTTTTTTAAGCAAGAGGAAGGGATATAGAGACAGACTCTTGCATGCGCCTGGACCAGAATCCATCCGGCAACCCCTGTCTGGGACTGATACTTGAATCAACCAAGCTGTCCTCAGTGCCTGAGACAGACACTCGAACCAATCAAGCCACTGGCTGCAAGAGGGCAAGAGAGAGAGAAAGGGGAGTGGGAGAGGGAGAGAAGCAGATGATTGCTTCTCATGTGTGACCGGAGATCGAACCTGGGACGTCCTCATGCTGGGCCGACGCTCTATCCACTGTGCAAACTGGCCAGGGTCCATTTTAACCATTTTTTTGTTTGTTGTTGTTTTTTTGTATTTTTCTGAAGTTGGAAACGGGGAGGCAGTCAGACAGACTCCTGCATGCGCCTGATTGGTAACCACCCAGCATGCCCACCAGGGGGTGATGCTCTGCCCATCTGGGGCATCGCTCTGCTGCAACCAGAGCCATTCCAGTGCCTGAGGCAGAGGCCATAGAGCCATCCTCAGCACCCGGGCCAACTTTGCTCCAGTGGAGCCTTGGCTGCGGGAGGGGAAGAGAGAGACAGAGAGGAAGAAGAGGGGGAGGGGTGGAGAAACAGATGGGCGCTTCTCCTGTGTGCCCTGGCCGGGAATCGAACCTGGGACTCCTGCACACCAGGCTGACGCTCTACCACTGAGCCAGCCAGCCAGGGCCATTTTAACCATTTTTAAGTGCATAATTCCATGGCTTTAAATATATTCACAATGAGGATTGTTTTTAATAGTCATCCAAGATGATTCTGATGTAAGCAAACATAGATCACCGTCCTCTTCTACATATTTTTCCTGAGATGAGTTCCTCCACTCCCATGCTTTTAGTAACTATCTATATCCTAATAACCCCCAAATGTACTGGTAGCCCCACCTTCACAGTTCCAGATGAATATTTTTCCAGTTTTGTAGTCATACCCCCAGATATTTCTTAGACACCACAAATTCAACATATCCCCAAAGCAAACTCATTCTAAACCTAATTCTGTCTCAGTGGTGACAACCTCCCTTTGCTCAAGCTACAAATTTCAGTTGACTCTCCTCACTTAATACTCCCTACATTGAAATAGTCACAAAGTCCAACAGTTCTGCTAATCATATGTAAGTCCCATTTATACCATCCATCTGACTGGCACCTAGTATGGGTTTCTGTCCTTTACCCTTCACTCCATTCTCTGTCCTGCTGCCAGTGTTTTCTTTCTCTTAAAAATTGTCAGTGACCTAGAGTCTTGTCCTTTATCCAGTGCCTAAACCTATGTTGTGTAATACAGTAGGTGTTGGCTATTTAAATTAAGTAAAATGAAATAAAATTTAAAATTCAGCTCCTCAGTCATACTAGCCACATTTCAAGTGTTCAGTAGCCATATGTAAGTAGTAATTACCCTATTGAACAGAACAGATAAAGACCACTTCCATTATTGCAGAAAGTTCTATTGGACAGTGCTGGTCTTCAAGGCTTTAATTATTGATGTGCAGCCCTAGCCAGTTGGCTCAGTGGTAGAGCATCAGCCCAGCGTGTGGAAGTCCTGGGTTCAATTCCTGGCCAGGGCACACAGGAGAAGTGCCCATTTGCTTCTTTACCCTTCCCCCTCTCCTTTCTCTCTGTCTCTCTCTTCCCTTCCCACAGCCAAGGCTCTATTGGAGCAAAGTTGGCCCCGGGCGCTGAGGATGGCTCCATGGCCTCCGCCTCAGGCACTAGAATGGCTCTGGTTGCAACAGAGAAACACCCTAGATGGGCAAAGCATTGCCCCTCGGTGGGCTTGCCAGGTGGGTCCCGGTTGGGGGCATCTGGGAGTCTGTTGTCTCTGCCTCCCCGCTTCTCACTCCAGAAAAAATAACAACAAAAAAGACTGAATGCAAAACTCTGGAAGTCATTCATTAGAGTGATTAAGATTTAAAGAGTAGTAAATTCCAAAAATAAGTGGATGTGATAGGAGAGAGGACCAGGTCCTAGGGCTGGGGGCTGAAAAATAAAGAACTAAAAGAGGTCTGGTTAGAAATAAGAAAAAAGATAGTGCCTGACCAGGCGGTAGAGCAGTGGATAGAGCGTTGGACTGGGATGTGGAGCACCCAGGTTCAAGACCCCCAGGTCGCCAGTTTGAGCACAGGTTCATCTGGTTTGAGCACAGCTCACCAGCTTGAGCCCAAGGTCGCTGGCTGGAGCAAGGGGTCACTCGATCTGCTGTAGCCCCCCGGTCAAGGCACATATGAGAAATCAATCAATGAACAACTAAGGAACCGCAACGAAGAATTGAAGTTTCTCATCTCTCTCCCTTCCTTTCTGTCTGTCCCTATTTGTCCCTCTCTCTGACTGTCTGTCCCACAAGAAAAAAAAGATAGTAATACAATACCATGTGCTAGACAACATAACAATCCTTGAAATAACCCTATGAGGTAGATACTGTTATCCTCATTTTATAGCTCTGTGACCTGAAACACAGGTTAAGTGATTTTTCCCAAGGTCACACACCTAGTAAGTGGCAGAGTTGGGCTTTGAACATAGGCTATACTGTTGCAGAGTCTGGGCCTTGGCTGCTTGAGATGTCACAGAAATCAAGATTGGGAAGAGACTGGAAAGCCAGCGTAAAACCGCATGGGCTTCGGAGTTACTGTGCTTCCTCATACCTGGGAATAAGAACTCCAGCTGGGCCACTCTTAGCTATCCCTGATGTTCTTAGAATTTCCCTTACAGAAGTCAAACCTAATTCTACATCAAGTACCTGAGTAAGTACCCTTGCTGCTGCCTACCAGTTAAACAAGCTTGGTTCTCATGGGTGTTTTGGAAAAATAGTTGGCAGCCACTTATAGCAGACATAGACCCTCTAAAGCAGGGGTCCCCAAACTATGGCCTGCGGGCCGCATGCGGCCCCCTGAGACCATTTATCCGGCCCCCACCGCACTTCCGGAATGGGCACCTCTTTCATTGGTGGTCAGTGAGAGGAGCATAGTTCTCATTGAAATACTGGTCAGTTTGTTGATTTAAATTTACTATTCTTTATTTTAAATATTGTATTTGTTCCTGTTTTGTTTTTTACTTTTTAGATATGTGCAGTGTGCATAGGGATTTGTTCATAGTTTTTTTTATAGTCCGGCCCTCCAATGGTCTGAGGGACAGTGAACTGGCCCCCTGTGTAAAAAGTTTAGGGACCCCTGCTCTTAAGTGTCCCTCAGTCCTAACTACCCCCTCATTATACCTTTGACTTGCCAGCAACCCTAACCTTTCTCTGAATTCCTGAAATTCTCATCTGCCTCTACCTTTGACCCCTGGGTAGGACCGTCTAAAAGTGTGTCTCAACCTGTTTCATGTTCAAGAGGCAGGGATTCCAAGGCCAACAGTCAGTTCCTTAGCCCCCTGGGATTGAATTTGACCTGGGGACAGCACAGTGGAAAGATCATCAAGTTTGAATCAAGATCTGCCAATAATTCATGTTCAAGTAATTTAACCTCTCTGAGCTTCAGTTTACTCGTCTGTACAACTGCTATAACAAGCACTTCCTTTTCCTATGCCCAAATGAACTCAAGGATGTAAAGGTATTTTGCAGAATACAGAGTATTAAAAACAAGATGCTATTAACATTTTGTAAGCATGCCACAGACAATGCCTAGGCTGGTTGGATCTCAGGCTTATGAGAAAAAACCTTATCTCTGTAGAAAACATGCATCTTACTATCTAATAATTTGGTTTTTAGGATGAGGAAGTAATGAGTTCAGCTTCAGTGCTACAGCATTTTAAAGGAAGCAATGCTTGGAGGGAGTGACTGTTGCCAGTTTATGATCACCTCAGAGTGATCAGAGTAGTTACAGATCTGAATGTATCTAGTTTTCTGCAGACCTTAATTTAAGGACACTTTAAAACCTTGTGGCCCTGCTAGGTGCTCTCTCCTACCACCCTTCACCAAGGTGATGTGAATAAATGTGTGTGGGGCTGTGACAAGCTGAGTAATGTTGCCTCAAGATGTCCACATCCCTAATCCCTGGGACTTGTGAATGATATTTTAGATAGCAAAAGGGACTTTGTAAATGTTTACAAATGTATAGATGTGTAGATTAAGGATCTTGGCTAAGGATTAAGGATTTTGAGGGGTGGGGAGATTAACCTAGATTATCAGGATAGACTCGAAATGTAACCACAAGTATCCTTATAAAAGGAAGGCAAAGAGAGAGTTGACCACAGATGTAATGATAGAAGCAAGAGGTTGGAGTGATGTAAGGGAGGACTACAAGCCAAGAAACGCAGGTGGCTTTTAGAAGTTAAAAAAGGCAGGGCAATGGGTTCTCCCCTAAAGAAATGCAGCCTGCCACACCATGATTTTAGACCTCTGACCTCCATAACAGATTGTGGTTTTAAACCACTAAGTTTGTGATGATTTGTTACAGCAGGGATAGGAAACTAATATAGGAGCTCTGACTACAATGAGATTAGGCTACAAGCCAAGTGGCACCTGTCCCAAATAACTCCTTGATGGCAGAAAATGACCCCAGTGGCAAAGGGGTAGGCAAGGGCTCCGTCAACATGGTCAACTAAGGAATTTTCAATCATTGAAAGCTTTGTGAGAGGCTTCAGCACCTAAGTCTGACAAACTGTTTCCTACTAATACTTCTATTGGCTGAGCAGTTACCTGAGCTGTTTGGGAGGAACTGTTGCATTCCAAGATCACAGCAGTTAGTTTCAAAGAAAATGTGTAAATTGTGCTCATAAAGATGAGGCTCTAATACCAAAAAGGTAATAATTGCAAAATGACCTACGACAGCCCTTGGAGACAGAGTATCTTTGGCTCTAAGAAAAGATCATCTTATTTATCCTCAAAGCAGCCTAATTTAGAAGCCACTATCAAGTATGACAGAACCTCTTGAGTGACCAGAGTAAAGAATGATCCTGGCCTGACCTGTGGTGGCGCAATAGATAAAGTGTCAACCGAAACACTGAGGTCACCGGTTTGAAACCCTGGGTTCCGTGGTCCAGGCACATATGAGAGTTGATGCTCCCTGCTCCTCTCCCCCTTCTCTCTCCTCTAAAATGAGTAAATAAAATCTTTTTTAAAAAAGAAAGAGAATGATCTTGGATATACTTTAATATTTTTATTATTTTATTTGATTGATTGATTGATTTTAGAGAGGAAGGGAGAGAGAGAAACATCAATTTGTTGTTCCACTTATTTATACATATATTGGTTGATTCTTGTGTGTGACCTGAATCAAACCCCAAACCTTGGCTTATCAGGATGACACTCTAACCAACTAAGCTACCCAGCCAGAGCCTACTTTAACATTTAAAATATATATATAGACCTGACCAGGCGGTGGTGCAGTGAATGGAGTGTCAGACTGGGATGCCGAGGACCCAGGTTCGAGACCCCAAGGTCGCCAGCGTGAGCGCAGGCTCATCTGGTTTGAGTAAAAGCTCACCAGCTTGGACCCAAGGTCGCTGGCTCAAGCAAGGGGTTACTCAGTATGCTGAAGGCCCCCGGTCTAGGCACATATGAGAAAGCAATCAATGAACAACTAAGGTGTCGCAACAAAAAACTGATGATTGATGCTTCTCATCTCTCCGTTCCTGTCTGTCTGTCCCTGTCTATCCCTCTCTCTGACTCTCTCTCTGTCTCTGTAAAAAAATATATATATATATATATATATAAATAATCCACTGTATCCAAAAATCATTTCAATGTGCATTCAATATAAAAATTATTCATGAGATGTTACATTATTTTTTATACCCTCTTTGAAAGTTGGTGTGTATTTTACACTTATAGCTCATCTCAGTTGGACCAGCCACATTTCAGCTGCACATTAGCCACATGGGGCTAATACATACACTTTTATATCAAATCAGGAAGTATTTTATCAGATTCCTCCCATATATCCAACATGCTTTTTAGCTACTGAGGGGGTAGGGGAAAGTAGATTAAACAACCCTGGACTTCCAAAGATTAGATTTGATTTATTCAGCAAATATATTAAAGTTGAGAAAGGAGAGGCTCATCCAAGATAGCATGTGATCATGTGAGCTTCAGAAAAGGAAACTTTTCTGTGGGCTACAATAGGTATGGCAGACTTTCTAGAGCAGGGGTCGAGAATCTTTTTGGCTGAGAGAGCCATGAAAGCCACTTATTTTAAAATGTAATTCTGTGAGTCATACAATGACCCGTGTACATTATGCATTATCCAATAAAAATTTGGTGTTGTCCCGGGGGACAGCTGTGATTGGCTCCAGTCACCCACAACCATGAACATGAATGGTAGGAAATGAATGGATTGTTACTACATGAGAATGTTTTATATTTTTAACATTTTTTTTTCTTAAAGATTTGTCTGTGAGCCAGATGCAGCCATCAAAAGAGCCATAGGTTCCCGACCCCTGTTCTAGAGGATGTGGGATTCGAGCTGCCCCTAAAAGGAAGACAGCTTATGCAGTGATGAACAGGAGAGAAAGCAGCATGTACTGTGAGCCTGGAGAAAGGACCCTCTTGGCAAAGATACACAGGGATGGATGGTGGTTTTGTACTTTGAGAACAGACAAGACTGAGTCGTCTAGCATAAAAATATCATTCTAGGAAGACATAGGAAATACCAGTGGTCTTTGCCATTTAAGTAGATCCTGGATGGAATACTTAAATATAAAAAGAGAACCATAAACATACTAGAGAGAAATGGTAGTTTAAAAAATTGGAGTACTTTCTAAGCATAATAAATAACCCAAAAGCCATAACAGAAAAGATCAATAAAGTTGACTGCATAAGGCAATGAAAAAAAAAAATCTAATAAAGTCATGGAAAGAATGTGGGAAAAGAGGTATTCTTGTATCCTGTTAAAGGGAATGTAAATTAGCGTGACCATTTTGGAAGGTAATTTGTCAATATGTATCAAAATGTATACTGCATATACCCAGAAATCCCATTGCTAGGAATTTATCCTATGGATATACTCACATAAGTATGCAAGGATATATATACAATGCTATCCATTACAGTTAGTGGATACAGGTGAAAAGCTAGAAACAACCTAAATGCCTATCTGTAAGAAAGAAAAAATGGTGTAACCATACATGGATTACTACACAGTTGTTTGAAACTTTTTTTTAAGTGAGAGAGAGAGAGAGAGAGAGAGAAAGAAAGAGAATAGACAGGAAGGGAGAGAGATGAGAAGCATCAACTCCTAGTTGTGTCACTTTAGTTGTTCATTGATTGCTTCTCATATATTCCTTGGCTGGGGGCTCCAGCCAAGTGACTCCTTGCTCAAGCCAGCAACCTTAGGCTTCAAGCCAGCCACTTCGGGAGCATGTTGATGATCCCTTGCTCAAGCTGGCCACCCTGTATTCAAGCTGATGAGCCCACATTCAGGCTGGCAACCTCAGAGTTTCAAACTTGGGACCTCAGTATCCCAGGCGGATGCTCTATCCACTGCGCCACCACTGGTCAGGCTGCAATTGTTTAAAAGAACAAAGTAGATCTACATATGCTAATATAGAAAGGTCTCCAAGATATTTTATAAGCAAGAAGTAAGGTGCAGAACAGTGTGAATGGTAAGATATCATTTTTTTACATTTTAAAACAGGAGTCCCCAAACTTTTTACACAGGGGGCCAGTTCACTGTCCCTCAGACCATTGGAGGGCCGGACTATAAAAAAAAACCTGAACAAATCCCTATGCACACTGCACATATCTTATTTTAAAGTAAAAAAAAAAAAACAGCCTGACCAGGTGGTGGCGCAGTGGATAGACCATCGGACTGGGATGCAAAGGACCCAGGTTCGAGACCCCGAGGTCGCCAGCTTGAAGCACGGGCTCATCTGGTTTGAGCAAAAGCCCACCAGCTTGAACTCAAGGTTGCTGGCTCCAGCAAGGGGTTACTCAGTCTGCTGAAGGCCCGTGGTCAAGGCACATATGAGAAAGCAATCAATAAACAACTAAGGTGTTGCAACACGCAATGAAAAACTAATGATTGATGCTTCTCATCTCTCTCTGTTCCTGTCTGTCTGTCCCTGTCTATCCCTCTCTCTGACTCTCTGTCTCTGTAAAAAAAAAAAAAGAAGTAAAAAAAAAAAAAAACAGGAACAAATACAATATTTAAAATAAAGAACAAGTAAATTTAAATCAACCTACTGACCAGTATTTCAATGGGAACTATGCTCCTCTCACTGACCACCAATGAAAGAGGTGCCCCTTCCAGAAGTGTGGGGAGGGGGGAGCTAGATAAATGGCCTCAGGGGGCCGCATGCGGCCCGCGGGCTATAATTTAGGGACCCCTGTTTTAAAATAACATATATATAAGTAAATCCAAAAGCAAAAAAAAATCAAAGAATAGCAGATAAGCATATTTAGTTATATTGAAACAGCCAAAAGATTAAAATGACTCATTGTTGGGAGTGAGAAATGAAGCAAATAATTGCTTCTATATTATTTGATTTTTTAACCATATGCACACAATGTTTTTAAATAATTTTTAAAATTAAGCAGTGTCTTTCTAAAATAATTCTCATCCCTCATTACCCCACCCACTTATCTAACATTTACCTCCCAGCATAGCCAAAATTATTGAAAGTTTTAAACATTTCTTGTGTCCATTCCTTACATTATATATCTTTCTCAACCCTTCAAAATCTGGTTTTGCTAGTAACCAGTGACGTGTGACTAAAGTCAGCGGGTATATCTCAGTTCTAATCCTGCTTGACATCAGCAATATCAGGGAACTATTTGTTTCAGGGTTGTTTCTTTTTTTTGGAAACTTCTTGGGATCCCTCCCTAATACTGCTGTACCTTGGAGTTCTATTCCAATCCCTCTTCTCTCCTTGCATGATCTCCACTCCATGGGTTTAGTTACCACCAATATTCTGATGACTCACAAATCTCTTATCTATAGTCCAGATCTTTCTCCTGAGCATCAGAATTATTTACCCAACAGCATTATACATCAGTGTTTCCCAACCCTTTCCACATCATGCACAGATAGAAAATGATGAGGTTTTCATAGCAACCCAGCATAACTGAGATTGCTCTCTGTAAGGGGGAGCTTGTGTGGCCTTCAGGGTTGAGAAGATCAATATGCAACACATCTGTAACCACTTCCTGAGGTACAGCTCTGATCTCTTGGGTAAGCATTTCCATTTGGGTGTCCCCAGGCATTTCAATGTCAGCATGTTTGAAAGTGAGCATATCATCTCCCAAACCTGTTCTTCCTCTTTTTTTTTTTTTTTTTTTGGAGTTTACTATTTATTATAATCTTATTCTTCGATGTAACCTTCAGGTTTTTATTTCAGTGAGTGGCCCTACCATCTGAAAGTTACCCAGTGTTGGCTTACCTCTGTTTTCACTTCCAATCCCAAGACCTACTAACTCTACTACTATTTATTTATTTTTCTTTCTTTCTTTTTTATTTTAGCAATTACTATAGATTATGCTTTATTTTTTTTTAACATATATATTTTTTTGTTCAGTGAGAGAACGGGAGGCCAAGAGACAGACTCCCGCATGCGCCCTGACTGGATTCCACCTGGCAAGCCCACTAAGGGGTGATGCTCTGTCCATCTGGGGCCACTGCTCCGTTGCTTGGCAAATGAGCTATTTCAGCACCTGAGGTGAGGTTGTGGAGCCATCCTCAGGGTCCGGGGTCAACTCACTTCAATCGAGCCATGGCTGCAGTAGAAGAGACAGGGTGGAGTGGAGAAGCAGATGGATGCTTCTCCTGTGTGCCTTAACCGGGAATAGAACCCGGGACATCCACATGCTGGGCCGACACTACCACTGAGACAACCAGCCAGGGCCTGATTATGCTTTAAAAGAGGAAGAGATGTCAAATCAACAGTAAAAACTGTGAACAATATTCTGGAGAAGTCACGGAAAGTCAGAAAAGTTAAAATGATGCACTGCGAACAGGGCATCACAAACTTAAGGAGTAAGCCTAGCCCAGTAATTCTGTTGGTTAGAGCACTGTCCTGACATTCCAAGGTTGTGGGTTCAATCACCGGTCAGGGCATATATAAGAATCAAGCAAGAAATGCATAAATAAGTGCAAAAACAAATTGGTATTTTCTCTCTCTCTAAAAGTTTTTTAAAAAATGGAGCCTTGGCAGGTTGGATCAGTATATAGAGCATCAGCCCTGCATATGGATGTCCCAGATTCAATTCCTGGTCAGGGCACATAAGAGAAGCGATCATCTGCTTCTCTCCTCCTCTCTATCCCCTTTTCTCTTCCCCTCTTGTAGCCAGTGGCTGCTTGGTTCCAGCATTGACCCAGGGTGCTAAGGATAGCTGAGTTAGTCCCAGCATATCAGCCTCAGGTGCTAAAAATAGCTTAGTTGATTTCAGCACAGGCCCCAGATGGAGGTTGCTGGGTAGATCCTGGTCAGGACGCATGTAGGAATCTCTTACTCCTCTCACTTAAATACATAAATAAATAAATAATTAAAAATAAAGAGTAAGTGTATTTTAAGTAGGGATAGAATGAAATTATGTTTTAGCCAATTTTAATTTACAAAAGTCACTAACTTTAGAAGGTGATTCAAATCTAAAAATCAATGAAAGAATTCAAACAATAAGTGTCAAGTTTTTGAGAAATAGCTGTGTTCAGAAATTTTTTTTTTATTAAGTGAGAGGTGGGAGGCAGGGAGGCAGAGAGATAGACTCCCACATGCACCCTGACCAGGATCCACCTGGCAAGGTCCTTACAGGGGGATGCTCTGCCCATCTGGGGCCACCGCTCCATTGCTTGGCAACTGAGCTATTTCAGCACCTGAGGTGAGGTCATGGAGCCATCCTCAGCTCCTGGGGCCAAATTGCTTGAACTGAACCATTCGAGCCATGGCTGCTGGAGGAGAGGAGAGAGAGAGGGCGCCAGAGAGAAAAGGGGGAGGGGCAGGGGTGGAGAAGCAGATGGTCACTTCTGTGTGCCCTGACAGGGAATTGAACCTAGGACTTCCACACACTGGGCTGACACTAACGCTGAGCCAACCAGCCAGGGCCCAAGAATTTTTTACAATGTTTAATTCCAGCAGGAATTAGCTTCTTCCCATCATGATGAATTGCCTCCAGTCTCTCACTGGGTTTCTTCTATAGCAGGAACCCTGGGTCTTTTTCCCAGTTGCCAATATGCTCCTCATTTTTTTTTTTTTTTTTTTTTTTTTTTTTTCATTTTTCTGAAGCTGGAAACAGGGAGAGACAGTCAGACAGACTCTCGCATGCGCCCGACCGGGATCCACCCGGCACGCCCACCAGGGGCGACGCTCTGCCCACCAGGGGGCGATGCTCTGCCCATCCTGGGCGTCGCCATGTTGCGACCAGAGCCACTCTAGCGCCTGGGGCAGAGGCCACAGAGCCATCCCCAGCGCCCGGGCCATCTTTGCTCCAATGGAGCCTTGGCTGCGGGAGGGGAAGAGAGAGACAGAGAGGAAAGCGCTGCGGAGGGGTGGAGAAGCAAATGGGCGCTTCTCCTGTGTGCCCTGGCCGGGAATCGAACCCGGGTCCTCCGCACGCTAGGCCGACGCTCTACCGCTGAGCCAACCGGCCAGGGCCTATGCTCCTCATTTTCATCTGAGCCTCATCATAATTCGCATTTATGGTCCAAATATTTTTTATCAATATTCTGTTCAGAATGACTTGGGTATTCCCTAAGATTAAGGTTCTCTCTAAAGCGCTCCTATTTTCCTTCTGAGCTCTCACCAGAACCATCCTTAATGGTCTATTCATCGCAATATAGACTTTTTCTAGCATGAAATTCAAAATGATTCCAGCTTTTACCCATTATCTAGTTCCAGAGCTGCTCCCACATGTTTAGATATTTGTTAAAGCAGCACTCCACTTCTTGGTACCATTCAGCCTGCTATAATAGAATACTATGTACTGGGTGACTTGTAAATATTTCTCACAATTCTAGAGTCAGAGAAGGCCAAGATCAAGACACTAGCATGGCCATGTTCTAGTGAGAGTCCTCTTCCTTGTTCATAGCCAGCATCTTCTTGCTGTGTCCTCACATGGTAAAGAAGCTATTTATTTCTTCAAGTCATCTCTTGTTCATCACCACTATCACTTTCCTAGTCCAGAGCACATTTCTCATTTTTTTCCCTCAGTTACCATAAAAACATTGTTTGGTCTCTATGACTTCAATATTTCTCTATTCTCCACACTGCAACCACAGTAATTTTTCTAAAATGAAACTGGTTATGCCACCCTCCTGCTTAAAACCATTCAAAGGCTCTCTATCGCTATTAGCATGAAGTATGATCTTGCACTGCTTACCTTTTCAATCTCATTACTTACACCCGACATGTTATCTTGTGCATAGTGCCTAGCATATTGTAAAGACTCAATAAGAGGCCCTGGCTGTTTGGCTTAGTGGTAGAGCATTGGCCTGGCATGTGGATGTCCTGGGTTCTATTCCTGGTCAGGGCACACAGGATAAGCGACCGTCTGCTTCTCTACCCCTTCCCCTCCCTCCTCTCTCTCTTTTCCTCCCACAGCCATGGCTGGATTGGTTTGAGTGCATCAGCCCCGAGCACTGAGGATGGCTCTTTGTGGAGCCTCTTCCTCAGGCACTAAAAATAGCTCGGTTATGAGCATGGCCCCAGATGGGCAGAACATCAGCTCCAGATGGGTTGCCAGGTGGGTCCTGGTCAAGGCACATGCAGAAGTCTGTCTATCTCCTTTCCTCTCCCTTGGAAAAAGAAGAAGAAAAAAGACTCAATAAGAATTTTTGATTGATAAAAATGAAGGAAGGGTCAGTTCCTAGAGCTTCTTCCAGCCTTGCAACTTCCCTTCGGTCAGATTCTCGGACTTTCCTCACAGCATGGCTCCCAAACGCCAGCCTTCACTCCCATCTCAGACGAAGAAACGGAGACTGCCTCCTGCCCCCAAGCCAGAGAAGTCAGTCTCAGGACTTGCCAAAGGGAGAAAAAGAAGAGCAAGAAGCAATTGAACATATTGATGAAGTACAAAATGAAATAGACAGACTTAATGAGCAAGCCAGTGAGGAGATTTTGAAAGTAGAACAGAAATATAACAAACTCCACCAACCATTTTTTCAGAAGAGATCGGAATTGATCGCCAAAATCCCAAATTTTGGGGTAACAACATTTGTCAACCATCCACAAGTGTCTGCTTGGGGAAGAGGATAAAGAGGCGCTGCATTATTTGACAAGAGTTGAAGTGACAGAATTTGAAGATATTAAATCATGTTACAGAATAGATTTTTATTTTGATGAAAATCCTTACTTCGAAAATAAAGTTCTCTCCAAAGAATTTCATCTGAATGAGAGTGGTGATCCATCTTCCAAGTCCACTGAAATCAAATGGAAATCTGGAAAGGATTTGACGAAACGTTCAAGTCAAACGCAGAATAAAGCCAGCAGAAAGAGACAGCATGAGGAACCAGAGAGCTTCTTTACCTGGTTTACTGACCATTCTGATGCAGGTGCCGATGAATTAGGAGAAGTCATCAAAGATGATATTTGGCCAAATCCATTACAGTACTGCTTGGTTCATGACATGGATGATGAAGAAGGGGAAGGAGAAGAAGATGATGATGATGAAGAAGAAGAAGGGTTGGAAGATATTGATGAAGAAGGGGATGAGGATGAAGGTGAAGAAGATGAAGATGATGAGGGGGAGGAAGGAGAGGAAGATGAAGGAGAAGATGACTAATGGAACACTGATGGATTCCAACCCCCCTTTTTAATTTTCTCCAGTCCCTGGGAGCAAGTTGCAGTCATTTTTTTTCCCGTCTTGTGCTCAGTCGCCCTGTTTTTGAGGTCTCTTTTCTCTCCTTTACACCATGGTTCTCACCTTATTGGGGGGGGGGGAGGATGTACCTTAAGCGGAATACAGTGAGAAAAGAAGCTCTGCCACTTTCTGTTCCAAATTCATTTTTATCCCTTCCTGTCTCAACAAAAACTTCATACAATCAACACCACCATGCTCTGTGGGAAAAAAGAAAAACCTTCCGCTCCCTTAGCTCTGCTGGAAGCTGGAGGGTGCTAGGCCCGTGTGTAGTAGTGCATAGAATTCTAGGTTTTTTCCTCCTTTCTCTGTATATTGGGCTCAGAGATTACACTGTGTCTCTATATGAATATGGACAGTTAGCTTTAACCAACATGTATCTGTCTACTTTCTCTTGTTTAAAAAAAGAAAAAAAACAAAAAATGGGGGGGTATGGAAGGTCAGCAAAGGGTGGGTTTGAGATGTTTGGGTGGGTTAAGTGGGCTTTTTAAAATTTATTTATTAAATTTGCCCTGGCCGGTTGGCTCAGCGGTAGAGCGTCGGCCTAGCGTGCGGAGGACCCGGGTTCGATTCCCGGCCAGGGCACACAGGAGAAGCGCCCATTTGCTTCTCCACCCCTCCGCCACGCTTTCCTCTCTGTCTCTCTCTTCCCCTCCCGCAGCCAAGGCTCCATTGGAGCAAAGATGGCCCGGGCGCCGGGGATGGCTCTGTGGCCTCTGCCTCAGGCGCTAGAGTGGCTCTGGTCGCAACATGGCGACGCCCAGGATGGGCAGAGCATCGCCCCCTGGTGGGCAGAGTGTCGCCCCATGGTGGGCGTGCTGGGTGGATCCCGGTCGGGCGCATGCGGGAGTCTGTCTGGCTGTCTCTCCCTGTTTCCAGCTTCAGAAAAATGAAAAAAAAAAAAAATAATAAATAAATAAATAAATAAATTTAATGCAGTGACATTGATAAATCAGGGTACATATGTTGAGAGAAAACATCTCTAGATTATTTTGACATATGATTGTGCTGTATACCCCTCCCCCAAAGCTAAATTGTCTTCTGTCACCTTCTATCTGGTTTTCTTTGTGCCTCTCCCCTCCCCCAACCCCTCTCTCCTTCTTCACCCCATCCCCCCTCCCCCCACCCCCCACCCCTGTTGCCATCACATTCTTGTTCATGTCTCTGAGTCTCATTTTTATGTCCCTTCTATGTATGGATTCATATAGTTCTTAGTTTTTTTTCTGATTTACTTATTTCACTCCGTATAAGGTTATCAAGGTCCATCCATGTTATTGTAAATGATCCGATGTCATCATTTCTTATGGCTGAGTAGTATTCCATAGTATATATGTACCAAAGCTTTTTAATCCACTCGTCCTCTGACGGACACTTGGGCTGTTTCCAGATCTTCGCTATTGTGAACAATGCTGCCATAAACATGGGGGTGCATTTCTCCTTTTGGAGCCGTTCTATGGTGTTCTTGGGGTATATTCCTAAAAGTGGGATAGCTGGGTCAAAAAGCAGTTCGATTTTCAGTTTTTTGAGGAATCTCCATAGTTTTCCACAGTGGCTGCACCAGTCTGCATTCCCACCAGCAGTGCAGGAGGGTTCCCTTTTCTCCACATCCTCGCCAGCACTTATTCTGTGTTGTTTTGTTGATGAGTGCCATTCTGACTGGTGTGAGGTGATATCTCATTGTGGTTTTAATTTGCATTTCTCTAATGATTAGTGATGTTGAGCATTTTTTCATATGCCTATTGGCCATCTGTATGTCCTCTTTGGAGAAGTGTCTATTCATCTCTTTTGCCCATTTTTGGATTGGATTGTTTGTCTTCCTGGTGTTGAGATTTACAAGTTTTTTGTTTTTTTTTTCTTTTTTTTTTCTGAAGCTGGAAACGGGGAGAGACAGCCAGACAGACTCCCACATGCGCCCGACCGGGATCTACCTGGCACGCTCACCAGGGGCAACGCTCTGCCCACCAGGGGGCGATGCTCTCCCCTCCAGGGCATCGCTCTGCCTCGACCAGAGCCACTCTAGCGCCTGGGGCAGAGGCCAAGGAGCCATCCCCAGCGCCTGGGCCATCTCTGCTCCAATGGAGCCTTGGCTGTGGGAGGGGAAGAGAGAGACAGAGAGGAAGGAGGGGTGGGGGTGGAGAAGCAAATGGGTGCTTCTCCTATGTGCCCTGGCCGGGAATCGAACCCGGGTCCCCCACACGCCAGGCCAACGCTCTACCGCTGAGCCAACCGGCCAGGGCGAGATTTACAAGTTCCTTATAAATTTTGGTTATTAACCCCTTATCAGACGTATTGTCAAATATGTTCTCCCATTGTGTAGTTTGTCTTTTTATTCTGTTCTTGTTGTCTTTAGCTGTGCAAAAGCTTTTTAGTTTGATATAGTCCCATTTGTTTATCCTGTCTTTTATTTCACTAAGTGGGCATTTTGACAACATGGCTTCTCCTTTGGCATGTTTAATTGTGATGTTTAACAGACATCCTTGCAGTTTAAGATGACACTTTTAAAATAAAATTCTCTCCTAATGATGACTTGAGCCCTGCCACTTGATGGGAGAATCAGCAGAACCTGTAGGATCTTATTCAGAATTGACATTGCTCTATTGTAATTTTGTTCCTGTTTATTTTTAAATTTTCTTTTTGTTTCACTGGAAAGGAAAGATGAGGTTCAGTTTTAAATGTTCAAAGTGTACAAGTTGCTTTGTTTCAATAAAACTAAATGTGGCCTGACCAGGCAGTGGCGCAGTGGATAGAGCTTCGGACTGGGATGCAGAGGACCCAGGTTCGAGACCCCAGGGTCGCCAGCTTAAGCGCGGGCTTATCTTGCCAGAACAAAAAGCTCACCAGCTTAGACCCAAAGTCGCTGGCTCAAGCGAGGGGTTACTCGGTCTGCTGTAGCCCCATGGTCAAGGCACATATGAGAAAGCAATCAATGAGCAACTAAGGTGTCACAACGAAAAACTGATGATTGATGCTTCTCATCTCTCTTGTTCCTGTCTGTCTGTTCCTATCTATCCCTCTCTCTCTCTCTCTGTCCCTGTAAAAACAAACAAACAAACAAAAAAACCAAAACTAAATGTGTACACAAAAAAAAAAAAATGAAGGAAAGGGGGTTCAAGAACCTGAGCAGATCCATCATATCTGCCAAGCAAGTTTCAAAGCATATCCTGGCAATGCTGTCAGAACCCAAAGAACTTAATTATCCCATGTAGAATTAAATAGCAATAGCAAAGATCTATTTCTTTGCAGTAAATGGCAAACATTAACGTATCCCAGCTCCTTTCTTTCTCTATTGTGCAGGAAAGACCTTAAGAACACACTCAGAGTCAATCCAACCTGGAGAAAAGACATATAATTAAAATGTTTTTAGAGGCCAGTTACCAACTTGACCATCTCAAGAATTCTAAATTGGGGTGAATTTATCAACCAATGTAACATAGTAGCCAAATGGCTACAATGCCAAACTGAGGAGGAGATCCTGCAACACTGAATTAATGATCACATAGAATTGAAGTAGAGGACCCCAAAGTACTGATATGAGTGGTGAAGGGAGAGGATCTCTGATATGCCATACCAGTCATCAGCGCTATATGTACAGTTAGAACACATCACCAAACTGGTTTGTTTCCAACAGCTTGCAGCAACCAGAAACCTACAAAGCCTAGCTTACTTTGTAACAGACAACGCAAGTAAAAAACAATATATGATCAGTGGTATGTAACAGTGCAAAACCAACTTTGGAATGTCTATATAATTTTTAATAATTTAAGTGAATAATACTACTGAAGAATGAAAATGTTTTAAGACTCATCAAAGACAAAGTAGCCTGACCAGGCGGTGGCGCAGTGGATAGAGTGTCGTACTGGGATGCAGAGGACCCAGCTTTGAGACCCTGAGGTCGCCAGCTTGAGCATGGGCTCATCTGGTTTGAGCAAGGCTCACCAATTTGAGCCCAAGGTCACTAGCTTGAGCAAGGGGTTACTCGGTCAAGGCACACATGAGAAAGCAATCAATGAACAACTAAGGTGTCGCAACAAAAAACTGATGATTGATGCTTTTCATCTCTCTCCGTTCCTGTCTGTCTGTCCCTATCGATTCCTCTCTCTGAATCTCTCTCTGTCTCTGTAAAAAAAAAACAACAAAAAGACAAAGTAATTATGGAGCAATGTTAAAAAAAAAAAAAGGGGGAAGTAATTATGGAGCAATGTTAGCTATCCTTAACCTCCTGACAATGAAGACGAAGGTTCGTGAAGCACAAAGAATCTGCCAAAATCTAAACGCCTAAACTTTCAAGTATGCAAGAGTCTTTTAAATATGGCTGATAGCCCTGGCTGGTTAGCTTAGTCAGTTAGAGTCATCCTGAAATACCAAGGTTGCGGGTTTGATCCCCTGTCAGGGTACATACGGAAAGCAACCAATGAGTGTACAACCAAGTAGCACAACAAATGAATTCTCTCTCTTCCCTTCCTCTTTCTCTTTAAAGTCAATCAATCAAATAATAATAATAAATAAGACAGGTACTTGCTCTGACAAGTACAGATGTTCTGGCTGTGTTTATTTAACGACAGAAAGCTTCTGAATGAAAGGTTAAAAAATCATTTAAATGGTTTGCTTGCTTCCCAAAATTTACTTATTTGGAAACATCCACAAATAGTAAGAAATACCTAAAAGACTCTTAAGGTTTATCCACCCCATGGCTTTGGAATGCAACAGATACATGGAGTTTTACAGGACTTTTAAGCCTTTTGAAGAATTTCTGTTGTAAACCAAGGACTCTTCTACAGAGGACTCTTCCACAGATCCCTATTCAATACATATTGGGAGATTGAATGAATAAGAAGTAATTAATGTACCTGACCTGTAGTGGCACAGTAGATAAAGTGTCAACCTGGAATGCTGAGGTCACTGGTTTGCCAGGCTAAGGCACATACTACAAGAAGCAACTACGAGTTGATGCTTCCCACTCCTGCTCCCCTCTCTCTCTAAAAATCAATTTTAAAATATCTTAAAAATTAATACTGCACGATTCCAAAGGTACTACTATCATCAAGAAATAAGGCAAAGAAATAAAAACATGTTTACATATTTGAAAAAGAATGTGTATAGCAGCCTTATTTATAATAACTCAAAACTGGAAACCCCCAAATATCTATCAGCTGGAAAATGGATAAACTACAATTTGTGATATAATTCATAAAACGGACTATTATTACTCAGTATTAAAAAAGAATACACTAAACATGACTGGATCTCAAAAACTTTACTAAGCTTAAGAATATAGATAGAGGCCCTGGCCGGTTGGCTCAGCGGTAGAGCGTCGGCCTAGCGTGCGAAGGACCCGGGTTTGATTCCCGGCCAGGGCACACAGGAGAAGCGCCCATTTGCTTCTCCACCCCTCCGCCGCTCCTTCCTCTCTGTCTCTCTCTTCCCCTCTCGCAGCCAAGGCTCCATTGGAGCAAAGATGGCCCGGGCGCTGGGGATGGCTCTGTGGCCTCTGCCTCAGGCGCTAGAGTGGCTCTGGTCGCAATATGACGACACCCAGGATGGGCAGAGCATCGCCCCCTGGTGGGCAGAGCATCGCCCCTGGTGGGCGTGCCGGGTGGATCCCGGTCGGGCGCATGCGGGAGTCTGTCTGACTGTCTCTCCCTGTTTCCAGCTTCAGAAAAATGAAAAAAAAAAAAAAAAAAAAGAATATAGATAGAGCCTGACCAGGTGGTGGCGCAGTGGATAGAGCGTTGGACTGGGATGCAGAGGACCCGGGTTCGAAACCCCGATTGTCAGCTTGAGTGCGGACTCATCTGGTTTGAGCAAGGTTCACTAGCTTGAGGCCAAGGTCACTAGCTTGAGCAAGGGGTCACTTGCTCTGCTGTAGCCCCTGGTCAATGCACATATGAGAAAGCAATCAATGAGCAACTAAGGTGTCACAACAAAGAATTGATGCTTCTCATCTCTCTCCCTTCCTGTCTGTCCCTCTCTCTGTCTCTCTGTCTCTGTCACACACAAAAAAGAAAAAGAATATAGATGGAAAAGAATACACATTTTATGATTCCACTTACACAAAATCCAAGGACAGACAAAATTACAGTGATAGTATTCAGGAAGTTGCAGGGAGTAGGTGGTGGTACCTACAGGTTAATCAACTATAAAGGGGCATGAAGGAACTTTCTGGGATGATGTTTCAGTCTTTTATTCAGGGAGTTACATAGGTATATATTATCATTGAAATTCACCAAACAGAACACCTAAGATCTTTATATTTTATTGTGTTTTAAAGATAAATCCATAAAAAAAAATTAAAGCAAAGGCAAGAGAGCTGATGGGGATAAACATCATGACATCTTTCGGGTTCCAGTAATAATTGTCCTCAGGCATTTGAAAAAGTCAAGCTACCATTTATGCTCAAGAACCCACAATGACTTAACGCCTGTGTTGTGAAATCCATATCCTGGTTCTGATCTCTATACAAAACCTCCGTGAACCTCTCACTTTCCACCCTACCAGATGATCTGCTCACTCTCCCACAGATAATTTGCTCTCCTATCTGCGTCTCCTTATGTCCATACCTTGCACATGGATCCTATTCACTTTTTTTCTCTGCCTTTCAAACCCATTTTAAATTAAGGAGGCTCTTGATTAATCCTAGCCTATCCGAGCATCCTATGTTCCCTCAGCTTTTATGTCCATTTATTTGACTGCTAATATGCTTTAATAGATCCCACAGCAGAAGTAATTTTAATAAAATGGACAGGACTGTGGCTAGAGATCCTTTTGTATTTCCTTGCAGAACCCAGCTGAGAACCTGCAGTTCCCAAATAATGAAATAAAAGAGAGAAAGAGATAAACAAAAGGGGGAAAAAACATCGAAACAGAAAAAAAATAGAAACAAAAAAAAAGGTAAAAGAAAAAAAGCACCTGCATTTCCAACCCAGTCAGTGCAATGCAGATTATGAAAATTATATGGTATCTAGCAGAGGACAAATAGAAGTTTCTCCAAGGACCAACTAGAATGGGCCTAAGAGGCTGTTTGCTTTTCCTCTTTTAAGCACTAGATTAGTTAGCTCAACAGGGAAGGAAGTCATTCCCACTAAGATAGTAAGTGGCTGAAAACATGGTTTTAGCTTTTTCTCCTCAGACTTCCCTCCTAAACGGGCCAGTACTGCTCTAAGAGGCGTGGAGTCTGTTCCCAGCGCTCAGTTGGCCGTTTTACTGGGAGGACCCCATCCTGAAGGAAGAAAGGGAAGCGGCAGCATTTAAGGCCGAGACACTTAAGCCTCTTCCTACATATTTACTCCTAATACGTATGCAGGAAGGCAAATTACAAACCCCGACGCTCACAACCACATATACACGTGCACGGCCAGATCCACAGAAGCATGCTTGTAGGTCCGCGCGCACCTGTTTAGTTTTCTGTGCTATAGATGCCCCCCATTTCACACCAGGTCGGTCCAGCGAGGCGTCCCATACCCCGGCACTGGGTTGGTTTACCAGGCCCGACCCAGCCCGAGGAGAGTGTTTCTTTATTGGGGGGAGGGGCAGTTCTTCCCTCCTGGGCGGAAGCGGCGCGCGCCGGCAGAGCAGACTTAGCTTTCGTCCTGGGAACATCTGGAGGAGCTGGGAGGGGCGTGCATCCAGGGCGAACGTGGATTGGATGTACGGGAGGCGGGATCTAGGTGAGGGGCGGAGCTCCCTGGCCCCTTTAAAGCCTTGACATCAAGAGGCAGCCCCAGCACCCCCCCTTCCCTGCCCCTCTACCCCTTGTCCCTGAGCCACGGCAATGGGCTCGGCGGATCCGGCCTGTCCTGGTTCAGCTCAACACCTGATTTCGGTGAGTTCTGGCCTACTTGGGATTTGAAAGGCGGCGAGTGGTTGGGGGTCCGTAAGCCCCGCGTTGGAGGTGAGGGTTGTGAAGGGTAAGGCTCTTGTGGCAGCCTGGGTTCGGAGGGGGCCCCGCGGCTCCCTCGCGGACCTCGCTGCCTGCCCCTCCCTCCCGCCGCACTCTTCCCAGGGGGTCTGGCTGGGACTCTGTCCACCCCCACCCCACCCCCTTTCGCCCCCCCCGCGCTATCCTCGCGCACACTCCGTGGCCCCGGAAGGGAAACTTTAGGGAAAGGGGGATGTTCCGGGGGCCGGTCTCCCTCCCTCTTTGAAAGCACTGACCTTGCCCCAACTGCGCACCCCACCCTACCCGCATCCCACTCTCCGGGTGTCGCTTAGTGGGGCCGGGTTGTTGCGGTGGGGGAGGCTCTTCCCAAAGCGCAGGCGCGGAGATGAGCCCCGGGCTCCTCTTCGCACTTAGCAGTTCCCGTGGCCTGGGGCGGTAGGGCGTGGGGGAGGTGGGGAGAGGAGAGATCAGGGCCTACGGGGAAAGATCCTTCGTGGCTTTGAGGAGATAGGAGGAGAGCAGCTGGATGTGCTGAACACTAAAGAGAGGCTAAGGGAGAGAGAATGGCTGGTCAGGGAATGGGGCCGGGGCAGCGCCTGCAGAAAAGACTCTGGGTACGGGCTGCGGTGCCAGAAGAATGTCGAGAATTTATCTGTGCCCGACACTCCCCTGGCCTAGCCTGACTAGGAAAGCTGCTGTCCGAACCCCAGCCCCCATCTTCTTATCCTGGTTCCACCTTGGGTTAGGGTAGGTCCTAGGATAAGGATACAGCCCTGGCACTGCCCCAAGGGCACAGAGGGCCCTCACCTCCCACAGGCTTGTGTGTCAGCACTATCCACCCAGCCTGTCCAGCTGCTCTCTTTTAAATGCTCCCTTCCTGAGGAGCCAGGGGTCTTGAGGCTGATAAATTCCCTGGCTGTAAAGGCAGTTACTTGTATTCCTTCCCTACTCCTGCTCTCAGTCTCTGACAGGCCCTTCTGCCTAAGCACAGTTGTCTACCAGAGGTAGTGATTGGAAGCAGAGGCCTGGGGCATGGATGGTCCTGAGAGACAGGAAAGAGCAGGTCAATGTCTAACCATTCTGTGATCAGTACTTTTGGGGATAATGGACCTAGCCCAGTTGCCTTGTTGCAGATCCTTTTTTGCAAGATGTTATGCCAGCAGACTCAGAGACCCCTTGTCTGGCAAGAAGGGAGACCATAATAATTTACTTCTCCATGTTGGCCCCCTGTCTCCCTAAGAACAACCTAGGTTAATGTACTTCCTACCTGGGAGGAACACAAATATTCCTATCTGGGGAGATTCCCACAGAGTTCAACTTTGTTTTCAAAGTCTGTGGTCCGTGCCTGAGGTGGTGTCTGCCCTCAGGCATGTGGTGGCATGGACCTCTATCATCTTTCTCCAGCTCAGGCCTTCGGGAGAGTGAGAACCTGAAGAGGCAGGTGGCCTGGGCTACAGGGAAAAAGGCTCTTCCACAAGAGGCAGGTAGAAACCAATATGCGTGAGGACCATGCTGTTGTCACTGTGTACTGAGTCAGGAGCTCTGGTCCATGTGCTTTCTAGTTTGCTGTGTGACCTTGGCCAAGTCAGTTTGCCTCTCTGGGCCAATTTTCCCCATCTGTACAATTCAGCAGTTGTTCTAGAAAGCTCTAGCATTCCTTTCCCACTTTTGATACTGTGTGATTCCACTGATGAACGAATCTGGAAGGGAGAAAGATTCCCTGGCACAGTAGCTCAGTTTGGAGAGGTAGGTGTTGGGTGATGTGGTTCTAGATCTCACACCTGGGATTGGAGCCTTGGGTGGAGGAAAGTAAACTCCCTTATCTTGCCTAAGAGTAGCCTTTGTCCTGCTCACCCCTGGTGCCTTGGGTTGTGAACTCCTGCTGGCTGGGGTTTGGCCCACCCATCAAGGCTTCTGGTGAGACATCCTGGCGGGCCAGTCTTTGAATTGGGCCTGTGGGGAGGGATTGAGAAAGGAGGAGGCAGCCAAAGGCCAGCAGGGTAAGCAGATTCCCAGGAGACAGTTTGCATCTCAGCTGTTGGGACTTGTTTTAGGATCTTGGCCAAAGAGCACACTCATCTGCCCTCTTATGAGAGGAGAACAGGAAGGGCCCACTGTTGCCCGTTTCACTCCCTGTCCTACTCATCTCACCTCTGCCCTCACCCAGCCCAGCTAGCCTCTCAGGCCCTGCCATGCCAGCCCAGCAGCTGCAGAGAAAGGCTGCCTCTACCTCACCTTTCCTGGTCTCCTTCCATCTGGGGTTAGAGCTTTCTCAGGAGTCAGGACTTGCTCTGTAGCCCAAGAGCCAAAGGCCTTTATTTTCTCCTTATTTTCATCCTTGGTCTCCCAGGTGCTCAGTGGGATATTGAAGGAGAGGTGGTAGCTAGGCCATGGGATTAGTTAAATGTGAGCACATTCTCCTGCATTGCTCTTCCCTCTACTAGCCCCTCTGAGCCCTGCTGCCTGTGGAAGTGAAGCTGCAGCAGGAAGTATTTAAGTTAGACCCCAAGAAAACCTTTCTCACTGCTAGGAGCCCCTGGAAGGGAGAATGGAAACTCCCAGGAAGGTCATTTTCCCAGAAAGTGGATAATGGTAGAGTCCCTGTTAGAGTGAAGGATGCAGCTGTTGCTAGGCAGAGGCTGCTGTTCCCTCTTGGGGTGTGGCTGATGTTGGTGAGCCAGAGACCTCCTTAGAAGCAGGAGGAGGAAGGATCCTTGTTGAGTAGCTGAAGTGGAGTCCTGGGCCCCATCAGACCTGGATCACCAGACTGCATGTCTCAGAACAAATGCTGCTTCCCCTGACTCCTCCCCTAATTTACCACCACCACTGTCTGCTGTGACAGTCCTCAACGGAACCTGTCAGGCTCCTCCAGCCCCAGTCTAGCTGCACTAATGGACTGATTGGATTTTCTACACTCTAGAGTTTGGGATTTCTGATTGAACTTGCAAATTTATGTAAATCAATCTGAGATTCACCACCACATCAAAACAATATAGAATCACAGGCTGGAAGGAATCCTAGAGACAGTCTAGTCCAGTGGTCGGCAAACTCATTAGTCAACAGAGCCAAATATCAACAGTATAACGATTGACATTTCTTTTGAGAGCCAAATTTTTAAACTTAACTATATGGGTAGGTACATTCCTTATCGAGGTAGAGCCTGCATGTAGTATTTTGTGGAAGAGCCACACTCAAGGGGCCAAAGAGCCGCATGTGGCTTGCGAGCCGCAGTTTGCTGACCAGGGGAGTCCAATGCCCTTGTGCTAAAAACAGGGAAACTGCAGTCCAGAGGGGAAAGTGATTCATACAGTGATGAGTGTCAGGCAGGGCTCTTGACTCTGGTCAAGTGTTTTCCATAGCACCATTCTGCCTTAATTTCTCATGTGTGAGGAAGCCTGACTGAATTTAAAGCAGAGAGGGCAGTTCTTGGACCTGCAGTTGTAGAGAGCTGGGCTCTAAGAGTGGCAGAGTATTATCTCAGGAATCATCCTAGTGACTCTTGTCAACTGTCTAATAAGCAGAAGTAAAACAACTTTAAATCCCTGCGAAGAACACCCTTAATATATTTCCCTAGACCCTGTCCTAGAAGATTAGGACAAGGTCATTGGTTGCTGCCTGGCTTGGCCCTTTCGATTTCCCTGGATCTGAGATTGCATCTGTTCCCGGGATCTCACAGGACCATAGGCTGTGGATAAATCTGCACAGGCAATGCCTTTACCCTTATATTCTCATTTGAGCCTCTGCTGCTTCCCTCTGTGGCCACCATGGGAAAAATCTTTGGTGTTCTATGACTCTTTGCCTACCCTCCGCTCCCTCCTTGGAGGCATAGTTCACCTGGGCCTCCTCTGCAGTATTTTGCATGATCAGCCCAAACAGGCCTTGCTGTAGGAAGGATCTCATTAAGATCAGTGCCAAAGATGGAAGGGGACTGCAGAGATGGGCTCAGTTTCCCAAGAAGCAGTCTCCCATTCCTTGTTGGGTTCTTGATCTGACCCACCCACCCAGCTGCAGGATGCCCCCCAGCTCCCACTTTATGGACTGTGCCTGTGGGATGGCGTTGTCTGGAGGGCTAAGCCCTTACCCTACGGTGTCTGCTCATGTTGCAGAGATGATGGACATATTCAAAGCAGCTGTTGGCCTGCTTTGCAGAACTTTGAGATAGTGGGTGTGTGGGTTCAAGATCAGGGTCCCTGGCTCTCAGGCAGGGCTACCACCAAGGCCCACTGCAGCCTGGGGAGCGGACTTGGGACACACATCTAGGGTCTTCCCTTACCTCTCCAAACCCAGATCTGACTGACTTTGCCCTTATCTTCAGAGTCCTCTTAAAACAACAGATATGGAGCTGGCACCTTTGTTTCTTCACTGCCCAGTGGCCCTGGCACTTAAATTTTTAGCTCTGTGTGAGAGGAAATCCTTCTCCCTTGGTCTCAGTTTCCCAGCCTGTGCTGATGGATTAATAACACATCATCATTGGGGTGTGGCACCTGCTTGATAATTACCGTTTTCCCAGCTCTGAGAGTTATGCAGATGAAAGAGGCCTGAGGAAGCCAGGCTATTATTAAGGTGAATTATCATTGCTGTTACTACTGATTCTAAAAATCCAGCAGCCACTGAGAAGAGCCCAGTCAGGCACCGCTCCCTGAACCTTATGCTAGTCCTCGAGCTCTGGGAACTCTTCAGTCCTCAATAAGCTTTTTTAAATATGTCTATACAGATTTTTTTAAAAGAGAGACAAACCCATTCTGCTGCTCATGCTCTGCCTGCAGGGCTTGGGTGGTGGGTGCTGCTTGGGACATGGGTCTGCAGTTCTCAGTTGTCCCTCCCTAAAGACCCTCTGGATCAGGTAATAATGAGAGTTTTCCTAAACAGGACTGTGAGGGGTCCTGGAACTTCTGGGGTGTAGCTCTGGGGTTCTCAGCAGCTGTAGTACCCAGGGGCTGATTCACTTCACTGCCACCTAGCTTGATGTGGGGGTTGTAATTGGCCCTTTTCTGTGAGGATCTGTTGAGACACCCCCAGAACCTGCCCACAGCAGCCCCAGGCCTGTCCAGGAGTCACTTATTCTACTTTACCCCGACCTGCCCCAAACTTTCACCTTGCCCAGCCTCCTGCCTCTGCCCCTGCCGTTGCCCCTGACCCTGCTCCTGGCCAGAACCTGTTAGTACGCTTCCCAAGAATCTAGAATGAACTCTTATCCAGGCAGAAGTGGCCCTGATCAACTTGTGAATAATTTGGTGCTCCTGTGCCACACCACAATCGGGGCGGGAGGGCCTTTCTCCTAGCCCAAGGAGACATTTCTGGGAAGAAAGGGAGTGGAAACTCTGGTGTCCCTTGGCCAGAGTCTCCAGCTTATCTGGCCAGACCTCCTCACCCCTCCCTGTTCCAGGGGCCTGGTTCCTACTTTCTAATAGGAGAAGAGAGTAGATAGCCCCAGCTGAGAGGGGCTTTAAAACTATTTTTTTAATTTTATTTATTCATTTTTAGAGAGGAGAGACAGAGACAGAGAGAGAGAAGGGGGAAGGAGCTGGAAGCATCAACTCCCATATGTGCCTTGACCAGGCAAGCCCAGGGTTTCGAACCGGCGACCTCAGCATTTCCAGGTCAATGCTTTATCCACTGCGCCACCACAGGTCAGGCAGGGCTTTAGAAATCACCTGGCACACGGTTATACCTTCTAACATTTTTAAAAAGTATTATTGGCCTGACCTGTGGTGGCACAGTGGATAAAACATCGACCTGGAATACTGAGGTCACCATTCAAAACCCTGGGCTTGCCTGGTCACATATGGGAGTTGATGCTTCCTGCTCCTTCTCCCTTCTCTCTCTCTCCCTCTCTCTCTCTCTCTTTCTCTCCCCCGTCCCCTCTCTAAAAATTAATTTTTAAAAAGTATTATATTTTATTTTTCGCCAGATTTCTAGATATTTTTTTACCTAGTCCAAAAATCAGAATGAGGCCCTGGCCAGTTAGTTCAGTGTTAGAGCGTCGGCCTGACATGCAGGAGTCCCGGGTTCAATTCCCAGCCAGGGCACACAAGAAAAGCGCCCATCTGCTTCTCTACCCCTCCCCCTCTCCTTCCTCTCTGTCTCTCTCTTCTCCTCCTGCAGCCAAGGCTCCATTGGAGCAAAGTTGGCCCGAGTGCTAAGGATGGCTCTATGGCCTCTGCCTCAGGCGCTAGAATGGCTCTGGTTGCAACAGAGCAACGGCCCAGATGGGCAGAGCATTGCCCGCTGGTGGGCGTGCCAGGTGGATCGCAGTCGGGTGCATGCGGGAGTCTGTCTGACTGCCTCCCCATTTTTTTTTTTTTTTTTTTTTTTTTTTTTTTTTTTTTTACAGAGGCAGAGATAGACAGGGACAGACAGACAGGAACGGAGAGAGATGAGAAGCATCAATCATCAGTTTCTCGTTGCGCATTGCGACTTCTTAGTTGTTCATTGATTGCTTTCTCACATGTGCCTTGACCGTGGGCCTTCAGCAGACAGAGTAACCCCCTGCTGGAGCCAGGGGCCTTGGGTCCAAGCTGGTGAGCTCTTTGCTCAAGCCAGGTGAGCCCGCACTCAAGCTGGCGACCTCGGGGTCTCGAACCTGGGTCCTTCTGCATCCCAGTCCGACGCTCTATCCACTGCGCCACCACCTGGTCAGGCTGCCTCCCCATTTTTAACTTCAGAAAAATACAAAAAAAATAAATAAATAAATATTAAATAAAAATAAAAAACAAAAATCAGAATGATACAAAAAGCAATACATTGAGAAATCTTGCTTCCACCTCCACTCCCTTCTATAGATAATCTCTTGTTGGTTTCTTATCTATCCCTCAAGAGTCTCTTTAAAGAAAAACAAATATGGCCTGACCAGGCGGTGGTGCAGTGAATAGAGTGTCGGACTGGGATGCAGAAGGACCCAGATTCGAGACCCCGAGGTCGCCAGCCTGAGCGCGGGCTCATCTGGCTTGAGCCAAAAAAAAAAAAGCTCACCAGCTTGGACCCAAGGTCACTGGCTTGAGCGAGAGGTTACTCGGTCTGCTGAAGGCCCATGGTCAGGGCACATGTGAGAAAGCAATCAATGAACAACTAGGGAGTCCCAACGAAAGACTGATGATTGATGCTTCTCATCTCTCTCCGTTCCTGTCTGTCTATCCCTCTCTCTGACTCTCTCTCTGTCGCTGTAAAAAAATAAAATAAAAATAAATTAAAAAAAAGGAAAAGAAAAACAAATACGAATATGTATTTTTCTTCCCTTTTACCCAAAAGATAGCATATAGCGTATACTGTCTTCCTCTGTCACCTTACCTATTAGCAACATCTGGGTATGCATAAATTTCTCCTGGCATCTGTCAGTTTCTGACCTTTACCACTTACCCTAGGATCCCCCAGTCAACTCCAGGCCATGAGGAGTGTTCATTCATTTTTGTATACTGAATTTCATTCAGATACCAGGGATAGGCCAAAGCCAGCCTCTGAGGAATTTTCAAGCAGTGGTCAACACATTCATTTGGTCAGCACTTGAGTATGTGCTGGCTGCTGTGCTAGATCTGGGGTAAAATATTCATCAGAAAAACCCACATTACTCAAATAATTATTATTTTTTTCTGAAGTTGGAAACGGGGAGGCAGTCAGACAGACTCCTTCATGCGCCCGACCAGGATCTACCCGTCATGCCCACCAGGGGGCGATGCTCTGCCCATCTGGGGCATTGCTCTGTTGCAACCAGAGCCATTCTACTGCCTGAGGCAGAGGCCATAGAGCCATCCTCAGTGCCTGGGCCAACTTTGCTCCAATGGAGCCTTGGCTGCGGGAGGGGAAGAGAGAGACAGAGAGGAAGGAGAGGAGGAGGGGTGGAGAAGCAGATGGGCGCTTCTCCTGTGTGCCCTGGCCGGGAATTGAACCCAGGACTCCTGCACGCCAGGCCGACGCTCTACCACTGAGCCAACCAGCCAGGGCTTCAAATAATTAAACAGTTAAAGAATTATGGCTATGATGAAGGCTACAAAGAAAGAACATAGCCTGACCAGGCAGTGGCGCAATGGATAGAGCATCAGACTGGGATGTAGAGGACCCAGGTTCGAGACCCCAGGATCTCCAGCTTGAGCGTTGGCTCATCTGGTTTAAGTAAGCTTACCAGCTTGGACCCAAGGTCTCTGGCTCAAACAAGGGGTTACTTGGTCTGCTGTAGCCCCACGGTCAAGGCACATATGAGAAAGCAATCAATGAACAACTAAGGTATCGCAAGGAAAAACTAATGATTGATGCTTCTCATCTCTCTGTGTTCCTGTCTGTCTGTCCCTATCTATCCCTCTCTCTGACTCTCTCTCTGTCTCTGTAAAAAAAAAAACCAGGCCCTGGCCAGTTGGCTCAGCGGTAGAGCGTTGGCCTGGCGTGCGGGGGACCCGGGTTCGATTCCCGGCCAGGGCACATAGGAGAAGCGCCCATTTGCTTCTCCACCCCTCCCCCTCTCCTTCCTCTCTGTCTCTCTCTTCCCCTCCCGCAGCCAAGGCTCCATCGGAGCAAAGATGGCCCGGGCGCTGGGGATGGCTCCTTGGTCTCTGCCCCAGGCGCTGGAGTGGCTCTGGTCATGGCACAGCGATGCCCCGGAGGGGCAGAGCATTGCCCCCTGGTGGGCAGAGCGTCGCTCCTGGTGGGCGTGCTGGGTGGATCCCAGTCGGGCGCATGCGGGAGTCTGTCTGACTGTCTCTTCCCGTTTCCAGCTTCAGAAAAATACAAAAACAAACAAACAAACAGAAAACCCCCAAAAACCTGACCAGGTGGTGGCGCAGTGGATAGAGCATCGAACTGGGATGCGGAAGACCCAGGTTCGAGACCCCGAGGTCACCAGCTTTAGCGTGGGCTCATCTGGTTTGAGCAAAAATTCACCAGCTTGGACCCAAGGTCGCTGGCTCAAGTAAGGGGTTACTCGGTCTGCTGAAGGCCCATGGTCAAGGCACATATGAGAAAGCAATCAATGAACAACTAAGGTGTCACAATACGCAACGAAAAACTAATGATTGATGCTTCTCATCTCTCTGTTCCTGTCTGTCTGTCTGTCCCTGTCTATCCCTCACTTTGACTCTGTCTCTGTAAAAAAAAAAAATAAATAAATAAAATTTAAAAAAGAACATATACTGTAAGCATAAGTAATCAGACCTGGCCCATCTTCTTGGGGGCCAGGGTGGGGGGTGAAGTAGTGCAGGAGTCTGGAGCCAGGACTGCAGATATGATAACCACAGGACCTGGACAGCTGGGTTTCTCAGCTTGATTTCAGTGGCTTCTCTCTCCCCCTCCCCCAATCTGTGCCCCTTGTTTTTTTCTGTGTCTAACATGAAACCCCCATCTCTGCCAGATGGTATTGATAATGCCTCTTGCCCCCCACCCACCCCCAGCCTTCTATTTCCCTAGCCCTGGGCCTTCAGCCTCCTTAAGCTAGAGCCTTCCTTTCCACTGTAGGCTGAGGGGAAGTTGGGGGGTGTTTGCTTCTTTCTTCCTCTGTAGACGGCATCTCACTTCCTGTCCCTGGAGCTAAAAGAAGGCCAAAGCTCTTGGCTTTGCTGTCCCTTCCTCTCCACCACCCCACCCCCTGCTTTTGTGGGAATCTTGTGGGCCCTGTAGAAGGAAGGCAACATCAAAGCCACTGGATTCTCCCCAAAGGCACTGCTGAACTCCCCGCTCCCACCCCCCTACCACACACAAGGGGGCCTGTCTTTTCAGCTGCAGTTCCTTTCCAGACTGACCTCATCCTTTTCTTCTATGACCTGCAGGGAGAAAGGAATCAGAGACCTCACCCCATTTTATAGACAGGAAAACTGAGTCCTAGAGGGTTTCTGGGCTTCTCCTAGGGTCATGCAGTGTGGCTGAGTCAACCCTGGAGCTGCCTGGACACAGAAGGCGCTTAGCCAGCACCCTCTTATTTCGTTTGAAGAGAGAGGCCAGGATATGAAGCTTGAGGGAGTGAGCACTGGAGGCTGAGCACGGGGGCTTGGCGGGACATATGTCATGCTCTCCTGGGCCAACAAGCCATGCAGCCTCCCAGGCCCTTTTTTTCTTGGATAGGAGGGCAGATAAATGACTCTCTAATAGTCAGCTCAGCTAATTCCTCCAGGAGTTTCTCTGCCTTGAGTCCTTCTGTGGGACCCAGTTTATGTCTCTGGTTATGCCTAGGATGTTGAAAAGATGCTGACTCCTATTCAGTCAGGGACAAGGTGAGGAGTTGTAACTGGCATGGGCCAGGGGACCAGGAAACACCTTCAGATGTCCTTTGATCCAGCTGTTCTGAGTCATTCTGCTTCCATATACACCCAAAGAATTCTGCCTCCTTATTTCTCCTGCTTGGGATGACCCCTTCCCTTTTCCTTGTACCTACATCCTACCCACATCTATAAAGGCTCAGTTTACTTGATGCCCCAAATTCTGAAAAACTCTCCCAGCTTCAGCTTAATATTTCTCTCCTGATTTTTAAAGTTCTCCAAGACTTCCCATGTGGAACTTCCTTCACATAGGTATTGACCCATATGGCTTATGTCCCCTACTCACTGAAAGCCCTAAGAAACCTAAGAGCTGACCCATCTCTGAACTGCCCCCTAGTACTTAGCTTATGCCTCATGCGGAGTGATCTGTCCAGAAATATCTCTAGATGGGAATAAAGTAGTCCCATTTGCCAGGGGGAGTCACTGAGGTCTGGGAATGAGTTGAAAGCTTGGAAAAGGTCGTATCAATGTCAGGGACAAATCTGAAAATGCCCTTTGTTCACTTCTTGGTATGGTTTGTCAATGGGACCTCAGAGCCATTTGGGTGGGAGATAATTGGGAGTCTTTGGGGAAACCTGATGAGGCTATTGTACATACTCACCTGTCCCTTTTTTCTGGTCATTTTCTGTCAAGAATTGAAGAGATCATCAGGTCCAGGCCTTGACAGAAGCACTGTCCTGGCAGAGTGTAGGGGAATACAGATATAGCCAGGGAGCCCCCTCTCCCTCACTGGGGAGTACTAGAGAGAAGGACACATTACAGTGTGAAAGACTGATCTGCAAGAAGCACTTTAAGAAGAAATATCAATGTGGGCTATATGAGTCCAGGTCGGGTTTTCAGAAGAATTGTTCTGGGGCCAGACCAGGGCAGGACTGCCAGAGTGGTGTTGAAGGCTTTGGTCTGTCCCCCACATAGCAAGAGGTCCTGGGAAAATATGAAGTGGGAGGGGCAGGATCAGATCTCCAGTTTAGAAAAAAGATTGCTCTCGTAGAGCTCCTCGGGAAAGTGGTTATGGCAGGGAGAACACACGATAAGCTGGAACGTCTTATGGTGCAGAAAGTAAGCAAATGGTAAAAAATAATATGTGCCTTTACTGAGCAAGCCCAGGGTTTCTAACCAGCAACCTCAGTGTCCAGGTCGACACTTTATCCACTGCGCCACCACAGGTCAGGCAAAAAATAAATAAATTCTTTAAAATGGAGGCATGTTGGCCCTGGCCGGTTGGCTCAGTGGTAGAGCATCGGCCTGGCGTGCGGGAGTCCCGGGTTCGATTCCCGGCCAGGGCACACAGGAGAAGCACCCATTTGCTTCTCCACCCTTCCCCCTCTTCTTCCTCTCTGTCTCTCTCTTCCCCTCCCGCAGCCAAGGCTCCATTGGAGCAAAGTTGGCCCGGGCGCTGAGGATGGCTCTATGGCCTCTGCCTCAGGCACTAGAATGGCTCTGGTTGCAACAGAGTGATGCCCCAGATGGGCAGAGCATCGCCCCCTGGTGGGCGTGCCGGGTGGATCGTGGTTGGGCACATGCAGGAGTCTGTCTGACTGCCTCCCGGTTTCCAACTTCAGAAAAATACCAAAAAAAAAAAAAAAAAAAAATGGAGGCATGTTGAAAGGATATAGGAGCTTACCTGAAAGAATCTCATTGACCAAAGCTGAAATTTAGGCAGTAAAATAAATGTTAATATTGGGTTATAATCCAAAGAATAAGATAAATATCCATGAGCCCATACTAATATAAATATGTAACTAAGTAGATAAGTAGGAGTGAAAGGAGAGCTCTTCCTTTCAGAAAACTTCCAACTAACAAATGTATAAAGAATGAGGGAACTTGAAGATTATTAGATCACCATAGTAAATGTTGCAAACAAGATCGACTAAAAATTTAAGGAGAAACAGGACATTTGCATGGTCATGAAGTATTGCCCTGCAAATATGTATTAATACATATTTATTAACTACAAAAGAAAAATAATAACTTTACAGTGGAGAAACCCACTAGTAGACATCACCTAACCAAGTGATTAAGGTTAACATCACCTATATCCCCTGATATGCACTGAGAAGGGCACATCACCTGTATGGTATGCTTTTCAAACATCCATAAATTCAACCAAATTGGAGAAAACATCAACCAAACTCTCTTTAGGGAACATTCTCCAAAATACTGACCAGTTCTTGTTCAAAGTATCATGGTCATAAAAGACAGAGGCTGGGAACTGCTGTATCATGAATTACAGGAGACGAAGGAGGCATGGTGATTAAGTACCATGTGGGATCCTGGATAGGGTGTTGGGACAAAACATCAGTGGAAAGAGCATCAGTAGACAAACTGGTTAAGGTCTGAATCATGTCTGTGGTTTCATTTTTAAAAATTGCTGCTGCTTAAGAAAGATGCAGAACAGTAAGAACATGGTATTATGTTTTTAAAAAATGAAATACACACACACACAAATAACACATACAGAAACGAGTGGAAGATGGCTGGAAGGAGAAGAGGAGCATTATAGACAGGGGGAAAGTCATCCAGGAGGAAGTAAAAGGTTATCAAGAAAGTGAGTCTGGCCTGTGGTGGCACAGTGGATAAAGTGTCAACTTGGAATGCTGAGGTCACTGGTTCAAAACCTCGGTCTTGCCTGGTCAAGGCACATGCAAGAAGCAACTACGAGCTGATGCTTCCTGCTCCTCCCTCCTGCCTTTCTCTCTCTCTCTCCTCTCTGTACAAAAAATAATAATAAAATTTTTTAAAAAGTGAAAAGACAACCCACAGAATGGTAGAAAATATATCTGATAATCATATATTTTGTATTCAGAATATAGAAAGAATTCTTACAACTCCATAAGAAAAAGACACATAACCCAGTTTTAAATGGACAAAGGATCTAAATAGACATGTCTCCAGGAAAGATATACAAATGGCCAATAAACATATGAAAAGATACTCAATATCAGGGAAAAATAGAAATCAAAACCATAATACGATATCATTTCACACTTACTAGAGTGACTAGAATAAAAAATCAGACAATAGCAAGTGGTAAGGATGTGAAGAAATTAAAACCCTTATATTCTGTTGGTGGGATTGTAAAATGGTATATCCATTTTAGAACAGAGTTTGAAAATTCCTTAAAAAGTTAAACCAAATGTTATAAGACTCAGCAATTCCACTCCTAGGTACATACTCAAGAGAAATGAAAACATACATCCACACAAAATATACATGAATGCTCAAAACAACATTATTAATAATAGCCAAAAAGTGGAGAGAGCCCAAATGGATAAACAAATTATGGCATATTCATACAATGGGATATCATTTAACTGTAAAAAGGAATGAAGTCAGTCACAAAAGACCACTTACTTTATGGTTCTATGCATATGAGATATTCAGAATAAGGAACTCTATAGAGACAGAAAATAGATTAGTGTTTGCCTAGGGTCAGGGGTGAGAGGGAACTAACTAAAGGGTAAAGAGTATGTTCTAAAATTGACTAGTCCTGATTGCATATATCTGTGGATATGCTACAAACCACTGCATTGTCCACTCTAAATAGGTTAGTTGTATGAGATGTGAACTGTCTCAAAGTTTAAGAAGATAAAGTCCAGAAACAAGTGACCACCAGAGGCACTTACGCCTGAGAAGGCAATGGGGACTGAAAAATATATTGTTTAGATTTAGCATAGTGGCAGTTGTTGCTGAAGTTGGACAGGTTGAGGAAGGAATGAGAGGGAGGGCAGAATCTGGAGAAATGTCAGCGGGAAATTATTTTTAAGATGAAAGATCCCTTCAGGTGGTAGATACTGAAGACATGGGAAGGGACTGGGGCAGGCAGGACTGCCTGGCCTGGGAAGAGGGCAGCCCCTCTGCTCTGAGAGGAGGGGATGCGGAGATTTTGATGACACTGGGAGGGTGGTGGCAGGAGAGTTGAGGGGTTTTCTCTCTGCTGGATTACATCCTTTGGAGAAACGAGTTGATAAGCCAAAAGGAGAGTGCAGAGGGTGTGAAGTGGTCACGTCAGAGAAGGGAAGAGCATCTCTAACAATAAGCCTTGGCTGGAGTGCCAGGAAGGCTGACCCTCTGGCTGAGATGGCTTCCCTCCAGAGAGGAGAGAATAGGACATAGTGTAAGGAGAAGCCTGGGGACAGGAGAACATGTCCATTCCTGTCCTTTCCTACCCCCAGCCTCTCGCAGGGGTCTCCAAACTTTTTACACAGGGGGCCAGTTCACTGTCCCTCAGACCATTGGAGGGCTGCCAAGTACAGTGATCCTCTCACTGACCACCAATGAAAGAGGTGCCCCTTCCAGAAGTGCAGTGGAGGCTGGATAAATGGCCTCAAGGGGCCGCATTGCGGCCCGCGGGCTGTAGTTTGGGGACGCCTGCTAGAGTCTATGGAAAGAAGCACTGGCCTAGAATGCTAAAGTCAAGGAATCTCCTAGATTCCAGGGATCTTTAGAACTGCTTTGTTCAGTATGCATAGTAGTCACTAACTGCATGTGTACTAGCCATGTTTCAAGTGATCAATAGCTGTCCACATTGGACAGCTCAGAATAAATATTTTCATTATCACATAAAGTTCTACTGGGAAATACTGTTCTAGAAAAGTGATTCTCAAATGTCCTGAGAACACCTCTATACCAATGATTTTCAGGCTTTTTCATCTCGTCACACACATAAACTAATTGCTAAATTTCTGTGGCACAGCAAAAAAGACATTTTTTGCCAATCTGACAAAAAGGATATAATTCTGATTCATTTACACCGATGGCTATTGTGTTGGCTGTTGTCTTTTTTTTTTTAGTTGTTCATTGATTGCTTTCTCATATGTGCCTAGCTGGGAGGGGAGGCCTCCAGCTGAGCCAGTGACCCCTTGCTCAAGCTAGCGACATGGGATCATGTCTGTGATCAACTCAAACTGGTGAGCCCATACTCAAGCCGGTGACCTCTGTTTTGAACCTGGGTCTTCAGCGTACCAGGTTGATGCTCTATCCACTGCTCCACCGCCTGGTCAGGTGGCTGTTGTCATTTTTTTATTTGACAGTCTAAGGGAAAAGAGGTTAGTGCCCTGACTAAATGGTCAGGTATTGCATATTTTAAAAAATTCTTGTGGCACACCAGTTGAAAATAACTGCTCTACACTCTTAAAAATTAACATATTTTATGAAAAATAATTATATATTTCCCAAGACAAAGAAAATAGTAAAAAGAATGGCATTGTTCTTTAGTTTTGCAAATCATGTCTTACTTAAATAGAAGGCAGATGTATTATCAATATCTGCTTCTGTAGTCAATCTTTTGTGATATCACATAGTCTTTGTGTTGTTTTTGTTTAGATTTTATTTATTTTTAGAGAGGAGTGGAGAGAGAGAGAAAGAGAGAGAGAAGGGGGGTAGGAGCAGGAAGCATCAACTCCCATATGTGCCTTGACCAGGCAAGCCCAGGGTTTTGAACCAGCAACCTCAGCATTCCAGGTTGACGCTTTATCCACTGCACCACCGCAGGTCAGGCCACATAGTCTTTGGAAAATGCTACTACATACTTAAAAGAGAATGAGAGTAAGAAAGGCAAGTAATGTCTTAGTAGTGTTATGAAAATAGTTTTGATCCTAAAGCATCTACCTGGAATGCTGAGGTCGCTGGTTCGAAACCCTAGGCTTGCCTGGTCAAGGCACATATGGGAGTTGACACTTCCTGCTCCTCCTTTCTCAACCCCCCCCTCGCTAAAATGAATAAATTAAAAAAAAAAAAACACACAAAAAAACCCACTCCTTGGCTCTGGTCGCAATATGGCGACGCCCAGGATGGGCAGAGCACCGCCCCCTGGGGGGCAGAGCACCGCCCCTGGTGGGCGTGCCGGGTGGATCCCGGTCGGGCGCATGCGGGAGTCTGTCTGACTGTCTCTCCCTGTTTCCAGCTTCAGAAAAATGAAAAAAAAAAAAAAAAAAAAAAAAAAAAAAAAACCACTCTTTTAAAAAAAAAGAGCCTGACCAGGCGGTGGCGCAGTGAATAGAGCGTTGGACTGGGATGCGGAAGGACCCAGGTTCGAGACCCCGAGGTCACCAGCTTGAGCACGGGCTCATCTGGTTTGAGCAAAAGCTCACCAGCTTGGACCTAAGGTCACTGGCTCAAGCAAGGGGTTACTCGGTCTGCTGAAGGCCCACGGTCAAGGCACATATGAGAAAGCAATCAATGAACAACTAAGGTGTCGCAAGGCGCAACGAAAAACTGATGATTGATGCTTCTCATCTCTCTGTTCCTGTCTGTCTGTCCCTGTCTATCCCTCTCCTGACTCTCTCTCTGTCTCTGTAAAAAAATAAATAAATAATTAAAAAAAATTTTTTTAATTAAAAAAAAAAAGAAAGAAAATAGTTTTGATCCTATGGACTCCTTGAAAGAGCGTCAGTAACCCTGGACCATACTTTGAGAACCACTGTTCTAGAAAAACTTCCACTTGGCATGAAGGAACTTGTGCCTAAGAGGTTGTGTGATTTGCCTGAAGTCACACAGCAAGTAAATTGCAGTGTTGGGACTAGACTTTAAATCTTCTGCCTTCTGGCATGAGGCTTTTTTCAGTGCCCTTGGCTGGGCTAGAATGGGCCCCACTGGACTTTTGGGAATGGGGCCCAGGCTTCTTGGCTGCAGAGCCCCTGGCATGTGGCCCTATAAATAAACCCATTGTGTCTGTGTCAGAGCCCCTTCCCTTTCCCCAATCCCAGCAGCTGCTTTTTTGTTGCTGGCTTATGCTGTGGACGGGGAACATGAGGGATCTCCTCTCTCTCCCGGGGAGGAGAGATAAACCTCTGGGCTTCTAACATGACTGACTGCCCTTCCTCCTGCCCTGCCTTGAAGGTTAGGTGACTGATCCCACTGGCCGTTCAAAAAACCCACATCATAGTATGGAGGTTCTTAGAGGGACTGTGAAGAGGAAGTTAGAGGGGAGATGCAGGGGCCCCTTCTCCATGGACACATGCCTCTCAGAAGGGCTATTGTGTCTTAGAGCCAGTTGTCAGGAGGAGGGAAGGAAATTCTTCTCTGCCCTCTTTCCCACAGAGGGGAGCAGACCATTTGGAATTTTTTAGGGCTAAAAGATGCTTTGGGCCAGAGATTAGGTGGCCACATTCAGGCCATGAGTGCCCTGGGGCCTCTGGCCTTATAGCCCTCCCTACACCCCAAGGCAGCCAGGGCTGATCCTGACTGGGAGGCAGTGTTTGCTGTGGGTGCAGAAGTTGCTGTTTACAAGTGGATTCTTGGGTGTGACAGGGATTCCAGAAAGCAGCTGGGGATGTGGGGGTGGAGCAGAGGGGGGAACTGTTGCTGTTTCTTTTGGGTTCTTTTTTTTCCCTTTTAATGACTTTTTTTTTTAATTATTTTTTATTATTTAGAAATTAAATTTAATGTGGTGACATTGGTCAATAAAATACATAGGTTTCAGGTAAACATCTCTATAGCATTTGAACTGATGATTGCTTTGTGGGTTTCTGATGATTCTGTTATTAAAAGTGAGCCTCTCCATCTCAGCCTTCCTGCAGCTGCCCACCCCTCCCCCGCCTCCTGGTCCCAGGAGAACGCCCTTGGGAACTCTGGCGGAACAGCTGGTGAGTGAGGGGCTCATCAGGGCCCCCAGGCCTTGGTGAAGGGCCCAGTTTAGGGAGCATGGAGGACAGGCTTGCTGCCACCTGTGTGGCCCCTTCGTCCCAGGCCTGGCTTGAACTCGGCCTATGCCCTGGTAGGGGTAGTAGGGGCTGCAGACCAGACTCCTTTGACCTAGCTACCTGAAAGGCTAGGATAGATCTCTTTTGAGGCCCTGGAAACCCCTGTGACCTCCTGGGTTTTTTTTGTTTTTTTTTTTTACCTCCTGGCTTTAAAGGGGTAGTAGTAGGTACTAGGGCAGTGACTGACCAGGCTGAAGAGATAGTGGTCAGCCACCTTGGCCAAGGGCAGCAAACATCTCCCCCAAAGTGAGGCTGAGTCACAGCCATTGGGCTGAGCCAGCGCATCCCCAGGCCAGGATGACCCCTCTCCCCTCCACCCAAGCAGCTGTTCCCCTTTCCCTGTCCCTAGCTACTTGCAAACTGTTCCCACCCCCTACTCCCAGGACTAGCCAGAAAGGCTTTGCTCTTCCTCCCTTCCTCTCCCTCTCTCTTCTCAGCCCTGAGGTCACGTCCCTCTGAATCAGGCCTTTATGGGAGGTGAAGCTGCTGGTTGGTTGGTGGCTGGTTGGTTGGCAGTTCTGGCGGGAGAAACCAGCAGTTCAAGTTGGGGCTTCCACCCCCTGCAGTCATCCCTACCCAGCCCAGCTGGCCTCATGTGTTCCAGACCCAACATCCAACACCCAGGATGTATTGTGGGACCACCGGAAGAATGTTTGAAACCAGGGCTATCCTGAAAAATGCAGGCTGGGAGTTTTCCCAGCCCAGGTCAGACTGAATAAGAATCTGTGAGTAGTGGTGGGCCTGGGGGAAGGAGGAAGCCCCTGGGGCAAGGGACACCCAGCAGGGACAACCACTGAGGAATTGACCTTGGTTGGTTTTTCCTCAGGAGATTTAGGCAGAAAACCCAGACTTGGAAGAACCTCATTAGGCTGATTGGGAGCTAGTGGTGATAGTATCTCTCTGGACTTGAACATTCCCCAGAGGAGTGTAAAGATGCAGGAAGTTTTCCTAACACCATAGAAATCTTGAACTCAAATTCTGGTCTGACTCATAGCGCGTGCCCTTCCCCACCACCAAGTTCAAATGCAGGCTTCTCTCTATGACTCTTCACCCTGACCAGAAGCTTCCTGCCTTCTCCTTGTGACCCTGAAGTCACAGAGAAGGCCTCTTCTCTTGAGTTGGCCAGACCACCTTGGCCAAAGACAGCAAACATCGCTTCCTGCAGCCGACATCTCTGGAGCCTCTTCTCGCTAGACCCAGCCAGGGATATGGAGACACACATGGCAGAGTTTTTGCTCTTGGGTGGCTTATCACTTGGAGAGTATGCCCTAGGTCACAGTGGGACTCAGGCCTCCCTGCACTGAGACCCACCGGGCCAAGATTAGAGGGTGGATGATTGGTTCTGTGCCATGTGTGGGTCTCTGCCCTCTTTGACACATATAACACCACATGTACATGACCCACAGCCAGTTCTCACATTTGGAGCCTCAAGTTTAACCTAGATGCCTTGATTGATTGACTGGTTGGTTGGTTGGTTGATTCGCTGTCTGTGTACATAAGCACTTTATTCTCCAGAGTGACATATGCTAAGGTAGGTTGGTCTTGGGCCAATGTCCTCATGTACAGAACTGAAAAAAGTGGGTCTCTGAGAAGTTTGATTTGCCTTGATGTGGAAAGGGAGAGGGAACCTGACCTGTGGTAGCGCAGCGGATAAAGTGTCAACCTGACACTGAGGTCTTTGGTTCAAAACCCTGGGCTTACCCAATCAAGGCACATATGGGAGTTTTATGCTTCCTGCTCCTCCCCCCTTATCTCTCTTTCTCCTCTCTAAAATGAATAAAGTCTTTTAAAAAAAGAAAAAGAGCACCTGACCAGGCGGTGGCGCAGTGGATAGAGCGTTGGACTGGGATGCGGAAGACCCAGGTTCAAGACCCCGAGGTCGCCAGCTTGAGTGCGGGCTAATCTGGTTTGAGCAAAAAGCCCACCAGCTTGAACCCAAGGTCGCTGGCTCCAGCAAGGGGTTACTCGGTCTGCTGAAGGCCCGCAGTCAAGGCACATAAGAGAAAGCAATCAATGAACAACTAAGGTGTTGCAACGCGCAATGAAAAACTAATGATTGATGCTTCTCATCTCTCCGTTCCTATCTGTCTGTCCCTGCCTATCCCTCTCTCTGACTCACTCTCTGTCTCTGTAATAAATAAATAAATAAATAAATATTTAAAAAAAAAAAAAGAAAAGAAAAAGAGCCTGACCAGGCGGTGGCGCAGTGAATAGAGCGTCAGACTGGGATGCCGAGGACCCAGGTTCGAGACCCCAAGGTCGCCAGCTTGAGCACGGGCTCATCTGGTTTGAGCAAAGCTCACCAGCTTGAACCCAAGGTCGCTGGCTCAAGCAAGGGGTTACTAGGTCTGCTGAAGGCCCGCAGTTAAGGCACATATGAGAAAGCAATCAATGAACAACTAAGGTGTTGCAACAAAAAACTGATGATTGATGCTTCTCATCTCTCTTCGTTCCTGCCTGTCTGTTCCTATCTAACCCTCTCTCTGACACTGTCTCTGTCTCTGTAAAAAAAGAAAAAGAAAAAGAAAGGGAGATGAGGAAGATGGAAATGGACATTACAAACTGGGATGTGTTCGATCCTGTGCTGGTTCCAGTCTGGAATGTAGGGAGATAAGGCAGCTCTCAAGATGGTCACATCTAGACAGGGGATGCCTGTAGGCTTGGAGTGCCTTCTTTACCACGTCATCCCACTGGGCAGCTGATATCTCCCAAGCCCAGGCAGGAACTCCTGGTGCAGGCAGGCTTACTCCAACCCTCATCCTTTTTACCAGCTCTGCATGTTCTGGGTCCATGGGAACAGAACTGTGGTGGCTCAGTGCTATAGCTTCCTCATCGTCATCCTCACTTTCGACTGCTAGGTCTAGCAAATGAAGCCCAGGGATGTCCACCACTACATCTTTTCCATCCCCCACTGGTGCCGGCTCCACCTCTGGTTCAGGGGCTGTTAGCAGAAGCCAGCTGGGCCTTTACTGGCTTCGTCCTCTTCGTCAGGCTCCTCGCTGCCCCAGTCCCCAGTGCCTTCTGTAGTTCCTCAGTCTGATCAGGGAAGATACACTCAGGGCCCCTGTGTCTCCCCTTAGTACTACTGCTACTGAGGGAGGGGCTGCTCAGAGCTTGAGGCCGAACCCTGTTTTTATTTTTTGGGGGAAAAGACATTCTAAACCACTTTCACTCTTAATTTGGTTTTTGTTAAGAACATAAGACTTGAGCTTTCCACAGTTTGAGCTTTATTCCTTCCTTGCCTCTGGACACTGCCCTATTCATTCCACTCCCATCCTTCACCCTCCAGCTTTGTTTTTCACACTCCCCAGCACTGTCCCAACACCTCTATTCCCAGGGAGTGACCACTGGGGAAATAAATGCGGAGGGGATTGAGGGAAATCTAGTGACTGTGGTGGCAGGTCTCTCCTAGAGCAGGGCCGGGGAGCCTCCAGTGGCCGCCAGTGGATGAGAGCCCAGACACGTGCATGGTGGGGTGGAACTGGCCCAAAGGAAGAAGTAACCCAAGGCCATTTTTGGTTTTAACCCTTGGTTGTGTATGTGGGAAGGAGGATATTTCCTGAGTTTTTTATTTTATTTTATTTTTTTAGTATTTTTCTGAATACTAAAAGCCAGAAACGGGGAGGCAGACAGACTCCCGCATGCGCCCGACCGGGATTCACCTGGCACGCCCACCAGGGGGCGATGCTCTGCCCATCCAGGGCGTGGCTCTGTTGCCAACTTTGCTCCAATGGAGCCTTGGCTGTGGGAGGGGAAAAGGGAGACAGAGAGGAAGGAGAGGGGGAGGGGTGGAGAAGCAGATGGACGCTTCTCCTGTGTGCCCTGACCGGGAATCAAATCTGGGACTCCTGCACGCCAAGCCGAGGCTCTACCACTGAGCCAACTGGCCAGGGCCAGTTTTTTAAATTTTTTTCTGAGCCTGTCCGTTTCTAAATATATTGAACATCATAATGTTATAAGCAAATGAAGTTATAGTAGATACATTTATATGATGTTAAAATAACAGAGGACTGTTAACCAATATCACCCTAATAAATTCAATTAAAAATAAAAGAAAAAATAATAACAGAGGACTTCAGATTGTGGAAGAGTGTTAAAAAGAAATACTACAGCCTGACCTGTGGTGGCGCAGTGGATAAAGCGTCGACCTGGAAATGCTGAGGTCGCCGGTTCGAAACCCTGGGCTTGCCTGGTCAAGGCACATATGGGAGTTGATGCTTCCAGCTCCTCCCCACCTTCTCTCCTCTCTTTCTCCCTCTCTGTCTCTCTCTCTCCCTTTCTCTCTCCTCTCTAAAATAAATAAATAAAATTAAAAATAAAAATTAAAAAAAATAAAAAAAATAAAAAAAAGAAATACTACAGTTTTTCCTTTTCTTCTAGTTTTCAGGAGCCTACTTCCCACTCAGGAAGAAGTGTTCTCCTATTTGCTGTTAGCCAGGCAGAGAAGAGTAAAGGCTGGGCGGGGGCTGGAGAGCTGGCAGAGGGGGAGCCCCTAAGGGCAGGGCCTCTCAGATCTTCAGGTGCCCCTAAGTTGCACCCCAAGGTGAGGAGCCTGTGACTCAGGGTCTGCCTACCTGGGTATAGACCGGAAACGGAGGAATGTCGCAGCAGGCTTCATTGCAGGACTTTGCACTGTGCCTGCGTCAGGATGTAATAACACGAAAAGCCTCCACTTACTGAGTTCATGCATGGCACTCTATATGCATGATCTCGTTTCATCTTCCAAGAACCCCTTCTGCCTAGTATTCTTATCTGCATTGTACAGGTGAGGAAACAGATATTGTAGAGTCGGGATTCTAACCCAGATATCTGTTTAACTGCACTATAATCCAGGAGTGCTGGGACTGTACAGAGCTTAATGAATATAAGGAGTTTACAGTACAGCTTGTGTACAGAGCAGCCCCGGGGTGTGTGTGTGAAAGCCAAGCCTGTCCAGTGTGCTTTGTGAACCAGCCATATGGTATGGGCTGCATCTTTTGCCTCCAGAGCCTGCTTCCTCCCCAGGCTGGTGCTCCCCTGACAAGGTTGGTAGGAGAGTCAAATGTATTGGTGCATGAGAAAGTGGAAGCACGTGGGATACACTCAGTGTATGCAAGTATAACTTCCTGTTCCTTGGTTTCCTTATCTCAATATAGGTTTTGGTAATAGCATTTAACTCCCCCTGTGGTGATGAGGATTAAAGAAGACTTAGGTTGTGGAGGGGCCATAAAGCACCATGTGTTGCTGTTCATTTCTATCTGGTATCTGACTGATTCCTGGCTGAGAGCTGGGATCTTTGCACTTGCTCTTCCTCTACCCAGAATGCTTTTTCTATCCCAGGATTTCATCTGGACTTCATTCAGGTCTCTGATTAACTGTCACCTCTCAGTGCTTCACCAGGACCCAGCGTATGTTCCTTGGTTTATCTGTGTGTTTTCTGCCTCCCCCAGTAGAATGGAAGCTAAAGTCAGGGCTTTCACTGGCTTGCTCACCGCTGTAGCCCAACGCCTAGCACATAGCAAAAGCCCGATAAGTGCTCATGGAATGCATGACCGACATCATCTCCCTCTGTTTCTCCACAGGCAAGGTGACCATTCTGGCTGTTGGAGTGAGTGTGCCAGCCTGGCTGAGGCGGCTGACACAGGTGAGGGGCCCTGGGGCCTTGTATGCTGGTGATGGGACTGGAGGAGGAGGCCTGGGACAGAGAGTGCCCCCTGTGCCCCACCGTGGAGGATGGAGGAGAGAGCATTCAGTGCCTGATTGATGAGCTGCTGAGTTCCTCTCTTCCTTGGTCCCAAAGTGCTAAGCTCCTTTTGTGCGGGCTTCAATGGGGCAGAAAGGCAAGTAGTTGGTTGTGGACCGGGGCCTCCACCCTTTTACATTAGGAAGGGTTTCCCATCCACTGGAAATTTCCACAATATTTGTGCAGAAGAAGGAAATGAGTGCTTTCCTCTGGCAGAGAAATTGAAACTCAAATGGAAGATGAAACCTACTCAGTACAGCCAGTAACCATGGCAATGGTGGGGTTGGGTGAGGGGGTCACACGCACAGTTCAGGTTAGAAGCCTGGCTGGGTTGTGTTCAGGCAGTGGCAGATGAGTCTATTGAGTGATCAGTCTGTCTCTTACCACCAGGTCTTACACCAGGAAGTGTAAGCCCGGGCAGTGAAGTGAATATAGTGTCCCTGCCCTCATGGAATTGTCAGTCTGGGGGAGGCAGGTACAGGTCCTGACTGGACATGGGTTGGGAGCCCTGAAGAATGAATAGGAAGGAGCTGGCGAAATGGAAAGTGGGAGACAGGGCCAAGACTCCTGCAGAGGACCAGCGTGCAACAAGAGACGCGTCGCTGGGCCTCGTGGGAGTAAGGATCCTTGCAAGTTTCAGGGCACCTCCCAGTTGCCCAGGAAGATACAGTGTGCCAGTTAAGGGCCAATCTCAGCGGAGAATTCAAGTTTCTCATCTGGCCAGTGTCTATGTGACCTGTTACAGGGCAAGTGCAGTTACAAAACAATGGTTTTATTCTTAAGATGGGAAGAATGTCTTTGTCTGTCCTTTGACCGGGAGAGACTTAGCCTGACCCTGAGTTGTTACAGTGTCCATGGCCAATTGGTCCCATTGAGCTACAGTCCGAGAATACTGACAAGTTTTGTCTTTGTCCTCTTCTCCTCCTCACTTCCTCCGGGGCCCTGGAGTAGCCTGCCCGGACTTCTCTCACTTGTTCCCAGGGCTTGATGTCAGAGGCCATGGACCAGCCGGCTGCGAGTCCTGAAAACCTGAGGCCAGGAGAGGGTGGTGATGGCAGCATGGAGCCGGGTACCTGCCAGGAGCTTCTGCACCGATTGCGGGAGCTGGAGGTAGGGCAGGGGCAAGGTGGGGCATCGGGGATGCCCTTTCCTGTAAGCTTGATGTAGGTGTTTTGGGTGTGGTAGACCTTCCTCTCTGCCCCCTTCGCTAGGTTGGAGTGGAAATGTACATCTCTCAGCAGATCTCATCTGAGGAGCCTTCTCCTTGCTCTTAGCTCTCTGGGCATGGTGCCAGCTCAGGGACAAGAGGCATGCAAGGAGCAGGGCTGTCCTGACCCCTAAATGTCTCCCTTCTTTACCCCTCTTCTCCCCCACTTTCATGCCCCAACTGGCTCTAAGAAAGGGGTGGTTACAAAGGCCATAGGAAAAAGGGTTTAGATGACCTGGCACTGAGGAGTTGAGCAACAAGGACATGGTTCCTTAGATGTCACATTCTTTTTTTTTTTTTTTTTTTTTTTTTTTTTTTTTATTCATTTTTAGAGAGGAGAGAGAGAGGGAGAGAGAGAGACAGAGAGAGAGAAGGGGGGAGGAGCAGGAAGCATCAACTCCCATATGTGCCTTGACCAGGCAAGCCCAGGGTTTCGAACCGGTAACCTCAGCATTCCAGGTCAACGCTTTATCCACTGCGCCACCACAGGTCAGGCAAATGTCACATTCTTAAGACCCTGCCCTCCTCCCTCCAGCAGCCCTCTCCCAGGGAAATAAGGTTTACTCTTGGCACCCCCCACTTTAGGTCCTCCAGGCCACTCTGTCTCCCCAGCCCCTGCAACCTCACTGACTAAGGTTGAAGTTTACAAAAAACCAGACATCTGGGCTGTGTTCTTTTATTTATTTGTTTATTTATGTATTTATTTATTTTTAGGATTTTATTTCTTGATTTTACAGAGAGGACAGAGAAGGGAGAGGGAGTGAGAGGTATCAACTAATAGTTGCTTCACTTTAGTTGTTCATTGATTGCTTTTTGCATGTTTTTTGACCAGGCAAGCCCAGGGCTTCGAACTGCAGGCTGAGCTCTACCCTTTTTTTTTTTTTTTTTACAGAGACAGAGTCAGAGTGAGGGAGAGACAGGGACAGACAGACAGGAACGGAGAGATGAGAAGCATCAATCATTAGTTTTCCATTGCACATTGCAACACCTTAGTTGTTCATTGATTGCTTTCTCACATGTGCCTTGACTGTGGGCCTTCAGCAGACCGAGTAACCCCTTGCTTGAGCCAGCGACCTTGGGTCCAAGCTGGTGAGCTTTTGCTCAAACCAGATTAGCCCGCGCTCAAGCTGGCGACTTCGGGGTCTGGAACCTGGGTCCTCGGCATCCCAGTCTGATGCTCTATCCACTGCGCCACCGCCTGGTCAGGCTGAGCTCTGCCCTCTTAATGCCCATTTCTATAGGCCTCCTCATGGCAGAGTCCAACCAGAACCAAGAGCTGGGCAGGGATGTAGTTAGTAGACTCCTTGCCTCCTCCCCTTCCCCAGAAGGAATTATCCCTGAGGGAAGAATGATCCCATAGCCTCTTTTTTGTGCTCTTACTAAACCTGCAGGCAGAGAACTCAGCACTTGCCCAGGCCAATGAAAACCAGCGGGAGACCTATGAGCGCTGTCTGGACGAGGTCTGTGGGGTCTGCGGTGGGACTGATGCTGGGCGGGTTGGGGGAGTATAACTTGTCTCCTCCAGACAGAGGCTGGGTCAGCTGACAGCTCTGCTTTGGGGTTTTCTGTCCTCAGGTTGCCAATCATGTGGTGCAGGCGCTGCTGAACCAAAAGGTAAGTGGTCATGGGAGACATTCTCACCCCTAAGCCAGCATCCCTGGGGGAGGCCCTGGATACCACAGGGGAGGTCCTTCCTGGGGACCCCTGAGCCTGGTTTGATAGGTGGTAATGTCTTATTGGCCCAATCATTCCCCCACACCTCCACACCTTCCCCCTGCTTCCTCACTTCAGACAGGGCTGCACTGTTCTACCTGGAGGTATGGATGGGATAGATAAGGCCAGATCTCTTGAGTTATAAGAACTGATTTGGGGTTGAATCCTTCCCTTATCCTGGCCCCAGCTCATTTCTCCAGGTTGTAATGGCCCTGAAAGCAATGTTGATGTGAGCATAAGGTGGCATCTAAATACTTGCACAAGTACTATGGATAACTTATTTGTTTTTTAATTTCATTTATTGCCTGACCAGTGTTGGTGCAGTGGATAGAGCTTGACCTGGGACATGAGGATCCAGGTTCAAAACCCTGAAGGTTTGAGTGAGGGCTCATCCGGCTTGAGCATGGGATCATAGACATGATCACATGGTTGCTGGCTTGAGCCCAAAGGCTGCTGGCTTGAAGCCTAGGGTCACTGGAAAGATTTTATTTATTGATTTTACAGAGTTGGAATGGGGGTGCAAGAAGTATCAACTCATAGTTGCCTCACCCTAGTTATTCATTGGTTGCTTCTCATATGTGCCTTGACCCAGCAAGCCCAAGGTTTCAAACCAGCAACCTCAGCATCCCAGGTCGATGTTTTGTCTACTGTGCCAGCATAGGACAGGCCTGTGGGTAACTTCTTGACATATGGTCCACTCTGTATGGACCTTTCTGTGGTATGTGGTTTCTAAGAGGTAGGGCGTTGACTCCAGGATTGGGGAAGTTACCAATGGGAATGGGATTTTCCTTCCACCAGGAGTGGTTAACTTTAGAGAATTTCCCATCCCCTGAAGATCTGATAGCTGTAAATATAGACAGGCTCAGTGCCCTCACAGGAGATTGCAGGAGAAGGGCATGCTCAGTAGGAGTGCCCACTGTTCTGATGAAGTGGACTGTGCGTGCTCATGCTGCTCCGCCCCACCCCACCATGGTCTCCTGCTTTCCCCCTGCCCCCTGGGTATGACAGGACCTTCGCGAGGAGTGCATCAAGCTGAAGAAGAGGGTGTTTGACCTGGAACGGCAGAACCAGATGCTGAGCGCCCTGTTTCAGCAGAAACTCCAGCTCACGACAGGCTCCCTCCCTCAGGTGGGTATAAGCCATTCTCCTTCTCTCATCGCACCAGTTTCCTTCTTCCCCCAGCCCCATCATTATCACCACTCCTTTTTTCCCAAATATCTACAGAAGCCAGCTGTCCAGCCGTTCCCCTTCATTCTGGGGGCAGTCCGTGCAGGGAAGGCTTGCCTAACCTAATAGATCTGAGCCGTAGGTGGGGTGAAAACTCCAGGTCCTCTCAAGCTGGGCTGTCCCGCACCTTGCAAGTGCTCCCCTCCCAGTTGCATGGGAATCCTGCTTGTTGAAAGAGAAGGTTCTAGCTTGCTCTCACCCTGTGTGGGGAATGGGTGGAGGCTGAAAATGTAATTATTTCACACTCCCAAGGGTCCCCTTTGGCCACTGCACTGCCTCTTCCTAGCCAGAGTCAAGGGTGGGACCAGGTGGAAGGCACCCAGTGCTTGGTGTCACCAAGAGGTCAGGAATGGCACTTGACCAGATAATTCTGTATGTGTGCGTGTTGCATACAGGGTGGGGCAAAAAAGAAGGCTTAATAAGAGTTGTGAGTGCAAGAAACACAGACATTATTCTTATATTATTATTTATTATAGTATTGTTTTTTTGTTGTTGTTTTTTATTCATTTTTAGAGAGGACAGAGAGAGGGAGAGAGAGACAGAGAGGGGGAGAGAGGAGAGAGAGAAGGGGGGAGGAGCTGGAGGCATCAACTCCCATATGTGCCTTGACCAGGCAAGCCCAGGGTTTTGAACCGGCTACCTCAGCATTTCCAGGTCGATGCTTTATCCACTGTGCCACCACAGGTCAGGCCAATTATAGTACTGTTTTTTGTATGAACAACTGTAAACCTACTTTTGTCCCACCCTGTATGCTCACCTTCTGACTCAGGCATGGCCCTGGACCCCGGTACCTGCTTCTAGCCCTGACATCTGCCTTAGCCAGGAAAAGCAGGAGCCAACTAGGAGTGAATGCTGGTCTCAGTTATGTCATTTGGGATCATTCTATCAGGAGGCCTCAAGGATAGGGTGAGAAATGGGGGTGGGAGGATCAGTAGTAGCTCCAAGTACCCGAGGTGAACAGCAGGCTCTGAAGTCAGCCGGCACACCCCTCACCCCACCTCCGACTTTGACAGGAAGAGATGGGCCAGGCAGCTCTTGGCTCCCAGACCCTGAGCAGGATGCCCTCAGCTCCCTGGGAAGCCTGACCCTTGGCAGAGGAAGCCTGTTGTCACTATGGCCCCTCTAGAGCCCCTGCCCACCAGCCTGGCACAGAGCTGGCTGAATCGGCAGCAAGGACCGTGCAGCCCCCGCCCCACGCTGGCGCTCACCCTGCTACAGGTCCACCCTGGAGTTCCCAGAGGTCGGACCGCACTGGCCGATCTCTCCTCATCCGTACCCTTCTCAGTAACTGGTGATAAAAGAGGTGTGGGTCATTCTTACATTGTTTCTCTTTTCCTTAAATGAATTCTGGGATTTGAATTTGGGATTTTGAAATGAATTTTGGGATTTGAGGCAATAGATGTATCTTTCCCAGAGGTAACATGACATCATGGAAAGAGCATGAACCTTGGCCTCAGATAAACTTGGACTGTCTTCCTAACTTAGCTAATTTGTGACCTTGGGCAAATTATATAATCTTACAAACCACAATTTTTCCTTATAGATGGGGATAAGGATACCTATATTGCAGAGTGTTGTGAGGATTAAGTGAGATAATATATGGAGCTGGGCCCATAGCAGATAGCCAATATTTGGCAGCTGTTTATCATTATTAATGTTATTCCCAAGTTGTGCTTTGCTAGGATGAAAGCTCCATTGAGGAAATGCTAATTAAGCTCTTACTGTGAGAATGCCTTTGCCAACACACATGGAACTGGGCAGGGCTGTGGCCTGTGCAGAGTGAACGTAGCCCCTGCAGACTGGGGCTGCGGAAGCTAAGGCAGGTCTGCAGAGAGCGGTAGTACAAAGCAGAGTGTGGCAGTACTGTCCAAGAGCCAGAGGGAGGGGAGACCGTCACAGATGGCTGGAGACGGTTCCCTTAATGAGGTGAGTTGGACCTGGGCCATGATGGATGGGGGATTCTAAAAGAGTGGAGTAGGGGATAGTGAAAAGGGAATCCCTGCGGAAGGAAGAGAGGGAAGCCTAGGGAGCAGCAAGCTGTTCGGCGAGGCTAGAACAAAGGGTGTGTGAAGGCGCAGTGAGGAAGACGGAGCTGGAGACGGCATCAGGGAAGAACAGGCCGGCCGGGCCTGCAATGCCAGCAGAGGAATTCAGACTTGTCTTCAGTGGGGAGGCATAGGAGGCTTTGACAAAAAGATGCTTTGTGGGGGGGGGGGGGGAGAGATGCTTTAGGCTACCTTCTACAGTGGAGATCGAAAAGCCACCCAGGTCCTAGAGAAAGAGATGCTGAGTAGCCAGAGGTGTGAGGATCTGGGCTGAAGGAGCAGCTGCATGTGGGCAGAGGGGAGGCAGAGAGACACTATGGATCCAAGATTTAAAAGCTACGGAGAATGAGAGACAGGGAAGAGTTAAAGTTGACAGGTATCTTGTTGAGATGCCTAAGCGAAGGAAGTAACATTCACAGGGTCTGAGAGAGAAGTGATCCGTGATCCATGATCCCCAGAGTACAAATTTCTGAAACCCATTAGAGGAGACAGAAGTGATCATTCCCACCACCATCTTTTCTGAGACCCAGTAATGAGTGTCTCTCCCCTTAGTCTCAGCCTGTGCTGCTGGGGTCACGAGTAGTCAGAACAAGAAGGGGCCTCGCTGCTCACCCCCTCTGTAATCGGGGCAGAGGCCCTGAAGAAAAGCAGAGCGGTCCTGGAGCTGCAGAGGCCCCTAGGGTAGGCCTGCCATTGTCCTTCAACCTAGGACCCTCCCTCTTTCTCTAAAGCCCCCAGACCAGTCTCACCTGTGTGCCACCTGGCCATATACTTCTTCAGTCTGCTGTGCTGTGGTCTCCCAGGGCTCCTCTGCCCACGTGGTGGGGATAGTGGTGACAGCATACCTCGGGCCAGGAGATGTCCCTGAAGGAGCAATGGTTTCCTACCCCAGGATGACAAGACCTAGTTCATGAGGGAGTAGGGACCTGGGACAGCACCTGTGCTAATTCTCCTTCTCTCTGCAGATTCCACTCACCCCGCTCCAGCCACCATCTGAGCCACCAGCCTCCCCCTCCCTGAGCTCCACTGAGGGACTGGCCACCTCGCTGCCTCTGGGGCACTTTGCTGCACAGAGAGAGGTAGGAGGTATAGGCACAGTGGTCTGGCTCTGCTGGCTATGGGCTTGTCAGTTGCCTCCATTGCTGTCTCCTAAGTCCCAGGGGGTACACAGATCCTTGTCCAGGCTGGGTCTGAGCCCTCAGCCATCACCTCATACCAAGAAAAACAGACCCCATTTTTCTTGCCAGTATTGTGATTGCACTGGCCTTGAAAGCGAATGTGTTAATATTGCAGTAAGAGTGATAGCTCCCTCTCTGCCAGGCATTGTGCTGAACACCTGGATCTCAGCTGTCTTATTTTATGAGGTTAAACATAATTACCATCCATTTTACAGATGATACAATGAAGCTTAGAGATTCAGTTACTTGCCAAATACTAGTTAATAATTAAATAGTAGATGTGGTACTTGAACCTACATAGTCTGGTTCCAGAGCCCATGGTGTAAACCACAATGTCACACTGGCCTGGCCTGGGTGCAAGAAGAGGCCACACAAAAGCCAGGAAGAGCTTGCAGTAGTCAGTCGTTCCTAGTCCCTTCTCCATGGAGAAGGCAGCTGTCTGAGCCAAGAAGGCCTAGGCTTACCTGCAGTGACTGACTTAAGACTTGGTCACATCACATCCCCTTCTAGAGTCTCTGTGTTCTTTCTGGAGCCTAAAAAATCTAAAAAATGAACAGGCCTCCCTGCCCTGGGCAGGCAGAGCTGTACGTGTTGTGGGTAGCCAGCCCTGCCCATGCAAGTAGCAGTGGTAAGTGTGGGTGACTGGGGCTGGGATAACTAGGAAGGGAGGTGGAGTGCCCACCCAACGCCCGTCGTGCAGGGAAAAAGAGTTGGACCAACCAGGGCTCAGTGACCCTTGAGGAGCGTGAGCCATCATATCCCAGAAGCAGTCGATCCCTTTCGGGGACACAGACAAAACCAGGCCAGCTCTGCTCCTGGCATACTGAGGTTCTGTGCAGCTCAGGTCCTGGGTCTGCACATGGTCTCCTCATGCTGTTTCTCCCCCAAGGTGTGCTGGGAGCAACAACTGCGGCCAGGAGGCCCAGGACCCCCGGTCACCCCACCCTCCGCGCTGGATGCCCTGTCCCCATTCCTTCGAAAGAAAGCCCAGATCCTGGAGGTGCTGAGAGCCCTAGAAGAAACTGACCCCTTGCTTCTCTGCTCACCTGCCACACCATGGCGACCTCCAAGCGAGCGTCCTGGCTCCCCCGAGCCCATCAATGGCGAGCTGTGCGGCCCACCCCAGCCTGAACCCTCACCCTGGGCCCCCTACCTGCTACTAGGCCCTGGTGGCCTAGGAGGCCTGCTACACTGGGAGCACCTCTTGGGGAACCCTAGGGAGGGAGAGGGTGCTGGGCGGCCCTGGGGCCCTCGTAGAGGCTCCCCCAAGGCCCCTGGTGCCGTCTCTGGCCTGCCCTGTGCCCCAGGGAGCAGCTCCTCCTCCTCTTCTGATGAGGCAGGGGACCCCAATGAGGCACCCAGCCCTGACACCCTGCTCGGGGCCCTGGCCCACAAACAGTTGAACCTAGGCCAGCTCCTTGAGGACACCGAGTCTTACCTACAGGCCTTCCTGGCCGGGGCTGCTGGACCACTCAATGGGGACCACCCCAGTCCTGGGCAGCCATCCTCCCCAGACCAGGAGCCCCTACAACTGTCCAAGTCCAAAGGCCTGCCCAAGTCAGCTTGGGGTGGGGGCACCCCAGAGGCTCATGGGCCGGGCTTTGGTGCTACCTCAGAGGGCCAGGAGCCCCTCCCGTTCCTCAGCATGTTCATTGGTGCGGGGGATACCCCCCTGGGCTCACGACTTGGCCACCCCCACTCCTCATCTCAGGTGAAAAGCAAGCTCCAAATTGGCCCTTCTTCTCCTGGGGAAGCCCAGGGACCCCTTCTGCCCTCTCCAGCCAGAGGTCTCAAGTTTCTAAAGCTGCCTTCAGCCTCAGAGAAGGTCCCCAGCCCAGGAGGCCCCCAGCTCAGCCCTCAGTTCCCCCGGAACTCACGAATCCCCTGCCGGAACAGTGGCTCAGATGGCAGCCCCTCCCCGCTGCTGGCCCGAAAGGGTTTGGGTGGAGGAGAGCTGTCTCCAGAAGGGGCACAGGGCCTGCCCACCAGCCCTTCACCCTGCTCCACAGCCCTGGACTCTGCACAGCTCCGACCTCCCCAGCCAGCCTTGTCCACCACACTGTCCCCTGGATCGGCGGTGTCTCCCTGCTACGAGAACATCCTGGACCTTTCTCGGAGCACCTTTAGGGGGCCTTCTCCAGAGCCACCTCCATCCCCATTGCAGGTGCCCACCTACCCACAGCTAGCTCTAGAAATACAACAGGCCTCTGAGGTCCTCAGAAGCCCTGGAGCACCCCCTAGCCCTTGCCTCCCAGAATCCTGCCCCTGTGGGAGCCCCCAGGAGAAGAGTTTGGACAAGGCAGTCTTGGAGTCTCCCCATCCTGGCCGCAGGACCCCTGGCAGCTCAGCAAAGAAGCCCAGCCAGGGTGCAGGGCGGCGACTTGGAGATTCTGGCTACACACCTCTGCGGGACAGACTAGCAGCCTTGGGGAAACTGAAGACTGGCCCCGATGGGCCCCACGGCCCAGAGAAGAACGGGGTGCTAACCAGACCTTGTGCCGAGAAGGAGCGGGGAGCAGGAAGGTTAGGGGAGAGCACTGGACACATGGCTATCTCCAGCCCCAGGCCCCTTGAGCAGCTAGAAGCCAAGGGAGCCCTGCGGGGGACAGTGGCTTTGGGCACAAGCAGCCTGAAGCAGCAGGATCCCACTCTCCTCAGTGACCCTGGGGCCCGAGTCTACTCCTCCCACTCCATGGGGGCCCGGGTGGACTTGGAGCCTGTCTCACCAAGGAGCTGCCTCACCAAAGTGGAGCTGGCCAAGAGTCGGCTGGCAGGAGCCCTGTGCCCCCAGGTACCCCGCACCCCTGTCAAAGTGCCAACCTCAGCCCCCAGCCTGGGCAAGCCCAATAAGAGCCCCCACGGCAGCCCAACAAAGCTACCTTCCAAGTCACCTACCAAGGTGGTGCCTCGACCTGTGGCCCCACCAGCCACCAGGGAGCCCCCCAAGTCTGACAAGGGGAAGGGCCCACCTTGGACAGACTGTGGACCCGCTATGGCGCAGCCCACACCCTCTGCACCTGGCCCCGCTGATCCAAGCCAAGTTCCTGAGGGGCGTGCCCCACACTCAGCCATTGAGGAGAAGGTGATGAAGGGCATCGAGGAGAACGTGCTGCGGCTCCAGGTCCAGGAGCGGGCACCGGGCGCCGAGGCCAAGCACCGAAACACCAGTAGCATTGCCAGCTGGTTTGGCCTGAAGAAGAGCAAGCTGCCAGCACTGAACCGCCGCACAGAGGCCACCAAGAGCAAGGAGGGGGCCAGCAGGGGCTCCCCACTCCGTAAGGAGGCCAAGGTGGAATCCCGGAAGCTGGAGGCAGAGAGCCTCAACATCTCCAAACTGATGGCTAAGGCGGAAGATTTGCGCCGGGCGCTAGAGGAGGAGAAGGCCTACCTGAGCAGCAGGGCCCGGCCACGGCCCGGGACAGCAGTGTCAGGGCCCGGTGCAGGGCTGGGGCAGGGCCAGGGCCAGCTGACTGGCATGTACCAGGGTGCAGACACCTTCATGCAGCAGCTGCTCAACAGGTAAGGACCTTGGACTACTCAGCAGGTGGTTGTTGACTTGGGACTGTCTGGCCTAGAAGCTTACGCTTTACAGAGGTCAAAAGGGGTTAGAGATCCAGCAACATGGCACCAAAGTATCTGGGGGTTAGTGGCCTGACTAATAGGAAAGTTGGGGAGCCTGTCCAGGTGGTGGCTCAGTGGATACAATGTTGGACTGGGACGCGGAGGACCTAGATTCAAAACCCCGAGGACACCAGCTTGAGTGCGGGCTCGTCGGTTTGAGCAAGGCTCACCAACTTGATTGAGCCCAAGATTGCTGGCTTGAACAAGGGGTCACTAGGTCTGCTGAAGCCCCCCTGGTCTAGGCACATATGAGAAAGCAATCAATGAACAACTAAGGAGTTGCAATGAAGAATTGATGCTTCTCATCTCTCTTCCTTCTGGTCTGTCTGTCCCTATCAGTCCCTCTCTCTGTGTCTCTCTGTCTCTGTCACAAAAAAAGAGGAAAGGTGGGGAGATTTGTGCCCAGTTCCCCTCCTCTCTGGTTCTCTGACATTGGACTTGCTGAGACCCTTTCTCATTTGGGAAGAGAGGTTTTATCCAGTATCAGATGAAGTAGCCTACCTAAGTGCCTGCACACAGTAGTCAAGGGAATGCTATTTCCGAACCATGGCCTGATGAAGGTCTTACTCTGGGGGCTTCCCATATAGACCAGTGGTAGTCAACCTGGTCCCTACCGCCCACTAGTGGGCGTTCCAGCTTTTACGGTGGGCGGTAGTGGAGCAACCAAAGTATAAATAAAAAGATTTAATTATAGTAAGTTGTTTTATAAAGATTTACTCTGCCAAACTTAGCGAAAATCTGACATAAAGTACTTGGTAAGTAATTATTATTATATCCTTTAACTTGCTGTAACTCTGCTTTGTAAATTTTATAAAGTAAAGTTACTTCCCTACTTTATAAATCACCATTACTATGGAACTGGTGGGCGGTTAGAAAATTTTACTACTAACAGAGATACAAAAGTGGGCGGTAGGTATAAAAAGGTTGACTACCCATCCTCTAGAACAGTGGTCCCCAACCCCGGGCCGCGGACCAGTACCGGTCCACAAAGAATAAATAACTTACATTATTTCCGTTTTATTTGTATTTAAGTCTGAACAATGTTTTATTTTTTAAAAATGACCAGATTTCCTCTGTTACATGCGTCTCAGGCTCACTCTTGACGCTTGTCTTGGTCACGTGATACATTTATCCGTCCCACCCTAAAGGTCAGTCCATGAAAATATTTTCTGACATTAAACTGGTCCGTGGCCCACAAAAGGTTGGAGACCACTGCTCTAGAACAAGGAGAGTCTCCTTTCCATCTTGCCCTTTGGCACCTGCTGTGGACCCAGCACTGGGAGTAATGGTTCAGGGAAGAGGCCTCCCCACCTTGCAGTTGCTCTGTCTGAGTCAGGTTAAAGCAGAATGTCTGCAGGAACTGGGCCCCCGGTAAGGTGATTGGAACAGCAAGTGCACTCTCAGGCCAAGTATGTTGTTTGTAGACCAGGATGTGACCAGGTCTGCCTTTTACCTGCCAACATTTTCGCATGGTCTCTAGGTTTGACTCTGGATAATAGCCTTGGGAGCGTTCTCCTATCTACCCTGCGCCTGCTCTTCCTCTATGGTTTCCCCTAGAGTATCTGACTGTTTCCAGTGTCAGAAGGGGTTAGGGACAACCACCCGGGTTATGGTCCCCTTTTCCAGGTGCAGAGAGGGGGTGCCTTACTAGGCCCACACCATAGGTGGGAGCAAGGCCTCCCTCATCTCCTTCTGCACTACTATTCCTAGGGTGGATGGCAAGGAGCTGCCACCCAAGAGCTGGAGGGAGCCCAAACCCGAGTATGGTGACTTTCAGCCAGTGTCCTCTGACTCCAAGAACCCCTGGCCAGCCGCAGGGCCCCGAAATGGCCTGGTGGGCCCTCTTCAGGGCTGTGGAAAAGGGAAGGTAAGTTCTTGGGGCAAGGGACGGGTAGAGGGCTGGTCCCTTGGTCCTGCCAGATCTCTTGCACCTGGAGGGCTCCCCTCTCTGAGGCCTGGAAGCTGCTGGATGCACTTCCGGTCTGGGAGTGGGGGGGTGTAATGGGGGAGCTGGGAAGAAGAGAGGTTTTCCTGAGGGCTGGCAGGCTGTGGTCACTAAGATCCATACTCCAGAGGTCCTAATGATGAGGTTTGGGGCAGGGTTTGGGGTGAGGGAGAAATGGGCTCAGAGGCCTCCTGTTTCCCATAGCCAAGCAGCGAGCCAGAGAGGCAGGAAGAGATGCCCTCAGAGGACAGCCTGGCCGAGCCAGTGCCCACCTCACACTTCACAGGTCAGCAGGGTCAAGGGCCCAGGACGGGACCGGCTCCTCACTTGCTGCTTACTTTACTGTTTCCTGTCACTGCAGCAGGTGTCCAGCCATGAGTGCCATTTTGGTGCCAATCACCAGGTGGGCACTGAGGCTGCACAGTACATCCCTGCCCTCAGGGTACCAGCCCATCTTCCCCAAGCCTAAGGGAGGTGGGATGGGGTAGGCAGGGACTACTGAGCCTGTAGGGCCTGGAGGAGTCCGGGCCAGGGGCGGAGCCTGGGCGGGGGCAGGAAGCTAGAAGAAGAAGACAGTGTATGAGCCACTTACAGCTTCACATTCGTGACTTACCCTCCCCTCCCCCAGCCTGTGGCTCCTTGACTCGAACCCTGGACAGTGGCATTGGGACCTTCCCACCTCCAGACCATAGCAGCTGTGGGACCCCCAGCAAGAATCCTCCCAAGACCAAGCCACCACGGCTGGAGCCCCCACCCGGGGGGACCCCAACTCGGCCACCACCCCTTACCAAAGTTCCCCGCCGCGCCCACACACTGGAGCGTGAGGTGCCAGGCATAGAGGAGCTGCTGGTGAGCGGGCGGCACCCCAGCATGCCAGCCTTTCCCGCGCTGCTCAGTGCTGCTCCAGGCCACCGGGACCATCAGACCTGTCCTGACGGTGAGTGTCCTGGCAGGGGGCGGGCTTCCCCTAGGGCTTCACCAACCACCATCTACCTTCCCCTTGTCACCACATAGATCCTTGTGAAGACCCAGGACCTCCCCCTCCTGTCCAGCTGGCCAAAAACTGGACCTTCCCCAACGCCAGGGCAGCTGGTGGCTCTAGTGACCCTTTCCTGTGCCCACCCCGACAATTGGAGGGGCTGCCCAGGACCCCAATGGTAAGCAGGACTGAAGGGGAAACGGAGTAGGACTAAAGATGGGGGAATAAGAAGGGGAGACCAATTTCTCCAGTGAGGTACAGCCCTGTCCCAGAGGGGGATTGGTGGGAGAGCCCCTTGGGTGCCCCTCTGGGAATCCCCTCTTTCATCCCTCTTGAGGAAAAGGGTCTCGCCCTCTGCAGAACCTTGGTGGGACTGTGCTGTCATCTCTCCAGCCTGCCTCTGGGTGCAGCCGCCTAGGTGGGCCCCCGCCTGAGGCAGAGCCCAGGGCCGTTCAGGCTGGGCTGGGAGGCTAGAGGGGCCTCCTGAGCTCCCCTCCTTTCCCAGGCCCTGGCAGTGGACCGGAAGCGGAGCCTCGAACCTCGCCGCCCAGCCCCTACGACGCCCCAGGGCCCAGCATTTGGGGGTAGCCGCACTCCTAGCACATCGGACATGGGCGAGGAAGGCAGAGTGGCCAGTGGGCCCCCCCCAGGGCTGGAGACCTCAGAGTCTCTTAGCGACTCGCTCTACGACTCGCTTTCCTCCTGTGGGAGTCAGGGCTGAGGCACTGTGCCTCAGCCCCTCAGAGCACAGACTGGACGGCTCTCCTCAGGCCCTGCCCCTCAGGGCCTATAGGGTTCCTCCCTGAAGGGACTAAGGAAGCAGATTGACAAGAAGGTGAAGGGGTCCCTGTCACAGCTGCTGTGGAGGAGATGACCACTCTCAGCTCAGGGAGAGACCGCACCTTTGGTCCATCCTCTCACCTCTTCCTCCGAGGGACTGGGTTTCCAGGCCGCTGTGTTCCAGCCCTAGCTCCTACTTCAGGCTGAGCCATCTTGTGGTGCTGGGCTTTCTGCCTGCCAGCTGTGCCATCTCTGCCAAACATGGCTGCTCCTTGCCTCAGCCCCCACGGGGCCAGTCTGGAGGCCCCGTGCTAGTGGCGTTTCGGGCTAAGGAGTCAAGTTGCCTTCTCTCTCATCTGCCCTGGTCCTCCCTGCTGTCTGAATGGTGCTGCCCTCCCTTGCCCCATGTCTTTGGGGTCTGTTTGTCTGTCTTCTTGTTTTTTTTATATATTAAAGCACCTGGTCCACTCCCCACCCTCATCCCCCCACTGTGGTTAATTTATCTGTCATTATAAATGTGGCTGCTCTGCTTCCAGCCTCTGCTTTTGCGGTATCCCTAATAAAACGTGGAGGCCCCTCCGTGCCCCCGACTCGGCTTGTTCTGTGGGAGGACCGAGGGATGGACAGGTGGATGGAAACTGTGGGCACCAGGGGGAGGGGGAGACTATCCCAAGTGCCCTGTGAAGCAAACCCCCTACCAGAGAGCTTGCTGAGGTCACCTGGAAGGCAAGTAATGATTGGGGGGTCAGGGTCTGCTTAGGTCTGGAATAGTGCCTGGGTCAGGGAGATTCCCCTGGCCCAGGGTTTGAGCAGGGCAGAGGCAGGCTGTCTCTTGGGGAGGGACCCGTGGTCATGCATGTACCCCTGTACATACCAGATGGGGTGGGACCTGCAAACAGCTTCAGGGGCTGCAGGGTTAGCAGAGTTAAGTGTCTGTAACTCCTGTTGCCATGAAAGGAGGCACAACAATTTGGGTCTCAAACTGTTGGCAACTTCTAATTTCCCCTCAGACCTTGGCTTTCCCCTGATCTTGCCCCTGTTTCTACCTCATTTCACTCAGAAGTTCTCCACGCTCTAAAATTCTCACTTTCGGAAAGAGAGGCCAAGAATGTGACTCACTTCTCACTTTAGTAAGGGGAGACTGTGCCTGGCCTGTGGTGGCACAGTGGATAGAGCATCGACCTAGAACGCTGAGGTCGCTGGTTCTAAACCCCAGGCTTGCTCAGTCAAGGCACATACAGGAAGCAACTAGCACAAGTTGATGCTTCCGCTTCTGCCCCCTTTTTCTCCTCTCCTTTCTCTAAAAAAAAAAAAAATTAATAAAAATCTTTTTTAAAAAAAGGAAGGGGAGACTGTGCAGAAGGGTCTAGACTTCCAGGAGTTATTTCAGACTCTCCACATGCACAGGAAGGCCAGGGGGTGGTTGTGGCCCTCCAGCCCTTGGAGGTCCTGTTGGGCATGAGGTTGGGCAATGACCTGAAGGTAAACCAGGTGGTAACCAGCTCATCTTACATTGGCCAGCCTCCTGCCCACCTGGGTTATAGGTGCTGAATGACTTCCAGAGTGCTGACATAGTCTACACTGGCTGCCTCCCTGTGGCATATATTCTGGAGGCTACCTGGGCAGCATGCACACTCAGTACTGCTGGCCTTTGGACAAGACAGTTCATTGTAGGCATGGGGGCCCTGTAGTAGACACACGGCATATTGACACCGCAGGCTTGCTGAGCCAAGGTCAGGCGTGCCTGGACAGGGAGTGGTGCTGGGCACATTCACAACTCAGTTATGCTGTGGACACTGTCCCAGGCTCTGACCAGCCCAAGGAAGGTTGGGAGTGGGGAGGGTGTCAGCACCTCCTTTTATACTAGCCCCTTCCAGCAGTGTCTCCCAGCCCCCCAATGCTCCTGAGAGTAGTAAAAGAACTCCCTGTTAACCTGATCAGGCAGTGGCACAGTATATAGGGCATCAGACTGGGACGCAGAGGACCCAGGTTCAAAACCCTGAGGTTACCAGCTTGAGCCCAAAGGTCACTGGCTTGAGCATGGGATCACAGACATGACCCCATGGTGGCTGGCTTGAGCAAGGGGTGACTCACTCTGCTGCATATCCCCCCTCGTCAAGGCACATGTGAGAAAGCAAACAACTAAGGAGTCACTATAAAGAATTTATGCTTCTCATCTCTGTCTGTCCCTATCTGTCCCTCTCTGTCTCTGTCACAAAAACAACAACTCCGTGTTAAAATAAACACCTACAGTATTGCTGGTCCCATCAGCCAGACTTTCTCCTTAGCTCTGCTCTTCTACCCTCTCCCTGAATCTGGCCTCTCCCTTCGGTTTCCCTTAGTTGATATCATCATTGAAGAAATTAACAAGACTTAGAGAAGGGGCAAGTCACATAAGTTGGTTTTCTTTAAATGTTGGAATCCCATTTTCTTACTTCATCTTTTACTTACAGGTTTCTATCCCTCTGTGCCTTCTGTTTTTATGGGCTTAAGTATGATACTACCAAGCTGCAAATCTCTGCTTCTTGCCAGGCAGGCTCAAAGAAGTCTATATCATCCTTCTCCTAACTTACTATTTCTTGGTTTTCCAGGCCCTTTTCTCCATTTGAACCTGATGGATTACCTCATTTCCTTGTTTCCTTGTTCGAATAGAATTGTTTGCCCGCAGGATATGCACTCTGTTTTCTTTTCAGGAAGGAGCTTGGCATGCTGGGCTTGACTCTGGACTCCACATTTTAAGCCAAGACCAGTGGGTCCATCCATGTTTGTGTCACCAGGGTCTGGTCAGTCACTACCAGTCTCTGTTCTGCAGTGTTTGTAAATGCAAGGTGTCGCCTTGTTCCCTGGGGAAATCACTGTCAGTCACCAAAGCAGGGTAGCATCAGTCATACCTGGAGCCAGGCCTTCCCCACCAACTGTTCCAAGGTGGGGTGCTCTTGTTCCTAAATCTCCCATCATTCTGCTAACTGGTACTGGGCCTGTATAAGCCAGCCCGCATCCCACGTAACTGCTGCACACACAGACCGAATATTCCATCTGAAGCAGTTCTGGGGAGGGGGACACACGTGCGTTAAAGACATGTGTTTTCTGGGAAACTGATTTCTCCTTGAACTTCAAGGAAAGGTTTGGCTAAAAGACCACTCCATTCTCACTATGGCTGAACAGGTCATATCTCAGTTTGCAGCCTCTGCTTGCCTGATTAAGGTGACCTCACTGTTTTCTCCATGAACAATGGGTGACTGCTTCACCACTCAGTATGACACTTTCTGTGGTGTTTCCCTAACAAAGGAAGCCAAAACAGCCAGACCCCTCCCCTTACTCCTCACCCCCCAAAGGCATCAAGGGATCACCAAGACTGAAAAGGTTTCGGGTTCCTCCTCACGGGGAACCCTGCCTTTTGCAGGAATGTCCCAAATGTTAACTGAGGTTTTCCCTGGTTTGCCAGTGATTTTTATTTATCCTTTTCTGGAGTTTCTGCAAATATGTTTTGTTTTCTTTATCAATAAAAAAGTTTTTTAAAAAATAATCATGCTCTGCATGACTGACCTGTGGTGGCGCAGTGGATAAAGCATCGACCTGGAACGCTGAGGCTGCCAATTCAACCCCTGGGCTTGCCAGGTCAAGGCACATATGGGAGTTGATGCTTCCTGCTCTTCCCCCTCCCTTCTCTCTCTTTCTCTATCCTCTGTAAAATAAATAAATAAAATCTTAAAAAAAAAACAAAACAAAACCCTGGGCTTGCCCAGTCAAGGCACATAGAGAAAGCAACTACTATGAGTTGATGCTTCCTGTTTCTCCCTTTTTCTCTCTTTTTCTCTTTCATTCTCCTATCTCTAAAAATCAATAAATAAAATCTAATAAAAATTAAAAAAAAAATCATGCTCTGAAGAAAAATCTGGCTGGCCCTGGCCGGTCGGCTCAGCGGTAGAGCGTCGGCCTGGCGTGCGGGGGACCCTGGTTCGATTCCCGGCCAGGGCACATAGGAGAAGCGCCCATTTGCTTCTCCACCCCCACCCCCCTCCTTCTTCTCTGTCTCTCTCTTCCCCTCCCGCAGCCAAGGCTCCATTGGAGCAAAGATGGCCGGGGCGCTGGGGATGGCTCCTTGGCCTCTGCCCCAGGCGCTAGAGTGGCTCTGGTCACGGCAGAGTGAGGCAAAGCATCGCCCCCTGGTTGGCAGAGCGTCGCCCCCTGGTGGGCGTGCCGGGTGGATCCCAGTCGGGCTCATGCGGGAGTCTGGCTGGCTGTCTCTCCCTGTTTCCAGCTTCGGAAAAATAAAAATAAAGAAAAATCTGGATAAATACTCCCATCTGTAATCATGTGTGAATTAATTCAAGCATATAAATAATATTGTAGAGTGAGGACAGAGAGAAAGGGGAGGTGGGAGCGGGAAAGCATCAACTCCTAGTAGTTGCTTCTCATGTGCCTTGACGGGAAGCCCAGGGTTTTGCACCCGCAACCTCAGCATTCCAGGTTGACGCTTTATCCACTGACCCACCACAGGTCAGGCTCAAGCATATAAATAATTTTTTAAGAAGCATGTGACCTTGGCCAGTTGGCTCAGTAGTAGAGCGTCTTCCCGGCATGTGGACATCCTGGGTTTGATTCCCAGTCCAGGCACACAGGAGAAGTGGCCATCTGCTTCTCCACCCTTCCTCCTCCCACTTTTCTCTCTCTCTCTCTCTCTCTCTCTCTCCTCTCTTCCCTCTTGCAACCATGGCTGGATTGGTTCTACCTCATCTGGCTGGACACTGAGGATGACTCTGTGGAGCCTCAGCCTAAGGAGCTAAAAATAGCTCAGTTGCCAGTATGACCCCAGATGGGCAGAGCATCTGCCCCAGACAGGAGTTGCTGGGTAGATCCCTGTCAAGGGCACATGTGGGAGTCTCTCTATATCTCCCCTCCACTCACTGGGAAAAGATGAAAAAAAGCATGTAAATTTGAAGTAAATACAGCTGAACATTTCTATGATATTGGAGTGAGGTATAACTTTAAAATTTAATGAAAATAATTACACTTTTTTATAATTATGAAAAACATGCAGATTATAAAAGTGCATGTTCATGGGTTTTTTGTTTTGTTTTGTTTTTTGGTGAGAGAGACAGAAAGAGGCAGGAAGAGAGATAAGTATCAGCTCGTAGTTGTGGCACATTAGTTGTTCATTGGTTGCTTCTCACATGTACCTTGACTGGAGAGCTCCAGCCAAGCCAGCGACCTTGGGTTTCAAGCCAGAGACCTTTGGACTCAAGCCCAAGACCATGAGGTCATGTCAGTGATCCCACACTCCAGTTGGCAACTATGCACTTAAGCTGGTGAGCCTGTACTCAAATTGGCAGCTTTGGCATTTCAAACCTGGGATCTCAGCATCCCAGGTCGAGGCTCTAACCATTGCACCACCACTGGTCAGGCTATAATTGTAATTATTGATTTTAGAGAGAGAGAGGAAGGGAGAGAGATACATTTGTTGTTCCACATATTTATGCATTTATTGGTTGATTGTTGTATATGCTTTGACAGGGGATGAAACTAGCAACCTTGGTGTATCAGGATGATGCTATAACCAACTGAGCTACCCAGCCATGGTTGGCATTTTCTTTCTAAGTAACTAAAGTTGAATAGAATGTTTTGTTTTGTTTTTAATGAGAGAGAGACAGGAAGGGAGAGAGATGAGAAGCATCAACTTGTAGTTGTATCACTTTAGTTGTTCATTCACCGCTTTCTCATATGTGCCTTGACCAGGGGACTCAAGCCGAGCTAGCAACCCCTTGCTCAAGCCAGCGACCTTGGGCTTCAAACCAGTGACTTTTGGGCTCAAGCCAGCAACCATGGGGTCATGTCTATAATCCCACCCTTAAGCTGATGACTCTGTGCTCAAGTTGGTGAGGCCAAGCTTGATACATATCTGGTGATTCAGATCCATTGTTCTTAGTTATAGTTTTACTACCCTTTATCTCATGGCCCATGAGGTCAGGATCTATAACCATGGTGCCTTGTGGCTGGGGAGGGGCAAAGGCCATGTCCAGTATCAACCCTACACCAGGGAACACCAAAGACTGCCAGCAAACACCAGAAGCTGGGAGTGGCCTGGAACAGATTCTCCCACACAGCCCTCAAAAGGAAGCTACCCTGGCCTGACCAGGAGGTGGCGCAGTGGATAGAGTGTCGAACTGGAATGCTGAGGACCCAGGTTCAAGACCCCGAGGTCGCCAGCTTGAGCGCGGGCTCATCTGGTTTGAGCAAAAGCTCACCAGCTTGGACCCAAGGTTGCTGGCTCAAGCAAGGGGTTACTCGATCTGAAGGCCAAGGTCAAGGCACATATGAGAAAGCAATCAATGAACAACTAAAGGTTTCGCAATGCGCAACGAAAAACTAATGATTGATGCTTCTCATCTCTCCGTTCCTGTCTGTCTGTCCCTGTCTATCCTTCACTCTCTCTCTCTCTGTCTCTGTAAAAAAATAATAATAATTTTTTTTTAAAAAAAAGCTACCCCGCCTACACCCTGATCTTGGACTTCTAGCCTCCACTTCTGTGAGACAATACATTTCTGCTGTTTAAGCTGCCCAGTCTGTGGTACTTTGTTAAGGAAGCCCTGGGACACTAATACAGAGGGGTCAGAGGCGGATTTAACGGCAGGCACACTGGGCGCGTGCCCTGGGCCCCAACTCCTGAATGGCCCCACAAAACTTTACCCCAACTTTACACTTTTTTCTAATGAAGGGGGACCCTTCATTGGGCCCTTAGGGGCCCAATATTTTCTTCTGCAACAGGGCCTCAACTGACCTTAATCCGCCTCTGAGAGGAGTTGCAGTTATTGGTAATGAAAAGGACCAGGAGTGCCTGACCTGTGATGGCGCAGTGGATAAAGCATCAACCTGGAAATGCTGAGGTTCAAAACATTGGGCTTGCCTGGTCAAGGCACATATGGGAGTTGATGCTTCCCGCTCCTTCCCCCTTCTCTCTCTCTCTCTCTCTCTCTCTCTCTCTCCCCTCTCTATAATGAATAAATTTTAAAAAATCTTAAAAAAAAGAAGAAAGAAAGGACCAGGAAATGACCATGGGAGTGAGTGACTCAGACATGGCAGAGGACAAGGTCATTAGAGGAGATGAGAGATGGTGGAACTGAGAGGCCAGAATACTGAGAGGATTATCTGGGAGGGTATTGAAATCTCTAAGAATTAGAACAGAATTAATGTCAAAGGGAATGATAGTGAGACATGAGCCAAACCCTTCAAGAAATAAAAGGAAGTAACCAGCTATTGATAGATAAGTGGAAAAGGGAGGCAGAGTGTGTGGTATAGTCTGTTGATGTGAGATTCAAAGCTGAAGGGCTTTAGGGAAGAAGAACTGTCTGAAAGCACTGAGGGAAAAAAGGGCGCCCAGCCTACTGGCTGAGGGACAGGAGGCAACACCCACTTGAAAGGGCTGCAGGGAGAGCCAGGAGGGCAAAAGGCTTTAAAGAGGCTGTGTCCACAGGGAGTTGGCTGAGAAGGGCCTTGAGCTCTATCTAGGTCTCTGCGGAAGGGTTTAGGAGATGGTAACAACAGTAGGGAATGTGCAGGGCTATGAGGTCATCACACATCGATGGGAGCAGCTACAAAATGTGGTGGCCATGTATATCATCTTACCTCAGAGGGACTCTTTTTTGAAAAGAGAGACAGACAGGAAGGGAGAAAGATGAGAAGCATCACTTGTAGTTGTGGTACTTTAGTTGTTCATTGATTGCTTCTCATATGTGCCTTGACTGGAGTGCTCCAGCCAAGCCAGTGACCCCTTGCTCAAGTCAGCAACCTTGGGCTTTAAGCCAGCGACCTTTGGGCTCAAGCCAGTGACCATGGGAATCATGTCTATGATCCCAAGCTCAAGCCAGTGACCCCGTGCTCAAGCTGCTGAGCCTGCGCTCAATCCGAATGAGCCCGTGCTCAAACTGGTGAAATCAGGGTTTCAAACCTGGGAGCAGCATCCCAGGTCGATGTTCTAGCTACCGCGCCACCACCAGTCAGGCAGAGGGACTGTTCCCTGAACCCTTTTGTATCATGTGGATGGGGAAAGTCGTAAAGATGTGGAATAGTCACAGCAGACAAAGAGGAACTAGGCTCAGGGCAAGTCAAGGATTTTCAAAGGAGCCTAGAGCCCAGTAGAGGCTGAAGAGCCAGCATGTCCAGTGAGTGGCACCAATTCACAGGCAAGTGGGGTTTTAGTGGTTGCTGTTTCTTCTCTTAGGAGGGTATAGAGGCCTGGTTTTAGGAAGAGAGAAGGGAGATGGTGGGATTAGTCCTAGGATGGGTTTTGCTGATGAGGAAGTTAAGGTGGCTCCATAGGCTTCCACTTGAGCCTGACAAAGCACCATCCCAGTGTGCAGAAGTTATAGGTTCAATCCCTGGTCAGGGTGGTACAGGAATCAATCTATGAGTGCACAACTAAATGGAACAGCTAAGTCGAACAACGAGTTGATGCTTCTTCCCCCGCACCCCGTTCTCTCTCAAATCAATTGAAAACAAAAATTTTTTTTTCTTTATTCATTTTTAGAGAGGAGAGAGAGAGGGAGAGAGAGAGAGATAGAGAGAGAGAAGGGGGGAGGAGCTCGAAGCATCAACTCCCATATGTGCCTTGACCAGGCAAGCCCAGGGTTTCAAACCGGCGACCTCAGCATTTCCAGGTCGATGCATTATCCACTGTGCCACCACAGGTCAGGCAGAAAACAAAAATTTTTAAAAATTTTAAAAATAATAGCCTGACCTACGGTGGTACAGTGGATTAAGCATAGACCTGGAGTGCTGAGGTCACTGGTTTGAAACCCTGAGCTTGCCTGGTCAAGGCACATGTGTGAGTTGATGCTTTAATAATAATAATAATAATAATAATAATAATAGAAGGCAAACACATGCACAGTGTTTACAGTGTGCCAGGCACTGTTCTAAGTGCTTATACGTATTAACTCAGTTAATCTTCACCAGTCTTTTTTTTTTTTTTTTTTTTATTTATTCATTTTATTTTATTTTATTTTATTTTCATTTTTCTGAAGCTGGAAACAGGGAGAGACAGTCAGACAGACTCCCGCATGCGCCCGACCAGGATCCACCCGGCACACCCACCATGGGGCGACGCTCTGCCCACCAGGGGGGCGATGCTCTGCCCCTCCTGGGCGTCGCCATGTTGCGACCAGAGCCACTCTAGCACCTGAGGCAGAGGCCACAGAGCCATCCTCAGCGCCTGGGCCATCTTTGCTCCAATGGAGCCTTGGCTGCGGGAGGGGAAGAGAGAGACAGAGAGGAAGGCGTGGCGGAGGGGTGGAGAAGCAAATGGGCGCTTCTCCTGTGTGCCCTGGCCGGGAATCGAACCTGGGTCCTCCGCACGCTAGGCCGACGCTCTACCGCTGAGCCAACCAGCCAGGGCCTATTTATTCATTTTAGAGAGGAGAGACAGAGAGGAGAGAGAGACAGAGAGAGAGAAGGGGGGAGGAGCTGGAAGCATCAACTATATATGCCTTGACCAGGCAAGCCCAGGGTTTTGAACCAGCGACCTCAGCATTTCCAGGTCGATGCTTTATCCACTGCGCCACCACAGGTCAGGCTTCACCAGTCTTTTTAGGTAAGTATTGTTATCCCCATTTTATTTTACTTATTTTTTAAGATTTTATTTATTAATTTTATTAATTTAATTTTATTTTTTTTTACAGAGAGAAGGATAGACAGGGACAGACAGACAGGAACGGAGAGATGAGAAGCATTAATCATTAGTTTTTCATTGCACGTTGCAACACCTTAATTGTTCATTGATTGCCCTCTCATACGTGCCTTGACTGCAGGCCTTCAGCAGACCGAATAACCCCTTGCTCGAGCCAGTGACCTTGGCCTCAAGCTGGTGAGCTTTTGCTCAAACCAGATGAGCCCTCGCTCAATCTGGCGACCTCGGGATCTCAAACCTGGGTCCTCCGCATCCTAGTCCGATGCTCTATCCACTGCGCCACCGCCCGGTCAGGCTTATTTATTAATTTTAGAGGGGTGAGGGGAGCGAGATCATAGTTGCTTCACTTTAGTTGTTCATTGACTGATATATATATATATATATATTCATTGACTGATTCTTGCATGTGCCTTGACCAGGCAAGCTCAAGGTGTCAAACAGGCGACCTCAGCATTCCAGGTCAATGCTCTACTACTGCGCCACCGCAAGTCAGGCTGTTATCTCCATTTTTTTTTTTTTTTTTACAGAGGCAGAGATAGACAGGGACAGACAGACAGGAACAGAGAGAGATGAGAAGCATCAATCATCAGTTTCTCGTTGCGCGTTGCGACTTCTTAGTTGTTCATTGATTGCTTTCTCACACGTGCCTTGACCGCGGGCCTTCAGCAGACCGAGTAACCCCTTGCTGGAGCCAGCGACCTTGGGTCCAAGCTGGCGAGCTCTTTGCTCAAGCCAGATGAGCCCGCGCGCGACCTCTGGGGTCTCGAACCTGGGTACTTCCGCATCCCAGTCCGACGCTCTATCCACTGCGCCACCGCCTGGTCAGGCTGTTATCTCCATTTTAATATGAGAGAGTGAGGCTCAGAGAGCTTAACTAAATTACCCAAGATTAAAGCTTGTCTGCGTTGCTCTCTGTATGGAGCACGCCCATGCCATTCCCCACGCCCTCCCCCAGGCCTGCTTCCCTTACCCCTTTCTCTCCCCGGAGCTCCCAGGGCCCTTCTTTTCTTTCTTCTATTTATTTATTTATTTTTAGATTTATTTATTTTTAGAGAGAGAAGACAGAGAGAGAGAAGGGAGGAGCTGGAAGCATCAACTCCCATATGTGCCTTGACCAGGCAAGCCTGGGGTTTCAAACCCGTGACCTCAGCGCTCCAGGTCGATGCTTTACCCACTGCGCCACCGCAGGTCAGGCCCAGGGTCCGTCTTTTGCTGTAACTTGTTTCCTGAGCCCATATCTTATGTAGCCCATCTCTTCCACCTCTGTGACTTTCTAAACAAACTTTCTCTTATATAATATGTTGAATAAATAAAGCTTGTCTGAGGGAAGAGCTGTGATTCAAACACGGGCAGTTCAGCATCCGAGTCTGTGGAGGAGATGTGAGGAGGCATTGAAAAGGGTCAGACTAGCCTGATCAGGCAGTGGCGCAGTGGACCCAGGTTTGAAACCTCAAGGTTGCCAGCTTGAGCGCGGGCTCATCTGCTTTGAGCAAAGCTCACCAGCTTGAGCCTAAGGGGTCACCGGCTCTGTTGTAGCCCCCCACCCTGCCCTGGGTCAAGGCACTTATGAGAAAGCAATGGACGAACAACCAAGGTGCTGTAATGAAGAATTGATGCTTCTCATCTCTCTCCCTTCCTGTCTTTCTGTCCCTATCTGTCCCTCTCTTTGACTATCTCTGTCATAAAAAGTAAAGGAGCAGGATAAAGCATGTGTGTGGTGGCTTGGAAAATATATTGCCACCAGGTAGTGCAATAGCAACAGCGCCCATCCAGAGGTTTGCAGGCTTGAACTGCCACCCTGTGGTGAGAAGAGGAAATACAGAGTGCCCTCCCTTCATTTGAGACCAACGCTGGGAATCCTGGCTACCATCTCCCACACCCACTACATGTGTTGCACAAAGTACAGAAAATATGAATGTGTGGATTTGGACATACATAAACTCTTCCTTTTTCATATATGTTTCCCCTAGAACCAACCCGGCCAGTCTGGCCTCCCAGCTCAGTAGGCACTGTTCCAACAGCCAGGCCCAAGACCGGCAGCATTGGCAAGGGAGCAGGGGACTTGGTCTGGTTTGCCTCTCTGGACCTGACCCTTCTGAAGTCAGCACACTCTGCTGGGGACCTTCTTCCCCAAACAGAGCCTCCCCTTTCATTCCTTCATCTCCTCATTCACCCATGCTGTTGCTTATACAACAAACATTCATTTCATTGGGCACCTAGTAGATGTGCCCAATGAGCTGGTGAGTAGATGAGCCCAATTTCTCTAGCTCTGAGCTAGAGAAATACCCAGTAGTGCAAATGCTGGGTTTATGATTAATTTGTTTAATTTCATAAGAAACTATCAACTGTTTTTATGAGGTTGTATTTTTTTTTTTTACCACTGGCAATGTATGAGGGATCCAGTTGCTCCCCATTCTCACCAGTACTTGGTGTTATCACTATTTAAAAAAAATTTTTTTTAGGCCCTGGCCGGTTGGCTCAGTGGTAGAGCGTCAGCCTGGCGTGCAGAAGTCCCGGGTTCGATTCCCGGCCAGGGCACACAGGAGAAACGCCCATCTGCTTCTCCACCCCTCCCCCTCTCCGTCTCTCTCTTCCCCTCCTGCAGCCAAGGCTCCATTGGAGCAAAGATGGCCCCGGGCGCTGGGGATGGCTCCTTGGCCTCTGCCCCAGGCACTAGAGTGGCTCTGGTCGCAACAGAGCGTTGCCCCGGAGGGACAGAGCATCGCCCCCTGGTGGGCAGAGCGTTGCCCCTGGTGGGCGTGCCAGGTGGATCCCCGTCGGGTGCATGCGGGAGTCTGTCTGACTGTCTCTCCCCGTTTCCAGCTTCAGAAAAATACAAAAAAAAAATTTTTTTTTTTAGCCTGACCAGACAGTGGTGCAGTGGATGGAGCGTCGGACTGGGATGTGGAGGACCCAGGTTCGACACCCCGAGGTCGCCAGCTTGAGCGCGGGCTCATCTGGTTTGAGCAAAGCTCACCAGCTTGGACCCGAGGTCGCTAGCTCAAGCCGGGGGTTACTCGGTCTGCTGAAGGCCAGCAGTCAAGGCACATAGGAGAAAGCAATCAATGAACAACTAAGGTGTCACAACAAAAAACTGATTGATGCTTCTCATCTCTCCATTCCTGTCTGTCTGTCCCTGTCTATGACTCTCTGTCTCTGTAAAAAAAAAAAAAAAAAAATTTTTTAGCTATTTTAATAGGTACATAGTGGTATTTCACTTTTTCTTTAATTTGAAGTTGCTTATTATCTAATGATGTTTAACATCATTTAATGTGCTTGTTTATCCTCTTTGGTGAAGTGTCTGTCCAAGGAGAGTACTCACTTTTATAGTCATCTACTTTGCCTCCCCCAACCCCCCACCCCCAGCCTCAGATTCTGTGCAAACACTTCCTGGCATCTGCCTGGAAGTCCCCCATTACTATATTCTCAATATGTCCAAAGCCAAAACTACCATCCCACTCCCAGTCCTGGCCCCCCTCCCCGGCCAATGGAAGAACTGACACTTAAAGGTTTTGCTAAGCACTATTCTAAGTGCTTTATATATTTTAAATTAACTTAATCCTCACAATTATACTATGAAGAAAGTAGTGTTTCTACCTCCACTTTTCACATGGGAAATGAGGTACAAGAAGGATGACGACGTGTTTGGGGTGGCACAGCTGGCAAGTGGTTGGTAGGAATGTCTAGACTCCTGCCACCCATCTTTGAGTCTTTACTTTCTCACTTCCCCTCATCTATTCAATTAGTAAGGCCTGGACATTCTACCTCCTGAATGTATTATTCCATTGCCTTTCCTCCTAGCCTTACAACTCTGTTTCATGTCGTCTTTTCTCTGGCGCGGACCATTGTAAATACTTTTAAAAAAACTTTCTGTTGTAGAAAATTTCTTTGTTGTTGTTGTTTTGTTTTTATTTTATTTGCACAATATCATATTAGTTTCAAGTGTACACCCCAGTGATTAGACATTATATAACTTACTAAGTAATCATCCCAATAAATTTAGTACCTATCTGACACCATACACAGTTATTACAATATTATTGACTATATTCACTATGCTGTACTTGACATCCCCGTGACTATTCTGTTACTACCATTTTGTACTTTTTTTTTTTTTTTCCTGAAGCTGGAAACAGGGAGAGACAGTCAGACAGACTCCCGCATGCGCCCGACCGGGATCCACCCGGCATGCCCACCATGGGGCGATGCTCTGCCCACCAGGGGGCAATGCTCTGCCCATCCTGGGCGTCGCCATGTTGCAACCAGAGCCACTCTAGCGCCTGAGGCAGAGGCCACAGAACCATCCCCAGCGCCCGGGCCATCTTTGCTCCAATGGAGCCTTGGCTGCGGGAGGGGAAGAAAGAGACAGAGAGGAAGGAGAGGGGGAGGGGTGGAGAAGCAGATGGGCGTTTCTCCTGTGTGCCTCGGCCGGGAATCGAACCCGGGTCCTCCGCACGCTAGGCCGACGCTCTACCGCTGAGCCAACTGGCCAGGGCCATTTTGTACTTCTTAATCCCTTCACCTATTTCACCCAAGTCCCCAAACCCCATTCCATATGGCAACTGTCAAAACGTTCTCTGTATCTATGAGTGTTTCTGTTCTGCTTGTTTATTTATTTGGTTTTTAGATTTAATTGTTGATAGATATGTATTTATTGTCATTTTATTTTTCATGTTTTTTTTTCCTTTTCTTCTTCTTAAAGAAGACACTTTAACATTTCATGTAATGCTGGTTTGGTAAACTCCTTTAGCTTTTTCTTGTTGGAAAAGCTATATTTGCCTTCAATTCTATGATAGCTTTGCTGGGTAAAGTAGTCTTGGTTCTAGGTCCTTGTTTTTCATCACTTTGAATATTTCTTGCCAAACCCATCTGGCCTGCGAAGTTTTTGTTGAGAAATCAGCTGATAGTCTTATGGGAGTGCCCTTGTAGGTAACCAACTGCTTTTCTCTTGCTGCTTTTAAGGTTCTCTCTTTGTCTTTAACCTTTGGCATTTTAATTATGATTAGGCTCAAGCCAGGACCATGGGTTCATGTCTCTCTCTTTCAGATCAATCAATAAATAAACTTTTTAAGAAAAGAACATCACCGCAATAATGTTATTAGCATTATGCACTAGCCATATTTCTTTACATCACCTATCTAGTCGTGTTTGTATTAGGTACCTATTGCTGTGTAACTTAGTGGTTTAATGCAACAATGAACATTTATTGTGGCTCTCAGTTTCTGTGGGTCAGGAACTTGGGAGCATTTTAGCTGGGCGGTTCTGGCTCAGTGTCTCTTGAGAGTTCAATCACCTGAAAGCTTTGATCTACTTCCCAGGTGCTCATTTTACACTAGCTGGCAAGTTTTGGGGGAAGAAGTCGTCTCTGCAAGGGTTCTCTTCAGGGCAGCTTAAAGGGCTTCAGAACCTGTGCCTGCCTGGTTTCCCCCAGAGCAAGTGAACAAGGAGCCAAGGAGGAAGCTGCACTGCCTTTTCATGACTCACCTGGCTTCATGAGTCACACACACTGCGTCCTTCAGTCAGACCTGCCAGCCTGCTTTACTACAATAGGGTGTGAACACCAGGAGAATGGATCCTTGGGGGGCCCATCCTGGAGGGGGGTTATCACAGATTCAAATCACTCCAGGTCTCTCTCTCCCCCCCTTTCTCTCTCCAGTTTGTTTATTAGAATCAGATTCCAAACAAGGTCTACATCATTGCATTTGTAAATATAGCTCGCTCATTTCCTCTTTGGTTTTGTTCTTATTTCCTTGCCTTTTTTTTTTTTTAAGAAACCAAGCTGTTTGTCCTTAGACTTTTACTGGATTTTGCAGCTTGCATGCCCTTAATGTGACTTAATATTGTCCTTCAATCCCTGTCTTTCCTATACTTAGATCCAGAACTTAAAATATCGTTGGGATGCCATGTTGTTTACTTCCAACAGGAGGCATATGTCAGGTTGTCTCTCTTCATAGGATGTTGGTGGCTGTTGATGATCATTGTCTACCTTCATTTCATTATTTCATCAGAAGTTTACAAAATAGTGATAAATCCTGTAATCCCTTCATTTATCAGCTTGACTATTTCTATAGAAAGAAACTTTCGCCTGACCTGTGGTGGTGCAGTGGGTAAAGCGTCAACCTGGAAACGCTGAGGTTGCCGGTTCAAACCCTGGGCTTGCCTGGTCAAGGCACATATGGGAGTTGATGCTTCCAGCTCCTCCCCCCTTCTCTCTCTGTGTCTCACTCTCCTCTCTAAAAAAATGAATAAATAAATAAAAAAATTAGAAAGAAACTTTCACTTACTCTTTGATTACCTTGCAATACAGTTAATACAAAAAGGAAGGAATAAAACCTTGTTTCTTTCCCTTTATTAACAAATTATTCAGAAGTGATTGGTTTCTAACATCCTCTATAGGTGACCAGTAAGATAATTGTAAAATATCTTCATGAATTTAAAAATATTTTATTTCAATCCATTGCACTGTGGACGAAAAAAGGGGCCCACATACTAAACTGACGAGCTCAGGGGAGGCCTGCATGGCGGCCTTACAAACTTGGAGACAGAAAGTAACCACATAGGATGGTCTGAAATTAAAACTTCCTACCTAGCCTGACCAGGCGGTGGCGCAGTGGATAGAGCGTCAGACTGGGATGCGGAAGGACCCAGGTTTGAGACCCCGAGGTCGCCAGCTTGAGCGCGGGCTCATCTGGCTTGAGCAAAAAGCTCACCAGCTTGGACCCAAGGTCGCTGGCTCGAGCAAGGGGTTACTTGGTCTGCTGAAGGCCCGTGGTCAAGGCACATATGAGAAAGCAATCAATGAACAGCTAAGGTGTCGCAATCAATGAACAGCTAAGGTGTTGCAACAAAAAACTAATAATTGATGCTTCTCATCTCTTTCCGTTCCTGTCTGTCTGTCCCTATCTATCCCTCTCTCTGACTCTCTCTCTCTCTGTCCCTGTAAAAAACAAAACAAACAAAAAACAAACAAAAACTTCCTACCTAACGGCAGGTCACAGCAGGTAGTCAAGTCCTGGACCAGTATCTTCCCTGACAAAGGTCAGTTTTTACCTTAACCAAACCTGGCTACTGTCTTTTTGCATCTAGGAAAACATACCTTTGGAATGTCAAGGTAATTTCCTTCCCCCTACCCTGCCCTAGGCCCTTCAAAAGTATAACCACACCACCAGAGCACAGACCACAAATCCCCTCATTGTTACAATCATGTTGTTAACTGTTAACTATCCTACACCTGCCCATGTAAGAGAAGTCTGTGTCTATACTGTTTACTTTTGATCCAATCCCAAAGATTTCCCCACTTTGCTTTCTCCAGCCTCCCTAATCACCAATGGATTTCATTAACCCCTTACGTCTTTCCCTTTGATTCTAATGTATAAAATAATTGATGAAACTGCCATTTTCCAGAGCATTTTCTCAATCCATTGAGATTTTTCTTCCCTGGCAGTTGTCATCAGTTTGGCTGAAAGAAACTTAAAAAAATTCTTACAGCCTGACCGGGCGGTGGCACAGTGGATAGAGCATCAGACTGGGATGCAGAAGGACCCAGGTTCAAGACCCCGTGGTCACCACCTTGAGCGCGGGCTCATCTGGTTTGAGCAAAAGTTTACCAGCTTGGACCCAAGGTCGCTGGCTTGAGCAAGGGGCTACTCGGTCGGCTAAAGGCCCATGGTCAAGGCACACGAGAAAGCAATCAATGAACAACTAAGGCGTCATAACAAAAAACTGATGATTGATGCTTCTCATCTCTCTCCATTCCTGTCTGTCTGTCCCTATCTATCTCTCTCTCTGACTCTCACTCTGTCTCTGTAAAAAAAAAAAAAATTCTTACAGGTTTGGATGTCTTATTAGTGAAAACAATCCCATCTCGAGCCAGTAGTAGCTCAAGTCCTTGTGAATTATACTGGTCAGCTCAGATAGCCTCTTTTTCATCTGGAGTGACAGGTTCCAGGTTCATCTTGTACATTTCCTGTGCAGACCTTTAAGCACTATTTACCAAAGGAGCTGTGGTTCCTTTTAGTGGGTAATGAGAGAGACCACAAGTTAGGCATTAAGAGTGTAAGTGCCTGCTGACCAGGTGGTGGCACAGCGAATAGAGTGTCAACCTGGGACACTGAGTACTCAGGTTCGAAACCCCAAGGTCTCTGGCTTGAGCCCAAGGTCACTGGCTTGAGCAATGGGTCACTGGCACATATAAGAAAGCAATAAATGGCCTGACCAGGTGGTGGCGCAGTGGATAGAGCATCGGACTAGGATGTGGAGAACCCAGGTTCGAGACCCCGAGGTCTCCAGCTTGAGCGCGGGCTCATCTGGCTTGAGCAAGGCTCACCAGTTTGAGCCCAAGGTCGCTGTCTCGAGCAAGGAATCACTTGGTCTGCTGTAGCCCCGGTGGTCAAGACACATATGAGAAATCAATCAATAAACAACTAAGGAACCGCAACGAAGAATTGATGTTTCTCATCTCTCTCCCTTCCTGTCTGTCTGTCCCTTTCTCTGTCTCTGCCAAAAATAATAAAAGAAAGAAAGAAAGAAAGAAAGAAAGAAAGAAAGAAAGAAAGAAAGAAAGAAAGAAAGAAAGCAATAAATGGCCTGCCCAGGCGGTGGTGCAGTGGATAGAGTGTTGGACTGGGATGCGGAGGACCCAGGTTCGAGACCCCAAGGTCGCCAGCTTGAGCACAGGCTCATCTGGCTTGAGCAAAAAGTTCACCAGGTCTGACCTGTGGTGGCGCAGTGGATCAAGCGTCGACCTGGAACACTGAGGTTGCCAGTTCAAAAACCTGGGCTTGGCCTGACCTGTGGTGGCGCAGTGGATAAACCGTCAACCTAGAAATGCTGAGGTCGCCGGTTCGAAACCCTGGGCTTGCCTGGTCAAGGCACATATGGGAGTTGATGCTTCCTGCTCCTCCCCCCTTCTCTCTCTCTCTCTTCTTTCTAAAATGAATAAAAAACAAAAAACAAAAAAAAACCCTGGGCTTGCCTGGTTAAGGCACATATGGGAGTTGCTGCTTCCTGCTCCTCTCCCCTTTCTCTTTCTCTCTCTCTCTTTCTCTCTCTCTCTCTCTCTCCTCTGAAATGAATAAATAATTAAAAAAAAAAAAAAGCTCACCAGCTTGGACCCAAGGTCGCTGGCTCGGGCAAGGGGTTACTCAGTCTGCTGAAGGCCCACGGTCAAGGCACATATGAGAAGGCAATCAATGAACAACTAAGATGTCGAGGCCCTGGCCGGTTGGCTCAGTGGTAGAGCGTCGGCCTGGCGTGCGGGAGTCCTGGGTTCGATTCCCGGCCAGGGCACACAGCAGAAGCACCCATCTGCTTCTCCACCCCTCCCCCTCTCCTTCCTCTCTGCCTCTCTTCCCCTCCAGCGGCCAAGGCTCCATTGGAGCAAAGTTTGCATGAGCCCTGAGGATGGCTTTGTGGCCTCTGCCTCAGGTGCTAGAATGGCTCTGATTGCAGCAGAGCAACGCCCCAGATGGGCAGAGCATCGCCCCCTGGTGAGCGTGCCGGGTGAATCCCGGTCGGGCGAATGTGGGAATCTGTCTGATTGCCTCCCCGTTTCCAACTTCAAAAAAATACAAAAAGAAAAGAAAAGAAAAGAAACGACTAAGGTGTCGCAACGAAAAACTGATGATTGATGCTTCTCATCTCTCTTCATTCCTATCTGTCTGTCCCTATCTATCCCTCTTTCTGACTCTCTCTCTCTGTCCCTGTAAAAAAGAAAGAAAAGAAAAGAAAAAGCAATACATGGCCTGACCAAGCGGTGGCGCAATGGATAGAGCGTCAGACTGGGACGCAGAGCACCCAGGTTTGAGACCCCAAGGTTGCCAACTTGAGCATCGGCTCATCTGGTTTGAGCAAGGCTCACCAGCTTGAGCCCAAGGTCGCTAGCTCAAGCAAGGGGTCACTCAGTCTGGTGTAGCCCCCCCACCCCCATCAAGGCACATGTGAGAAAGCAATCAATGAACAACTAAGGTGCCACAACTATGAGTTGATGCTTCTCATCTCTCTCCCTTCCTCTTTTTTTTTTTTTCTTTCTTTCTTTTTCTTTCTTTTATTTTTGTATTTTTCTGAAGCTGGAAATGGGGAGAGACAGTCAGTTTCACATGGGCCTGACCGGGATCCACCCGGCACGCCCACCAGGGGGCGACGCTCTGCCCACCAGGGGGCGATGCTCTGCCCCTCCGGGGCATCGCTCTGTCGCGACCAGAGCCACTCTAGCGCCTGGGGCAGAGGCCAAGGAGCCATCCCCAGCGCCCGGGCCATCTTTGCTCCAATGGAGCCTCGGCTGCGGGAGGGGAAGAGAGAGACAGAGAGGAAGGAGAGGGGGAGGGGTGGAGAAGCAGATGGGCGCTTCTCCTGTGTGCCCTGGCCAGGAATCGAACCTGGGACCTCTGCACGCCAGGCCCACGCTCTTTTTCATTAAAAAAAAAAAAAAAAAAAAGTGTAGAAATAATAAAGCAGAGGAAGGAGAATTATAAAAAAAAAAAAAGTGTAATTGCCTTTTTTTTTCTTTTTCCTATTGAGCATGATTTTTTATGTCATCATCTCTCTTCGAGACAATAAGGGTTGTCATCATTGACTGTAATTGCCTTTTAACTGGCTCCTTTCCCAGGTTATTCTCCAGTCACCTGAATGCAAATCTGACCGCTCCCTTGCCCAAAGTCCTTCAATGCTTTATATTGCCCTCAGGAGAAAGCCAGCTCCTTAGCACAGAATACAGGTTCACTTTGTTTTATTGAGTTTCACAAAAGTTGCCCCCCACTTTTATTTTTACACAATAAGAAGGCAAGACCTTTCCTCATACTAAATCCCTTGACCTAGAACTAGCCATCCCCACCGTAGTTTCTCTTAACCCTGTTTCTCTTTTAGTTTTCAAGATTTAGCCTCACTTAGCTCAGGTATCATTTCCAAAACACTCCCCTGAACCATCAGGTCAGGTTAAATGTCTTCCACTGTTGTCTCAGGGTCCACTGTGCTCACTCATGTAGCACATAATACCTGTCTGTAGCTCCCTGCGCTTGGCTATGAATAGCTAAGATGCCTGTCTCTGTCCCTGCATGGAGATACTCCATCTGATAACCTGCTTAGGCAGGACACAGTCTTTTTTTTTTTTTTTTTTAATTTTTTACAGAGTCAGAGAGAGGAATAGATAGGGACAGACAGACAGGAACGGAGAGAGATAAGAAGCATCAATTATCAGTTTTTCATTGTGACACCTTAGTTGTTCATTGATTGCTTTCTCACATGTGCCTTGACCGTGGGCTTTCGGCAGACCAAGTAACCCCTTGCTCAAGCCAGCGGCCTTGGGTCCAAGCTGGTGAGCTTTTTGCTCAAGGCAGATGAGCCTATGCTCAAACCAGATGAGCCTATGCTCAAGCTGATGACCTCGGGGTCTCAAACCTGGGTCCTTCCGCAATCCAGTCCGACGCTCTATCCACTGTGCCACCGCCTGGTCAGGCAGGACACCGTCCAACATAAGAGGTCCTTACACTTCTGCAGCAATGACTTCCTCACCCTAGTTCAGGCCTGCGGGTCTGTTAACCCCTTGTTTAAATTGTAATTGGTGGGCTCACTGGGGAAAAAGCTAAAAGGTTAAAAGGTTGGGGATGGGGAGATTTTGCCCAAACCACTTCACATTTCCCTCACCACCAGAGCCACAGCCAAAGGGATGGAAAAGATGACCCCAGTCCAGAGGGCACTAACCTCAGTATTGCCTACATAGGGTCACAGTGAAGAGCTGGGCTCTGGAGATAGTGTGCCCGGGTTTTATTTAGACATAGATCTGCCTGCTGGCATGTCCTTGGAAGCTACTGATCATATGTAGTAAATATACCACCTCCTCAGGCTATCAGGATGCCTGAAACCTATAAAGCCCTTTGCAGTGCCTGACGTACTGTGAGCACTATATTGTGCCTGTGTCTTATTCCCACCCGAACTAGAAAGCAGCACAAGGAAAAAGCTAGATTTGAGCATCTGAGACTGACGTTTTTCATGCAAGAAAAGGTGCTTTTAGATACACTTTTTGTTTGTTTCTAGAGATAGGAGAGAGAGAAGGAGGGGAGGAGCAGGAAGCACCAACTCCCATATGTGCCTTGACCAGGCAAGCCCAGGGTTTTGAACTGGTGACCACAGCATTCCAGGTCTCCGCTTTATCCACTGAGCCACCACAGGTCAGGCTAGGTACACTTTCTAAGCTGGAGAAAGAAGTGGCTATTCTTACCTGGGATGGGGGTATGTGGAGTCCAAAGAGTTCAACCAGAAGTAACACAAATGAACCCATCAGATTAACAGTTAAGTCAAATCCTCGCAGGAAGCTTTGACTACAATGAACAAGTCACAAGGGCAAGGATGCCGAAATGGAATAACCAGATTGTAATGCACACTTTTATAATCTCATATGTAAACTATGAGGACAAGGATGTTTTTCATTGATGATTCTTAGCACCTAGAATACAGCCTGGCCACAATGGTGACCAAAAGTACTCATGAAATTAGTAGATTATGCCTCTTTTCCATTATATACCCCCCAATTCCAAAGCTTGGCTGTACACTGGAACCAACTACACATGCCTTTTACCACAAATCACCTACAATAAAGGCTGGGGAGAGAACTAGAAAAAAAGCCTGGCCTATGTGTTGGACAGAGAAAATTCCCAACCTTTGTGGCCAGCTGGGGCTATAGAACACATGCCTAAATGGGGGATCCTTGTTTCTTTCTATTCACACCTAGAGCAAAACATCTTGTTCCACCTGGCCTGTGGTGGTGCAGTGGGTAGACTGTCAACCTGGAGTGCTAAGGCCACCAGTTCAAAACTCTGGGCTTACCTGGTCAAGGCACAAACGACAAGCAACCAAAGAACTAAAGTGAAACAACTATGAGTTGATCCGTCTCGCTCCTCCCACCCTCTCCACTCTGTAAAATCAATAAATTTTTTTCTTCTTTTCCAAGTGAAAGGAGGGGAAATAGACTCCTGCATGTGCCTTGACTGGGATCTACCTGGCAACATGTCTGAGGCCGATGTTCTGCCCAGCTGGGGCGATGCTCACAACCAAGCTATTTTCAGCACCTGAGGCAGAGCCGTCCTCAGCACCTGGGGTGATGCAGTGGAACCAGCCAAGCCATGGCTGCAGGAGAGGGAGGGAGGGAGGGAGGGAAGGAGGGAGAGAAAGGGGAGGTGGAGAGATGGGAGAAGCAGATGGTCACTTCTCCATGTGCCCTGACTGGGAATCAAACCCAAGACATCTACATGCTGGGCCAACACTCTACCACTGAGCCAACCTGCCAGGGCAATAAATAAAATCTTAAAAAAACAAAATACATCTTGTCCCACTTGGCTCCCACTAGTTAAGTCCCCTAGGCCCTATGTTCAGTTGTAGCCTTTAATTTAAAACACATCAACACCAGGAAAGGTTAAGGAATTTTCTTTAATTTTTTACAAATTAAGACTATGTAGATTTCATATATTTCTGATCAAAAACACCTTTGTCTTCACAGTATGAGAATGCAGCCTGAGCTGAAAACCAAGGAACTAGAAAAGAAAGTGATAATTACAGTGATTACTGTTTTAAAAACCTTGTTAGACATTTTCTTTAAAAGTGGTTTTTGATATCTTATCATTCTTGGCACTGTTTCTAAAGAAAAACTCCTTTATCCCAAGCAAAAAAACACAAGAAATGGAGTTTGGCTTCAAGAGACCTAACTGATTCTCAGACCTAGCAGACAATCAACACATGTATGGAGTTGGTATTGGGGGTTTAATAAGAAGGAAGTCCCTTTACTTAAGTTCTCAAGCCAGAGGCTGGAGGCAGCAGCTCAATCAGAGGGCAGTGTACCCCGTGGAAGCAAGCCATTCTCAGTGGCATGCCTCTCTGGAAATACACACAGCCTGGGAACAAGCCTTTTCATGGGATGACACAGGGATGTGATGCACTGCAAACCAGTAGCCACTGGACCGAAATGTACTGGGTGTAAACAAGCAGAGCCAAAATCGGTGTCCTATTGGAAGTGAGCTTTCACTGGCTCAGTCCCCCTTACCCCCAAGCCCTGTGAGTAACCAGAGCCAAAACTGCACCCAAGGCCCGCCTATCTGTGCCAGCTGACAGTGGCAACCCACAGGGAAGGAGCTGGTGATCCCCATTAGCACTGCCTCCTCTCCACTTGCAGCCACAGAACTAACTGCAGGGGTTCAGATGTCTTGTAGGTTGGTCACCCAGGCCTTGCCAGGAAGGCTGCAGATTTATGGAAACAGGCAGACAGCCAAAAACTACAATGCATGTGTAAAATAAACATTTATCTCCTGCCCCAAATTTCTGGTTGGACACTACCAGTACTAGGTAGGAGATAACAAAAATGCACTAAAGGACTAGTATGAATGCTGCCTCCCAAGTCATTCAAGTTCCATTCTGTTGATTTGAACAAAGAACCACTCAGATTTTGTCCCAAACAAGTCCTTAGCTAAGTTTTTCTGGCAGGATTAGTTATAGTTACTGCCAGAGGCTCAACCATTTCCCTTCCCTACCCTTCCTTTCCTGGGCTCTCTAATCATAGCCACCTGGAACAGGTCACTCAGTAACTAAGGTGATAACCAATAAAAAAAATAATACCACCAGGGGAAATTTGGGAATTCTAGGCTCTACCTCACCATACATAATCAACCTTTTCACAAGTGCTGACAAAAATTAGTCTTCTCTTTGGGCTGAAACCCTCCCACCCCAGGGACGGGACAGAAAGCAGGCAGGTTCCCTGAAGGTCAGATAAGGGAGAGGCAGAAGAACACACACGGATCCACACCCTTTTGTGATCGCAAGGCAGACAGACATGTCGGGCAGCTTGGAAGCAGCAGAGCATCCACCAGACTCTTCATTTCCTTTGTAGGGTTGACAGATGCTCGGATATAACAAGCCTGAGTAACAAGCCAGCAAACTTCTTTCCAAAAGAAAACACACTGCCCAGTCCCACAGGAAAAGTGTACCAAACAGTGTGGAGGAAGGAAGGCCGAGGTGGCTCTACCAAACAGTTCAAGTCCACTTGGTTGGCTCAGTCAGAAAGTGGCCTCCTGAGTGTCTCCCTCACAGGTCCTGCAAGTCCCACTCCTCACCACAGGGGACTGCTGCCTAAGCTGCCTAAGCAGGGAGCTGGGGATGGGGATGGCAGACAAAGGAGTGCGAAAAACTCCAGGAATATGAAGCCAAACTCCATACTATTTGATCAAAAATTCAAAATAGAGAAAACCACAAAGTACAAAAGCTTTTCTGATGCTTTTCATTATCACAGAACACGCCACCTGCAATGTGTGCAAAGAGAACGAAGGGGTGGAGGGAAGGAAGCCAAACTAGGAAAGGAGGGATGGTCACTTCACTTCTTCTCTTTCTTCTTGTCCTGGAAATAGAGAAAAATGACCCAATTAATTTGTGCCATCACACATTCAAACTAAAACTCTCCAGTGAGTTAATCGCTGGCTGCCTCTGGTTAGGAACTGGAAGGGATCAGGACAGAAGAAAGGAATGAGAAATGCTCCTTCACCAGAGGCAGGAGCTGAATCTTAACCATCTCCCCTGATGGTCCCTCAAATTACTGACAGACTTGAGAATACATTTTAAGCAATTGTTCCCACTCCTACACTAAAGAGTATCATCAAGAGTGGGCTGCCTGACCACTCCTGGCTACTCACAACTCAGATCCCAACCAGTGAATTTTAGTCTACCCTAAAAAAACACTAAACAAGAGATTAAGACCAAGGCCAAGACCACCAACTTTCCCTTAGGCCTGAGAAGGAAGCACAATTCTGGTCATAAACCAACATTCAGAAATATTCTAATCTAGGGGAATTTTTCTGTCATCTTAAGTGGAAGCCCCATGTATTAAATAAAAGAAAGTTGGGTTGCTCTGGCTGAGACTGAGACACCTGTTTGGTGCTCAGTCCAGTTGTGGCACAGACTAGAGGACAACCAAACCCATCTGGTCACCTGCTTCCACCACCACTGCACTGTCTTGTTCCATATTAAGGACTGTAAGAAAGGCCTGAGGTTTCATTTGTCCCCCTGCTGCTGGAGTAGATTGTTTGAAACTCACTAATCATATACAGAATGCTTCTGTGGAAAAAAACTAAGACCAACAAATGGATAAATTGGTCTATTTATTTTTAAGATTTTATTTACTGATTTTACGGGGGGGGGGGGGGGGGATGAACGGGACCGAGAAGTATCAACTCAGAGTCGCTTCACTTTAGTTGTTCATTGCTTGCTTTTTGCATGTGCCTTGTCCAGACAAGCCCAGAGTTTCAACCTGGTGACCTTACCATTCCAGCTCCATCCACTGTGCCATCACAGGCCAGGCTAAATTAGTCTACTTCTGAAATGTATTTACAAAAGCTGGTTGCCAGTATTATACAAATCCTCTAGAATATTCTTTTCTGTGTCATAACTGTCTTTATAATCTTGAAATTCTTCGTATAGAATGTTTGCTGCCACCAAAGCTCTTTTCCTTTTGACACTAAGCTTAAGGATCAGTTAAAAAAAATTACTATTTTTACTTATTGCTTTTTCTCCATCAGCTAAAGACTAAAGACTCCTAGTTTACTTGTTTACTTCTTACTTAGCGGTCCACCTTACATAACCCTGGATTTACATAGTGTGTAACCAAGTGCTCAGACGAAGTATACGCAGATGCTGAGCTCAGGAGCTTTCTCTCATCTTTGGGTAGTGGGCTGACTGACCTTCTCATTCATAGTCAGGATCATCATGAGTTTTCTGAAGAGTACAACGAAGTCTAAGAAGAGGTCAACGCAGTGCCTGAGAAAGAACCAGATCACAAATTGCACTTCCTACTTTCCTTTTACACAAAGATGTAAAACATAAACCCCCGACCTTATGAGTCAGCTTCGCCACCACGACCAACTAAGGAAGTAAAGCTGTGCCTGGGCCCCTTGTCCTCACTGAAACCACACAGCACAGGAAAAAGGAAAATCGGGCTTTAGACTCGGCAGAGGCCCAACTCTGAACTGTCACTAACTTTGAGAGGATTTCAACATGAAAAAATACATATATTTAAAAACTTATATGTATATCTTCTCATTGTTAAAGTATTGTTTGTTTGTTTTTTGAGAGAAAGGGAGAGAAAGAGAGAAGCATCAACTTGTTCCACTGAGGAGTATGGTCACTGACTACTTCTCATACGTGCTTGACCTTGGGGTCGAGCCGACACCCTCGGGGTTGACCCGACTGGGGATCAAATCGGTGCCCTGAGGATTGAGCCGTAGACCCTGGCGCTCCAAGATGATGCTCTATCCACTGTGCCACTGGCCAGGGCCCCTTGTTAAAGGTATAAAAAAAATACAAAAGTATAAAGAATGAAAGGTGAAGAGTTCCTTTCCTTCTCTGCCTAGAGGTAACCATTATTAAAAGTATAGATAGATTAGCAGTTTAATTTTTAAAAATCTCATGTCTTTCAAGAATTGAGAGAAACTTTGCTATTTGGTGCACAGTATGGTATCCTTCCACATACACCCCTGAAACTTGGACGCATTCAACCAGTGCCACCTGGTCTACTCATCCCTGCCAATGTGGACAGAAAAGTGAGCCAGACAAAGGCTGTCCCTAGGATTCAGAAAAGAGCTGCAGAATGGAAGAGTATGCCTCACCCTTCATTCTTTTCTTTTTTTTAGCTTGATTTTAGCCAGAGAGGTAGAAAGGGAAAGAGAGAGGGAAAGGGGAGAGAGAAGGAGAGCAAAGAGGGAGGGGGAGGAAGAAGGGGAGGGGAGGGAGAAGGGGAGGAGGAGGGGAGGGGGAAGGGGACAAGAACATCAATTTGTTCCTGTATGTGCCCTGGTGGGGGAATCAAACTGGCAACCTCTGCACTTCAGGCCGAGGCTCTTACCAATGGAGCTATCCAGCCAGGGCCACCCTTCATTCTGTTAAAGACCAATTTTCACACTCACCAGATATAATCCTTATCTCCATTTTCAGCCTTTTCAATAATGAGTTGAGTGTCAAAAAGGACAAAGCCACACATGACCACCAGCCCCAAATACAGGTTTGCCTAACAAAAGAATGAGATGAGGTTACCATATGGTAGACACCATAGAGAAAAAAGCCATATTCTTTCTAGTTCTTGGCCACTAGAAAATAAATACATCAAATGCTAACCCCACTGACATTTTTTCTCCCTTCTTTTCCAAGTGAAAGGAGGAGAGATAGAGAAATAGATTCCCACATGCACCCCAACCAGGATCCACTGGGCAACCCATTTAGGGCCGATGCTCTGCCCATCTGGGGCCGTGCTTGCAACCAAGCTACTTTTAGCGCCTGAGGCAGAGGCTCCACGGAGCTATCCTCAATGCCTGGATGATATGCTTGAACCAATCAAGCCATGGCTGCAGGAAGGGAGCGGTAGGGAGAGAGGAGGAGGAGGTGGAGGGCTGAAGAAGTAGATGCTTCTATTGTGTGCCCTGACCAGAAATCAAACCTAGGATGTCCACATGCTAGACTGATGCTCTATCACTGAGCCAACCGGCCAGGGCCTCTTTTTTTGTTGTTTCTTTTTTTTTTCTTGTCTTTTAACCCCACAGACATTTACATTCATGGAAACTGAAGTCTATGGTGAAGACCACATTAGTTCCCTCAACACAATTCTGCACTAATTTATTTTTTTGTCACTGGAAGAGGCAATCATTTTAACAGGGAGCTGATACTGGACTGGCCTTAGGAAAATAATCCCTGAGCAAACTGTCCTCTTAGTAATATCAAACCCATTTAGTCTGAACTTTTACTCACAGAAGGCTCCATCCTAGGAGGATTAGTCAAGACAAAGAAGTGTGAGCCAAATGGCTGCTGGAAAGTTATATGCAAAGTCTTACCTGGAAAAGCCAAATGGATCCAAAGAAAAGATTCCCCAGGGAAGACAAGAACATCAAGCTCATGGCTGACATCAACATGCCTATAAGAGATGACAAAAAGCCATCATGAGAGAAGCCAAAGTAAAGCCATCCCACTAAAGCCACGCTGCCCCCAGAATGAAGTTTTCCACTTCAACCCAGTAGTCAAAAAAAGGTGAGGTGATGGGTATAGTGAAACAGTCCTAGTGAAACTCCAGGCTAGAGTGGAGATCCTCTCCCCATCTTCCAGTCCACACTTACCTCCCAGAAAGAGGTAACTGCGGCGCCTGGCATAGAGTGCGCTCAGGGTGAAGCAGGTGAAGATCATTGCTGTGCCCATGAAAGCAGTGGGAAGGATGCTGTTAAAAAAAGACCATTAGACTGAGGGCTAGAGGAACAGTCTTTATTTATTTATTTATTTATTTGTATTTTTCTGAAGTTGTAAACGGGGAGGCAGTCAGACTCACTCCTGCATGCGCCTGACCGGGATCCACCCGGCATGCCCACCAGGGGGCGATGCTCTGCCCATCTTGGGCGTCGCTCTGTTGCAACCAGAGTCATTCTAGCACCTGAGGCAGAGGCCACAGAGCCATCCTCAGCACCAGGGCCAACTTTGCTCCAATGGAGCCTTGGCTGCGGGAGGGGAAGAGAGAGACAGAGAGGAAGGAGAGGGGGAGGGGTGGAGAAGCAGATGGGCGCTTCTCCTGTGTGCCCTGGCCGGGAATCAAACCCAGGACTCCTACACGCCAGACCAACGCTCTACCACTGAGCCAACTGGACAGGGCAAGGAATAGTCTATATTTAGAAGGTACATTCATAAAGGTAGAAAGATGTAAGACACTAAAGTAGTCACCTGGGGTTGATGGCAATGCACAACTCCAGAGCAGGGCCCAGGCCAACTCCTAGAAAACAAAAAGCCCGAGAACATATTACTACAATCAATTTTTTAAATTTACAGCAATTTTCAGAGTAAGTTTATTAAAGCCGGGATAGTGAAATAAGGAAGGGTCTAGAACAGAAGCAGCAACCAGAGAGCCTAGGCAGGGCTGCTCTGACTCACTGGGAAGTCAGAAAAAGGTGCAGGGGGTTAGCGGGATCCAAGCTGCTGCGGCCCGCTGCTCCCCTGGCTGCCAGTTTCCTGGAGACCCTTAGAGTCTAGGAGATACATGCCTGTGGGGGAAGAGGAGAGGGAAGGGGAAAGCGTGGACAGGCTCCTGAGAGGGAGAGCACCCATCAATTCTTGAAGAGGACCCCTGTCCAAAAGCTGAACATTAATGAGCATAGGCATGCCCATGTTCCTAAAAAAAAAAAATAATAAGTGAACTAAAGTAATTAAATCTCTTTCTACACTTGCATTGTTTTCAAGAGAACTTAAACTTGATTAATTTATTTATATACTGAGCTGCAAAACTATCCTCTTATCTGAAAATCAATGACCCCCAGGAGGAACAGATATTAGGAAAAATGAAACAGGCATGTCAAACATTTTCGAGCTACATTGGTAAAGGCTGCAAAACTCTTAAAAGGAGTGGTGTGAGCCTGTAATGTGGGCCAGATCAGGAATTAGATTAGAGAAAAAGAACTGAATAAAGCAGAGCCTGTGGTAGCAAACTTTGTAGTCACATAGTACTGACTTTCTTTGTAGCAAAAAAGACCAGACCAGTTCTGCAGGTGGACATGTGCCAACAGGAGGGCACAGCAGCAGCCTGTTCCGGCTTCAACATTTCCTCTACTTTGGTTACTCTCCTTTCTCCTTCTGATTCCACCCCTTAGTGCCTTCAAAAACTAGCTTTCCCCGATCTAAAAGTCTTAATCTCTAATCCCTGCCTTTCTACAATTTCTTCAACATGGTATAGATTAGACTCACTTAGAATGGGTTGTACTAACTCAAATGTTGCTTTGCCCTCCTTTTTTTTTTAGCGAGAGGAAGAGACAGGAACATCAATCTGTTCCTGTACATGCCCTTACTGGGGATCAAACCAGAAATCTCCGTGCTTCAGATGATGCTTTAACCAACCAAGGTCCATGGCCAGAGCTTTTGCTTTGCAAGTATTTTTACTGTGTAGCTTTAGTTCAGTTTCCCTTAATGATAATTCTAGAAGTGCTGTGCTTTTAATTATTTTTTTTTTTTGGTATTTTTCTGAAGTGGAAACGGGAGACAGTCAGACAGACTCCCGCATGCGCCCGACCAGGATCCACCCGGCACACCCACCAGGGGGCGATGCTCTGCCCATCCAGGGCGCGATGCTCTGCCCATCCAGGGCGTCGCTCTGTTGTGACCAGAGCCACTCTAGTGCCTGAGGCAGAGGCCATAGAGCCATTCCCAGCACCCGGGCCATCTTTGCTCCAATGGAGCCTTGGCTACGGGAGGGGAAGAGAGAGAGAGGAAGGAGAGGGGGAGGGGTAGAGAAGCAGATGGGCGCTTCTCCTGTGTGCCCTGGCCGGGAATCGAACCTGGGACTTCTGCACGCCAGCCCAACGCTCTACCACTGAGCCAACCGGCCAGGGCCAATTCTTTTCTTGAGAATCAGCAAAGGGCCCTGTGTGACGGATCTCAATGTATGGCTTTAATTTATTTTTTATAAGGTTCAGAATAGATGGATTTTTCTATGATAGCTGCCAGTGTGAGTCTACCTAAATTCTCAAAACTCATTAATTCTAGCACACATATATTTATTTTTGGATACAAAAGTAGAAATCATAGGCACTAGACATAAAGAGCTTACCCTCAGATAGGGAAGTAAGACATGCCTACACAATATAAGAAAGCAGTACAAAGCAAAATGCATTCAAATATAAGGTTGGAGAGTTAAGTGTACTAGTTGAGGTGAATCAGGATAAATACAAATCTTGGGCCCAATCTAAAGAGATACTAAAAACCAGTCTCCACCCACCACCCCTCAAAATTAGACCAATCCCTTAACATACCTGTAAGAAAAGCAAATCCAGCAAGAAGTCCAAGTCTTTTGTGCTCAGTTTCATGGCTATGAGGTGTTGCCGTCAGCCAAATCATCAACCCCAGAGAACCCAGGGCAGAGAGCAGGCCAGCCTGTCAGATGGAGTCATAACTGAGTATCAAATTTATTTTTCTAAGAGACTATTAGATTTAAATATTCATCTGAACTTTCTAATATTTGCTTCTAACCTAGAGGCAGTAGAGAAGGCAGTGAGGGCTGAAGAGAGAAACCAGAAGCCTTAAAGGACAGGGTTAGGACCATGGTCGACACTGGAGGCTCTTCTGGACTGGGTAGTCCATCAACCACAACTATCCGAGTCAAACTATGCGTTTTGACCAAGAAATCAGAAAAAAATGAACCAAAGTGACAAGTGCTGGAAGCACATTCCAATCTGTAGATCAAATAGAAATGAGCCCCCTCCCCCTTTTTTTTTTACAGAGAGTATCAGAGAGAAGGGTAGACAGACAGGAACGGAGAGAGATGAGAAACATCAATCATTAGTTTTTCATTGCGACACCTTAGTTGTTGTTCATTGATTGCTTTCTCATATGTGCCTTGACCATGGGCCTTCAGGAGACCAAGTAACCTCTTGCTCAAGCCAGAGACCTTGGGTCCAAGCTGGTGAGCTTTGCTCAAACCAGATGAGCCCACGCTCAAGCTGGCGACCTCGGGGTCTCGAACCTGGGTCCTCTGCATCCCAGTCCAAAGCTCTATCCACTGCGCCACTGCCTGGTCAGGCAGAAATGACCCTTTTTTTTACCACTTTAAAACACACACACAGGCCCTGGACGGTTGGCTCAGCGGTAGAGCGTCAGCCTGGCGTGCGGGGGACCCGGGTTCGATTCCCGGCCAGGGCACATAGGAGTAGCGCCCATTTGCTTCTCCACCCCCCCCTCCTTCCTCTCTCTCTCTTCCCCTCCTACAGCCAAAGCTCCATTGGAGCAAAGATGGCCCGGGCGCTGGGGATGGCTCCTTGGCCTCTGCCCCAGGCGCTAGAGTGGCTCTGGTCGCAGCAAGAGTGACGCCCCGGAAGGGCAGAGCATCGCCCCCCGGTGGGCAGAGCGTCACCCCTGGTGGGCGTGCCGGGTGGATCCCGGTCGGGCGCATGAGGGAGTCTGTCTGACTGTCTCTCCCCGTTTCCAGCTTCAGAAAAATACAAAAAAAAAAAAGGAACCCCCCCCCCACAACTATATACTATACACATTCAGAGAAAAAAGACTGAGAGAGGGTGCTATGGATGGAATGTTTGTGTCCCCCATCCCAAATTCATGTTTAAATCTTACCCCCAGGTATGATGGTATTTAGAAGTAGGGTCTTTGGAAGGTGATTAGGTTGTAAGAGTGGAACCTTCACTAAAGGGATTAGTGGCCTTGAACTCTGAGCGCTCCCTTGTGTCTTCTACCATGTGGGGACACAGCAAGAAAATGAGCATTTATAAACCAGGAAGTAGACCCTCACCATACAACACATCTGCTGGCGCTTTGATCTTGGACTTCCCAGCTTAGAACACTATAAGAACTGTTTGTTGTTTAAGCCAGTGGTCCCCAACCCCCGGGCTGCGGACTGCTACAAGTCCGCAAAGAAAGAATAAATAACTTACATTATTTCCGTTTTATTTATATTTAAGTCTGAATGATGTTTTATTTTTTAAAAATGACCAGATTCCCTCTGTTACATCTGTCTAAGACTCACTCTTGACGCTTGTCTCGGTCACGTGATACATTTATCCATCCCACCCTAAAGGCCAGTCTGTGAAAATATTTTCTGACATTAAACCGGTCTGTGGCCCAAAAAAGGTTGGGGACCACTGGTTTAAGCCACCTAGTCTAAGGTATTCTGTCATAGCAGCCTGAAAGGACTGAGACAGAGGGTATCAAAAAGTACCCAAACATTAAGAGCACGTAGTTATTTCTGGGTAATGAGATTACAGTTTGTTTGGTTTTAATTTTTTTTTTTAACATTGATTTTCAGAGAGGGAGGGTGGGAGGGAGGAAGAAAGGGAGAAATACTGACTTGTTGTTCTACTTATTTATGCATTCACTGGATGATTCTTTTAGGTACTCTGCCTGGGGATTGAACCTGCAACCTTCGTGTATTGGGACGATGCTCTAACCAACTGAGCTACCCAGCAAGGCTGGGATTATAGTTTTATATTTATTCTTAGTAGTTTACTAACCAAATCTCTACAATGAACATGCCTCAGTTTTGTTAGAGAAAAAAAAAGTGGGAAAAGGCATTTAAATAGAGAGAAATCACTAGGGACGTCTGTAGACACTGAAGTTCCTTCCCTTAAGGTATACTCAATTCTTGTTTTTCACAGTAGTTACATACTATAAGTCACCATGAACAATGAATTACTGAATTCTGAACTACTCCTCCGGGAAATAAAATGTTAGGTTCTTGTGAGCCCCTCTACTCACAACATTTCCATCCATTATACATAACCTTAATTTATGTATTTTCTGTTTAAAGACACTTTGATATACTGTATATTGATGATTCATCATCAGCGCTATCACTCACGCCTGAAAAAAGCTTATCTAATACACTATTTTCTACATAAGACACATCACAGTCTTTTCAAAATTAGGAACACTAAGAGCACCTTAGTACCTTACTACTATGCTTGGAGCCAATGGTTCTCTTTTATTTAAAGTGCCCTAATGAGGGACTGAACCCATAGTCTTGGTGCATCAAGATGATGCTCCAACTGAGCCACTGGCCAGGACCTATGCTTGGAGCCATTTTATTTTTTAAAGCAAGAGAGAAAGACGGGGGTGGGGATGGGGTGGGGAGGGGTGAAAAGAATCAACTCACAATTGTGGCACTTTAGTTGTTCATTGATTGCTTCTCATACATGCCTTGACCCAGGGGCTATTCCAGCTGAACCAGTGACCTCTTGCTTTAGCTAGCAACCATGGGATCATCACACTCAAGCCAGCAACCCTGCACTCAATCCGAATGAGCCCGCACACAAGCCGGCAACCTTGGAGTTTCGAACCTGGGACCTCAGCGTCCCAAGTCAAAGCTCTATCTACTGCACCAGGTGCTTGGAGCCATTGATTGATTGATTGATTTTTTAAGTGAGAGGAGAAGAGACAGAGACACTGACTCCCGCTTTCGCCCTGACTGTGATCCACCTGGCAACCCCCATCTGGGGCCAATGCTCAAATCAACAGAGTTATTCTCAGTACCAAGGGCTGATGCTCAAACCAATCAAGCCACTGGCTACAAAAGGGGAAGAGAGAGAGGAGGAGAGGGAGGGAAGAGAAGCGATGGCTGCTTCTCACGTGTTCCCTGACTGGGGATCAACTCCAGAACATCCATATGACAGGCCGATGCTTTATCCACTGAACCAACTGGCCAGGGCCATCTGGAGCCATTTTAAATAGCAAAATGATCAACAAAATGCACAAAACTGAAAAAACAAAACAAAAAAAGGCCCACTAAATAGATCATGAAAAGAACTACTGTTTACAATTTGAGAACTTGAAATAAGGCAACGTGTTCCCCTTCGTTCAACTTTGGCTGAAACGGGTATAATGGACAACTCAAATTTTTTTGCTGCTCTGGGTATTGACTGTAAATGTCTGCAAATGGACTGATCTTAGGGTTACAAATAATTTTTAATGAGTAGGTATATTCACCAATATGAAAACCATGAATAATGAGGATGATTTTATTTTACATTATTTAAGAGAGCCACTCTTGCCTAAAAGGTAGAATATTTTAGTCTAAACTTAAGGGATCAAAGTCTTATCCTTTAAGTATCTAGAATAATTTTTCACAAAGTCCCTACCAAGAAATGATTGAACAGAGGGATAGTTCTTGGTTGAGGCACACCCTTGTACTTATACTAAAAAAAGGACACTCTAAAAAAGACAAGTCTTGCTAGTGAGAACTTCAAACATACTGATTATTCCTCAACTGCCCTTCTATTCCTGCTGACCAAACCCAAACTCTCCTTCTACACAGGAAAATGAGTTATTGAAAGGTTTTTCACTCAACCATGCAGATGTAAGTATATCTGAGAGTAAAATGGGTCAAATCCTTTAAGGTCTCAGCCCTGCCCCTCTTGATAATTAATCATTCAATCAGTGTTTTGTATCTAAGTACTCCACAGTTATTCAGGAAAAAAAGAGAAAAGGGATCAAAAGATAGAAGGGCTACTGTGGAGAAGAACCCCAACATGCACATTATGCCTGTATTCAGTGGGAAGGGGTCTCATACATCACCAACAACACACCATTCAGTGTCAGGGTTAAGACATTCTGAAGCTAAACATTGCAGTATCTAGAGAGGCCAGAGTTGCCAGAAAATGTTAATGGCTCTATATGTCTTGATTTACCAGCTGGCTTTGGCTGAGTTCAGATGCCAAACTACTGAAAAGGATTAAGAAAGGGTATAGGTTTGTACCACCCGGCTGAGCTAGTTTCTTCCAATTATAATTTGTACAATAGCACCTAGGAGAGAAAACTGTTCTTACCTGAATGAAGTGAGTGACCACATGGACATAGGCTCCTGCAGCCGCCACAAACATACAGAGGGCAAAACTGGCATAGACCTTCTTCAGGTGCTGCTGTGTTGAGGGGGTTCTAGGAAGAATGTTAATAACAGCCATCACTTTGGGACCAGTTCAATCTCATCTCTAAGCTACAAAATCATCTCCCTCTATTCTACCAGGGAATATGTAAAAGTTATTATCACAATTTAAAAAAGAATGTTTTGAAAATAGGTTAACTAACAGAGAATCTTAATTGCTGGGAAAGAGCCAAAACCAAAATTATGAACAATCAGTACTGAAACTAGAATAACTAAAGGGCTCTCCAGTGACCACAAAGCAGTCCTTGGAATCTGAGTGCTTATCACATCCTCAGGATTCTAGTGAAGTCAATATTAGTTTATATACATAAAAGTTAATAAACTAGGAAAAAGAAAAAACCAGATATGAAAGAAAAAGCAGTAAGAAACTGCAGTCAAGGTCAAAACACTTACATATGGGAAAATTTTAAGAGTGCATCAAAGTTGATCTTCCGATCAAATATGTTCATGATGCCAGAGTCTGTGGTGCACAGCCTCCGCTCTGTAGAATAAAGAATAAAAAGAAAGGAAGATTATTTTAAAGATACAAGACAAAATAACAACTTTCTTATAAAAAGAAAAAGCAACATACAAGTTTTGAAAAATGAAAGTTATTTAAAATCTCATCACCGTTCTAATATAACCAGTTTTACTTTTTTTTTTTTTTTAAGTGAGGTGGAGGAGATAAGAGAGACTGACTCCCTTATGCGCCTCAACCAAGATTCACCCAGCAGCCCTGTCTGGAGCCAATGCTTGAATCAACCAAGCTATCCTCAGTGCCTGAGGCCAGTGCTCAGACCAACTGAGCTATTCTCAGCGCCCCAGTTGATGCTCAACCCAATCGAGCCACTGGCTACAAGAAGGGAAGAGAGAAAGGGGAGAGAGTGGGGAGAAGATGATTGTTTCTCAGGTGTGCCTTGACCTTAAATCAAACCCGGGATGTTCACACACTGAGCCAATGCTCTATCCACTGAGCCAACTGGCTAGTGCAACTATTTTTATTTTTATATATTTCTTACTAGAAAACATTTGCAATCATAATTTTAAAGAGGACTGAGGAAACAAACCCATCTTCCTCTCCCCAGAATATTTCATTACTAGAATTTTTATTCTTTGAGAAAGTAATTTACCCCTTTAAAAGACTTTCTTTGAGAAATTTTCAATTAGCAATATAGTTAAAGGAACCCAGTCACTGGAACATAAAGCAATTTTATGTCATTGTTTCAAGATGCTACAGAATTCACTCAGAAAAGGCATGGAGCCTGACCAGGCGGTGGCACAGTGGATAGTGTTGGACTGAGATGCGGAGGACTCAGGTTCGAGACCCCCGAGGTCGCCAGCTTGAGGGCAGGCTCATCTGGTTTGAGCAAGGGGTCACTCGGTCTGCTGTAGCCCCCCGGTCAAGGCACATATGAGAAAGCAATCAATGAACAACTAAGGTGCCTCAAAGAAGAATTGATGCTTCTCATCTCTCTCCCTTCCTGTCTGTCTGTCCCTCTCTCTGGATCTCTCAGTCTCTCTCTCTCTCTCTCTCTCTCTCTCTCACACACACACACACACACACACAAGAAAAGGCATGTAAGTGCAAAGATTAAAAAAGCAAGCAAGAACAACAACAACAAAAAAAGTAAGCAAGCAAGGCTATAAAGGTCTGCACTAGGCCTTCCATTTAAAATATATACACGTAGAAACTTTCTACCTAATGAATTTTATTTTTTTTTTTTTTTTTTTTTTTTTTTTTTTTTTTTTTTTTTTTTTTTTTTTTTTTTTTTTTTTTTGTTTGTTTGTTTGTTTGTTTGTTTTTATTTATTCATTTTAGAGAGGAGAGGGAGAGAGAGAGAGAGAGAGAGAGAGAGAAGGGGGGGAGGAGCTGGAAGCATCAACTCCCATATGTGCCTTGACCAGGCAAGCCCAGGGTTTCGAACCGGCGACCTCAGCATTTCCAGGTCGAGGCTTTATCCACTGCGCCACCACAGGTCAGGCCCCTAATGAATTTTAGAACTGAACTAAAAGGAATTCATAATTTTAAAAAGAGGAAAAGTTCCTACCTCCATGAAAAGGAAAGTTGTGCAAAAAGATTTTACACATAATTTCAAAACCTTTTTTTTTTCCAGAACCTTTTTTACAAAAGAGCTGTGTTCAAAGAATTCCTGTACAACCCTCACCCAAATCAAATGTTACTATTTCAAGTATTTCTTTCATCTTCTGTCTATATATAGAAACATATAGACTTAAAAATATACATTCTTTGCCATGCAAACACAATGTTCCTTTACTCCTAAATACTTGAGTGTGTATATCTTAAAAACAATGACCAAAATGAGGAAATCAACATTGATGCAATTCTATTATCTGATTTACTGACCTTATTCAGATATTGCCAACTGTCTCAAAGATCATTTAAAACAAATGAACAAACAAACTAAACTATACTCAGGTCACATAACATATCAATATCATAAAGTCAGGGTCTTAAGTTTTGCTCTCTCCCCTACCTCATATGCAATCCTAAATAAACATACTCAATCTATAGAACTAAAAATCTAATCAAGAGCTTTCATATTTCCTAAATATAAATCTTCCAGACTTGTAATGCCCCATCCTCTTCAAAACTACCAAAAGAGAGAGGGGAAGGAAGGGACTAAAACACAAAAGGTAAGTTGTTTGACAGGCGAACTACTCACACCCATTCTAATCAGCACTTAACCCAATACTCAGCAAAATTCACCTGGGCAATAAAAGTTAAAATCCACATATCAGTTTCCTGAGGAATCCTTAGCCAGTAGAAAGGTGCCATTCTTAAGAGTTCAAAAGCATCATTACCACTTGTTTCCTGAGGCTCTCACATATAAAAATTAAAATGACTGGCATGCTTTCTCTGATTTCCTCTTTCCTTTCTCACCATCCCTACTCACCTCAATTCTTTTGTCAGTTCTGTTCTCAAGGATGGATACAGTGAGAAGCTGCAGAACTGCAGAATCTACTAAAGCTGTTGCTCTCGTCTGTGAGTCTCAGGGCTCCAGATCCTCTTGATCTAGATGGTGCAATTATTGCAGTCTGTTGCACTGCCAACCACAGCCTTCCAGAACCACCATGTGTACATCCTCTAGAGAGCAAACTTACAAGATGGCACAATCCAGCACCTCCAAAGTGTCTTTGTTTAAGGTTTCTATTAACATCCCTAATGACATCCCTAGACGGAACTTGCAACAGTACTGAAGCAACCTTCAGAACCAAGTTTCTCAGTAGTCCATATTTACAATGACACTGAAGTACCTCTTGCTTCCAATTTCAAGAGTTAAAAAAGGAGGGGGTGGGGTAAATACTCGAATACTGAGGAGACTGTTACCCAGAAAGGGGGAACACTCTGTAGACCCCACTGAGTGGAAACTTAGGAGGGGAGAATGGCAGAAACGCCTCTGTCCCAGTTTACTCTTTGACATTTCCCAGGGGGTATTGACTGCCTCTTTCCATGACTCTCTTACAACTGCTGACGGAAAAACCAAAACCACTAAAGATCATGAGGGTAAGGTGGGAGGTGTCGAATACGAATTTCTCCATGATTTAGTAGTGGCTTGTGGTTTAAAACCATAAAGAAATCAAATAAAATGTTTCTAAAATTACTACCTACTCTAACATTTAAGTGAACAATGTCCTGTTTTTGATTTAAGTGAAAAATTGACCAAATTTTCTAAACGCAAAGATACACAGCAGCCTGACCAAGCTGTGGCGCACTGGATGGAGCATCAGACTGGGATGTGGAGGACCCAGGTTTGAGACCCCGAGGTCGCCAGCTTGACCATGGGCTCATTTGGTTTGAGCAAGGCTCACCAGCTTGAGCCCAAGGTTGCTGGCTCGAGCAAGGAGTCACTCGGTCTGCTGTAGGCCCCCAGTCAAGGCACATATGAGAAAGCAATCAATGAACAACTAAGGAACTGCAACGAAGAATTGATATTTCTCATCTCTCTCCATTCCTGTCTGTCCCTATCTGTCTGACTCTGTCTCTGCCACACACACACACACACAAAGATACACTGCAATTTACTAACAGCTGTATGTGGGGGAAAGAACTGCAATGCAGTATACAAATTTAAGATGACATGATGTACATATTACATTACATATTTTCCAAAATGTTAAAATATGAGGGGAAAAAGTTGGGTCTCAGAATCAAGGCAATATGATAATTTGCTGTCTATAACAAACAGAAGAGCTAACGTGCAAATAAGCAATGAGTTAAAAAACTGTTCTTGGCCTGGCCTGTGGTGGAGCAGTCAATAAAGCATTGACCTAGAATGCTGAGGTCGCCGGTTCGAAACCCCAGGCTTGCCTGGTCAAGGCACATATGGGAGTTGATGCTTCCTGCTGCACCCCCACCTCCTCTCTAAAATGAGTAAATAAAATCTTAAAAAAATATTTTAAGTTAGAAAAGGAGAATCAACTAATGAAATAAGTGGAACAATAGACATTTTCTCTCAAAATAAATATTTTTTTAAAAGTTAGGTCTTTGGCCTGACCTGTGGTGGCGCAGTGGATAAAGCTTCAACCTGGAAATGCTGAGGTCGCCGGTTCGAAGCCCTGCGCTTGCCTGGTCAAGGCACATATGGGAGTTGATGCTTCCAGCTCCTCCCCCCTGTCTCTCTCTCTCCTCTCTCTCTGTCTCTCTCTCTCCCTCTCTCTCTCCTCTCTAAAATGAATAAATAAAAAATTAAAAAAAAAAAAGTTAGGTCTTTGATTAATAATGCTACCCTATTGCCATTCTAAACATTAACAACAATGAGGAGACCTTCTTATCAATGAACATCTATGTCTGGTGTCTTGTTAAATCTGTTTTGTTCTAGTTATCTTCCTCTAACCCTTGTCCTAAAATGAAGATTATAAAGGGCCAGGCCTTAAATTTTAAAAATTCTCTACAATCTTATTCCAACACCTATTAGGTACAGTGCATATGAAACCTGGCCAAAAGCTATGCAAAACAGAAACAATCATGCATTTAGTACACATTAAAAATAAATTTTAAAAAAATCCTTGCCTTTGAAAAAGGCTGGAGCCAGAACAGCAGCTGCCTCAGTGTATACAATTTAACCAGCAAGTCAAAGAAACCAACATTAAACCAGCAAGTCAAAGAAACATTGTTTACACATTTAATCATTTAGTTTGTGAATTATGGTTCTTCATTCCTGTTGTAACTTGACCAGTCTTGAATTCTGTTCCCACACATCTAGAAGCAACAAATTGATACTCCAAAGAGAAAAGGAATTCCATGTGGTTAAAATCTTTTAAATAGGAGGTGGAACTACTTGTAATTTTTCAGTCTTTCTTCCTATTGAATAATTTTCAGACTGCATAACCATATCCTTAGCATAGTAGTTAAAAGCATGACCTACTGCATTCCAATCCTGACTGTTATTTCCTTAACTAGACGACATGCAACAAATTTCTGGTACTTAACCTCACTGTGCCAGTTTCCTCATTTGTAAAAGAGTAACATAAAATACTTTACAGAGTAAAATATAATACTTCAGAGGACTGAAGATTAAGTGAAATAATACAGATAAAGTGCTTAGAATAGTGCCTCATACATAACACTAGTTCAGTATGTTAATCATTATTGTTACTAGTGTAAACACTCACTACTCTAAAGTCCTCAGGGTATGTTTATCTCTTTTAAAAGTCTAGTTTTAGAAGACATTTAACACATACCTAACTTACATATCCACTATAAATGATTTTTTTTTTTTTTTTTTTTTTTTACCAAGAGATGGGGAGAGACAGACAAGAACTGACCGTCAGGAAGGGACTGAGATGAGAAGTCATAGTTGCGGCACCTTGGTTATTCATTGACTGCTTTCTCATATGTGCCTTGACAAGGGAGCTCCAGCTGAGCCAATGACCCCTTGCTCAAGCCAGCAACCTTGGGCTTCAAGCCAGTGATCTCTGGGCTCAAGCTGGTGACCATGGGGTCATGTGTATGATCCCACACTAAAGCAGGTGACTGCACTCAACCTGCTGAGCCTGCTCTCAAGTCAGTGACCTCAGGGTTTCAAACCTGGGGCCTCAGCGTCCCAGGCTGACACTCTATCCACCGTGACACCATCTGGTCAGGAGTAAATTACTTTTAAACCATTAACTAACATCTAGCTATATGCTGAAGGCTTAATAATTACCCAAATGAAAATTTAAATTAAATTAAAGGGGGATGAGAGAAACAGTCTAAGAAAATGATAAAATAGAATTTAAAAAAATTTGATAAATCTTATAACTGGTTAAAACAAAATAATTTTCTTTAAATGCCATGCCTCTCTTCTGGCACATTTACACTGTACCTCCTGCCCCACAGGATTACAGGTGTTTCAAGACAGCCTAATGACCACTAAGTGATAAAATGATGCGGTAGAGATTCTGATGAAGTAGTAGTCATTTGCTTGATGCTTTCCTTGCCACCCCTAGGAGGTTGGTCTATTCAGTTTAAGAAATTTGCCTGACCAGGCGGTGACGCAGTGAATTAAGCGTCAGACTGGGATGCAGAGGACCCAGGTTCGAGACCCCGAGGTCGCCAGCTTGAGCGTGGGCTCATCTGGCTTGAGCAAAAAGCTCACCAGCTTGGACCCAAGGTCACTGGCTCGAGCAAGGGGTTACTCGGTCGGCTGAAGGCCCGACGGTCAAGGCACATATGAGAAAGCAATCAATGAACAACTAAGGTGTCACAATGAAAAAAACTGATGATTGATGCTTCTCATCTCTCTCCGTTCCTGTCTATCTGTCCCTATCTATCCCTCTGACTCTTGCTCTGTCCCTATATAAAAAAAAAAAAAAAATCCACTTCAGCTTGAACAGGTGGTAGCATAGTGTTTAGAGCATTGGCCTGGGATGCCAAGGACCCAGGTTTGAAACCCCAAGGTTGCTAGCTTGAGCATGGGATCATAGATAGGACCTCATGCTGGCTGGCTTGAGAAAGGAGTCACTGGCTCAGCTAGAGCCCCCCCTTCAAGGCACATATGAGAAAACATTCAATGAACAACTAAGCTACCTCAACTACGAGTTGATGCTTCTCCTCTCTCTCCCTTCCTGTCTGCCTCTACTAAAAAGAAATAATTTTAAAAAAAGAAAGAGAAGAAATTCCACTTCAGCCTGACCTGTGGTGGCACAGTGGATAAAGTGTTGATCTGAAATGCTGTGGTCACTGGTTTGAAATCCTGGGATTATCCAAACTAGGCACATTCGAAAAGTAACTGCTAAATTGATGCTTCCCACTTCTCTCCCCCCCCCCTTTTTTTCTCTCTCCTCTCTCTAAAATCAATCAATAAATAATCTCTTTTTTAAAAAAAGAAATTCCATTGCAACTAGGACTGGACTTCAGATGTTCTAGCTCTGAGCTCAACATGTCTTGAGTACCCCCTCATCGCCTGGCAGCTTGGGCCAAAATCACTGGATTAGCTAACACTGAATTCTGTCTCTTTAGAGGACTGCCTCAGAACCAAACCAGTACCTGGCGAGGGAATGCCTATTGCCTTCAATAAATTATTGTACCAAATTTTAACCCTACTGAATCTCTCTAGAGCTCTATAACAACTGTTTGACAGACACTGAATCATAAGCAAGTCCCAATGTCTTAAATACAAAATCATCTTCTAGTATAAACCAGCAATCCCTCTCTAGTTAACACCATATTTAGTTCGAATGAAAGCGGGTGTAGATTAGAACAGCACATCCACTCAATCCTCACCCTTGAGGCTCTTTTCTCAAGTGTTCTGGATTCCAGTTAATTGTACTGATACTATTCTCACACATTTGGTTTTAAACACCTTCAGAGCAGAGTTTGCATGTGAATCAGCTACTAGTCCACACACTTAAGCACAAACCAAGAGTCTCTGGAGCAAATCTAGATCTCATTATCTGATCAAGAATATTATAACCAAATAAACATTCTCAAACTGGCTCAGAGGGAGATCTACCTTGAACAATCACTCAAGTGGTTTTAAAAGCCAATCTCTACAGTCTTGCTCTCTTTGGTTTAAACATTGTTTTTGGAAAACCAAAAATGTGCATAAAAACTACTCCATGAGCCTGATCTGTGGTGGCACAGTGGATAAAGTGTTGACCTGGAAACACTGAGGTTGCCGGTTTGCAACCCTGGGCTTCCCTGGTCAAGGCACATATGGGAGTTGATGATTCCTGCTCCTCCTTTCTCTTTCTTTCTCTCTCTCTCTCTCTCCTCTCTAAAATGAATAAATAAAAAAATATTAATAAAAAGAAACAAAACTCCATGAAATTTGGATTAGAATCTGGGGGGACAAAACAGTTGAGTGGAAGACACTACCAGCTTCAACAACCAAGTCATAGTAGTAAAGGATAATTTAGAACTCTGAGCATCAAGAGAATATTCAGTGCTTTCCCAGAGGAGATCAACACTCTTGGGGTAGTTTATGAAATCAAGTGAAACTCTTAAAGCCAGCAGTAGTACCTTCTATAATAATACCACTAACTCCATTTGTATAAAATTTTACAATTTTCAGAGTGCTTTCATATACATTATCCCCTTTGATCTTCATACCAATACATGAGAGGAGGGAAAGAATGATTAGTCCCACTTAAAAGATTAAAAAAATAAAGTTTAAAAAAAGCAGTGTAACAGTGGCACTGGATAGGCAGTGGATTGGCAGTCACTGGCATTTTCTACCAGATAACGTTGGAAAAATCATTTTACCTCTAGTCCTCTAGGCTTCCTCATCTGTAAGATAAGGATAATTAATATCTGCTCTACCAAGCTTATTAAATTCCAGTAAGAAAATTGTGTGAAATCATTGTAAAAGTGCTAAATGAACATTAGTATTGACTTGACCATCAGCAAGTTAAAATACAAAAATAGCAAAGCCTGGACCAGATTAGGGGTCTTCTGACCTCCCACGTCTGGTCCTCTTTCTGCTGTACACCCTACAGTAGAAAAGCAAGTTTTCATTAAGGCAGTTCCAGCCATAGAGCAATAGAAATCTTTTTAAAAAAACTAACATATGCTGATTTCTACTACACTTTTCTGTGTGTGTGTGTGTGTGTGTTTAAGCATTTCTACAATAAACTTAAAATATCCATAACAGGGAAAACACAGAAATGCTGACTATATGGATTAATTTTATCTTTCCTATTCTTTAGGAGAGTAAGACTTCAGTCAGATCAATAGTACAGAAGGGAAGAAAGTACTACACCATGGTTCCACAACAAGATGAATAATTTAAGAAGGAAACTCGGAATTAAATTACAGATTGCATTTCTCAAGGATTCAACCATTCTGTCCCCACTGAAGGAAAATGGCAGAGGATTTAAATGTCAACTTAGTACTGAAGCCAGAACAAAAAAAATTTGACAAAGAGGAATAAAAAAACATGAAAGAGTAAATCTAATCATTACAGAAATAACTGTGATTCGCAGAAGCTATGAGAAATGTGGCTGTGCGACTGGAAAAAAATCTGTCTTGAACTGAAAACATTTTTTTTGTGTGTGATTGAGACAGAGTCAGAGAGACGGACAGATAGGGACAGACAGGAAGAGAGAGAGATGAGAAGCATCAACTCTTTGTTGAAGCACCTTAGTTGTTGATCTGAATTCTTAAACTACACATTCTACCGAAAGATAAAATAAAAATAAATATCAATAAGTAACCAGAAAGCCCATTCTCCGTTAACCTTTAACCTTAAAATCTTTGTTTTAGACACAGTCAGCTCTTCTACCGAGTTACACATTCACAAATTAACTATTTCTAGAACAGAGTCTCAAGTACAGCGAGGTCCTTGTCTGGAATGGACAATGCTAGCCGGCTAACATGGGGTAGCAATTCCACTCTTAATAAACAAAAATACCACGGCCTACTTATTACCACAGCTTCAGCAAACAGGTCCCAGGAAAAACAAGACAAAAATGAAAACAAAAACAAAAAAACCAACAACGCCCAACGCCGCCTTTCCTAATCGGACTTTGAGAAAGACGCCCACCGGGCTCCGGACGAAACAAAGCCAAGCCACCTCACCTACCCAATCAGACCACAGCGGGACTGGGTCCTGAGACTGGAAAGCCAGGCCCAACCCGGATCCCTCCGCACCTCCCGCCTCTGCGGTCGGCCTGTACTTAACTAAGCAAGCTCGCGAGTCACAGAGGAGAGTGACATCACCCGCCCCGCCGTGACGGGGCAGCCTGCCTGACGCGGCCCTGCTCGAGACCCGGCACCTGCCGCTCACTCAGGCACCCGGCCCAAGGGTCCGTAGCAGAGCAGGGATCATTCGGGTGGGGGGGGGGTGACCGTAAAGGCCTGAGGTTTCGCTTTCGTTACCCTCAAAAGGAAAGGGGCGGGGGACGTGCCCTAAATTCCAGATAGGCCTGGACCCCTGCGTCTACTCCAGGCGGAAAAAAGAGGGGGTACGCAAACTGGGAGGAAGGAGGAAAGGGAGGCTAAAAAGGGGCTTTCCCTAGTGCTCCCACGCAGAGTGAGGAGCCAGGACGACCCCCAACACCCGGCTGACTTGCCTCTGGCCCTCCCTTACGCCTAAGTTGCGCATGCGCGGTACCAGCTCCTCTCTTCACCCCGCCCAGCTATCCCGAGCCCAGCCGCAGAGCAGGGGCCTTTTCCCATAGGGTGCAGTCTGTCCGAAAACGGAGACTACTCCCATTCTCGTTCGCAGAGTAACTGCTAACCCCCTTCCATTCTTCATTCTCGGCTTGCGCAACGCTAGTTTCACAAGAACCTTCTTACCTCTCTGGAGCCCACAAAGCTCTTTTAACACCGGATACGCTTCTGACTCTCCCAGAGTCCACTTCAGACTCTTTACCTTGAGCCCGCCCCTTCAGGGAGGCCCCTCCCCCAAGCTTCTTTTAAAACCAGTCTTCATTGGCCGTTGGCTGCACTTCTGCCATTTGTTTGGCTGTACAAGTATAAACTTCGGCCGCTTACTTCGGAACCATTTGCTAATGCCCTTGTCAGTCATATTCCTGGCCACCAACCGGTGTCGTAGTAAATGTCTCCGCCTTCTTCCTATAGTAAGGAAGGATTGCTGTCCAAAACCTCCTCTAGCGAAGAAAATGAGGAAGGGCAGGTCCCACCCAAGACACAGACTTGTTCAATAATGGAGTCCCCATGACGCGTGGTGGGATAGTGCTATAAAGTCCCGAGATTTTAGTTTAAGTTTGTTATGGAATGTTAAAGAGGGGAAGAGATTCGGAAAACACATAGAAAAGCGCTCTTACAGGGGTATAAGAATTTGCTGCGAATCTAGTGGAACCTAAGTTTCGGAGCATCTTTGAATTCAAGGGGCTAATAAAATGGTTGTTTTATGCCAGTGGTCCCCAACCCCCGAGCCGCGGACGGGTACCGGTCCGTGGGCCATTTGGTACCGGTCGGCAGAGAAAGAATAAATAACTTACATTATTTCCGTTTTATTTATATTTAAGTCTGAACAATGTTTTATTTTTAAAAAATGACCAGATTCCCTCTGTTACATCCGTCACTCTTGACGCCTGTCTTGGTCACGTAATACATTTATCTGTCCCACCCTAAAGGCTGGTCTGTGAAATTATTTTCTGATATTAAACCGATCCGTGGCCCAAAAAAGGTTGGGGACCACTGTTTTATGCCACTAACTTTGGAGTCTCATAGATAACTGAAACACTGTTCTGTCTATAAATGAGAAACCAAAATTAACATAAAAATGAGCAAAGGGTATAAAGAGACAATTCACTAAGAGAAAACCCAAATGGCTAGTAAACATGGAAAAAATCTCACTAGTACATACACTATTAGAAAAGTGCTAATGAAACAATGGTATAGCATTTCACACAAGACTGGCAAAATCAAAAAGCCTGATAACTCCATTATCGGTAAGAAAGTGGACGAACAGTAAATCATGCACTATTTTTTTTTTATTATTTATTCATTTTAGAGAGGAGAGGGAGAGACAGAGAGAGAGACAGAGAGAGAGAGAAGGGGGGGAGGAGCTGGAAGCATCAACTCCCATATGTGCCTTGAACAGGCAAGCCCAGGGTTTCGAACCGGCGACCTCAGCATTTCCAGGTCGACGCTTTATCCACTGCGCCACCACAGGTCAGGCCAATCATGCACTATTGGTGTAACAGAAAACTAGAATAAACACTTAGAAGAGCAATTAAACAAGATCTAGCAAAGCTGAAAGGAACATACCCTCATAAATTATAGGTATATATTTTAATGTATGATATACAATATATATATGAGCTGTTCATTGCAGCATTTTTTGAAATAAAAAATTAGAAACCTGGTATAGTTATACTATGCATTCTCAACTAGGGCAATATTCATTCTTCAAGGTGCCAAATATCTTAGATGTGGTTTGTGGTAGTGATCCTCCTAAACTCAATCCTATCCAAAAAACCCAAAAAAAACCCCACCCCTTATTCTTAAGTATTTAAGGAATCTCTCTTGTTGGGAGAAATGAAAATAGTGATTCATTTAAGAACTTGTAATTAATTATATTTCCTTTTTATGGGGGATAATAAAAGAAAGGTTGAAAAACAGATTTATACAATGAAAAACCATACAGCTGTTACAACAAATTTAATAGATTTAAATGTATCAACGTGGACACATCTTGAACACAATGTGAATGAAAACAAATTACATATTGTTATGTACAATATAGTGCAATTGATGTAAATATAAAATGGCACCCAGAACAATAATATATATTATATATATATAATATATATATCTCAAAGGCTTTTTAAAAACTTGGATGGTGTAAACATTAAATTCATGATAATAGATGCCTCTGAGGAGGATGAGAGGGGAAGTGAGATTAGGGAAAAGAAACTTCAACATATTTATAATGCCCTATTTTGCCTGACCTGCCTGTGGTGGCACAGTGGATAAAGTGTCCACTTGGAATGCTGAAGTCCCTGGTTTGAAACCCTGAGCTTGCCTGATCAAGGCACAGATGGGAATTGATACTTCCTGCTCCTCTCCCCCCTCCCCGCCCCTTCTCTAAAATGAATTAAAAAGAAAGAACATTATAATGCCCTATTTTTTTTTCTTTTTTTAAAAATTCATTTTAGAAAGGAGAGAGAGAGAGAGAGAGAAGGAGGGAGGAGCAGGAAGCATCAACTCCCATATGTGCCTTGACCAGGCAAGCCCATGGTTTCAAACCGGCGACCTCAGCATTTCCAGGTCGATGCTTTATCCACTGCGCCACCACAGGTCAGGCATAATGCCCTATTTTTTATGAAAAACTATCATAGCAAAAGTTATGAGCTTGACCGGGTGGTGGTGCAGTAGATAGAGGGTCGACCTGGGATGCTGAGGACCCAGGTTCCAAACCCAGAGGTCTCTGGCTTGAGCACAGGCTCATCAGCTTGAGCCCAGAGTCACTGGCTTGAGCCCAAAGGAAGCTGGCTTGAGCAAGGTGTCATTGGTTTAGCTGGAGCGCGCGCGCGCGCGCGCACACACACACACACACACACACACACAGCACCCCTGTCAAGACATCTTTGGGAAGCAATCAAAGAACAACTAAGGTGCCACAACTACAAGTTGATGCTTCTCACCTTTCCCCCTTCCTGTCTGTCTCTCTCTCCCACTAAAAAAAAAAAAAATTATTTTAACTTAAATAGCGCCTGACCAGGTGGTGGCGCAATGGATAGAGCGTCAGACTGGGACTCGAAGGACCCAGGTTTGAAACCCTGAGGTCTTCGGCTTGAGTGCAGGTTCACCTGGTTTGAGCACAGCTCACCAGCTTGAACCCAAAATCGCTGGCTTGAACAAGGGGTCACTCAGTCTGCTGTAGCCCCCAGGTCAAGGCACATATGAGAAAGAAATTAATAAACAACTAAGGTACCACAATGAAGAACTGATGTTTCTCATCTCTCTCCCTTCTTGTCTGTCTGTTTCTATCTGTCCCTCTTTCTGCTTCTCTCTGTCTCTGTCATACAAAAAAAATTAGCAAAAGTTATAAAATCTTAGCATTTGTTAATTCTAAAATGTGTAGTTGATGCTTTCATTATTATTCCTGTACTTTTCTGTTGCTTTTTTCCCACTCAAAACTTTTCAAAATACAACAAAATAAAAAGGTTTTAATTTATTGATGAGAGAAAAAGAGAAAGAAACATAGATTTGTTGTTCCACTTATTTATGCAATAATTGGTTGACTCTTGTATGTGCCTTGACCTGCAATCAAATCTGCAACCTTGGCATATCAGGACAATCAACTTAGCTACCTGGCCAGGGTCAATAAAAATTTAATATTACAAAAATTTCTATTTGTTTTAGGTATGTGTTAAATGCTTATGTTTTAAGTGGGTCTGTGTCTATGAAATTCAATTTAGGAAGATAGAATATGAAAGATGAAACACAAAGGATTTGCTTATAAAAGAGATTTAAAAAACAAACAAACCTTGCCTGGTTCCTGGCCCTGAAGATATTTGAGTTTACCTGGTCCAGAAATCCTCTGCTCTTAGGACCCTACAGACCTGACCCCTTTCTCCTATCTTGTCCCCAATCCAGGGGAAGAAAATTGTGGTGAAGGCCCCTCTCCTTTCTAATCTGGCCCATACCCTTGAATACTTTGCCAAAGAAGCAAAATGCTTTGCAGGCATTATTTGTCTACTAACCCTACCTTACTCATCGTATTTTCCCCTGAGGCAATAAGCATAAAGCCAACTAACTGCTTGATGGGGAGAAATAGAAGTAAAACAAAGGGGAATGTCTTCAATTGTGACTTAATGCAGCTAACCATAGGTGCCATTTTTGGAGTGCCTACTCAGTGATAGGCACTTCTAGATCCTTGTACAATGTTGTGAAATTTAAACTCAGAAGATTCCTAAATTGAACTTTTTCTCTCCATTTGCCCTTCTTTATTTGTCCACATCACTGTCTACCCTTAGGTTCTTACTCTGCCCACTAATACTGTTGTAGCAAAACCAGCAAGAGTATACAGACGTCCTCCACACTGAAGTTCAAATTTAAAGGAGCCTTTATTCAAAACTGGCAACTGCAGGGAGACCTAAGTCATTTAAATCATGCGGCCCTGAACACAGTTTGAAGTCAGCTTTTAAAGACAAAATTACACACTGATTGGGGAATAGGGAGGAGGGGAAGCATTGCAGTAAAACAAAGCAGTGAAACAAGCTCTCTTATAATATTTATCTATAGGATTAATTCAGGGAGAAACATTCTGGGAACATCTGCAACCTTGCGGAACTATCCCAAGGCTACAGCCTGGGAAACCAGCCTCAAGGTTAGGGGTAGGGAGTCTTTAGAAAAAAGTAAGTTCTACTGAAAGTCTCTTTGTTTTAGAGAAAGTAAGTTCTGCTGAAAGTTACTTATACTGAGAGCCTTTCTTTTCTACATTTCATTCCTTACTGGTTTTAATTCAATTTTAATCAAATCATTGATTCTTTTTTTAAAAAATATTTTATTTATTGATTTTTTAGAGAGAGAGGAGAGAGAGACAAAGAGAGAGAGAAGGGGGAGGAGCAGGAAGCTTCAAATCCCATATGTACCTTGACTGGGCAAGCCCAAGGTTTCAAACCGGCTACCTCAGTGTTCCAGGTCGACGCTTTATCCCACTGCGCCACCACAGGTCAGGCTCATTGATTCATTTTTGTTGCTATCTTCTTGTATAGGTGTATAGTGACTTCTTTTTTTTTTTTTTTTTTTTTTTTTTTAGAGAGGAAGAGAGAGAGAAAGAGGAGAAAGAGACAGAGAGAGAGAGAAGGGGGAGGAGCTGGAAGCATCAACTCCCATATGTGCCTTGACCAGGCAATCCCAGGGTTTCGAACTGGCGACCTCAGCATTTCCAGGTCGATGCTTTATCCACTGCGCCACCACAGGTCAGGCATGACTTCTAATTACCATTAATTTGATAGAGTTTATTCTTCCTCCAACAAACCTTGTTATAAAATTGATTAAACATGGTCCTAATATCAGACAAGATAAAATTAAAGTAAGAGGACCAATTGCAGCAGACAATAGGGTAGTTAGCTATGGTGACCAATTAAAAATTCTTTGGAACCAATTCTCCAATTGTTCAAATTCTTTTTTTCTCCTTTTTTTAATGACTTTTTTTAACTAAAGATAGACTTTCTTTAATTATACTAGAATTATTAGCGTAGAAACAAGTTTCTCCTAATGTCGCACATAAGCCACCTTGTTGAAGGAAAAGTAAATCTAAGCCTCTTCTATATATATTTTGTAAAACTATGTATTTAAGCTAAGGAATCTACTTGGGCTTCCAACTTGGAGATAGATTGCTTTAAATTTTCTAAATTATCATTGATTAGACTACTACTTAATTGCCCTATTTATATTTCTCCTTTTTCTAAGGCTATAGTCCCAGATTAGCAGCTGTTCCTGCTAATCTAATCCTACTAGTAAGGGGACAAGAACTGGGACTTGTTTCCAACAAGACAACATGCTAGGTGGTTGCATTAATAGTCTTCCTTCATTTCCTCTATATGCTAGAATACACAATAAAGACTTATGGGGGTTACCTCCTATACCATAGGGAATTACATATAGAAAGCAAAATAAAACAATTAGACATGAGTTAATCTTAATTTTTTTTTTTTTGTATTTTTCTGAAGCAGTCAGATAGACTCCCGCATGTGCCCAACCGGGATCCACCCAGCATGCCCACCAGGGGGCGATGCTCTGTTGCAACCAGAGCCATTCTAGCGCCTGAGGCAGAGGCCACAGAGCCATCCTCAGTGCCGGGGCCAACTTTGCTCCAATGGAGCCTTGGCTGCGGGAGGGGAAGAGAGAGACAGAGAGGAAGGATAGGGGGAGGGGTGGAGAAGCAGATGGGCACTTCTCCTGTGTGCCCTGGCCGGGAATCAAACCCGGGACTCCTGCACGCCAGGCCGCCGCTCTACCACTGAGCAAACCGGCCAAGGCTGAGTTAATCTTAATTTTAAAGGGTCCTTGGTAGCTGTGATGGTTCATCCTGAGTCAGCCTTTTTGATCTGTGAGAGATGAATCCACGTGGAGATGCCGTCAACCTTTACTGCAGTTGGAGTAGACAAGATGACAAAGTAGGGTCCCTTCGAGGCCAGATTCAGTTTTTCCTTAATGAACTTTTTTTTTAAAAAAAAAAAAGATCCTGTGTAATCTTTTATTTATTTATTTATTTATTTATTTATTTATTTATTTATTTAATTCACTTGAGAGAAGAGAGAGAGTGAGAGAGAGAGGAGAGGGTGGAGGAGCAAGAAGCATCAACTGCCATATGTGCCTTGATCATGCAAGCCCAGGGTTTCGAACCAACGACCTCAGCATTCCATGTTGACACTTTATCCATTGTGCCACCACAAGCCAGGCCTTAATGAACTTCTTTTTTTTTTTTTTACAGGGGCAGTGAGAGTCAGAGAGAGGTATAGACAGGGACAGACAGATAGGAACGGAGAGAGATGAGAAGCATCAATCATCAGTTTTTCATTGCGAGACCTTAGTTGTTCATTGATTGCCTTCTCATATGTGCCTTGACCGCAGGCCTTCAGCAGACTGAGTAACCCCTTGCTCGAGCCAGTGACCTTGGATCCAAGCTGGTGAGCTTTTGCTCAAACCAGGTAAACCCACGCTCAAGCTGGCAACCTCGGGGTCTCGAACCTGGGTCCTCTACATCCCAGTTTGACGCTCTATCCACTGCGTCACCGCCTGGTCAGGCTTAATAAACTTCTTGATGAGGACGTGGTCACGGGGCTGGAACGGGTGAGCAGCCTCAGAGCTGGGCGGAGGGAGAGTTTCTCGCACCTGCTTATGGATCTGCTCCTGTGTTTTCTGTAGCTCCTGTAATGACTTAATGAGTTCTTGGTTTCTTAATTTTGCTAACATTTCAGCTCTAAGCTTGGAGCAGTGTTGGTTGTCTTCCAAATACAATTTCATAAAGTGTGAACCCAACTTTATAGGGGGTACGTCGTGTTTTCAAAATAGCAAAGGGAAGGAGATTGACTCAGTTTTTACTCGTCTCTAAAATGAATTTAGTCAGGACTTCTTTCAGAGTCCAGTCATTCTTTCAACTTGTCCTGAACTCTGAGGCCTGTAAGCACAATATAACTTCCAATTAATGTTGAGTGCCTTTCCTACTAGCTGTGAGACCTTAGACACAAAAGCAGGCCTATTATCAGACCCAATATTAATAGGCAAGCCAAATTTGGGAATATATTCATACAGCAATTTCTTAACGACTGTTACTGCAGTCTCATTTCCAGTAGGGAAAGCTTCTACCCATCCTGAAAAGGTGTCAATAAAAATTAATAGGTACTTATATCCCTGTGCTAGTGGCTTTACTTCTGTAAAATCTGTCTCCCAATGTTTACCTGGAAAAGCTTCTCTTTCCCTATTTCTCTTTATGACTTCTTTATTTTGTTTATTATTTACTTGAGTACAGATGAAACACTTGGACACTATGCTTTCTACAATAGATTCTAAGCCTGGCAAATAGTAATTTTTTTAAATTTTATTTATTCATTTTAGAAAGGAGAGAGAGAGAGAGAGAGAGAAGGGGGGAGGAGCAGAAAGCATCAACTCCTATATGTGCCTTGACCAGGCAAGCCCAGGGTTTCGAACCGGCGACCTCAGTATTTCCAGGTCGACGCTTTATCCACTGCGCCACCACAGGTCAGGCGCAAATAGTAATTTTTTTTTAAATTATTTTATTTATTTATTCATTTTTAGAGAGGAGAGAGAGAGAGAGAGAGAGAGAGAGAGGAGGGAGGAGCAGGAAGCATCAACTCCCATATATGCCTTGACCAGACAAGTGCAGGGTTTTGAACCGGCGACCTCAGTGTTCCCAGGTTGACGCTTTATCCACTGCGCCACCAGAGGTCAGGCGCAAATACTAATTTTTTAAAAATAATTCTATTAGCTTAGTTTGGCCTAGGTGAGTGGCTTGATGTAGCTGGTTGATAATCTCTCTGCCTAGGGCTTCAGGTAAGAAGGCTTTTGTCTGGCAACTTTAATTACCCTTTTTTATTTTTAGTCATTTATTTTCTTTTTGCCAAATCCTCTTCTAATCTTTATTATATGCGGTTTAAGTGTCTGTTTGTTGCCGGTAGCTTATTGGTTGCTTGCGTAACTGTACTAGCCAATGGGGTGAAGTTGCCACGGCTGAACGCAAATTGAGTGGGTCAAGGGGAAGGTGAACATTTGTTTGCATTGGCAATCATCTGTTTTACATAAAAACTACATTTTAACATAATTTCTTTTAAGAATGCCTCCTAGAAAATACAGCACTGAAGAGGAGAGAAAAGGAGCTAAAGCTGTACAAAAACAGCTTTCTTGACAAAAAGAAATCACTGAGCAGAGAAAGACAAGGCTTGCTTCAGTCGCAGAGCAAATGCGTCTTTCTCGACAAAATGAGACTGATGAGCATAGAGAAACAAGGCTTGCCTCAGATGCAAGACAAAAAAGCCTGTCTTGACAAAATGATTCCCTTGAACAAAGGCAGGAGAGAAATGCAAAAAAACGACAAAGTAATGCTGACCGAAACGCAAAAAGGATTAAAACAGTTTCAAATGGAGAAACTTTAATTTTTGAGCATTCCTCTGGTGACATGAATATTAAATGTGAACACTGTCAGTCCTTAAACTTCAAGTTAGAAACTAATCGATTTGACCATGGCAAGAAAGGATTTTCTCAATGTTGCAAGTACGGAAACATTGTAGTTCCACTAATTGAGAATTATCCACCACTCTTGAATAAATTATTGATTAATCAGCATCCAAATAGCAAACAGTACATGGATAGCATTCAATCCACTAAATGATGATGTCTTAAATATCATAGAAGGGAATGACACTACATATTTAAGTGTTGATTCCGTTGTAGCTGATAATAAAGCGAGTGCCAACAACTTTCCAACGGAATTTTTAAATAGTCTGTCGCCTTCTGGCATGCCACCTCACAAATTGAGGTTAAAGATTGGAGCAATTATTATGCTGTTAAGAAATGTTAACACCAGAAGGGGTCTTTGCAATGGTACAAGACTAGAGGTTCTCCAATTGAAAAATAATGTCATAATAGCTAAGTCTTTGACTGGCTCCTCTAAAGGTGAAATACATGTCATTCCAAGAATTGATTTGGCTCCATCTCAAACAGGGTTGCCGTTTCAATTGAGACGTAAACAATTTCCTGTAAAACTTGCCTTTGCTATGACCATCAATAAGTCTCAGGGCCAAACGCTTAAGCGTGTTGGCATTTTTTTACCTGAGTCTGCATTTGGACATGGTCAACTTTATGTTGCCTTTTCAAGAGTTCGTGAAAGAACGAACGTAAAATTAAAAATAATTGATGATCCTCTGCAAGGCAAGCTTAAAAATGATGGAAAGATCTACACAAGAAATGTTGTGTACAAAGAGATCTTTGACATGTGAATTAACATTTTATTATTTAAATCACCTTTATTTATTGAGCTAGCGGTGGCTCTTAAGAAATGTACTGCCAGTGGTTTCCTTCATTGCACTCTGCTTTAAGCAATTAAGCAAGTAGAAGGGGGAAACCCCGTGGGGCAGTAAGCAAAGAGGCGTCCTCGCCGCCTGCCCTGGGTAATTCAGTTTGAATTAGCAGACACCTTTGCATAAATCATTTTAATTACAATTTATAATATCTAGAACAGCAGTCATTTCATATGACCGCTGGGCTTTAAGGAGAGGGGATATATATATATCCCCTCTCCTTAAAAATTGCTGCATGAACATGAGCAGTAGCAAAAGCATACCTACTGTCAGTGTAGATATTGACCTTCTTTCCTTTGGCCCACCTCAATGCCTGAGTGAGAGTGATAAGTTCTGCCCGCTGAGCCGAGGTCCCATGGGGCAAGGCTTGAGCCCATATGGTCTTATCAGGAGTTACTACAACTGCTCCAGCATGTTGAACCTTATCTAGGACAAAACTGTTGCCATCTGTGAATAGCCGTTCTTCCGCATAAGGTTGGGGTACATCAGTAAGGCCTGGTCTTGCAGTTTGAACAGAGTCCAGCACCTTAGAGCAGTCATGTAAGGGGATGCTTGGATCCTCATTAGGCATTAGGCTTGCTGGGTTGATATCCTGTGTCTGGACAAACTTAATGTGAGGCTGATCTATGAGCAGAACCTGATACTGTGTGATCCTAGCATTAGACATCTACCTTTCTGATGTTCCTCTAAGAAAAGTCTCTACTGCATGTGGGGCTGTCAGGAATAGTTTTTGCCCATGGTCAATTTATTTGCCTCTCACTAGTATGGCAGTGGCTGCTATGGCTCTGAGACAGTTTGACCATCTAGATGCAACAGGGTCTAGCTGCTTGGAGAGGTAAGCAATAGGCCTGCACTATGGCCCTAGCATTTGGGTCTAAAAACCTTTTGCTATTCACTTGCTCTCATGAACAAAGAGCTGGAAAGGTTTTGTAATGTCTGGCAAAGCCAGGGCAGGGGCCTCAGAGAGGGCCTTTTTGAGGGTTTCAAATTTTTCTTGCTCCTTATCTGTCCAAATTAACTCTTGGGTTCCTGCTGTACAGGAGTATAAAGGCTTGGCTATCTCTGCAAACCTAAGGATCCACAACCTGAAGTATCCAACTGCCCCCCAAAATTCTCGGACTTGTCTCTTGCTAGTGAGGGTTGGGATTCGAAGGATTGCCTTTATATGACTGGGAGAGAGTACGCTTCCCCGCCTCAGTGTGGGAGCCTAGATAGGTCACCTTAGAGGTGCAGAGTTGTGCCTTTTTAGCTGACACTTGGTACCCTACAGTCTGCAGTGTTTGTAAAAGACCCTCAGTGGCTGTCCAACAGCTTACCTCCATTTCTGCAGCTAGAAGCTAATCATCTACGTATTGCAACAGCGTGCATTCTGGATGTTCCTGGTGGAAGGCGAGCAGGTCCTGATGTAATGCCTCATCAAAGAGGGTTGGTGAGTTCTTGAAGCCCTGTGGTAACCTGGTCCAGGTTAGTTGTCCTGAAATGCCTGCCTTTGGGTCATTCTACTCAAAGGCAAAGATGGGCTAACTTACAGGGGCCAGGGGAATGCTGAAGAAAGCATCTTTCAAATCTAAGACTGTGTAAAATTTCAAGCCTGGTGACAACAAGCTTAAGAGAGCATAGGGATTAGGCACAGTTGGGTGTATTGCTCTCATGAACAATACCTGCTCATTTACTTCCCATAAATCCTGAACTGGACTATAGTCCGTGGTACCTGGCTTCTGAACAGGCAATAAAGGAGTATTCCATTGGGATTGGCAGGGAACAAGAATACCAGCTTTTAACAGTCTCTTAATATGGGGGGTTATTCCCTTTTTAGCTTCCCTTGACATAGGGTATTGTTTCATCCATATGCGTATAGCACTTGCAGTAAGCTAAACAACTACTGGGGCTAGATGCTTTGCAAGCCCAGGCAGGTTGGTTCCCGCCCAAACTGAAGGGAATCTATGCTGTAAGTCTGGTAAATAGTCATTTGAAACTTCCTGTTCTTCCTTAGTATCTACATTTAATAGATATTCCTCTGATAAAGGGCAAGTGACCATAAGCCACACTTGGCTATCAGCCTCAGCGTGGAATTCAGCAGAGTTATGACTAAAAGAGAGGGTAGCCTTTAGTTTTCTTAACAAGCATCTTCCAAGTAAAGGATAAGGACAGTCCGGAATGACCAAAAAGGAATGCGTAACAGTATTGTCTCCTAAATTGACAGTCTGCAATGAAGTCAGTGGACAAAGAATTAAATCCCCGGTAGCGCCTTATAGGGGTACTTGCTTCCCTGAGAATGGTCCAAGGTGGGCAGTGAGAACAGAATGAGAAGTTCCAGTGTCAATGAAGAAGTTCACTGGGTAGTCCCCTACTTGTAATGTTACCTTGGGATCCTGGGGGCTAACAGGTATGGAGCCCCGGCCCCGTCAGTCCTCCTTTAGATTAAGGACTCTTGGGGTCTTCTGTGACTTTCCTTTTAGCTTTGGACAGTCTTTCCTCTAATGTCCTTCTTCTTTACAATAAGCTCACTGATTTCTGTTTAACTCAGGCTTCCCTTTCTTTTTATTCTGGTGTTCTTTTTTTTTTTTTGTATTTTTCTGAAGCTGGAAATGGGGAGGCAGTCAGACAGACTCCCGCATGCGCCCAACCAGGATCCACCAGGCACGCCCACCAGGGGCGATGCTCTGCCCATCCAGGGCATCACTCTGTCGCGACCAGAGCCACTCTAGCGCCTGGGGCAGAGGCCAAGGAGCCATCCCCAGTGCCTGGGCCAACTTTGCTCCAATGGAGCCTTGGCTGTGGGAGGGGAAGAGAGAGACAGAGAGGAAGAAGGGGGGGTGAAGAAGCAGATGGGCGCCTCTCCTGTGTGACCTGGCCAGGAATCAAACCCGGGACTCCTGCACTCCAGGCCAACGCTCTACCACTGAGCCAACCGGCCAGGGCCGGTCTAGCGATTCTTGACTTGGCTAGTCTGCTCTAAGAGTTGGCCATTTTAATTCACAGAGAGTTTTCAATGTACCTTTAGACAATTTTTACATGATAATAATCAGAAAATCCAATTCTGAAATTCTTTTTTTTTTTTTTTGGTGTGTGTGTGTGTGTGTGTGTGTGTGTGTGTGTGTGTGGCAGAGACAGAGAGTCAGAGAGAGGGACAGATAAACAGGAAGGGAGAGATGAGAAACATCAATTCTTCATTGTGGCTCCTTAGTTGTTCATTGATTTCTCATATGTGCCTTAACCGGGGATGCTACAGCAGATCAGGTGACCACTTGCTTGAGCCAGCGACCTTGGGTTCAAGCTGGTGAGCCTTGCTCAAACTAGATGAGCCCGCACTCAAGCTGGTGACTTCGAGGTCTCAAACCTGGGTCCTCTGCATCCCAGTCCGATGCTCTACCCACTGCACCACTGCCTCATCAGGCTAACTTTGAAATTCTTAAGCATACACTCAAGAGGAGTTTGACTTTTACTTTGCCCTTACACCATTGTTACAAACAATATGAGTACAAATAAACTTCCTAAAATCACAAAAGGGATCAAGATCCAAGGTTAGTGCCAGTTTTCTATAATGTCCCCCGTTGGGTCGTATCCTGGAGAACCAAAGGACAGAGAGCTTTCAGACAAAGTTTGATGTACAGGCAAGGGGGTGCCCCGTGAGGAGCCACTCAGATGCCTGCTTGGCCATGTCCCTCGCGGGAACTTAGGTGCCTCTTGACATTGGCAGGTCGGTATAAAGCCCCTGACTCAGGTCAGACTAGTTTGCTACTGCCCTAAGCTGTATGAGGATCACCACAGAACTGCAGGTTGGGGCCCACTCGGACTCCATAGTTTTCACATTGGAGCCACAAACTGGAAACTCAGGTGCAGGCACCAGAGCGCCTCATTCACACACCATTCACTCAGAAGCTTTCCGTGTAGAGATAGAATAACGAAGAAAAAGCGAAGAACAAAATCTTGGCAGGAGCAAAATCAGAAGGGGACCCTTGAAAATAAATGTCCTCTATCCAGTGAAGAATGCAGAAAGGAGATCCCAAAGAGGGACTAAACCAGGAGATGTCCTCTAGGATAGCTTGTAAAAATAAACAAAAGCGACAAAACAAGCAGAGGGTAAACATATGAGAGAGCAAATCCAAACGTGTCCCAGGACTCTGCTGCCAAAACAGACTTCAGATTACTCTCCACCAACATCTTGGCCCTGGAGAGCCTATTGTGTGAGTGTGATCGTGTCTGATCCTTGATCACAAGAGTTTCATATTGGCTAGCCACAGACAAATTACAGATTGAGCAAATTGCAAATTTGCTCTACTTATCTCCGGAGGCTTTCTTGATGACTCCAAATGGGTGGATGGGCATGCTGATTGTCCGCAGCTGACTGTTGGCCAGACAGGAAAGGTCAGTGGGGCCCTGGAACGTCTCAGGTGATGCCTCCCCTGCTGGGTTTCCATTCCCGGCAGTCAGGCCGAGGAGGCTGACTGCCCCCATGTATGGCAGAACCAAATGTGTCCAGAGGACACAATCTCGCTGGGGCCTCCAAATTATGTTGTAGCAAAACCAGTGAGAGTATACAGACAGAAATTTAAAGGAGTCTTTTATTCAAAGCTGGCAACTGCAGGGAGACCTAAGTCATTGAAATCAAGCAGCCCGAACACAGTTTGAAGTCAGCTTTTAAAGACAAAATTACACACTGATTGGGGAATAGGGAGGAGGGGAAGCATTGCAGTAAAAGAAGCTTTCTTATAATATTTATCTATAGGATTATTCAGGGAGAAACATTCTGGGAACATCTGCAATCTTGCAGAACTATCCCAAGGCTACAGCCTGGGAAACCAGCCTCAAGGCTAGGGGTAGGGAGTCTTTTAGAAAAAAATAAGTTCTGCTGAAAGTCTCTTTGTTTTAGAGAAAGTAAATTCTGCTGAAAGTTACTTATACTAAGAGCCTTTCTTTTCTACATTTCAATACCAAGCTAAATTATATATAAGTTGTCTCCCAGGAGAACCTGGAATTTGGTTTTCTGAAGGCAGAAAAATATTCTTAGGAAATGGCTCAAGGAGACTGTTCCTATATAGGACAGAAATCTATTACCCAGTCAACTCTGAAAAACCCTAGGTGGGTATATGTGCAAATTAAAGTTAGGGGACCACATGTAGGGTGATCAAGCATCCATTTACCTGTATCTGAGGGGACTTCCCAGAAGGTAGGACTGTCAGAGCTAAAACCTAGACAGCCAAACCGGATGACTGCTAGCTCTAAACTGGGACAGAATAAAAGTTGTAAGGTGGAGACTTAGACAGAGAAGCTATAGCAGGAAAAGATAAGGAAATGAATATAAAGGAAAATTCTGTTGGGTTTTCAATTTCAAAGGGTATAGATGCAGCTAATCACCAAAATGCAAAACTAGAAGACATCAGGAAGGAAGATCTCTTAAGCTTTGTAACTTCATAATAGGCTATCCTTTGTTTCTTTTTTTTTTTAGTGAGAGAGATAGAGACAGAGGGACAGATAGTCAGGAAGGAAAGAGATGAGAAGCATCAGTTCTTTGTTGTGGCTCCTTAGTCTCCTTAGTTGTTCATTGATTGCTTTCTCATATGTGCCTTGACTAGGGGGCTCCAGCAGAGCAAGTGACCCCTAGCTCTAGCCACTGACCTTGGGCTCAAGCCAGCAACCCTGTGCTCAAGTCAATGAGCCTGTGCTCAAGCTGATGACCTTGGGGCTTGAACCTGGGTCCTCTGCGTCCCAGTCTCACACTCTATTCACACCGCCACTGCCTAGTCAGGCTATTCTTAGTTTCTTATTAGTGAGCAAAAGTAAATCTTGTGATTATAGGTTATTTTAATTTTCTTTTTACTTCACTTTCTATAATAATTCTAATTAACATATATCATGTAGGGCTTCTTATGTGCTGGACAATGTAAAAGATGATTTATAAACTAAAATTTTTTTTTTTTTTACTTATTTACTTTTTTAGATTTTTTTTTATTTATTCATTTTTATTAGAGAGAGAGGGGAGAGAGAGAGAGGGAGAGATAGAGAGAGAACAGGGGGAGGAGCAGGAAGCATCAACTCCCATATGTGCCTTGACCAGGCAAGCCCAGGGTTTTGAACCGGCGACCTCAGCATTCCAGGTCGACACTTTATCCACTGCGCCACCACAGGTCAGGCTAAAATTTTTTTTAAAAGATGATTTATATGTACATTGGTACCTTGAGATATGAATTTAATTCATTCTGTAACTGAGCTCATAAGTCAGTCAACTCGTATATCAAACTGCCAATACTGGACTCATGCACCAATGCACCAACTAGCAGCAGCTTCCCAAATTATGACTTGTATCTCGAAATTTCGCTTGGATCTTGAGTAAAAATACAGACCGAGTCACAGCTCGTATCTTAAAAAATTTGTATGTTGGTCTGTTTGTATCTTAAGGTATCACTGTATTAATTAATTTAATTTTTGCAACCACCCTGGGAGGCAGAAACAATTATTACATTTAAAATGAGGAGAATAGCTCTGCCTGGGTAGCTCAGTTGGTCAGAGCAGCATTTTTCAATCGCAGGTCTGCAGCCCAATGCCAGTCTACCAGAAATTTTGTGCTAATCTGCAAAAGAGTTAACCACTCTAACACTGAGTGAAGATTACAGACCCAAAGAACTTAGTCCAATTTGCGTATGCTCAGGGTGATTGGCACTTATCAGCCTATATCATTGATGAAAATATTATTGAGGTAGTGTAAGGCCAGTGGCTGCTGCCGCCATGGCCATGCACATTCAGATTCACATTGGATTTGGGCAAATGGTAAAGAAACAGTGGAGCCTGACCAGGGAGTGGCGAGTGGATAGAGCATTGGACTGGGATGTGGAGAACCCAGGTTCGAGACCCCGAGGTCACCAGCTTGAGCGCGGGCTCATCTGGTTTGAACAAAAAGCTCACTAGCTTGGACCCAAGGTCACTGGCTCGAGCAAGGGGTTACTCGGTCTGCTGAAGGCCTGTGGTCAAGGCACATATAAGAAAGCAATCAATGAACAACTAAGATGATGCAACAAAAAAACTGATGATTGATACTTCTCATTTCTCTCTGTTCCCGTCTCTCTGTTCCTATCTATCCCTCTCTCTGATTCTATCTCTGTCCCTAAGGCAGACAAGCAAACAGGCAGGGAAGACCACTTTCTTTTCTCACTCTGGACTCTCCCAGACTCATAGGCCCCCACAAGCAAAACAGCACTCCCTAGCCAAACGGCCTGAGCCAAAAATCTCAGGGCTTCCATGCCCTGCAACTCTCTCTCTCTCTCTCTCTCTCTCTCTCTCTCTGGGTTCTCAGGCAAAACAGGCTGGGGGAAAGAAAACCCTTCTCCAGAAAACAGTAGCAAAGAATCTCCCCTCCCAATCAGGAAAGCAATCTGAAATTTGCAATCTGCCGCCCTGAGGGCAAGCATTCACCTTACATAGACTATACACACATGACACTGCCCCAATACAAGTAGCAAACTTAAAAAACATTTGTTTATCCAACATTCCACCCCCTTTCCTCACTTCACAGTCCACACTACAGGTATCCCTGTGCTAGGAATGAGGTACATTATATAAATAAACTATAGTAACAGCACAAGTTATACAATTGCAACAATTGTAGAGGTGCCCTTTATAATGTCTTTCTGAGCACTCTACCCAAGGGACAAACTGGAGGCCTGTAAAGCCAGTAGCCACGGCCACTATCACAGCCACCTGGCCAGTGCAGATTCTCATTTGATTCAGACAGACGGTAATGAAACAATGGAGCCAAAAACTGGTGGGCCTAGGATTAAAGCTAATGGTTGCCTGACCAGGCAGTGGCGCAATGGATAGAGCATCGGACTGGGATGTGGAGGACCCAGGTTCGAGATGCTGAAGTTGCCAGCTTGAGCATGGGCTCATCTGGTTTGAGCAAAAGCTCACCAGCTTGGACCCAAGGTTGCTGGCTCGAGCAAGGGGATAATCAGTCTGCTGAAGGCCCACGGTCAAGGCACATATGAGAAAGCAATCAATGAACAACTAAGGTGTCACAACAAAAAACTGATGATTGATGCTTCTCATCTCTCTCCGTTCCTGTCTGTCTGTCCCTATCTATCCCTCTCTCTGACTCTCTGTCTCTTTAAAAAAAAAAAAAAGCTAATGGCTCACCAGTTCTTGGCTCCATTGTATCATTACCGTCTGTCTGAATCAAATGAGAACCTGCATTGGCCAGGCAGCGGCTGTGATGGTGGCTGTGGCTACTGGTCTTACATCCATCTAACAAGGGAGCCAGTACCCCTCTCTGGTTGTAGTCCAAGAGTTGGTCCACGATAGAGAGCCCAGCTAACTGCAAATCACCAAGATAAACGCCCATTACAGGCAACTAGGTTCACATTGAGGCCTCAGGCCTCCTCTCCCATCCCTACCATCATGATTTGTAAATGCATGACTTGCCTCAGCCATCACAGCAGCTCTGAAGATGCTGCTCCAAGCTGGAGCATGTGGCAACAGTGGCCAACCTCTCCACCTCTGTTCCAGAGAGCATGATGCCATCCACCCCTTTGTCCCACAATTACAGCAAGCCTACCAGGGGCTCAGTAGGTACTCTCTGCTGCTGAGTTTTTACCTTCTGGATGACCACTGGCCAAGCTCTGAGTGTGTGGACAGCAGTTTTTCAGCCTGAGCCTCCTCTTCCTCAGAAGAGGAGCTGGAAACAACTGCTCCTGCCGACTCAGAGCCACTCTGCCGGCACAGCTCCATCTTAAGCTCCTGCAGCTGCTGGCTCTCTGCCTGAAGCTGAACCCACAGTTCCTCCAACAACTGCGGCTGCCAACATTCAACTTCCAGGTCAAACTGCCAACTTGTGAACCCATTCGGCCTCCTTCTCCAGAGACCTTTCCAGTTCTAGGCACCATACCTGCAGTTCTCGGATCTGCAGCTCTTTTTCCCCGTGGCCATTCCAGCTCATTCCATTGCTGCCACTCGGTTTGCAGTTCATTCTGGAGCTCTCGAACTCGGCTCTTGGTTTCCTCTTGCAAGGCTGTAAAAAAAAAGAGCCAGCCAACAGTCCCCAAAATGAGAGCCATGGGGAACCATATGCTGGAGAGCAATGACCACTCCTCTACCCCACCCCTCAAGGGTGGTGGAGGCTCTATACCAATCTGATCTGAATCCTGCTGGCTCTGTCAGATGTATGACCAGTGACCGTGGCCATGGCCATGGCCATGGCCATACAGGTTCTTATGAGATTTGGGCAGACGGTAAAAGTACTGTGGAACCAGAAAATGGTGGGCCATTTCGTTTATTAAAGTCTCGTAATGGCAGATGAGCAAACAGGCAGGGAAGATCGCTTTCCTTTATCTCAGGGCTCCCAGTCCCCTCAGCACTCTGGACTCAGCCCATTGCATAGGCCCCCAACAGCCTTAGCAGAGATCCCCAGCAAAACAGGCCCAGGCCAAAATTTCAGGCCTCACATTCCCCTCAGTACTCCTTCTCTCCCTCTGGATTCTCCAACAAAACTGGCTTGGGGGGGGGGGGCACCTTCTCCAGCAAACAATAGCAAAGAATCGCCCCTCCCAAGCAGCAAGGCAATCCGTGATTTGCAATCTCCCATCCTGAGGGCTAGCAACCTCAGCCTTCCACAGGCTATACACACATGGCACTGCCCCAGTTCAAACTAGCAAACTTAAAAAACATTTGTTTACCTTGCAGGTAGTCTTAGATGTCTTTGGAATTTATAGGCTTCTTCAACAAACCTTTGCATCATGCAGAGCATTTTCAAATCATGCACAATACATTCAGACAAACTTATATAATATTCAATGCATCGTACTCATGGAGTTTGGAAATCAAGCAGCAGCCTGTATCATTTTGCACTGTTATGTGCAGTGAAATAAAATTTTTTCTGTTGTATGTTTCTGCTTCTAGCTGGCTAAGTCACCAGTTTCCAAGTATAAAAAAGTTGAAAATAGTGGGTTAGAGCATCACTGAGCAATCTCTATTCAAGGCACATACAAGAGTCAACCAATGAATTCATCAATATATAGAACAGCAAATCAATGTTTCTCTCTCTTTCTCTCTCAAATATCAATAAAAAATAATGAGGAAGCCTGACCTGCGGTTGTGCAGTGGATAAAGCATCAACCTGGAACACGGAGGTAGCTGGTTCAAAACCCTGGGCTTGCCTGGTCAAGGCACATATGGGAGTTGATACTCCTGTTCCTTCCCCCTTCTCGCTCTCTCCCTCATACCCTAAAATGAATAAATAAAATCTCTTTAAAAATTTTTTAAAAATACAAAAACGATGATGAAACTGGCATTCTCCCTCTGGGAATGCTATGCCTTTCTTTCCTCTGAGGTATGTATCTCCTAAACTTTGAGGGGTCCCCACGAGATTTGCAACCAGGCTAGCAATGGGCAGTGACAGCTCATCCTGGGCTAACCCCCTGAAAGTGTCTCCAAGGCTCCTTTTCTCTGACTTTCCAGTGGGCCAAAGCAGCCCTTCCTAGGCTCTCTCCTGTTGCTTCTTCTATCCTACGCCATGTCTTGTTTCACTGTCCCCAACTTTAATAAACATACTCTCAAAATCACCTGTGTTAGAATCCATTGGAGTCCGAAAAGACCAGTGTAACAGGTTTTACTGAAAGGAAGAAGGGAACCCTGCCAGACAGACTCGGAAGGGAGAGTCGCCCTAGGATGTGCTTTTTTAAGGATTAGGGGAGGGGGAGTAGGAAGAACTGTGGGGCATTTAGCTGATTGGCTGCTGGACAAAGGATGGTCCTTTATGGAAGTTTGAGTATGTTTAACTTCTAGCAGTTTTCAATCATCCAGGACTTCTTGGCTTGTGACGTCAGACAGTCCTTTGTGGTTGGTCATCTGCTGTGAGCCCTGAAACGACACTTACTGGCAGGGTTAAAGAAATGAAACTAAGATTCCCTACTATTTGAGAGATATATATGGAGAGAGAGAGAGAGAGAGAGAGAGAGAGAGAGAGAGAGAGAGAGAGAGGAAAGAGAGAGAGGAAAGAGAGTGGTTCCTAGAGAGGCCTCAGGGAAAAGGGATGGAGGTCATTATCTTCTGTAACTTCTTCCTGCTGAGTAGGGGCAGTGAGGGGTTATGGCCTCTCTAAGGATTACTCTCAGTGAGAGGTAGAGAGATGCAGTGATGGCTTCTTGTCAGGTAGGGTTGTATTTATAGGGTTTCATATTTTTCTGTTTTGCGAGGGCAGGTTTCAGGGTTGGTGTGTAGGGTTAGGTAGATTTTTCCAATTTTCTGATTGGCGAAGGTCTGCATGCGCTTCTGTAAGAAACTAGTGAACAAATGTAAGAAGTAGGGTCCAAAAGTTAGAAAAATAAAAAGGAGAGTGAGTGGACAAATAAAAGGCAATAGTCAAGACACTCAGTTTGGCCTGACCAGGCAGTGGCACAGTGGATAGAGTGTTGGACTGGGATACGGAAGACCCAGGTTCGAGACCCCGAGGTCGCCAGCTTGAGCGCGGGCTCATCTGGTTTGAGCGAAAGCTCACCAGCTTGGGCCCAAGGTCACTGGCTCAAGCAAGGGGTTACTCAGTCTGCTGAAGGCCCACGGTCAAGGCACATATGAGAAAGCAATCAATGAACAACTAAGGTGTCGCAATGAAAAAAACTGGTGATTGATGCTTCTCATCTCTCTCCGTTCCTGTCTGTCTGTCCCTATCTATCCCTCTCTCTGACTTTCTCTCTGTCTCTGTAAAAAAAAAAAAAAGACACCCAGTTTGTGCAAAACCACTAATTCCATGACTCAGTTTTGTTTTGTTTTTTACGAATTCACTGGGCTTCAGAGAGAGAGAGAGAGTAAGACGGGGCAGAGGCCAGTCCCCCTGCCCCTATACCTATTTTTATAGAAATTCTTAAAGCAACAAGAAGAGGAATTACCTGTATAGCTCGTTTGGTCCTTAGATTGACGAGTAGTGTACTAGGAACTGGAAGAGGCTCATGGGGTGGGATTAGGTTGATATTTGGGGGGAGATAGATTAGGGTACAGGTTTCTGTCCAATTAGTAGGGAGACACATATAGGTGTTGGCCCCACACAAGTAAAGCCCCTGATTGGGTGAGGCAGGATGAGAGGTGAATAGAGAATTGATGGACAAGGGGTTGATTTCGTCCGTCCGACTCTGAACTACAGATGGTCAAGGTGGAGGAAAGTGCAGCCCCAACCGGAGGCGGGGGAGACATAGTTAGAGGCCTGCTTTGAGCATTGCAACTGTGTGGTAGGGGTAGCGAGCCAGGGATATATCTCTGTGGTGGGATAGGAGCATTATGTTGTGAAGCTGTAAGAATAGTGAATCGAACAGGATTAGAAAATAATTCGTTTGTTTTTGGAGAAACTTGATAGTTGACTTGATGATTGTGATGGTTTTTGGGAAATTGGATAGTTATTGTGGTGCTGTACAGGTTAGAAGGGAGGTGACCCATTGGGATAGTGCCTTGAGCAGTAAAGCATAAAGGGGCAGGTGAAAGCAGGGGAGTATTCAGGGTGACTAGTCCCTGAGCAGGGGGAATTTGGGGTTTTAATTATTTTTAATTTTGAAGAGTTTTATTAGAGGAGGAGATTTATTAAATATGCCGGCTACATATGGCTGACACGGGGCATCTGCAGGCCCGAATCGTGCAGTGCCAAAAATAGTTCAGGAGCTGTTTATATACCCTTGCTCACACACGGGGGAGAGCATGACATCATGGTATGAGCTGGCAACATTTGTTTAGGGGATACACAGAAACATTAAGACTCTTTTTTTTTTTTTTACAGTGACAGAGAAAGTCAGAGAGAGGAATAGATAGGGACAGACAGACAGGAATGGAGAGAGATGAGAAGCATCTATCATTAATTTTTGTTGTTTTGTTGTTGTTGTGACACCTTAGTTGTTCATTGACTGCCTTCTCATATGTGCCTTGACTGTGGGACTTCAGCAGACCAAGTAACCCCTTGTTCGAGCCAGCGACTTTGGGTCCAAGATGGTGAGCTTTTGCTCAAACCAGATGAGCCCACGCTCAAGCTGGCGACCTTGGGGTCTTGAACCTGGGTCCTTCGCATCCCAGTTCGATGCTCTATCCATTGCACCACCGCTCGGTCAGGTGACATTAAGACTCTTAAGGTAACACAATCAAAGGTGTTTACAAATCTTTCAGGGTTCCTCTTCCCTCACTAGCCTAGAGGTATTTTACCCTTATGATTCCAGGGAGGGGGAGGAACTACAGTCAATGCAAGGTGGTATGTAAATGCTGCCTTTTATTGAAAGAAAAGAAGTTTTTAGGTTAACCTTCATTTTAGATTTGAAATTGAATGACCCATTGTTCTCACAAGCCAGAAAGTTCTACATTCTTCTCTTTCCCCTCTCTAATGGAGGGATGGGACAGGAAAGCCTGATAGGAAAGCCTGACCTTTCCTCCCAGAATATTAATATCAATTTTCAGTTTTTTGGTACTTTACAACATCCTCACTGGTTCTATTACCTAAGTCAAATCCTTGACTGAATTTACTGAAGAGTATGAGGCTGTTATCTAGGGATATTAACTTATAACATGTAACAGATATTTAACAGACAGGAACAAACCTTGCTATAAAATTAATTAAACATGGTACAAGACAATATTAAAGTAAGAGGACTAATCGCCGCAACCAATAGAATTGTTAGCTAGGGTGACTAATTAAACATTCTTTGAAAACCAGTTTTCTGACTGTTCAAATTCTTTTTTCTTTGTACAAACCTCCTATAACCTGCACAAACCTTCTACAACTTATATAAACCCTCAGCTTTCATGAACTTTCTTATAACTGGCATTCATAACAACTTGCTTTTTCCTTTTTTTCCCCAAAAGTATTTTCAGGCCCTGGCCAGTTGGCTCAGTGGTAGAGCAGTGGCCTGGCATGCAGGAGTCCTGGGTTTGATTCCCGGCCAAGGCACACAGGAGGAGCACCCATCTGCTTCTCCACCCCTCCCCCTCTCCTTCCTCTCTGTCTCTCTCTTCCCTTCCTGCAGCCAAGGCTCCATTGGAGCAAAGTTGGCCCGGGCTCTGAGGATGGCTCCAGGGCTTCTGCCTCAGGTGCTAGAATGGCCCTGGTTGCAACAAAGCAATGCCCCAGATGGGCAGAGCATCGCCCCCTGGTGGGCATACCAGGTGGATCCCGGTCAGGTGCATGCAGGAGTCTGTCTGATTGCCTCCTTGTTTCCAACTTCAGAAAAATACCCCAAAAAAAGTATTTCCATACCTTATACCTTCTATTATCAAAACCATACAATTCCTTTCTAGTCAGAATTCTTGAATTAAAAATCTTTAACCTTTAGTGACAATTAAGTTGACTTTCTTTTTATCCTAGTTTCCCTTTTCCCAAAGTCTGATTAAAAGAGTCCTTAGTTTCTTCATATATTTGCCATATGTAGACCAACCAGCTTCGGGTTTGTGGTTGGAGTAAGGCATGCCATTTTTCTACTTTAGCAGCAGTGGAAGTTGTCAGGATCACGGTGTGTGGACCTGTCCACGTGAAAGTCAGTCCTTGGTGATGTAATGCTGGAAGTGCCTCTTTGACAGTCTTTGAACAGTTTGCTGAGCAACTTGTAAATCCTGCAAGTACTTAAGGAAAGAGTGGTTTTATTTCTACACTTTGCAGCTAGAGTTTAAGTCCTAGTGACCACTGCTTCTACATGGAATTAGTAGCAGGTCCCAGCCTACAATAGGCATGGACATTGAGACAAGAGGAATAAAGGAGACACTATACATTAAATAAAGCAACAAAATCAGACTGTCAATACCCACAGTAGATATCTTTGAGGGACAAATAAAACTCAAATATTCAGGGAAGGCATAGTAGATGGCCCTTGTGTTCACAAGAAATGAGGTCAGTTTATCTCCTACTTGGAAGAACTACCTTAGGCTTGTGAACGATATCCTTGGGCCTTCAGTGGCAATTCCAAGCATGCTGGGCAAGGTAAGGTCACAGTTAGCTGGAGCAGGGCTAGAAGAGACTGAATCCTCCCTCTATGGAGCAAGGGGACAGCTTACCTTCTCATGTTCCTCTTTCCACAGCAAAGATGTGTCCCTTGGTGGGGCTGAAAAGCCTGGCAGACTTCAATTCAATGACCTTTCTTTCCACTCTTGAAGCAGGGCCCTGATGGAATCCTATGAAGCCCTTTAGGGCGCTGGAGCCTTTAAGAGCTTATGCCAAAAGCTGGTATTTCCTGACTTCTTTTGGGCCTTATTTGCCTTTTCTGTTACTCCCTTGGCCATTATAGACCTTAAAAGCCATGCTCAGCCTGACCGGGCAGTGGTGCAGTGGATAGAGCATTGGACTGGGATGCAGAGAACCCAGGTTTGAGGCCCTGAGGTCGCCAGCTTGAGTGAGGGCTCATCTGGTTTGAGTAAAAGCTCACCAGCCTGAGCCCAAGGTCACTGGCTTGAGCAAGGGGTTACTCGATCTGCTGAAGGTCCACGGTCAAGGCACGTATGAGAAGGCAAGCAATGAACAACTAAGGTGTTGCAATGTGCAACAAAAATTAATGATTGATGCTTCTCATCTCTCTGTTCCTGTCTGTCTGTCCCTGTCTATCCCTCTCTCTGACTCTCTCTCTCTCTCTCTGTCTCTATAAAAAAAAAAAAAGCCATGCTCAGAAGATCTCACTGAGGGGCTCGAGTAAAAGAGCAAATTCGGGAATCCAGTGTCTAAAGAAGCCTATTAGACTGAGGAAAGAAAGGATTTGATTTGTGGTGGTAGGTGGTTGGAGACTGTGGAGGGTCTGAGTTTGATCTAGGGTGAGACCTCAGGTGGTGGGGGTTAAGGCAATGCCCAGATGGACTATGGACTAAGAGTGAAGTTTAGCCTTAGCAGAGAAGACATGATATCCCTTCATGGCGAGGAAGTTAAGAAGGGTGGTGGTGTGTCTCCTTAAGGCAGGCAGGGAGGGGCTGCAGAGGAGTAGATTATTTACATATTGTGAGAGAGTACTAGTTTTGAGATTGCATGCTGCTAAATCCTGAGCTAGTGCCTGCCCAAACAGGTGTGGGCTGTTTCTGAAACCCTGGGGCAAGATAGTCCACGTAAGTTGCTGGGCTGCATTAGTGTCCAGGCCAGTCCAAGTAAAGGCAATCAGAAAGTAAGAGTCAGGGTGTAGAGAAATGGTAAAGAAGGCATTCTTGAGGTTTAGGACTGTGAAGTGAGTGGTGTCTGAAGGAATGTGTGACAGTAACCTGTAGAGATTAGGGATTACTGAATGGAGGGGAACTTCATCAATTAGGAGTAAGTCTTGTAGGAGGCGATAATCTCCTGAAGGTTTTTGAACAGGAAGGATGGGGGTATTGCAGGGAGAGTCTGTGGGGATGAGTAAGCCTTGATTTAAGAGGTGGGTAATTATTGATTTAAGGCCTTATAAACAGTCACAATTACACATTAAACAAAGATTTTACATATAAATTATAAATTAAGAAATTTAAATAAGTGCGCTTTACTTGTTTCAATTAAAATTATATTAGAGAGGGAGACCTGAAGATGGCAGCAGAGTAGGTGAATGCACAGACACCCAGCTCTCACCACCAAACTGGAATACAAATCAATTTAGGAAAAATCAGCATGAAAAACCAACTCTGGACTACAAGAACAGCTCTCAAAAACCAAGGAGCAAAGAAGAAGCCACATCAAACCTGGTAGGGAGTGCCTGAATCTCCCCTGCTTACAGGAATGGAGGGGGGGTGAGGCTGAGAGCCCAGAGGGGATCTCACCCTAGGGAAAAGAGCAGAAAATACTGCTCACAGCCACTTGCCTGGCGACCAGGGAGCGAGGTGTGTTGAAAAGACCAGCTTATCTCCCAAGTGGAAAGGAAAGAGAGAGGGACAGACTGTGAGGGGCTAAGGAATGGAAGAGACGACCTAAAAAAGCTGACTCATCCGTGCTGGAGGAGGCCATAGCTGGGGGAGGGACTGATCCTTCCCCACAAAACAGTACTGAATTGCTTCCAGATCAGAGATCTCCAGACATCTCTCCAGCTCCAATCAGTGCAACAAGACACAGCTGAAAACAAGAAGTGGGGAGGAGGGGCAGTAACTCAGGTCTCCATGGAGATCTAAGATACAACTCCCCCTACTGAAGCTGAGAAAACACCCAGCCCCCAGAGAGATTAGTTGGTGGCAGAGGCCTTCAGAGTCTCAGGTTACACCCACGCATTCCTGGATACAGTTTCAAGGAAGCCCCCTGCTGAGATCAGTAAACAAGACTATCACCTGTTAAGAAAACAAACATATCAAGACTTCAAAGCTGCCCAAATCCGAAAGTGGATTACAAAAAATAGCTGATACCAACCCAAGAAGACCTAGAAATAACACAACTGAAAACTGGAATCAGACAACACCAAGCCTAGACTCAACCAACTCTACAAACAAAACACAGAAAATGAGAAGACAAAAAAGTGCAATCCAAATGAAACCTTCAGGAGATTGAACTGAGTGATATGGAAATAATCAAACTTCCAGATGCGGAGTTCAAAATAATGATTGTAAGGATGCTTAGGGATCTTAGAACAACAATGGATGGTCATTATGAACACCTAAATAAAGAAATAGCAAGTATAAAAAAGAATCAGTCGGAGATGACAAATACAATATCAGAAATAAAGACCACAATGGAAGGAATTAAAAACAGGATAGAGAGAGCTAAGGATTGAATCAGCGAGTTGGAGGACAACTGGATTAAAGGCATGAAAGCAGAGAAGAAAAAAGAAAGGAGACTCAAAAAGTCTGAGGAAACTCTTAGAGAGCTCTGTGACAACATGAAGAGAAATAAACTTCCACATCATAGGGGTTCCTGAAGAAGAAGAAAAAGAACAAGGGATAGAGACTTTGTTTAATCATATCATAGCTGAAAACTTCCCTCAATTAATGCAGGAGAAACTCTCACAAGTTCAAGAAGCACAGAGGACTCTATTAAAGAGAAACCCAAAGAAACCTACACCAAGACACATCATAATTAAAATACCAAAGCTAAGTGATAAAGAGAAAATATTAAAAGCTGCAAGAGAAAGAAAAGCTATCACCTACAAAGGAGCCCCCATAAGGATGACATCTGACTTCTCAACAGAAACACTTGAGGCCAGAAGGGAATGGCAAGAAATATTCAAAGTAATGCAGAACAAGAACCTACAACCAAGACTACTTTATCCAGCAAGGCTATCGTTTAAAAATCGAAGGAGAAATAAAAAGCTTCCCAGACAAAAAACAACTCAAGAAATTCATTACAACCAAACCAATGCTGCAGGAAATGTTAAGGGGCCTGTTGTAAACAGATCAAAGTGGGAAAAAATATAGCAAAAAAGGAATACAGCTTTAAAGAATAAAATGGCAATAAACAACTACATATCAATAATAACCTTAAATGTAAATGGATTAAATGACCCAATTAAAAGACATAGGGTAGCTGCATGGATAAGAAAACAGGACCTGTACATATGCTGTCTACAAGAGACACACCTTAAAACAAAAGATACACATAGATTGAAGGTAAAAGGATGGAAAAAAACATTTCATGCAAATGGAAATGAAAAAAAAGCTGGGGTAGCAATACTTATATCAGACAAATTGGACTTTAAAACAAAGGATATAGTAAGAGATAAAGAAGGCCACTACATAATGATAAAGGGAGTAATCCAACAGGAAGATATAACTATTATAAATATCTATGCACCTAATATAGGAGCACCTAAATATATAAAGCAGACTTTGATGGATTTAAAGGGCGAGATCAACAGCAATACTATAATAGTAGGGGGTTTCAATACCCCTCTAACATCACTAGATAGATCCTCAAGAAAGAAAATTAACAAAGAAACAGCAGACTTATTGGACACACTAGATCAACTCGATTTAATAGATATCTTCAGAACCTTTCACCCTAAAGCAGCAGAATATATATTCTTTTCAAGTGCTCATGGTACATTCTCTAGGATAGACCACATGTTAGGACACAAAAGTGCTCTCAACAAATTTAAGAAGATTGAAATCATATCGAGCACTTTCTCCGATCACAATGGCATGAAACTAGAAATGAACCACAACAGAAAAGCTCAAAAATTCTCAAATACATAGAAACTAAATAGCAGGTTGTTAAATAATGAATGGATTAAGAATGAGATCAAAGAAGAAATAAAAAAATTCTTAGAAACGAATGACAATGAGCATACAACAACTCAAAATTTATGGGATACAGCAAAAGCAGTACTGAGAGGGATGTTCATAGCACTCCAGGCACACTTTAATAAGCTAGAAAAAGCTCAAATAAACAACCTAACCCTGCATCTAAAAGAACTAGAAAAAGAACAGCAAATAAAGCCCAAATGTAGTAGAAGGAAGGAAATAATAAAGATCAGAGCAGAAATAAATGACACAGAGGCTAAAGAAACAATACAGAGGATCAATAAAACTAGGACCTGGTTCTTTGAAAAGGTAAACAAGATTGATGAACCTGTCTGACCTGTGGTGGCGCAGTGGATAAAGCGTCGACCTGGAATGCTGAGGTTGCTGGTTCAAAACCCTGGGCCTGCCTGGTCAAGGCACATATGGGAGTTGATGCTTCCTGCTCCTCCCCCCCTTCTCTCTCTCTCTCTCCTCTAAAATGAATAAATAAATAAATAAAAATTTAAAAAAAAGATTGATGAACCTTTAACTAGAATCACTAAGAAAAAGAGAGAGAGGACTCAAATAAATAAAATTAGAAATGAGAGTGGAGAAATAACAACTGACACAACAGAAATACAAAATATTGTAAGAAAATACTATGAAGAACTGTATACCAAAAAACTAGACAACCTAGATGAAATTAACAAATTCCTTGAAACATACAATCTTCCAAAAATCAATCTGGAATAATCAGAAAACCTAAACAGATCGATTACAACAAATGAGATTGAAACAGTTATCAAAAAACTCCCAACAAAGAAAGGTCTGGAGCCTGATGGCTTCACAACTGAATTCTACCAAATATTCAAAGAAGAACTAATGCCTATCCTTCTCAAACTATTTCAAAAAATTCAAGAGGAAGGAAGACTTCCAAGCTCCTTTTATGAGGCGAGCATAATTCTGATTCCAAAACCAGGCAAAGACAACGCAAAGAAAGAAAATTATAGGCCAATATCTCTGATGAATATAGATGCTAAAATCCTCAACAAAATATTAGCAAACCGGATTCAACAATATATGAAAAAAATCATACACCATGATCAAGTGGGATTTATTCTGGGGAGGCAAGGCTGGTACAATATTTGTAAATCAATCAATGTGATTCATCACATAAACAAAAAGGAGAAAAACCATATGGTAATTTCAATAGATGCAGAAAAAGCATTTGATAAAATTCAGCACCCATTCATGAGCAAAACTCTCAGCAAAGTGGGAATACAGGGAACATACCTCAACATGATAAAAGCTATCTATGAGAAACCCACAGCCAACATTATACTCAATGGGCAAAAATGAAAAGCAATCCCCTTAAGATCAGGAACAAGGCAGGGGTGCCCCCTTTCACCACTCTTATTTAACATAGTCCTGGAAGTCCTAGCCACAGCAATCAGACAAGAAGAAGAAATAAAAGGCATTCAAGTTGGAAAAGAAGAAGTAAAACTATCATTATTTGCAGATGATATAATATTGTTTATAGAAAACCCTAAAGTCTCAGTCAAAAAACTACTGGACCTGATAAATGAATTCAGCAAAGTGGCAGGATATAAAATCAATACTCAGAAATCAGAGGCATTTTTATACGCCAACAATGAACAGTCAGAAAGAGAAATTAAGGAAACAATCCCCTTCACTATTACAACCAAAAAAATAAAGTACCTAGGAATAAACTTAACCAAGGAGACTAAAGACTTATACTTGGAAAATTACAAAGCATTGATAAAAGAAATCAAGGAAGATACAAACAAGTGGAAGCATATACTGTGCTCATGGTTAGGAAGAATAAACATCATTAAAATGTCTATATTAGCCTGACCAGGTGGTGGCACAGTGAATAGAGCGTCGGACTGGGATGCGGAAGGACCCAGGTTCGAGACCCTGAGGTCGCCAGCTTGAGCGCGGGCTCATCTGACTTGAGCAAAGAGCTCACCAGCTTAGACCCAAGGTCGCTGGCTCCAGCAAGGGGTTACTCAGTCTGCTGAAGGCCCACGGTCAAGGCACATGTGAGAAAGCAATCAATGAACAACTAAGAAGTCGCAACACGCAACGAGAAACTGATGATTGATGCTTCTCATCTCTCTCCATTCCTGTCTGTCTGTCCCAGTCTATCTCTGCCTCTGTAAAAAAAAAAAAAAAAAAAAAAAAAAAAGTCTATATTACCCAAAGCAATCTATAAATTCAACGCAATACCAATTAAAATACCAATGACGTACTTCAAAGATATAGATCACATATTACAAAAATTTATATGGAACCAAAAAAGAACACAAATAGCCTCAGCAATCTTAAAAAAGAAGAATAAAGTGGGAGGTATCACACTTCCTGATATCAAGTTATACTACAAGGCCATTGTACTCAAAACAGCCTGGTACTGGCATAAGAACAGGCATATAGATCAATGGAACAGAACAAAGAACCCAGAAATAAACCCAAAGCTCTATGGACAACTGATATTTGACAAAGGAGATAAGGAAATACAATGGAGTAAAGACAGCCTCTTTAACAAATGGTGTTGGGAAAATTGGACAACTACCTGAAAAAAAATGAAACTAGATCACCAGCTTACACCACTCACAAAAATAAACTCAAAATATATAAAAGACTTAAATGTAGGCCGTGAAACCATAAGCATCTTAGAAGAAAACATAGGCAGTAAGCTCTCCAACATCTCTCGGAGCAATATATTTGCTGATTTATCTCCACGGGGAAGTGAAATAAAAGACAGGATAAACAAACAGGACTATATCAAACTACAAAGCTTGGGCCCTGGCCGGTTGGCTCAGCGGTAGAGCGTCGGCCTAGCGTGCGGAGGACCCGGGTTCGATTCCCGGCCAGGGCACACAGGAGAAGCGCCCATTTGCTTCTCCACCCCTCTGCCGCGCTTTCCCTCTCTGTCTCTCTCTTCCCCTCCCGCAGCCAAGGCTCCATTGGAGCAAAGATGGCCCGGGCGCTGGGGATGGCTCTGTGGCCTCTGCCCCAGGCGCTAGAGTGGCTCTGGTCGCAACATGGCGATGCCCAGGATGGGCAGAGCATCGCCCCCTGGTGGGCAGAGCATCGCCCCTGGTGGGCGTGCCGGGTGGATCCCGGTCGGGCACATGCGGGAGTCTGTCTGACTGTCTCTCCCTGTTTCCAGCTTCAGAAAAATGAAAAAAAAAAAAAAAAAAGCTTTTGCACAGCTAAAGACAATAAGAACAGAATAAAAAGACAAACTGCACAATGGGAGAACATATTTGACAATACGTCTGATAAGGGGTTAATAACCAAAATTTATAAAGAACTTGTAAATCTCAACACCAGGAAGACAAACAATCCAATCCAAAAATGGGCAAAAGAGATGAATAGACACTTCTCCAAAGAGGACATACAGATGGCCAATAGGCATATGAAAAAATGCTCAACATCACTAATCTTTAGAGAAATGCAAATTAAAACCACAATGAGATATCTCTTCACACCAGCCAGAATGGCGCTCATCAACAAAACAACACAGAATAAGTGCTGGCGAGGATGTGGAGAAAAGGGAACCCTCCTGCACTGCTGGTGGGAATGCAGACTGGTGCAGCCACTGTGGAAAACAGTATGGAGATTCCTCAAAAACCTGAAAATCGAACTGCCTTTTCACCCAGCTATCCCACTTTTAAGAATATACCCCAAGAACACCATAGAACGGCTCCAAAAGGAGAAATGCACCCCCATGTTTGTGGCAGCATTGTTCACAATAGCAAAGATCTGGAAACAGCTCAAGTGTCCATCAGAGGACGAGTGGATTAAAAAGCTTTGGTACATATGTACTATGGAATACTACTCAGCCATAAGAAATGATGACATCGGATCATTTACAATAACATGGATGGACCTTGATAACATTATATGGAGTGAAATAAGTAAATCAGAAAAAACTAAGAACTATATGAATCCATATATAGATGGGACATAAAAATGAGACTCAGAGACATGAACAAGAATGTGATGGCAATGGGTGTGGGGGTGGGGGGAGGGGGGATGGGGCGAGGAAGGAGAGAGGGGGTGGGGGAGGGGAGGGGCACAAAGAAAACCAGATAGAAGGTGACAGAAGACAATTTGACTTTGGGTGAGGGGTATACAGCACAATCAAATGTCAAAATAATCTGGAGATGTTTTCTCTCAACATATGTACCCTGATTTATCAATGTCACTGCATTAAATTTAATAATAATAGTTAAAAAATACAAAAAATAATAATAATGTTAAAAATAGAAAAAAAATTATATTAGAGATATTTTCTGACAAACAACGAGACGAAACAGATTACTTACTCACACAGCTTAATAGACAACTCTTTTTAAGCTTTTCCAGATGGCAGGGAGTTGTCAGCATAGAGGGGAGGAAGAGAGCAGACGGATGGACAGCATGAACAGCTGGATGGAAAGAAGGAGGGTCAGGATCTGCAGCAGGAGGAGGAGGAGGAGGAGGTTGAAGTGCTGGTGGTGGCACCACATGGTCAGAGGAGTCAAAAAGATTAGAGCTTTGAGGTGAAGGGGAGTGGAAGGCACAGTCGCAGTCTCTGAGGAGGGGAAGGGAGTCAAAGAGGAGAAAGGCAGAGCCATAGTTTGTAAGGAAGGGGAGGGGTCGAAGAAGAGAAAGGTATTTACAAGTGAATGAAAAACAGGATTCAGGAAGGGAGAGGCTTTCTGGAGGGAAGAGACGGCACAGGGACCAGAGAAGGGTCCGGAGAGAGGGGTGCCCTCAGGGGTCAGGCAGGAGTGAGAGAGAGTTGGGAGTCCACAGAGAAGGAAAGATTAGGAGCAGAGGTTTTAAGTGAGGTTTCTCTGGCCAAACATTTTTGCATGTAGAACAGGCAGCCCAGAGATTAAGGATGGGAACGAAGGTAGGAGAAAGCCTGTACCTAAGGAATTTCTGAGACCTTCCCAGTCCGGTGGCAGAAATTATCTAGGTCCCTGAGGATGTTAATATCAAAAGTTCCATTTTTGGGCCAGTGGGAGCTATTATCTAGTCTGTACTGAGGCCATGCCATGTTACAGAAGAATATTAATTTTTTTGGTTTGAAATCTGAGAGACTGAGTTTGGTGAGGTTTTTGGGTTTTTTTTGTATTTTTCTGAAGTTGGAAACGGGGAGGCAGTGAAACTCCCACATGCGCCCGGCTGGGATCCACCCGGCATGCCCACCAGGGGGCGATGCTCTACCTATCTGGGCCGTCACTCTGTTGCAACCAGAGCCATTCTAGCGCCTGAGGCAGAGGCCACAGAGCCATCCTTAGCACTGGGGCCAACTTTGTTCCAATGGAGCCTTGGCTTCGGGAGGGGAAGAGAGAGATAGAGAGGGGGAGGGGTGGAGAAGCAGATGGGCACTTCTCCTGTGTGCCCTGGCCAGGAATCGAACTCGGGACTCCTGCACCCCAGGCCAATGCTTTACCACTGAGCCAACCGGTCATGGCTTCGTGAGGTTTTTTTCTTTTTTTTCTTTTTTAAAGATTTTATTTATTCATTTTAGAGAGAGGGGACGAGAAAGAGAAGGTGGGGAGGAGCAGAAAGCATCAACTCCCATACGTGCCTTGACCAGGCAAGCCCAGGGGTTTTGAACTGGCAACCTCATTGTTCCATGTCAACGCTTTTACACACTGCGCCACCGCAGGTCAGGCTCGGTGAGGTGTTTTGTTTTTTTTTTTAATCTTTCTGAAGCTGGAAACGGGGAGAGACAGTCAGACAGACTCCCGCATGCGCCCCACTGGGATCCACCCAGCATGCCCACCAGGGGGCGATGCTCTGCCCCTCAGGGGCGTCGCTCTGCCGTGACCAGAGCCACTCTAGCGCCTGGGGAAGAGGCCAAGGAGCCATCCCCAGCGCCCGGGCCATCCTTGCTCCAATGGAGTCTCGCTGCGGGAGGGGAAGAGAGAGTCAGAGAGGAAGGAGAGGGGAAGGGGTGGAGAAGCAGATGGGCATTTCTCCTGTGTGCCCTGGCCGGAATTGAACCCGTTGGTGAGGTTTTTTAAGAGGCATCCCAAAGGAGTAGTTTCTGAGGGTCGGGACTGGGAGGAGTCCATTGTGGGCAGAGAATAGAGAAAGAGAAGAGCGTCCTCTGACTCTTTCAACTATTCTTTATATCTGTACGTGGAAAATGAGAAGGCTGATCGTCTCCGGAACCTCGCTTTCAAAAGAGAGAGGAGCAACCTGGCTAGGTGCCTAGACTTTCAGGAAAGTCCGGTTACAGGCTGCCCGGAGTAGAGACCTCCCAATTAGCGACCCCGAAAGGAGAGAGAATGTGGGTAAGGGACGAGTAGGAGCCTGCCGAAGGTGGGAAAGAGCAGAAATTCCTTACCTTCTGGTCCAGCAGGAGGGTTCTAGATAGGGTAGCCGGCCAATCAACTTACGTTCACATAGCCAAACAGAATCAGGGAGTAAGTCCGGGACAAGCTGCCGCTGCCCCCTGCTTCCCTGGTAGTGAGTTTGGCTGGTGGAAGGGATCGTCCAGGTGTCCAGTACCCTGTCCCGGGTTTCGGCACCAAATGTTAGAATCCATCAGAGTCCAAAAAGACCAGTGTAACAGGCTTTAAGAAGAAAGGAACCCTGCCGGGCTGACTCAGAAGGGAGAGTTGCGCCAGGCACAGCCTAGGAAGTGCTTTTTTAAGGGTTAGGGGAGGGGGAGTGGGAAGGGTTGTGGGGCATTTAGCCAATTGGCTGCTGGACAAAGGATGATCATTTATGGAAGTTTGAGTATGTTTAACTTCTAGCAGTTTTTAATCATCCAGGACTTCTCAGCTTGTGACGTCAGACAGTCCTTTGTGGTTGGTCATCTGCTGCGAGCCCTGAAACGACACTTACTGGCTGGGTTAAAGAAATGAAACCTAAGAACCTGTATTCATGTTGTGAAATCTTTCCTGAACAAAGTCAAGAACCCACAAACTACAGGCTAGAAGGAGGCTGGAAGGCCAGTGGCTGGTGCTATGGCTGTGCAGGTTCTCAATGGACTTGGGCAGACGGTAAAGGAAAATGGTAGGTCATTCCATTTATTAAAGTTTTGTAATGGCGGACGAGCAAACAGGCAGGGAAGACTGCTTCCCTTTCTCTCTCAGGGGGTGAACTAAAGGACAAGGAATAGGCTGACCCTTTTTGTGTGTGTGACAGAGAGAGAGAGAGAGAGAGAGAGAGAGAAAGAGACAGAGAGAGGGACAGATAGGAACAGACAGACAGGAAGGGAGAGAGATGAGAAGCATCAATTTTTCATTGTAACACTTCAGTTGTTCATTGATTGCTTTCTCATATGTGCTACAGCAGACTGAGTGAACCCTTGCTCAAGCCAGAGACCTTCCGATTAAGCTGGTAAGCTGTGCTCAAACCAGATGAGCCTGTGCTCAAGCTGGCAACCTTGAGGTTTCAAATGTGGATCCTCTGCATCCCTGTCCAACACTCTATCCATTGTTCCACTGCCTGGTCAGGCCAGGCTGACTTCTAATCTCTTTTCTGAGAGCCTAAACATTTTCTGTTGAGAATCTTATCCTGCTGTTTTGCTGTTTCCAGAACGCACTGTTTCCAGTATTGGGTCAGAGAGGCCCCTGGACTCTCATCTGCTCAAGGCTTTAGCCCTAGGGTGCCTTGTTGTCTCTAATTTTTATCCTAACTCTGCATATTTTCGTTGCTTATTCCTACATACTAGGACATTGAATATATTTCCATGTGTTGGTATTCACAACTGGTTCTATTCAATAGCACTATACAGGGCAGTCTGGGAGAGTTTCTTTTCCTACCACAGAACTAAAGTGGCCCTGTGGCTGTGGCTGTCATGTAGAATGATGTGGTATGCAGCTTGTGGATATTTGTGCAGGAAGGCAAGTCCCTTAAGGGCACCTTCTTTCTGTTTGCCTTAATATACACACTGGGCTTGTTATTTGAATCTTAAGACATGATAGGCCACAATACAGTTTAAAAAGAAAAAAAAAAAAGATAAGGAAACTAAAGGTCAAATAATTTGCCCAATGTCACAGAACTTGAATTTGAGCTCTGGATATATCATTATGAAATCCATAATCCTAACTGTTAAGTTATACAGCTTCTTTTTTTTTTTTTTTTTTTTTTTTTTGCATTTTTCTGAAGCTGGAAACAGGGAGAGACAGTCAGACAGACTCCCGCATGCGCCCGACCGGGATCCAACCGGCACGCCCACCAGGGGGCGATGCTCTGCCCATCCTGGGCGTCGCCATGTTGCGACCCTCCTGGGTGTCGCCATGTTGCGACCAGAGCCACTCTAGCGCCTGGGGCAGAGGCCACAGAGCCATCCCCAGCGCCCGGGCCATCTTTGCTCCAATGGAGCCTTGGCTGTGGGAGGGGAAGAGAGAGACAGAGAGGAAGGTGCGGTGGAGGGGTGGAGAAGCAAATGGGCGCTTCTCCTATGTGCCCTGGCCGGGAATCGAACCCGGGTCCTCCGCATGCTAGGCCGACGCTCTACCGCTGAGCCAACCGGCCAGGGCTATACAGCTTCTTGAAATGAAGGTGTTTTTTATGACTTTGGTTAAATTTGGATTTAAATCTTAGTTCTAGAAATCTTCTCAAGACTATACTTTCAGGGATCATTTCTATAGTTTATTAGAAATCTTCTCTATATATTCATATACATACCCTCAGAGACCTAGCTTTTCCCCTGGATAATCAGCAACCCCCAGGCAACAGAAGATAGTAGCCCTGACTTGACAAATCGTCATATGGTCTGGACCTCTGGCAGGCTAAAGATAATATCTTGACTTAAATTATGTTTCAATTCCTGAGCCCTGAAGTAGAACAACCCCTTGATTACTTTTCTATAAGAAGAGACAGAGGGAGCTGGAAAAGACGTCAGAGCTAAGGGTAATATCTCATTACCGTGCATCATTTCTCCGGCCAATCAGCTCCCAGCCACGACCCCTAACCTATCATGTTTTGTGATTTTCCTTACGTCATCTGTCACCTACACACCATTGCAGAGTTTGGCAGTGGTGGGATTCAGCCGGTTTGCACCAGTTTGGCAGAACCAATACCTAATTTTTTGTTGAGTTTGGTGAACTGGTCGTTAAAATGGCACTTGTAATCAGGTTTCTCTCTAAGGTGGGCACCTGGGCAGCCACCCAATGTGGAAATCACAAATTTACATTTCTTACTATTTTTTAATATTCATCCATGCAACAGTGTATTCTAAGCACCTATAGTAATGTTCATTCCGTCCATAGGTGAAAAAAATCATAAGTGAGGATGCCAATCAAGAAGCAATATGGAAATTTCTTAAATAACAGTTTTATTGTTTTTGTCAAATATTATTTAATATATATATATATATATTTTTTTTTTTTACAGAGACAGAGAGAGAGTCAGAGTGAGGGATAGACAGGGACAAACAGACAGGAACAGAGAGATGAGAAGCATCAATCATTAGTTTTTCGTTGTGCATTACGACACCTTAGTTGTTCATTGATTGCTTTCTCATATGTGCCTTGACCATGGGCCTTCAGTGGACCGAGTAACCCCTTGCTTGAGCCAAGGACCTTGGGTCCAAGCTGGTGAATTTTTGCTCAAACCAGATGAGCCCTCACTCAAGCTGGCGACCTCGGGGTCTCGAACCTGGGTCTTCCGCATCCCAGTCTGACGCTCTATCCACTGCGCCACCGCCTGGTCAGGCTTATTTAATATTTTTAATTAATATTTTAAAACTCTTTCTTATAACATAATCTAGTTTTGCATACCTCTTTTATTGTTCTTATTTAACTACCTTTTTTGCTTAAAACAGTCATTAGGGTGGAGAACTGGTTATTAAAATTATTTGAATCCCACCACTGGAGTTTGGGCTTTTGAGCTTTAGCTTCCCATTCTCTGGATGGTGCCATTCATAATAAAATAGCCAGTGTTTTTATACTGCAATTCTCAGTGTCTAGTGTTTGGCTTTGCTAGCGCCCAGTGGACAAACTGCTGTAAAACTCTAATTATAAAATCAGCATGTTAATTAATGTAATTTTTGTTTGGTTTTTTTGCAAGAGAGACAGACAGGAAGGGAGAGAGATAAGAAGCATCAACTCTTAGTTGCGGCTCCTTAGTTGTTCATTGATAGCTTTCTCATATGTGCCTTGACTGGGGGCTCCAGCTGAGCCAATGGCCCCTTGCTCAAGTCAGTGACCCTGGGCTCAAGTCAGTGACCTTGGGGTCACCTCATGGTCAAGCCCATAACCTGCTACTCAAGCTGGTGAGCCCACACTCAGTTTGGCGACCTCTGGGTTTGAACCTGGGTCCTCAGGTTTTGAACCTGGGTCTTCAGCATCCCAGGATGATGCTCTATCCATTGTTCCACCACCTGTTCAGTTAGTTAATGTAATTTTGTAAAGTTGTGTGTGTATTTTTTTTTTAGTTTAAAAAAATTTTTTTTTAATTTTATTTGTTGATTTTAGAGAAATATTGATTTGTTGTTCCACTTATTTATACATTCATTGGTTGATTCTTGTATGTGCCATGATGGAGATCGAACCCGCAACCTTGGTGTATTGGATGATGTTTTAACCAACTGAGCTACCTGGCCAGGGCTTTGTGTGAGTTTTCTAATAAAACCTTTGAAAGAAAATGGCAGTTGTACTCTAAGGGCGAGTAAGAGGATGTGGGGAAGAAGATGGGAAGATAGCGACAGAGTCTGAATTTCAGATGTTAGGGAGGAGAATGTGGCAGAGTTAAAGAGGAGATAAAAAGCAGTTTGAATTTTTCAGCCTAAGGCTAGAACAGAGAGGAGAAGGGCAGAAGTGTGTGTGTGTGGGGGGGGGGGGGGTAACTTGGGAATGACTTAGAGTCTTTGTCTAAACTTAACCAAACAGGCCCTGGCCAGTTAGCTCAGTCAGTTAAGAGCTTCATCCTGAAACAATAAGGTTGTGAGCACACACAAGGGCAACCAGGGAACCACTGAGTGGGAAAAAAAATGCTTCCCTTCCCCCTCCCTTCTCTCACCCTTCCTCTCTCTATCTCTCTAATATATAGTATTTTTTTTGTGTTCATGTGTATGACAGAGAGAGACAGAGAGAGGGAAGATAGGGACAGACAGACAGGAAGGGAGAGAGATGAAAAGCATCAATCCTTCATTGCAGCACTATAGTAGTTCATTGATTACTTTCTCATATGTGCCTTGACAGGGGGCGGGGGGCTAATCAGAGTGAGTGGTCCCTTGCTCAAACCAGCGACCTTGGGCTCAAACCTGCAACTTTGGGCTCAAGTCAGCGACCATAGGGTATGTTTATGATCCCACGCTCAAGCCAGCAACCCCACGCTCAAGCTAGTGAGCCTGTGCTCAAGCTGGTGATCTAGGGGTTTCAAACCTGGGTCCTCTGTGTTCCAGTCTGACATTCTATCCGCAACACCACCACTTGGTCATGCTAGTATTTTTAAATGATATATAGATAGATAGAGATATAGATATACATCAATAAAAATTAAGCCTTGGCTGGATAGTTTGTTTGGTTGGAGTGTTCTCCAAGGAGCACAGGGGTTGCTGGTTTGATTCCCTAGTCAAGGCACATATAGGAGCAGCTTAATGTTTCTGTCTCCCTCTCAAAAAAAATAAAAACAAAAACTTAAGCCAGTGTGGTTTCTCAACAAATGGGGATAAACACGGCTTCCCTGAGGTAATTTTTTCTGTACCTCACATTTTTCTTTGTTTACTTTTATAACTTCAGTTTCTCCTGATCTCAAATGCACTGACCTTGCTCTAACCAGTGGTTATGAGAACAAACAGCTGACAGGAATGAAACACATTAAAGTCCACACCATCACCTATAAATATATGTGAGTATTTAACATTATGTTTAAGATTAAGGAGGAGCCCTGGCCAGATAGCTTGGAGGGTTAGACTATCATCCCAAAGTGCAGAGGTTGCCAGTTTGATCTCCAGCCAGGGCACATACAGGAACAGATTGATGTTTTTGTCTCTGTCTCTCTCTTCCCCTCCTGCAGACATGGCTTGATTAGAGTGAGTTGGCCCTGGGTGCTGAGGATGGCTCCATGGCCTCCGCCTCAGGAGCTAAATGCTCCGTTGCTGAGCAACGAAGCAATTTCTCCCCCCTCCCAGACGGGCAGAGCATCCACCTCTAGTGGGCTTGCCAGGTGAATCCTAGTCAGGGTGCATGTGGGAGTCTGTCTTTGCCTCCCCTCCTCTCACTGAATAAACAAACAAACGAACAAACAAAATCTTAAAAGGCCTGACTTGTGGTGGTGTGGTGGATAAAGCATCGACCTGGAACACTGAGGTTGCTGGTTTGAAACCCTGGGCTTGCTTGGTCAAGGCACATATGAGAATTGATGCTTCCTCCTCCTCCTCCTCCTCCTCCTCCTCTTCCTCCTCTTCTTCTTCTCTCTCCTCTCTAAAATGAATCAAGTCTTGAAATTTTTTTAAAAAAACTTAAAAAAAAAAAAGATTAAGGAGGAACTTTCCACTTCCCAGATCTCATTTGTAAATGTATTGACATCTGAAAGACAGGAATGAAGAAAATTGAGCTTTCTTTTTCCAATCCTGGTATTATAGGCTATTATTACTGAAGACGGGCAGGAAAAAAAGAATAAACAGCTTGCAACATTTTTAAATATCAACTCAGCCTCTTTTAACTTTTCAGAGTGCAGTGATAATAATAAGAATATTCAGGCCCTGGTTGGTTGGCTTAGCGGTAGAGCATTGGCCCGGCATGTGCAAGTCCTAGGTTTGATTCCCAGTCAGGGCACACAGGAGGAGGAACCAAGTGCTTCTCCACACCTCCCATTTCTCTTTCTCTCTCTCTATCCCTCCTGCAGCCATGGCTCGATTTGAGCAAGTTGGCTCAGGGCACTGAGGATGGCTCCATGGCCTCACCTCAGGTGCTGAAATAGCTTGGTTGATGTTGGGCAGATAAAATGTATTATGCTCACTTTGTTAAAGATGACGCCGCCCACGTGGAGGCTGTTGCCCAGGTGATATCAATGTTTGTCTCTGTGGGCTAAAGGCAGGTAGAATTCTTGTAGCCTGGGGCTTGGTTTTGGGATTAAGCCTTTCCACCCTTTTTGCTGTGGGGTGGTACAATCCAATCAGGCCTCACAGAAGTGACTGTATTGGAGACTTCCCTATTTTGTATATTGGATTAGAGGTTGTGAAGCTACACTATAAAATGGGGGCAGAACAGAGTTTGGGCTCTTGGTTCCTGAGATTATCATTAGAGGAGAGAGCAGAGCAGAGAGCAGAAGGAGGCCACGTGGAGGAGGCCAGGGGAGGCAACCAGGATGGCGGAGTGCTGAGTGAGATGCCAGTTTGTACAGAGTTTGTATCTGGGATAAGTGATAGATACGTGAATTCCAAACTTCCCTCTTGATGTTCCGCTTATCTGTCAGACCTCACCCTTACTGGACTATTGACCCTGAGACAGAGGAATTCCAAAAAGTTGACAACCCGCCCCAAGGAGGGGCTCCGGACATACCAGGACTTTTGATTCAACACCCACATGCTCGAAGCCCCCCAAGGAGAAGCATTCCGGACATACCAGGACTTTTGCCTCAGTATCCCCTCAGGCTCTCCCAAACACTACATAACTCGCCACTAGTCTGTAACTCGGTGCACTTCTCCTGGAGGGGTGCCCCAGCAGGTCTTTCTTTTCTAATAAAGCCTGCACATCTGGTGATCGAGTGCCGTCTCATTCTTACAATAAGGAAGGAGATGGGGAACTGAGGAGAATAAGGCTGGTGAGCTAGAAACCTTTGATTCTAGGAAACTCGGATAAGTCAGTGGCTTTGTGAGCACTGAATGTGAGTGGGTTTTGGAGCCCAGTGTGCATTTTTACTTGCCCGCCGGGTGCAAGCTAGAATTAAAGACTATGGCCCATCAGTTTTTGGCTCCGCTGTTTCTTTACCGACTGTCCGAATCCAATGCGAACCTGCATGGGCTGGGCTGCTGTGATGGTGGCCCTGGCCTCTGGCTTTACAGTTGATGAGCAATGGAGCAGTGGCCCTAGGTGGGCTTAGTATCACCCTGTAGAGCAGCGGTTCTCAACCTGTGGGTCGCGACCCCGGCGGGGTCGAACGACCAAAACACAGGGGTCGCCAGGCGACCCACAGGTTGAGAACCGCTGCTGTAGAGGGCTTGCCAGGTGGATCCCATTCGAGGTACATGTGGAAGTCTGTCTCTCTACCTCCCCACCTCTAAGTAAAAGAAAAGAAAAACGAATATTAGAAGATTTTCTTTTTTTTTTTTACTTATTTCTTTTTAAAAATTTATTTAGAAAATTAACTTTAACAAGGTGACATTGATCAATAAAAGTGCATAGGTTTCAGGTGAACATTTCTATAGCATTTTAACTGTTGATTATGTTGTACACCCATCATCCAACATCAAGTCATTTTCTGTCACCTAATATTTGTTCCTCTTTACACCCTTCCCCCATCACATGAGAAGATTTTCAAAGTAATTCTCCATCTGCTATTTTACTTTATCTGCATAACAACGCAGTGGAGAAGGTAATGAAGACATTATTAATCGCATTTTACAGTTGAGGAAGCTGAAACTCAAGTAGATTAAGTTAGTTTCCCTAAAGAGCTGTCATAGAGGCTTCTTTCTCGGAAGAAATCTTTTTGCAGCTCACTTCGGAGCTTCAGTCTGAATTTCCGATCAATTACTTCAGTATTTCCCAGCATTCTAAAGTCTACACCCGGGTAGTCAACCTTTTTATACCTACTGCCCACTTTTGTATCTCTGTTAGTAGTAAAATTCTCTAACCGCCCACCGGTTCCACAGTAATGGTGATTTATAAAGTAGGGAAGTACCTTTACTTTATAAAATTTATAAAGCAGAGTTACAGCAAGTTAAAGCATATAATAATAATTACTTACCAAGTACTTTATGTCAATTTTCACTAAGTTTGGCAAAATAAGTCTTTATAAAACAACTTACTATAGTTAAATCTATCTTTTTATTTATATAATACTTTGGTTGCTCCGCTACTGCCCACCATGAAAGCTGGAACGCCCACTAGTGGGCGGTAGGGACCAGGCTGACTACCACTGGTCTACACTCTTCTACCACCATTTCCTACCTCCAAGCATTTTACCTTCTCTCTATGGTCCTGCCTCTGTCAACTAGAGCAGGTAGAAAAAGCACTACACATGTGTAACCATCACGTACTGCAATGACCTCCTACACCATTATTCACAAATGATTATTCAAATATTTTCTTCCCTAAGGCATTGATATACCTTTTTTTCTTGCCTTGCTATGATTTTTTAAAATTTAAATTTATTTTAGAGAGAGAGGAAAAGGGAGAGAGAGAAAGAGACAGGAACATCAATGTGTTCCTGTATGTGCCCTAATTGGAGATGGAACCCACAACCCCTTCATATTGAGACTATGTAGCAATGAAGTGAGCCATTTGGCCAGGGCTACTATGATGTTTTTTAAATTGGTCCACAAATTTTTTGAGACTTCTCCTTTCTCCCTTCAAGAGTTGGTGCCTAATTCTCCTTCCCTTAAGTGTGAGCTGGACTTAGTGACTTTCTTCTAATAAATAGAATAAAACGGAAATGAAGACTAGGGAGACTAGATCAGAAAAAGCACTGAAGCTTCCTCTCTGCTCTTTTTTGGATCACTCATGGCCAGCTGCAATGTCAGGAGGATACTCAAGCAGCCTTGTGGCTTTGCTGGCACAGTACTACCTGACTGTCACCTTCTCAGACTCTTCCATCTCTGCCTTTCCTACTGATTCCTCCGTATCTATTGATAACAATATAGTTTCTTTTTTACTCTCTTAGGGTTATAACTTGGAGTTATTCTGCCCTCTCTATCTTTTATTTCATAAACATATATCTGTCAAGTCCCTATGATCACCAGATTCTATGTTAAACATTAGAGATGCATTTGTGCAAATAGGCATGGCCTGAGCTTTATGGAGTTTTCACTCTAGCAAGGAAGACAGACATCAAGCAATCACATGAGTGATTATATATAAAGAGCATATGGTTTGTTTTTCTTCCCTAGTCCAAATGTCTCTGTTTTACTTAAAATTTTAAATAACTTTATTTAGGTATAATTGACATATATATAAAGTGTACAATTTCACGAGTTTTAACATGAAACTATCATCATAATCAAGATAATGAACATATCCATTATCCCCCCAAACTTCCACTAGCCCCATTATAATCTTTCTTACCCTCACTGTCTCCTATCCCAGGCAACCATGGATCTGATTTCTATCACTATAGATTAGTTTAAATTTTCTAGAATTTTATTTAAGTGAAGTCATACAATATGTACTCTTTTTTTTACTTGGCCTCTTTTACTCAACATAAATGTGAGATTCATTCACTATTGTAGCATCATACTATAGTTCATTCCTTTTTATTTCTGAGAAGTATCCCATTATATAGATTACCATAATTTGTCCATTTAGCTGGTGATGAACTTGGGGATTGTTTCCAGTTTTTTGCTATTATAAATAACGTACTAAGAACATTTGTGTGTACAGTCTTTGTGTGCCCATATGTCTCCTTTTCTTTGGGGTAAATATCTAGGAGTAGAATGACTGAATCACATAGTAGATATGTTCAATTTTTAAAGAAACTGCTGAGCTGTTTTCTTTCACACTCCCACCAAAAGTATATGAGAGGTCCAGTTTCTCCACATCCATACCAACACCCAGACCAAACTACTATATTTTAGTGTAGGTGTGTAGTGATATCTCATTGTGGTATTAATTCGCAATTCCCTAATGACTAATGATATTGAATATCTTTTTCTTTTTCTGCAAGAGAGAGACACAGAGAGAGGGAGGGACAGAAAGGGACAGACAAGAAGGGAGAGAGATGCGAAGCATCAATTCTTTGCTGCGGCACCTTAGTTGTTCATTGATTGCTTTCTCATATGTGCCTTGGGGGGGGCTGCCCCTAAGACCGTGAGTGACCCCTTGCTCAAACCAGTGACCTTGGGCTCAAGCCAGAGACCTTTGGAGTCAATCCAGCAACCATGGGGTCATGTCTATGATACCACACTCAAAACAGTGCCCCACACTCAAGCTGGTGAGCCTGTGCTCAAGCCGGTGACCTTGGGGTTTCAAACCTGGGTCCTCTGCATCCCAGGCTGACACTCTATCCACTGCACCACTGCCTGGTCAGGCTACATTGAATATCTTTTCATGTGCTTATTTATCATCCATATATTTTTTCTTTTTAATTTTTTTAATTTAGATTTTATTTATTGATTTTAGAGAGAAGAGAGAGGAGCAGAACAAAGGGGAGGAGTGGGAGGCATCAACTCGTCATACTGGTTGCTTCTCGTATGTGCCTTGGCGGGGCAAGTCCAGGGCTTAGAACAGGCAATTTAAGCATTTCAGGTTGATGCTCTATCCACTGTGCCACCACAGGTCAGCCCATAAATCTTGGTGAATCTCTGTTCAAATATTTTTCTCATTTTTTCAATTGGGTTGCTTATTTTATTATTATTGATTTTTGAGAGTTATTTACATGTCTGGATACAAGCCCTTTGTCAGATATATGATTTACAATATTTTCTCCTAGCTGGTGGCTTGTTTTTTGTTTTTTTTTTAAAGACCTTATTTATTCATTATTGAGAGGGGAGAGAGAGAGAGAGAGAAGGGGGGAGGAGCAGGAAGCATCAACTCCCATATGTGCCTTGACCAGGTAAGCCTAGGGTTTTGAACCAGCAACCTCAGCATTTCCAGGTAGACGCTTTATCCACTGGTCAGGCTGGTGACTCGTTTTTAATTCTCCTAACAATACCTTTCAAAGAGCATTAGTTTTTAATTTTGATTAAGTTCAAAATCAATTTGGTTTTTTTAAAGGACTATGCTTTTGGAATCATAGCTAAGAAATTTTGCCTCACCTAAGGCAAAGGGGGTAGGGAAGGAAGAACAGCCCTAGTTGCAGATAAGCTATTGGGTAGAGTTCAGACAGAGCGGCAGGTATGATTAATTAGCAGTCAGCACATATTCCCATTTATCTTTTAGTGTGCTTTCCTACACTGCAGAGGCTGAAAAGCTAAGGATTATATTTCCCAGACTACCTTGCAGCTGGTCAGATGTACTTGGGTAAGATTTAGAAAGCAGAACTGAGACAAAGGCCATTATACTGCTCCTTTGGCTATTTCTCTTGACAGGCAAGGTCATGGAGATGTGATATATTTTTACAGGGGTGATCCAGTGATGTCTCTAGCTTTGCAAATATTGAGAGGTGATTGCAACAGAGTGTAGCAGCGGCATTGTCCTGATCAGAGTTTCCAGATCCCTAGACCAGAGTTGTAGCTACTTGCTCTTAAACCCAGTCGTCATCAGTGGAGACCTCCAGGTGCCCCACCCTCCCTGATTGTGGCAGAGGTGGCACTGCCCTGGCACAGCATCTCTCCTGTGTTCTAGAGGTCGTTCCTGGAGTTTCAGCCCAGAATAAGCCTCATAGACTTTCCAAATGATTTTGGGATGTTCTTCTATCCTTAAACTACTTAGAGGGATTTTTGTTTCCTACATTGAGCCCTGAGTGATAAGAACAATCAGATTATATCTGGAAAGAATGATAAAGAATACAAGGACTCACACTGTGTGGGAAGGATGTGACAATGTATGAAGTCATCCATTTGTTCAGTGAGCATGTAACAGACATGAAGTGGGTGTTGCTGCTAGATACTAGGAATGTCTCCTTGCCCTGAAGGAGATTACACAATCTGATGGTAATAAAGATATGTCAGGACTCTCTGCTCCCAGACAAGTTCTCAATCAAATTTGGAGAAGTCATGAAAGAGATGACCTGGGAACTTATTATTATTATTTTATATTTTATTTATTCATTTTTAGAGAGAGAGAGAGAAGGGGGGAGGAATAGGAAGCATCAACTCATAGTAGTTACTTCTTGTATGTTCCTTGACCAGGCAAGCCCAGGGTTTCAAACCGGCAACCTCAGCATTCCAGGTCGATGCTCTATCCACTGCACCACCACAGGTCAGGCCTATTATTATTTAATGAGTGAGGAGGAATTAGTCAGCAAAGAGGAAGGAGAAGAACATTGTATTTCTACTAGGGTAAATTATTATTTATTTTATTTTATTTTTTTAAAGAGAGTCAGGGAGAGAGAGAGGAACATTGAGCTGCTTTGTTTGTGCTCCAACCAGGGAATCGAACCAGCAACCCCTGTGCTCCAGGATGACACTCCAATCAACTAAACTATCTGGCCAGGGCTTAATTTTGTACTGACTTTTAGAGAGACAGAGAAAGGAAGGAAGAGAGGAGGAAGGGGAAGGGAAGCATCCATTTGTTGTTCCACTCAGTTATGCATTCTTTGGTTGCTTCCTGTGTGTTCCTGTACTAGGGTAAATTATCTTTAAAAACTTTTAAATATCTATGTTCAAAACTTTTAAATATCTATGAACAAAAGAGGTGGTGTGGGTTTCTAAAGACCTTGGAGGAAGAGACTAGGGTAACGTAGGAGCTTCCTGGGTGAGGAGGGGGAAAGTGGAGGCAGGAATTAAAAGTGTTTTGAATAAGGTGGAAGCAGTTGACTTAAGAGAGACTCTAGGCTTCCCTAGACTATGAGTAAGGCATCCTCGAGCTGGCTTCAGCTTTTCTTTCTTTCTCTCTCTCTCTTTTTTTTTTTAGTGCGCGAGAGAGACAGAGAGACAGGGACAGACAGACAGGAAAGAAAAGAAATGAGAAGCCTCAATTCTTCCTTGAGGCACCATAGTTGCTTATTAATTGTTTTCTCACATGTGCCTTGATGGGAGGGAGGGGTGCTCCAGCAGAGCCTGTGACCCCTTGCACAACCCAGCGACCATGGGGTCATGTCTATGATTCCACGCTCAAGCTGGCGACCTTGGGGTTTCGAACCTGGATCCTCTGCATCCCATGGCGACGCTCTATCCACTGTGCTACCACCTGGTCAGGCTGGCTTCAACTTTTCAGTCTTTTTTCTTCCCTCACCTCTCACAAGAGAATCAGAATGGCAAGGGATTCCAAGGCCAAGGCCAGGGATAGTGTCAGGGTCACCACTTACTAGCATATAGCCTTGGACATAATATTTAACTTCTTTTAGTCTGTTTACTCATTTATATAATGAAGATAATAGTGGTATCTCCCTCCTTCAGTGTAAAAGTCAAATTAGATACTGGATATAAAAAAGTTGTAAATTATAAAGCACTGTAAAAATATTAGTCACTATTATCTCATAGGTCTTACTGATTCTTTTATTTTTGTGAGAGAGAAAGAGAGACAGAGAGAGAGAGGGACAGACAGGAAGGGAGAGAGATGAGAAGCATTAATTCTTTGCTGCAGCACCTTAGTTGTTTATTGATTGTTTTCTCATATGTGCCTTGACCAGGGGGCTACAGCTGGGTGAGTGACCCCTTGCTCAAGCCAGCAACCTTGGGTTCAAGCCAGTGACCATGAGGCCATGTCTATGATCCCACACTCAAGCCAGCGACCCCATACTTAAGTCAGAGACTTTGGGGTTTTGGACCTGGGTCCCCTGCATCCCAGGCCAACGCTCTATCCACTGCCATCGTCCGGTCAGGCAGGTCTTGTTGATTTTATCTCAGGTATATCTCTCTGTGATAGACTAAATTGTGTCTTTCCCAAATTTATATGTGGAAGCCCTAACACCCAGTGTGACTGTATTTGGTGATGGGACCTTTAAGGAGGTAATTAAGGATAAAGGAAGTCATGTCCTAGCTAGGTAGTTTAGTTGGTTAGAGCGCGGTTCTTTTTTTTTTTTTTTTTTACAATTTTACTTATTCATTATAGAGAGGGGAGACGGAGGGAGTAGAAAGCATCAACTCCCATATGTGCCTTGACCAGGCAAGCCCAGGGTTTTGAACTGGCAACCTCAGCGTTTCCAGGTTGACGCTTTATCCACTGCGCCACCACAGGTCAGGCCTAGAGCGCGGTTCTTATATACCAAGGTTGCAGGTTTGATCCTTAGTCAAGGCAGATACAAGGATCAACAATGAATGCATAAATAAATATAATAACAAATCAATATTTCTCTCTCTCAATCCCTTCTTTCCTCTCTCTCTCTAAAATTAAAAAATAAAGTCATAATGTGGGGCCATAATCTGATAGAACTGGTGTCCTTAGAAGAAGAGAAAGAGACAATAGAGCCCTCTCTCTGTGTGTGCACAAAGGAAAGGCCATGTGAGGGCACAGGGAAGGTAGATATCTATAAGTTAGGAAGAGAGGTCTCATAGAAACCAATCTTGATGGCACCTTGATCTTGGACTTCTAGCTTCCAGGACTGTGAGATAATTAATTTCTGTTGTTTAAGACAACCAGTCTATGATATTGTTTTATGGCATTTCTATCAGACTAATGCAATCACCCCCCCTAACTTTACATCTCTTTATTCCCCCTGCCCTGATTTGATTCAAGTCCTTATCTTCTCCATATCATCTCTGCAGATCTCTCTGTATTTCTTTTTTTTAAAGATTTTATTTATTGATTTTAGAGGAGAGAGAGAGAGAGAAAGGGGAGAGTAGTGGGCAGCATCAACTCATAGTAGTTGCTTTTCTCATTATGCATTGACTGGGTAAGCCCAGGGTTTCGAGCTGGCAACCTCAGTCCAGTGGGCCACCACAGGTCAGGCCTCTCAGTATTCTCAAATGCTGCTAAAGGAATCTTTCCAAAGAGCTTAAAAACTGTCTAGGACACAGAAATATTTACAGCATAAAAGGCAAACTTCTTAGCTGAGCATGAGACTCCTCTTGAACTTGATTTGACCTGCCTTCCTAGGGTTGTTCCCTGTCCTTCCACTACACATTCAATCCTTCAGCCTTACTGAAATTCTTTTTTTTTTTTTTTTTTTTTTTTACAGGGACAGAGAGAGGGATAGATAGGGACAAACAGATAGGAATGGAGAGAGATGAGAAGCATCAATCATCAGTTTTTCATTGTGACACCTTAGTTGTGCCTTGACCGTGGGCCTTCAGCAGACCGAGTAACCCCTTGCTCGAGCCAGAGACCTTGGGTTCAAGCTGGTGAGCTTTGCTCAAACCAGATGAGCCTGCGCTCAAGCTGGCGACCTCAGGGTCTTGAACCTGGGTCCTTCCGCATTCCAGTCTGACACCCTATCTACTGCGCCACCGCCTGGTCAGGCCTTACTGAAATTCTTTTTTTTTAAGTTTCTTTTAAAAAAATTTTTTTTAATTTATTCATTTTAGAAAGGAGAGAGACAGAGAGAGAGACAGAGAGAGAGACAGAGAGAGAGAGAGAGAAGGGGGAGGAGCAGGAAGCATCAACTCGCATATGTGCCTTGACCAAGCAAGCCCAGAGTTTCGAACCGGTGACCTCAGCATTTCCAGGTCGACGCTTTATCCACTGCACCACCACAGGTTAGGCTCTTACTGAAATTCTTATTGTTGCTCAGACATTGTGTGCCCTTTCACAGTTCTCCATTTTGGCCTGTGCTGTTTTCCTCCTACCCAAAATACCTTTTCCCCTTCCTGTCCACCCTTCCTTCCCCTCATTTCAGTCTCACTTTTTCCTCTGGCACATCTATTCATCTTTTAGCCCTGGCTCAAGTGTCATCTACCTCCTGAAGGCTTCCTTTTCAGCTCCATCCTTAGTTCTCTCCACAGCACTTTGTACACCCCTCTGTTACACTTAACACACTGTTTTGTAAACATTGTTTTGAAAGTCTTTCCTACTAAGTTGTGAGCACCTGACAAAGAGACACCTATTTCTTTGTACTTGAACACAAAGGAGGTAATGGATACATATATCTTAAACAAACAAATAAAAATCCCACAGTCCAGACAAGACATACACAAAAAAATTAAACAACAAATGGCAGTAGAGAAACCAGGAGTTATTTATCTGGGAATCCTCCATGGTATCTTGCACTGTGTCCTTTTTTTTTTTTAATTTTTATTTATTTATGCATTTTAGAGAGGAGAGAGAGAGAGAGAGAGAGAGAGAGAAACGGGAGAGGAGCAGGAAGCTTCAACTCCCATATGTGCCTTGACCAGACAAGTGCAGGGTTTTGAACCAGCGATCTCAGTGTTCCAGGTCGATGCCTTTATCCACTGTGCCACCACAGGTCAGACATCTTGCACTGTGTCTTGAATGTAGTAGACTCTCAGTGAATGTTGTTAAATTAAGTTCTGAATGAAAAGTAGAGAAATTGAGAGTCATAATCATTTAAATCTGGGAGAACTCCAGGATGGTGTTTAGAAGATGGTATCCACCATATAACACCATTGATCCAATCTGGTGCCTTCAAACTGTCCACACTTCTCCTCCACCTCTCTACCTTGCCTTCGTGGCTCCACACTATGAGCTCTTTTAAAGTCAGGGGATATCTTAAGCATCTTTATATCTTGCATTATGTATCTACTGGTATCTAGCCAGATGCTTTGTACATAATACTCATCCAATAAGTGTCAGTAGATAGAATGTTGGACTGGGACGCAGAGGACCCAGGTTCGAGACCCTGAGGTTGCCAGCTTGAGCGCAGGCTCATCAGGATTGAGCAAGGCTTGCCAGCATGAACACAAGGTCACTGGCTTGAGCAAGGGGTCACTCAGTTTGCTGTAGCCCCCCGGTCAAGGCACATGTGAGAAAGCAATCAATGAACGACTAAATGAAGAATTGATGCTTCTCATCTTTCTCTTTTCCTGGCTGTCTCTCCCACTCTTGGACTCTCTCTGTAATCTCTCTGTCTCTGTCACAAACAAACAAACAAAACTATATTATGCTGAGCCTGGATGAGATTTAAATAGATGCGTATAAGGAAAGAGAAACCCAGATCAGGGACAGGAGAAGTATATTTATTTCCTAGTACTGCTCCAGCAAATTACTACCCACTTGGTGGTTTGAAACAACACAGATTTGGCCTGTCCCACTGGCTCAGTGGATAGAGCACTGGCTGGGCGTATGGAAGTCCTGGGTTCAATTCACAATCAGGGCACACAAGAGAAGTGACCATCTGCTTCTCTACCTCTCTCTCTTCCCGTCCCTTCCTCTTCCCCTCCCATAGTCAGTGGCTCGATTGGTTTGAGTGTCAGCCTTAGGTGCTGAGAATAGCTTGGTTTATTTGAGCATCAGCCCCAGAATGGGGGTTGCGGGGTAAATCCCAGTTGGAGCGCATGCAGGAGTCTGTCTCACTATCTCCCCTTTTCTCACTTAAAAAAACAAACAAACAAAAAAACCAACAACACATGTTTATTATCTATAGCACTGGTTCAGGTTGAGAACCGCTGATCTATAGGTCAGAAATCTGAAAATAAGTCTTATAGGGCTAAAATTAAAGTGTCAGCAGGGCTGTGTTCCTTCTAGAGGCTCTAGGGGAGAATTCATTTCCTTGCTTTTTCCAGTTACTAGAGGATGCTACATTCCTTGGCTTGTGGCCTTGCATCACTCTGACTTCTGTATCTGTAGTCACTTCTCTTTTCTCATTCTGACCCTCCTGCCTGTAAGAATACTTGTGATTACATTGAGCCCACTCGGATGACCCAGGATAATCTTCCCATTTCAAGATCTTCAGCTTAACCACGTCTGTAAAGTTTCTTTTGCCATGTAAAATAGCATATTCACAGGTTCTGGGGATTGGGACAAGCGCACTTAAGAGAACCATTATTCTGTCTACCCCAAGGGACAAAGCTGAAGACATAAAAATGCACAACTAATGTTTGGAGATAGAATTTTTCAGCTGAAGAAAAATATTCATGAAATATTAGAGCCAAGTAAGATAGAAAAAAATAGATTAAAGAGACGCTGGGGTTTGGAGAGGATACAGACCATTGAAGACCAGATCAAGTTTTGGCTTTATCCTGTATAAAGTAAGAAAGCCTTGAAGACGGGTGAGCAGAGATTAACAATGAAGAGTAATCTAGTAGACTCAAGAAGACTCTAGAGTATGTATAAATCTGGTGCTCAAGCAAAATGAAAAACAAAAGATTTGGGACCAAGAGACCACACAAGGGTGAATATACTGTTGTTTGCTGTTTCATCAAAGATTTTCTCTCTGCTAGATGTTCCTTCAGCAGCCATAATAAATGACTGATGAATTATTTTCCCTCATGAGTTTCCATTTTTTGCCTAGTAGAAGTCTTCTGCGGTGTTATAACTCCTCTGCTCCAGAAGAGTCTGGTACATCAGTTGGGAAAGCTTGTGTTTGAGTGGAGTGGTAGGAAAAAAGGGTTAAGATGTGGTGGTTGGTTTGTCCAACTAATTGGAAGAGGCTGTACTTCTTGGGAGAGAGTTTCAAATGGTCTGGAAAGACAAGGACTCCACTTTTCTTAAACATTTTTATTTGTTCATTTTAGCAAGAGAGGAAGGGGAAAGAGAGAGAAAGAGAAAGATCAACTGTTCCTATGTGTGCCCTAGCCAGGGATTCAACTGGCAACCTGTGCTCTTCTGGATGATGCTCTAACCAACCAAGCTTTCCGGCCAGGCCTGGGACTCCACTTTTTGGTTATAAGTAATAAAAACCCAAGTCAGAGTGACTTACAAAAATGTAGAATTCACCAGCTTTAAAAAGCGTCAGTAGCCTGACCAGGCGGTGGCGCAGTGGATAGAGCATCAGACTGGGATGCTGAAGACCCAGGTTCAAGACCCCGAGGTCGCCAGCTTGAGCGCGGGCTCATCTGGTTTGAGCAAAAGCCCACCAGCTTGGACCCAAGGTCGCTAGCTCCAGCAAGGGGTTACTCGGTCTGCTGAAGGCCCACGGTCAAGGCACATATGAGAAAGCAATCAATGAACAACTAAGGTGTTGCAACACGCAATGAAAAACTAATGATTGATGCTTCTCATCTCTCTCTGTTCCTGTCTGTCTGTCCCTGTCTATCCTTCTCTCTGACTCAATCTCTGTCTCTGTAAAAAAATAAAATAAAATAAATAAAAAGAAAAAAAAAGAATTAAAAAGCATCAGTATGCTAGTGATTTCCAAATTATATTGCCAGTCTCATATATATCTAATTGCCTAATGGCTACCTATACTTGGGTGTCCAATCAGCAAATCAAACTAACCATGCCCAAAAACCTGTTCCTGATCTTCTCTTTCCATTTATCCTTCACCAATGTACTCTTCCCACAAACTTCCTCCCTGTCAGTTAATGAAAACTCCACTATCCCAGTTGCTCAGGTCAAATGCTTTGGGGGTTTTTTTCATTCATCTTCCACATTCAAACTGTCCAGAAATTCTATTGGCTGTACTTTCAAATCCATCAAGAATATGACTACTTTGGGGCTTCTGGTAGAAGATAGTGGGGTAGGAAGACCATGAACACATCACGTTTACACCTATAGACAGCAATTCCTCTTGAAGAACTGAGGCTGAATGAACAGCATCTGTACAACAAATGAAAGAGAGACTACACAGAAATGTATAAGAAAGGCCAGAGACATGACACTGTGGACACTCCAACCCAATGAACCACCTTGCAGCCAGGAGGGATGACTGAAGGGCCAGCACAGACTTGTTCACCCTGGGGCACATGGGAAAAAACAATGGTTTAAAGTAGTGGTTTTCAACTGCTGGTCCACCAGAAATTTTGTGCTGGTCCACAAAGGAGTTAACCACCCTTTTGTTGTATTAAGATTATAGAACCAATGATCTTAATCAAATTCATTTATGCTCAGGGTGATTGCCACTTATCAGCCTGTATTATTGATGAAAATATTAAGGTTGTCTTAGATATATTTGGAACTTGTACACTCATTGGAATAACCTTTTGCATCATGCTGAGCATTTATAAATCATACACAATAGACAAAAAGCATTCAGACAAATTCATGTAGTAGTCAATGCATTGTATATGTGGAGTTTGGAAATCAAGCTCCTGTGATGGAGTGTTATGTGCAGTAAGATAAAACTTCATTCATTGCATGTTTCTGTTTCTAGCCAGCTAGGTTATATGCAGGCTCTAACTCTCTATACCTCTCTCTTTATAATTAATTTTCTCCCACTTCTCTCTCTCTCTCTCCTCTCTAAAATGAATAAGTTAAAAAAATTCACTTAAAAGAAATGTGTTGATAAGTTGGAAGGTGCAACAGAAACCCGAAAAGAGGAAAGGAAATTTCTTTAGGCAATACAATAAGAAGTATTTATAACTTGGTTTCATTGTTGCACATGGTAGTGAATTATTACCATGGCTTTTGTGTGTAGTATATTCTGAAATTTTGTCAAATGATGCTATGAAACCTTCTGAACTTACCTGTCATTTGCATTCAAAACATAATGATCTTATTGAGAAGCCACTGGCTTTTTTTGAGGGATGGGGAACAGATAACACAACCAAATGAAAAGTCAGAAAATTAAAATGAGGAAAATGATGATTAGTGAAAATGGAGGCTTCAAGCATCTTATTTAGCTGCCCTTTGAATACCAAAAATGAAAAAACTGCCTGACCGGGTGGTGGTGCAGTGGATAGAGCGACGGACTGGGATGCCGAGGACCCAGGTTCGAGACCCCAAGGTCACCAGCTTGAGCGCAGGCTCATCTGGCTTGAGCAAAAGCTCACCAGCTTGGACCCAAGGTCACTGGCTCCAGCAAGGGGTTACTCAGTCTGCTGAAGGCCCATGGTCAAGGCACATATGAGAAAGCAATCAATGAACAACTAAGGTGTCGCAATGCGCAATGAAAAACTAATGATTGATGCTTCTTATCTCTCTGTTCCTGTCTGTCTGTCCCTGTCTATCCCTCACTCTGAAACAAACAAACAAACAAAAAAATGAAAAAACCATTCACTGTTGGTGAAGAATTAGTAAAGCCTTGCATTTTAGATGTCACTTGGGGAATTTTGTGTCCCCAAGCCACACAAAAACTTGAGGTTATACTACTTTGAACAATATTGTTCAGAGAGGCCCTGGAAGGTTGGCTCAGTGGTAGAGTATCGGCCTGGCATGCAGGAGTCCCGGGTTCAATTCCTGGCCAGGGCACACAGGAGAAGTGCCCATCTGCTTCTCCACTCCTCCCTCTCTCCTTCCTCTCTGTCTCTCTCTTCCCCTCCCGCAGCCGAGGCTCCATTGGAGCAAAGATGGCCCAGGCGCTGAGGATGGCTCTGTGGCCTCTGCCTCAGGCGCTAGGATGGCTCTGGATGCAACAGAGTGAGCCTCAGAGGAGCAGAGCATCACCCCCTGGTTGGCGTGCCGGGTGGATCCCGGTCGGGCGCATGCGGGAGTCTGTCTGACTGTCTTCCCGTTTCCAGCTTCAGAAAAATGCAAAAAAAAAAAAGAAAAAAAAAAAGAAAAAGATATTGTTCATAGAATTGTTGCTATAGCCAACAAGATTGAAGAGCACACTGTAGAGGAGATAAAGAAATCAAAATGTTTTGCCGTTCAACTTGATGAATCAACTGATGTTAGTAACCACTTTATTCTACTTTGCTTTATAAGGTATATCGCCAATAAAGACTTTAGGGAAAAACTACTCTGTTGCCTTGATCTACCTGGTTGGACAACTACCTCAGAGATATTTAATGCTCCAAATGAGTATTTTAAAGGAGAGAGCTTAGACTGAGGGAAGTGTGTTGAAGTGTGCACAGAAGTCACTGCAAGTATGATTGGACACTCAGGGGTAGTTGCAAAAATAAAAGATGTTGCGTATCTAGAAATGTTGTGTATGTACTGTATGATTCACCAGCAGCATTTTTTTAAAGAGTTTATCAATAGGCCCTGGCCGGTTGGCTCAGTGGTAGAGCGTCGGCCTGGCGTGTGGAAGTCCCGGGTTCGATTCCCGGCCAGGGCACACAGGAGAGGTGCCCATCTGCTTCTCCACCCCTCCCCCTCTCCTTCCTCTCTGTCTCTCTCTTCCCCTCCCGTAGCGAGGCTCCATTGGAGCAAAGATGGCCTGGGCGCTGGGGATGGCTCTTTGGCCTCTGCTCCAGGCGCTAGAGTGGCTCTGGTCGCAGCAGAGCGACGCCCCGGAGGGGCAGAGCATCGCCCCCTGGTGGGCGTGCCGGGTGGATCTTGGTTGGGCGCATGCGGGAGTCTGTCTGACTGTCTCTCCCCGTTTCTAGCTTCAGAAAAATACAAAAAAAAAAAAAAAAAAAAAGAGTTTATCAATAGATTTTAGAAAGAGGAGAGAAAGGAGGAGGAGGAGCAGGAAGCTTCAACTTTATAGAAGTTGCTTCTCATTAAGTGCCTTCACCAGGCAATACTGGGGTTTTGAATTGGCAACCTCAACATTCCAGGTTGATACTTTATCCACTGCGCCACCACAGGTCAGGCTCATCAGCAGCATTTAATTGCAAAGAAACTTTTCCCTAAATTGAACACAGTGATGAGTGACACAGTGAAGATTGTTAATGCTGTTTATAGTCAGGCACTTTCACCATGGGCCAAGGCCATCCCAGTGCCCCCCACACCCTTGGCCCACAGTAGCTCCACTGCTTGTCCTTTGGACTCCCTAAGGCCCTTGCCTGTTCCATTCATTGCCTGTTCCAGCCAATGTGGCTTGTCCCTGGGTCTCCCTGTGGCCTGTTCCAGCTTTAGCTTCCAACCGCCTGCTAAGAAGGTACAGGTTTGACTTGCCCCTCAGACTTCCTGCAGACCCAGGAACCTCTGGGACAACATCAAGTGTACCAACATCGGAATCACAGAGGGCCCAGAGGTGAAGAGAGAGAGAAAGGGACAGAAAACCTATTTAAAGAAATAATGACTGGCCCTGGCTGGTTGGCTCAGTGGTAGAGCGTCGGCCTGGCGTGCAGAAGTCCCGGGTTTGATTCCCAGCCAGGGCACACAGGAGAAGCGCCCATCTGCTTCTCCACCCCTCCCCCTCTCCTTCCTCTCTGTCTCTCTCTTCCCCTCCCCCAGCCGAGGCTCCATTGGAGCAAAGATGGCCCTGGCACTGGGGATGGCTCCTTGGCCTCTGCTCCAGGCGCTAGAGTGGCTCTGGTCACAACAGAGCGACGCCCCGGAGGGGCAGAGCATCGCCCCCTGGTGGGCAGAGCATCGCCCCTGGTGGGCGTGCCGGGTGGATCCCGGTCGGGCACATGCGGGAGTCTGTCTCTCCCCATTTCCAGCTTCAGAAAAATACAAAAAATAAAAATAAAAAAGAAATAATGACTGCCTGACCTGTGGTGGCGCTTTGGATAAAACATTAACCTGGAATGCTGAGATTGTCCATTCAAAACCCTGGGCTTGACTGGCCAAGGCACAAAAGGGAGTTGATGCTTCCTGCTCTTCCCCCTTTTATCTCTTTCTCTCTAAATTACTAAAAAAAAATTATTTTTTTTTTGAGACAGAGAGAGAGTCAGAGAGAGGGATAGACAGGGACACACAGACAGGAATGGAGAGAGATGAGAAGTATCAATCATTAGTTTTTCATTGTGACACCTTAGTTGTTCATTGATTGCTTTCTCATATGTGCCTTGACTGTGGGGCTACAGCAGACCAAGTGAACCCTTGCTCGACCCAGCGACCTTGGGTTCAAGCTGGTGAGCTTTGCTCAAACCACATGAACCCATGCTCAACCTGGGTCCTCTACATCCCAGTCCAACACTCTATTCACTGAGCCACTGCCTGATCAGGCAAAAAAAAATTTTTTTTAAAGAAGAAATAATGACTGAAAACTTTTTAAACTGGTGAAGGAAATAAATACCCAGGTATAGGAAGCACAGAAAGTTCCAAATAAGGTGAACCTAAAGAGGTCTACTCTAAGACACATCATCTTTATTTTTTTATTTTATTTTATTTTTCATTTTTCTGAAGCTGGAAACAGGGAGAGACAGTCAGACAGACTCCCGCATGCGCCCGACCGGGATCCACCCGGCATGCCCACCATGGGGCGATGCTCTGCCCACCAGGGGGCGATGCTCTGCCCATCCTGGGCGTTGCCATGTTGCGACCACAGCCACTCTAGCGCCTGAGGCAGAGGCCACAGAGCCATCCCCAGCGCCCGGGCCATCTTTACTCCAATGGAGCCTTGGCTATGGGAGGGGAAGAGAGAGACAGAGAGGAAAGCACGGCGGAGGGGTGGAGAAGCAAATGGGCGCTTCTCCTATGTGCCCTGGCCGGGAATCGAACCCGGGTCCTCCGCACGCTGGGCCGACGCTCTACCGCTGAGCCAACTGGCCAGGGCTAAGACACATCATCTTTAAAATGCCAAAAGTTAAATCAACAGGATTATTTATTCATTTATTTATTTATTTTTTTTTTCTGAAGCTGGAAACGGGGAGAGACAGTCAGACAGACTCCCGCATGCGCCCTACCGGGATCCACCCGGCACACCCACCAGGGGCGATGCTCTGCCCACCAGGGGGCGATGCTCTGCCCCTCCGGGGCATCACTCTGCCACGACCAGAGCCACTCAAGCGCCTGGGGCAGAGGCCAAGGAGCCATCCCCAGCGCCCGGGCCATCTTTGCTCCAATGGAGCCTTGGCTGCGGGAGGGGAAGAGAGAGACAGAGAGGAAGGAGGGGGAGGGGTGAAGAAGCAAATGGGCGCTTCTCCTATGTGCCCTGGCCGGGAATCGAACCCGAGTTCCCCACACGCCAGGCCGACGCTCTACCGCTGAGCCAACCGGCCAGGGCTAACAAGATTATTTTTTTAAACTTTAAATTTGGAAACAAACAAAAACAAATAAACTTAAATATATATCAATTGAGTAACATCCATATTAAAGAACCCAAGTAAACTTTAGCTGTGGTACTTTTACTATCTTCAGTCTGAAGATAAAAGAAACAAAATAAGTGCATAAAAGCTTAACTTTGACTTAATAGATTAGTAGGTTTGTTTGTTTGGTTTTTTTTTTTTTAGAGAAATGCAAATTATTTTTTTTTAATTTTTTTATTTATTCATTTTAGAGAGGAGGGGGAGAGATAGAGAGATAGAGATAGAGATAGAGATAGAGAGAGAGAGAGAGAGAGAGAATGGGGAGGAGCAGGAAGCATCAACTCCCATATGTGCCTTGACCAGGCAAGCCAGGGTTTTGAACCGGCAACCTCAGTGTTTCCAGGTTGACGCTTTATCCACTGTGCCACCACAGGTCAGGCTGTTTTTTTATTTTTTTAAGATTAATAAAATTTATCAATACTTGAAAAAAAAGATTTTTATTTATTGATTCTTAGAGAGAGCAGAGAGAAAGAAAGAGAGAAGGAAAGGGAGCGGGAAGCATCAATTTGTAGTAGTTGCTTCACATATGTGCCTTGACCAGACAAGCCCGGGGCTTGCAATTGGTGACCTCAGCATTCCAGGTTGACACTATCTACTGCACCACCACAGGTCAGCCAGTAGGTAAGATTATTGTTAATAGTAGTGTGGGTGTAGTAATTTTGAAACAAATTTATGTGTATTGTAGAATTGAGCAAATGAATAAATATAATGATCTTGCTGAGCGCCAGGCTTCTCATGGTGAGAAAAAGGAGCTACAAATATAAAATGATGAAAGGCAAGAATAATATAAAATGGCTATTTTCCCTAGTCTATCCATTAAAAGGACATGAGCAATGACATCTCAGTGGCAATGAGTACAGCTAGTTTCCAGATCTTAAATTCTATTATCATTCCCCACTAAAAACAAAACAAAAAAGTGTTTTTAGCAAAATGGCTGAGTCTAGGGGCTAGGGCTAGAAAATTAAGCCTAGTCCATGTTGTGCCAGAAGTTAAGATATACTCGAAAAATGACAGGCACAGAAGCCAGCTTGAAGGAGTTCCCACTGGCCAAATCTAGGAGAATCGGAGCATCAAAATAAGTAATGATAACCTTGGCAGGATAGCTCAGTTGGTTTAGAGTATCATCCTGAAGCACAGAGGTTGCTGGTTTGATCCCCGGTCAGGTCACATACAGGAGGGTTTGATGTTCCTGTTTCTCTCTCTCTCTCTCTCTCTTCCCCTTTCTCTCACTATAAAAAAAAAAGTGCCTGACCAGGAAGTGGTAGAGTGGATAGAGCGTCGGACTGGGACTCAGAGGACCCAGGTTCAAAACCCCGAGGTCGCCAGCTTGAGCGTGGGCTCATCTGGTTTGAGCAAGGTTTGAGCCCAAGGTCACTGAGTCGAGCAAGGTGTCACCTGGTCTGCTGTAGCCTCCCGGTCAAGGCACATATGAGAAAGCAATCAATGAACAACTAAGGTGCCACAATGAGGAATTGATGCTTCTCATCTCTCTCCCTTTCTGTCCCTATCTGTCCCTCTTTCTGACTCTCTCAGTCTCTATCACAAAAAAAAAGTGATAATAATGGGTTAATGGGTAATGGGTTATAACCTATTGAATAAAAATAAGAATCATGGATCCATTCTGACAGAAATAAATAAATAAATGAATGAAAAGGGAAGACCCTTATGATAAAATGTTAACTAATAAATGTAGAAGGAATGATAGTGTTTAAAAACTACTACTGTATTTGACAATCATAGTAATTTGATTCAGGCAATGTACTATAAAGAACAGGATATTCACATAGCTTCAGATAATCACCCCACAGGTTAGTTATTAATTACAATGGGGAAAATAGTAACTAAGTAGAGAAACTTGGAGGAGATGTCCAGGACTTGGTGATCAAAGTTAACAATGCCAATATGGGAATAAGTCACAATCGCCTGTCACCTGATAGGATCAATGAAAAGAACAGAGCGTCATTTCTGGGGTATTTCTGCCACCCTATGCATAACCTGAATCTAATGAAGTATCAGATGAATACAAATTGAAGGACATTCTACAAAATAATTGGCTCCATCTGTTCAAAATGCCAAAATTGAGAAGAACAAAGAAGGATTAAGACTGATCCAAGATGAAGGAAGGCTGAAAAGACATGACCACTGAAATGCAACAGATGATTCTGGATTGGATCCTGGACCTGAAAAATTCTTACTATGGAGAACAAATAGGACACTGGGTGAAACCTGAACAAAGTCTATGGATTGGATAACACTGTTTTATCAATGTTAATTTTCTGATTTTGACACATTTGCATTGTGGTTATGTAGAAAATATTTTTTTCTCCTTTTCTTTTTCAGAGAGAGAAAGAGAGAGACAGGAAGGGAAATAGATGAGAAGCATCAATCTGTGGTTGCAGCACTTTAGTTGTTCATGGATTGCTTCTCATATGTGCCTTGATGGGGGTGGGGGGTGGGCTCAAGCTGAGCCAGTGACCCCTTGCTCAAGGCAGCAACCTTTGAGCTCAAGTCAGTAACTTAGGGATCATGTTGATGATCCCACGCTCAAGCCAGCAACCTCATGCTCAAGCTGGCAAGCCTGTGTTCAAGCCAGTGACTTCAGAGTTTCAAACCTGGGACCTCAGTGTTCCAGGTCGATACTCTATCCATCATGCCATCACTGGTCAGGTGAGAATATTCTTGATTATAAGAAATACACACAAAAGTATTTAAAGTTAAAAAAGAAGAATCTGAGCATTTCTCACTGCTTGTACAGCTACTATTCTGCTCCAAACTACCATCAACTTTCACCTGTATTATTTTAATAGCCTCCTAACTGGTCTCTCTGCCCATGCCTCTATTCAGTTTGTTTTTAATGCAAGAACCAGAATGATCATTTAAAACATAAGTTAGATTATGTCACTTCTCTGCTCAAAATCCTCCAATAGCTACCTAACCTACTTAGAGAAAAGCCAAAATCCTTTCAATTTCCTACAGTGTCCGATATAATAAGGCTTCTGGTTACCTTTTTTTTATTTTTTATTTTTATTTATTTATTATTTTTTTTCTGAAGCTGGAAACGGGGAGAGACAGTCAGACAGACTCCCGCATACGCCCGACCAGGATCCACCGGGCACGCCCACCAGGGGCGATGCTCTGCCCACCAGGGGGTAATGCTCTGCCCCTCCGGGGCGTCGCTCTGCCGCACCAGAGCCACTCTAGCGCCTGGGGCAGAGGCCAAGGAGCCAGCCCCAGCACCCGGGCCATCTTTGCTCCAATGGAGCCTTGGCTGCGGGAGGGGAAGAGAGAGACAGAGAGGAAGGAGAGGGGGGGTGGAGAAGCAAATGGGCGCTTCTCCTACGTGCCCTGGCTGGGAATCGAACCCGGGTCCCCCGCACGCCAGGCCGACGCTCTACCGCTGAGCCAACCGGCCAGGGCCCTGGTTACCTTTCTTTTTTTTTTTTTTTTTTAAGCTGGAAACGGGGAGAGACAGTCCGACAGACTCCCACATGCGCCCGACCGGGATCCACCCGGCACGCCCACCAGGGGTGACGCTCTACCCACCAGGGGGCGATGCTCTGCCCCTCCGGGGCGTCGCTCTGCCGCGACCAGAGCCACTCCAGCGCCTGGGGCAGAGGCCAAGGAGCCATCCCCAGTGCCCAGGCCATCCCCACTCCAATGGAGCCCCGGCTGCGGGAGGGGAAGAGAAAGACAGAGAGGAAGGAGGGGGTGGGGGGTGGAGAAGCAAATGAGCGCCTCTCCCATGTGCCCCGGCCGGGAATTGAACCCGGGTCTCCCGCACGCCAGGCCGACACTCTACCGCTGAGCCAACCGGCCAGGGCCTGGTTACCTTTCTGACCTCATCTGTTCCTATTCTTTCCCTTTCTCATTATAGTCCAGCCACACTAGCCTTCTTGCTGTTCCTCTAACACAGGGATCAGGAACCTTTTTGGCTGAGAGAGCCATGAACGCCACATATTTTTAAATGTAATTCTGTGAGAGCCATACAATATGTTTAACACCAAATACAAGTAAATGTGTGCATGTTATGTAAGACCAACACTTTTTTTTTTTTTTTTTTGTATTTTTCTGAAGCTGGAAACGGGGAGAGACAGTCAGACAGACTCCCGCATATGCCCGACCGGGACCCACCGGGCACGCCCACCAGGGGCGACACTCTGCCCACCAGGGGGCGATGCTCTGCCCCTCTGGGGCGTCGCTCTGCCGCGACCAGAGCCACTCTAGTGCCTGGGGCAGAGGCCAAGGAGCCATCCCCAGCGCCCGGGCCATCTTTGCTCCAATGGAGCATCGGCTGCGGGAGGGGAAGAGAGAGACAGAGAGGAAGGGGGGGTGAGGGGTGGAGAAGCAAATGGGTGCTTCTCCTATGTGCCCTGGCCGTGAATCGAACCCGGGTCCCCCGCACGCCAGGCCAACGCTCTACCGCTGAGCCAACCGGCCAGGGCCAAGACCAACACTTTTAAAGTACAATAAGTCTCTGAATTCTTTTTAATAACATTGTTATGCTGTTGCTAACCAATGATGAATAAAGTACCTCTTACCATTAATGCAACTTCTGGTGCTGCATGGTTTTGCTGATGGCTTTGTAGTCTGGTTGATACGTAGTGAGGTTAAGCTTCATGCAGGCGTTGAGACTTCCATCCATTAAATGTGATTGTAAGTTGGTCTTAACGTTCTTTAGATGTGAGAAAGACTGCTCAAATGCATACGAAGAGTCAAACATTGTCAGTACAGCAATACTCACATGCTGCAGTGTGTGGTATGTGACGGGAGCGCGTTCCAAGTTCTGACAATGAGCTGGTCCATAGGTTGAAGTTTTTTTATTTCTCCCCACTTGTGTTTGCTCGCCAACTCCGCTTGCTGTCGTGCAAGCCTTTCCAAATCTTCATTCAGTGACTTGAACTTATTCACCCACATGTCTGAGGCCTTCAGGTCAGCAGCCTGTAGCTCAAAATCTCTGACAGAGACACCGGGGATGTAACTCACATTGGCACTGTCCACTGCACACTCATGTGGATGGGTGACGAACTTAAAAAGACGAGTGTGCTCACAAAATTCTCCAAAGCGCGCTTTGAATGACTGCAGGAGATTAAATGTGAAGCCCGCTAGCTGCTGGAGATCAAGGTGTTGAGCAGGGTCACTTACTGTGCATGCATGTTTAAACTCTCCCAGTTTTTCAAAGTGTAGTAAATGACCTGTTTCAATGTTGGTGATGAAGAGTTCCAGCTTGTTTTCAAATGCAAACACTGCTTGTTGAAGGGATAAGACTGTATTTCCAACACCTTGCATTTTCACATTGAGCTGGTTCAGATGTTCAGTCATGTCCATGAGATAGTAGAACTTCAGGAGCCACTCCGTGTTAGCTAACTCAGGATGTTTGACGTTTTTCATTTCAAGAAAAATCTGGATTTCACTCAGACAAACCACAAAATGGCTGAGCACCTTCCTTCTTGACAACCAACGCACATTGCTGTGCAGAAGCAGACCAGGATAATGATTCCCAACTTTATACAGCAGTGTTTTAAACTGGCGATCATTTAAAGCTCGGGCAACAATAAAGTTGACTACCCCAGCGACATCACCTCACCAAGCTGCTTGCCACACATCTGAGCACAAAGCGCCTCCTGATGTAGGATGCAGTGAAAACTTAGGATGGGTTTCTTTTCATGTTCATGAAGAAGTGCTACAAATCCTGTTTTTCCTCACCATGCATGGAGCACCATCAGTACACACCGAAATAAGTTTATCCATCGGTAGATTATTTTCTTTAGCAAACTCAGTGAAAGACTTGAATAAATCCTCCCCTCTTTTTGTCTCTTTCATAGGCAAGACTTTCCTCACGTACTGTGTCACCAACAGCATACCTTGCAATCACGCTGAACTGGGGTAAATGGCTTATGTCTGTTGATTCATCCAAAGCGAGAGAAAAGAATGGTGCTACATTTATGTCCTTCACCTGTGTTGACTCAATTTGATTTGCCATCATGATGGTACGATCGTGAACAGTTCTTACTGACAGAGGCATGTCTTTTATTCATTTGATTATCTTGTCTTTATCCAAAAAGTCATCTAAAAGTTCATTGGCAACATCAAGCATGAATGTTTTGGCATACTCCCCATCTGTGAATGGCTTTCCGTTTCTCACAATTACTAAAGCACCAGCAAAGCTAGCCGAATTCCAGTCACCTTGTTGGGTCCAAACACGGAGTTGCTGCTGATTAGCTTGCACTCTGCACAGTAGCTCTTGACATGCTTTCCTCTTGCTGTCCCCCACTGGATATTTCAATGCAAATGTAGTATGGCTTGTGTCGAAGTGCCGCTTTATATTTGACCGTTACATCGATGCAATTTTATCATTGCATATTAGACACACTGCAGAACCTGCTCTCTCCACAAAGGCAAATTCCTCTGTCCATTCCTGCTTAAAAGTATGATACTCGTCATCTTTTTTTCTTTTAGCTATTTTCTTCGTCAAAAGAGTTTCTGTGCCTGACCTGTGGTGGCGCAGTGGATAAAGTGTCGACCTGGAAATGCTGAGGTCACCAGTTCGAAACCCTGGGCTTGCCTAGTCAAGGCACATATGGGAGTTGATGCTTCCAGCTCCTCCCCCCTTCTCCCTCTGTCTCTCTCTTCTCTCTAAAAATGAATTAAAGGCCCTGGCCGGTTGGCTCAGCGGTAGAGCATCGGCCTAGTGTGCGGAGGACCCGGGTTCGATTCCTGGCCAGGGCACATAGGAGAAGCGCCCATTTGCTTCTCCACCCCTCCGCCGCGCTTTCCTCTCTGTCTCTCTCTTCCCCTCCCGCAGCCAAGGCTCCATTGGAGCAAAGATGGCCCGGGCGCTGGGGATGGCTCTGTGGCCTCTGCCTCAGGCGCTAGAGTGGCTCTGGTCGCAATATGGCGACGCCCAGGATGGGCAGAGCATCGCCCCCTGGTGGGCAGAGTGTCGCCCCCTGGTGGGCGTGCCGGGTGGATCCCGGTCGGGCGCATGCGGGAGTCTGTCTGACTGTCTCTCCCTGTTTCCAGCTTCAGAAAAATGAAAAAAATTTAAAAAAATAAAAAATAAATAAAAATGAATTTAAAAAAAAAAGAGTTTCTGAAATTAGCTAGCTGACTAATTGATTAAAAGGAGGCAAGTTTACTTCCTGACCTCACAACAATCCATTTATGTTATGCATTATCCAATAAAAATTTGGTGTTGTCCCGGAAGACAGTTGTGATTGGCTCCAGCCACCTGTAACCATGAACATGAGCAGTAGGAAATGAAGGGATTGTAAAACATGAGAATGTTTTATATTTTTAACGTTATTATATTTTTTATTAAAGATTTGTCTGCGAGTCAGATGCAGCCATCAAAAGAGCCACATCTGGCTCACGAGCCGTGGGTTCTCAATCCCTGCTCTATCCAGATCATTCTTCCCCAAGTATACCAAGACTTACTCTTTCACTTCAGATTTTTATCCAAATGTTATCTTGGCCCTGACAGGTTGGCTCAGTGGATTGAATGTCAGCCTGGTGTGCAGATATTCCAGGTTCAATCCCTGGTCAGGGCACACATGAGAAATGACCATCTGCTTCTCTTCTCTGCCCTCTCTCCCTTCTTTCTCTCTCCCTTCCCACAGCCAGGAGCTTGATTGGTTTGAGTGTTGTCCCCAGGCACTGAGGATAGCTGTGTTGGTCCAAGCGTTGGCCTCAGGCCCTGAGGATAGCTTGGTTGATTTGAGCATTGACCCCAGGCCAGAGTTGCAGGGTGGCTCTCGGTTGGGGCATATGCAGGAGTCTCTCTATGTCCCCTCTTCTCACTTAAAAAAGTTGTCTTACTAAGGAGGCCTTCTCTGACTGTCCTATTTAAAATTTCAACCACCCTACCTCTATACCCTTCAAGTTTTATTCTTATTAACACTGATAACTAACATCTGTATATTTTACTTATTTATTGACCACCTCTCCCCAAGAATGTAAATTCCAAGAGGGCAAGATGTATGCCATTTATTTATTTATTTATTTATTTATTTATTTATTTTGTTCACTGATGTATCTTTAATGCCTAAAACAGTAATTGACATATAATTAGCTTTTCAGTAAATATTTGTTGAATAAATGAATGAAAGTCAAGATGATAACATCAGGCATGGTTCGATTTAGATTCTCAGCATGTTACTAGAACTCTATTTTTATCTCTTAGCTTTGCTTTCCTCTGCATTGGCTTTATTCTCAAGTAAGCTTGAGGTGTGTTGCCTGATGACATGATGGCCACCAGCAGAAGCTCTGGATTTACATTCTGATACTTCAGCAGCCCTGATGGAAAGAAAGTGCCTGATTGCTCCAGTGAAAGTCTTAAAAATAAAATCATATTCTGGGCTTGGTTCAAATGTCAATCCCTAAAACAGTCTCCGAAGGTAGAGGAAGAAATTCTGTGACTGGGCAAGCCTGAGTGATGGGGTTCCCTGGAATCAGGGTAAAGTTCAGCTCCACATGGACAGAGAATAGGGGAGATTTGGTTTGCCAAAAGGAAAATGGGGTGCTATCACTTGAGGAAGAGGAATGGTGGCAAGGCTGGCAGAAACAACAGATGTCCATCATCAATGATGACCCACCAACAGACCTAACTCAGAACAGCATTCTCCTCTTGCTCCTTCATTTTCACATCCAGCCAGATCAAACTCTGAGCTTGGATAAGAGTCTCTCCTCCTAAACGTCTTTTCACCTGTTCCTGTCAGTTGTCTTCCTCATTCCTCAATGCCAGATTCAGATATGATCTCCATTATGATGACTCCTAACAGATGGAGTCGCTCTCCCTCTTCTGAGCATCCTAGTTATTCCTACTTCTCTTGTGGTTATCTTACCACATTTTGCCCTATATTTTACTTATTTGTATACATTGTGAGCACCTTGTTGGGAAAAGGGTCGGGTCCATTTCCCAGCTGTGCAAACCAACACCTCACACCCTCCGCTATTGCAGTGATTAGATGAGCACCAGGGCCGCCAGGGCGCGCTAGGCGCGAGGCCTCCGTGATTGGCAGGTGCAGCCGTCAATCGCGCGCAGGCGGGAGCGGGGCGGGAGGAGGGGCCTGCATGAATGGGGCGCGCGGCAAGCGGGCTCCAGTCGGCGCTCGCAGGGGAAGCCGGAGTCCCGGCCGGGAGTGGGTGGGAGGAAATGAAAAGGGGGGGTGCGGGGGAGGAAGGGAAAGAGCGCGGGGGGCGGGGAGGGGCAGCGCCGGGGCGGTGCGCCTGGAGAGGCAAGGCGCGGGTGTGAGCTAGAGCTGTGGCCGCGGTGCCGGTCGCTTCTGTGTGGCTGTCTGCTGCGCCGCCTCCGCCTTCGTTAAGGGCCGTCGCCTGCGGAACCGTGTGGAGCCCCCGGCGCCCCGGGCCGAGGAGAGGACTGGGGAACCGGCGCTGAGAGAGAAGCCAGGACCGAGCGGCCGAGCCCAAGGCCCCCAGGAGTGGAGGTGGGGGGCCTGAGGCCCCCGAGGGGGCCCCGCTGCGATGGGCAACCTGGAGAGCGCCGACGGGGGTCCGGGTGAACCGCCCTCTGTCTCGCTGCTGCCGCCGCCCGGCAAGATGCCGATGCCTGAGCCCTGTGAGCTGGAAGAAAGGTTCGCCCTGGTGCTGGTGAGAGCGGAGCCCAGTCCCTTCCCCCTTCCACCGCCCCCCTGGTCCCAGCGCTCGGGGTGGGATTTGGCCGCGGTTCCCTCTCTGGCCCACCCCTTCAGTAACGGCTTCCGACAGACCCCGTCCTCCAGCGCCTTTCTGGGAACCTTTGAGCGGCCGCCCGCGGCCCCGACAGCCCCGTCGGGAGATCCCCGAACGACGCCTCAGCCCCTGGACACTTAGGAGGAGGGGTCCCCGGCCCGGGACCTCCCCAGGATCCAGACTTCTTCCTTCCCCCCACCCTCTGCTGCCCTTTTCAATTCTCACGCACTTTCCTGAAAGTCTCCCTAGGTCTCTAGAATTCTCATTTCTAAGCCTCTGGCCGGTGCGGGGGGAATTGAGCAGCGTGGGGCAGGCCCACTCCTTAGCCTAAGTCAGGGCTCTCTGGGGAGACCGCCTCTCGTGTTAACATGGAGGCTTTCCAGGGAGCGGATCCCACTCCCAGCCTGGACCAGATGTTTGGGGGAGGTTAGGGGAAATGGGGAGGGGGGCTGGCAGCTCTTGAAGGAGCTGGGATAAAGAGTGATGCCATTCTACTTATTTTCAGAACGGCCTTCAGGCATCCTGCAAAGTTATAGTGGATTTACCTAAAAGGTCTGAACATGTGGATAAGCCATTTCGCTAGTGTATTTTTCCAATTGAAACAATACACAAACCATCCCGCCTCCACCCTCACACACCTTTTATGTTAAGCCCTAGTGGCTGATTTGTGTTCTTTGCCTGTGTTTCTTTTTAGGCTTTCTGTAGGTTCATTTGGTTTGTATAGATGAGATGAGTTTTTAGAACTGATTTTGAGATTCTCCTTTGGTATAAAAATTGGACATTGATGCCGGGGGCTCTGTGGATAGAGAGGAACCAGAAATATATTGGAGCTAAAAGTGAAGTTTTGGAGAAAGAAAGGGAACTAGGTGATGGAATATTTGCTCTCAGAGGTCAAAGACTTTGGGAAATAGTTCCTAGTTCCTTAAAGAACTCATTAAGAGGCAGCATTAACGCTGCTGTTATTGTTGGTGTGGCCTGAAGGGCTGACTCTGCCTTTGCCTATGAGGAGGGATAAGTTGTGGACTTAGCAGCCTTATTGGATTTCATCTGCCTTGGAATAGAGAGATTAGATCTGTTGGCATCAGTAGAGCTGTCTGGAGATCTTGGTCTCTCTGGTGGTGGAGAGCCTGACGTAGGCCCACTGGCACCACAGCCAGATCAGAGAGCGTCCATGGGATTCCAAAGGGAAGCAGTATTACTGACACCTCTCTGCACCGACTTTGCAGAGGGCCAGAGGGATCTATCTGGGCCACACATCCTGTGGCCCTCTGCATTTCCCCTTGCCTCCTCAGGGGGATGTGGTGAGTCAGTGATTACTAATACGCTGTGGCCATCTCAGAGGCTGAGGAAGAGAACCTAGGGCTTGGTGCCCTTGAGAACAAGAGCTCAACTGTTGAGAGAAAGAGTGGGAGGGAATCTGCACTCCAGTGGGGTGTGCGAAAACCCCCAGTGAGCTGGCATGAGGTAGCCTCAGAAATAGGAGAGAAAGGAAGAGGAGGTGGACTGGGTTGGGGCTGCCTTAGGTTGGGGCTGCCAGGCCATTTGTTGTGAGAGCTCAGAACCAGAGTCAATCATGTCCTCATTGGAGCTTGGTTGATAAATTTGTTTTGTTGGCAAGTTGATGGCTTAATATCCGTAAACTGCACATAATATCCTGATTTCTAGCGGGAGCACCCAGAAAGCCCAGGTTAAGCAGGGGGCTGGACCACCCACTTTGCAAGCCTTCATTTTTGTGTAAAGTTTTGATTTCTTTCCTTGTGGCTTTTGTTTTGGTCTTGCTTCTGTGTGCCTGAGCTGCTGCTGATGGGAGGTTGGAACAGGGCAGGCCAGGGCTAGTTAGCTGTCTTAAGAGAGAAGGGGAGTTTACCTCTCTTTTCCAATACAGGGAAATCATGCTTTCTTGTGGACTTGAGTTCTCTGGGGACTTCTAAAAATATCTTCCTTTGCTCCTGAAATATGCCGTAAGTACTATCCTTTGGGAACAATACTGGCTGTTGGGTGATTGACCCTGGAATAGGCTCCGTTTTATTTCTTGAACAGTCAGGAGAAACAGTGTAGTAGAAGTCAGGGCTCTGTCTTAACAATTGTTTTAACCAGTCTGAGCTTGGTCTATAAATTTTATAGATTTCCTTATCTGTAAATTAGAGCTAATAATACCCATCTTGATGAGTTTGTGAGAAATAGGTGAGCCCTGTGTAAGGAGCTTGGCACCCAGTAGGTATTCAGTGTAAATTAGCTGCTTTTCTTGATTATGTGAGAGTCAGACAAGCTGCTCCTTTTTTACCGCTTTCTTTCCAAGATTGTCATTTTCACTGTGATTGATTTGCTTTCACAAAAAGCCAAATAGTATTTGGGGGTGAGAGTTGTTGAGGTGACGTACTGGTATCCTGGTTAAGCATGTGGACTTGCAAGTCAAGTGGGCTGAAATGTGGCTCTCCACAGTTTCTAGTCAGAAAACTGTTTCACCTCAAGCAGGTTAATCTCTTTTGAATCCCAGTTTCCTCTTATAAATGGGAGTAAGAACAGTATTTGCTACTTGGAATTGTGTGGATTTAATGAAACTGTAAGTCAAGTACTTAGCAGAGTCTGCATTTACTATATGCTCAGTAAATAGTAGCTTTTAAATATGTGGTTTTTAGCAGTGACTCAGATCTGAGACCACTTGTATTTCCCAAAATGGGATTTTAAGTTTAGAAATCTGATGAAACCAGTCTCAGGATATGTCTGGTGCTGTCAGATGGAGGGCTTCCTCAGTCCCAACGTATATATGGAAACCCCCCTGAAAAGCACCCTGGTTGGGCAAGTTGTATCATTGCTGAGCAGGCTCCCAGCTTTCTGATGCAGACACATGATCTGACCCACAGACTGTGAGCCGAGGTTGGAGAACTCAAGGTCTGAGGCCATGAGGTGATTTGTTCAGGACTTTGATCCTCAGAGTCCTAACCCAGCCTTGGACCCAAATCCAGGGCTTCCCTACTGATGTCCTGGGATACTGATCCCCTCATCCCTGGGGATAACTGAGGTCCTCGATTAGTCCCCTCTGGCTTCTACCATACTCCATGTACTGTACAGATAATATTATTTTCTAGGTGTGTTTCAGTATAAAAAAGGTTGCAAGGCTGTTAGACTGTTTCCTTGAGATTCTTCCTTACTCCCCCGTCTCAGCAGCAGCTCCCTTTCTGTTGAGTATTGAAAAGTTTAGGGATGGGCAGTTATTGGGCTCTTCTTTATTAATACTAGAATGAGAGCTGATCTCTGGTCTGATAAAGCCCCAGTCTATGTTTTGGTCCCCACTAGATTACAGTCCAGTCTCAGTTACTCAGAGGCTAGCATTCTGGCCAGTACTGGCCTTTCTAGATAGAGAGGGGAGGCAGAGGGCTGTAAGGGCATTAAAAGGATAACTCTGCCTTTGCTATGTTTGCATCTTGATTTTATCTTATTTCCTGCTGACTTATTATAGACTTGTGATGGAGTCTGTAGGTTCTGACACCAGAGAAAGCCCTGGATATCAGGAGGAGGTTCTCAGGGCATAAGGGTGGGTTGTATGACAGGCTGCCCCTGCGTCCCTGCCAGAGTTCCTCCTCTCACATTTCTCTGGTGATAACTGATGACTTGGAGTTTTGCTATAAGCGAATCATTGATGTGGGAGCCAAAGCTGGTGTGTGTGCTAGTTGCCTAAGAGGCTTCGACAGGCCTTCTTTCACACAGAAAGGGGTTGGGGAAAAGTTGGACTAAATATCAAGTTCCAAATCACCATGGTGGAATTTTTTCCCCCCAGGATTTTGGTGAATTAGTTCAGGCTGGAATAGGACTTGGGGGAGGGAAAGTACCCTTGACAGCAACTGGTCAGAGGAGCCCCTCTTGTACAGAGACCCCAGTGAGAAGAGCCTAGGCCACAGAGAGGAGCTTCATTCTCTTGACCTTCCCGTATGATCCGGCCTTATTCTGGGGGAGGTGTGTGTATATATGTGTGGGGATGGTCTGGTGGAATGGTGGACTCCTTGTCATTTGGGAATGTTTCCATTGCTCAGAAGGAGGTTTGGGGTTTATTTTCCTTTTTCTCTTAAGTAATATTCATTTTCTAAAAGTATGAGCAATTAGAAAGAAGATTGAAAATTTACATTGAAGAAAAACATCTGTATTTTCTTTAGTTCCTTTACTAAATGGAGCCAATATTTTAAAACCTATAATGTTTTTGTCTCTGGCCCTGACCAGGTAGGTTGATTGGTTAGAGCAGGGGTAGTCAACCTTTTTATACCTACCGCCCACTTTTGTATCTCTGTTAGTAGTAAAATTTTCTAACCGCCCACCGGTTCCACAGTAATGGTGATTTATAAAGTAGGGAAGTAACTTTACTTTATAAAATTTATAAAGCAGAGTTACAGCAAGTTAAAGCATATAATAATAATTACTTACCAAGTACTTTATGTCAATTTTCGCTAAGTTTGGCAGAATAAGTCTTTATAAAACAACTTACTATAGTTAAATCTATCTTTTTATTTATAGTTTGGTTGCTCTGCTACCGCCCACCATGAAAGCTGGAACGCCCACTAGTGGGCGGTAGGGACCAGGTTGACTACCACTGGGTTAGAGTGTCACCCTGACACACCGAGTGTGCAAATTTGATCCCTGTTTGGGGCATATATACATATGTACAAGAGTCAACCAATGATGGCATGAATGAGTGGAGCGGCAATTTATTTCTCTATAAATAAATTATTTTTTTTCTCTGAATATATATATCTCCACTTTGGTATGTTTTTGTTGTTATTAGTTTTCCCAGACTAATCATTGTAAACATTTTATTTTATTTTTATTTACTTATTTTTAGTGATTGTATTTATTGATTTTAGAGAAAGGATAGAGAGAAAGGTGGGGAAAGGAGCTGGAAGCACTAACTTGTAGTAGTTGCTTCTCATATGTGCCTTGACTGGGCAGGCTCAGGGTTTTGAGCCTGTGACCTCAGCATTCCAAGTCGATGCTCCATCCACTGTATCATCACAGGTCAGGCTCATTGTAAACATTTTAATTTTTTTTTTTTCCTTTACAGAGACAGAGAGAGAGATAGACAGGGACAGACAGACAGGAACAGAGAGATGAGAAGCATCAATCATTAGTTTTTCGTTGCGCATTGCCACTTCCTAGTCGTTCATTGATCGCTTTCTCATATGTGCCTTGACCGCGGGCCTTCAGCAGACCGAGTAACCCCTTGCTTGAGCCAGCGACCTTGGGCTCAAGCTGGTGAGCTTTTTGCTCAAACCAGATGAGCCCGCGCTCAAGCTGGCGACCTCGGGGTTTTGAACCTTGGTCTTCCGCATCCCAGTCCGACGCTCTATCCACTGCGCCACCACCTGGTCAGGCTAAACATTTAAAAATACTTGTACAATGGTCCATCAAATGAATGGAACATTGTTTACGTAATTATCCCCCTGTTGTTGGATGTTTAGGTTATTTGCTTCTGTTTGCTATCATAAACAATGCTGTGATGAACATCTTGATGTATAAAGCCTTTTCAGTATTTAGAGTTTTCCTTAGGATAACAACCCCAAATTGAACATTCCAAGTTGTAGGATATGTTTTTAAGTCCTAAATATACATTTCTAAATGGTTTTCTAAAAAGGGAGTAATGCATGTGAGTGTTCCCAAAGTGGAGAATTGAAAATAGCTTCTTTTCTCCTGATTTTGAAAATGATACATGTAAGAGTAAGCAAATTAGGAAGTTTAAATATAAAAATGTACAAAATATATAGAAGAATATAAAGAAGAGAATTAAAATCACCTGTAATCTCACTATCTACTATTAACATTTTGATGTACTTATATATATGCTAACAATTAAGATCATAATGTACATATTATTTTATAAGCTGAATTTTTTATTTTACTGTTTTAAGCATTTTCTCATTTGTTTAAATATTCTTCACTATCATAATTTAATCGCTGCATAATACTCTATATTATCCTATTTTATTACTGTCTTATAGATCTCTCTTTTTTTTGCTACTATTAGTAACACTGTGTTGAATATCCTGTGCATAAATATTTGTGTGCATCTCTGATTATTTCCTTAAGATAAATTATTAGAAGTCAAATTATTTGGTCAAAGGGTATATGTTTTATAAAGGCCTTTGAGAAATATTGATTTCTAAAAATCTTGGCCTTGGCCAGTGGCTCAGTGGCCAGAGCCTAAGCCAGGCATTATGGACGTCTCAGGTTCGATTCCTGGTTAGGTCACATAGGAGAAACAACCATCTGCTTCTCCCCCTCCCCCTTCACCCCTTCTCCTCCTTCTCACTGTTCTGTAGCCAGTTGCTTGTTTGGTTCAAGCAATGGCCCTGGGCTGTGAGGATAGCTCTACTGGAGCTTCAGCCTCAGGTGCTAAAAATAGCTTGCTTCTGGAGCCTGAGACCCTGATGGGGTTGTCAGGTTGATCCTGGTCAGGGTATATGTGGGAATCTGCCTTACTGTCTGCCCTCCTCTTACCTAAAAAAAGAAAAAGAGTTGCAACTGTTGGCTTTACCACTTATAGTGTATTTTCCTTTCTCTATAAGCTAACAATTACTGGATGATTTAACTTATAAAAAAATCTTTGCTAAGCCCTAGCTGGGTAGCTCTGGCTAGAGTGTCATCCTGATTCACCATGTTTGTGGGTTCGATCCTTGGTCAGGGCACATACAAGAATCAAAAATAAGTGGAACAACAAATCCATGTTCCTCTCTCCTTCCCTCCCTTTCTCTCTTTCTCTAAAATTAAAAAACACAAAAAAAACCTTTGCCAATTTTATAATGAGGAATGTATCTTATTTTATTTAAAGGTTTTATTTATTGATTTTAGAGAGAGAAGAGAGAAAGGGGAGGGAGTTAGGGAGGAACAGGCGGCATTAACTCGTACTCCCATATATGCCTTGACCAGGCAAGCCCAGGGTTTTAAACCAGCGACCTCAGCATTCCAGGTTCACGCTCTATCCACTGCGCCACCACAGATCAGGTGAGAAATGCTATCTTGTTTTACTTTGTATTTCTGTCAGTGTTTCATTATGGGTGTTTTGGCCATCTTTTGTTTGTTTCCTTTGCTTTCTGTTAGGAATTTATTACACACACACACACACACACACACGTATGTCTGTGTAATAAATGTATATACTTTTCATTATAAAATATTTCTCACATATAACTTTATGTAAGTTTAAAATAATAATAAAGTGGCCACCAGTGTATCCACTGTGTTCTTGAAATTGCTTCCTGCCCCTTAAAATTTCTTTTTCCTGCTGTTACCTGGGATGAAAAGCCCTTTTAACTCAGGACTCGTTTGGTCTGTTTCTGTAGCTGGGACAGTCCAGGTGGCAGCCACACCAGTGCTTCATAGCTCTGTCTGTGGGGAAACAACTGCTGCAGCTGCTAAGAACAGGAACTGGTCCTGGTGGAAATAGCTAATCTTCACTGAAGTGAAAAAAGAAGCCAAGGTAGAGAGGAAATGAGACCACAGATCCTCCCCTGCCCCTGAGGTTGCCTGGGAAGGCTAGCTGGAGCCAGGGCCCTGTTTTGTGGTCAAGACTGAAGTATCCGTCCCAGAACTGACTGTAGTGGCCCAAGGGACAGCAGTGCTCGCTGCCTGAAATTTATGTGATATCTGGTTGGCCTGGCTGGTCACCTCCATTCTAGGGAAGCATTTCTCCCAAGTCTGAGCTGAACTGAAGCAGTGCCAGGGAAAGGCCGGGGGTTCGTTCCAGTTCGGAAGTGCACTTTAGAGAAGAGGAAGGACCTTTTTCTTTGAAGATAAGAGAGGGTGCTGTCTCTACACAGTTCCTCCTCCCCCTCGCTTCTCTCTGGGTACTTTAGGGCCCCCTTTTGGAAAAGCACCAGATTGGAACTTGAGGGTTTTAAAATCATCATCCATGAACAAGAAAAGTGGATTCCCAAAAAGAGGTGAACTGGGTGGCTAGAATTCCTGAGTTCCCATTTCCAGTCTCTTGCCTCCCTCAGCAGAGCCACCACATCTTTGTATCTTGTTTTCCTTCCACATGGAAGAATAAGCCCCCAAGAAAGATGTTGAGATACTCTGGTTGTCTGCCTCCAACTTGCCTTTCTACTTTTCATCTTTCAGAATCCTCTTTCCAGCCCTTACTGGGTAGCTCAGTTGAGTAGATTGTGATCCCAGTACACCAAGATTGCTGGTTCAATCCCCTGTCAGGGCACATACAAGAACAATGAATACATAAATAAGTGGAACCACAAGTTGGTATCTCTCTCTCTCTCTCTCTCTCTCATCAGGAAAAAAAAGCCTCCTCTTTCCATATTTTCTTAATCTGTCTGCCATCACCTCACAACAAAGTTAGGAGTTTGTATATTGGGTAGGGAGGACTTGGGTAGGGTTTTTGGGGAGCTGTTTTCCCCTACTCCCAGCTTTACTATTAATAATTTGCATACTCTTTTCAGTTTATAAATACTTTGAGTTCCTTGAAAGGTGTTCTAAGCAAGGGACTAAGAGAATTCTTATTTTTTAAATGTTTATTTTACTGATTTTAGAGAGAGGAAGGGGGAGGAGGAGAGACAGGAACATGTGTTCCTGACTGTGCCCTGACCTGGAATTGAACTGGCTACCTCTGCATTTTAGGACAGTGGTCAAACCAACTGAGCTATCTGGCCAGAGCTAAGAGAATTATTTACATGACAAATGTCAGTAAAAGGACAGTTTAGGCTATTGTATACCCTTGATGGTTCAGTTCTTGTCCTCACCTTTTCCCCTTATTCCTTCCCTATCTCTTTTACCACTTTCCCACCTTCACTCAGCATTATCACCAGGGCTGGAGTTGCGCTGGTGGTCTTGCCTCTGGGTTCCTAAAAATATTAACAAGGAAGGTATGTATTCTCTTCTTCCCCTGCGTGCTCATTTCTACTTGGATCTAGACTAGAGAATGTCATAGCCTTCCTAGCCTTCTTCCTGTTGCTCAGCTCAGCCTATCTCGAAGTAAGCTGGGGATGAGCCTAGTGTTTAGGTACTTTAGGGGATAGTTATCCTGTTTTAAGAACTACATATAGTGGCCCTGGCTGGTTGGCTCAGTGGTAGAGCGTCAGCCTGGCGTGCAGGAGTCCCGGGTTCGATTCCCTGCCAGGGCACACAGGAGAAGCGCCCGTCTGCTTCTCCACCCCTCCCCCTCTCCTTCCTCTCTGTCTCTCTCTTCCTCTCCTGCAGCCAAGGCTCCATTGGAGCAAAGTTGGCCCAGGCGCTGAGGATGGCTCTGTGGCCTCTGCCTCAGGTGCTAGAATGGCTCTGGTCTCAACAGAGCGATGCCCCAGATGGGCAGAGCATCGCCCCCTGGTGGGCATGCCCGGTGGATCCCAGTCGGGTGCATGCGGGAGTCTGACTGCCCAACCCCCCCCCCCCCATTTCCAACTTCAGAAAAATACAAAAAAAAAAGAACTACATATAGCTTAAAGTTCAGTTAGTTTCTGCTCATTTTTTACCAGCTTGCATGCAGGGAGCTGGGAAACCAATCTCTAGATCTTCCCAGTGTTTCCCATGAAACTTGAAAAAAATTTGTTCTGGTTGGAAGTAGTTGGTTTGAGATTCTTGCTGGCTCAGGATCCAGTGAAAGAAAGAGCATCAGTTTAGAGTCAGAAGACCTGGGTTCTGATCCAGCTGTATAGCCCTTTTTCCTCCCCAGCTGAATGACTTTGGGCAAAACGTAGAACTTTTCTGAGCCTATTTCATCCTTTATGAAATGGGTGATGATATTTTACAGGGTTTTCAGGATGCTTAAAGTAGAAAACACTTTGTAACATATAAAAGTTCTACAAATAAATGTTTGTGGCATATATAGTACTCACTCTACCACCTCTGTTCCCTTAAAGTGGTTTTCAACTGGGGGAGGTATTGCCTCAGCAGGGAATTCTGGGAAACAAGTGAGGATGCTTGGTGGTTTTGTTTATCACACCGATGGGGTTGGGGGAGTGGAGATGGTGTGGGGGGGCTCCTGGCCTTTAGAGTCTGAACACTGGGATATTAACCACCCTAAGGCAGGGGTCCCCAAACTTTTTACACAGGGGGCCACAGACCATTGGAGGGCCACCACATACAGTGCTCCTCTTACTGACCACCAATGAAAGAGGTGCCCCTTCCAGAAGTGCAGCAGGGTGCCGGATAAATGGTCTCAGGGGGCCGCATGCGGCCCGCGGGCCGTAGTTTGGGGACGCCTGCCCTAAGGTGTTGGGGTCATCTTTACACAATAAAGAATGATCCTGTCCACAATGCTGATAGCATCTTTGCTGAGAATCCTCTTCTACTAAATTTGTACCTCCATTGTCCTGTGTCCCAGTTGGGGATGAAGCTTAAAGAGTGGTAAAAGTGAAGGCAGAGCCATAGTTTTTGGTGCTTTCTTAGTTTTTCTATTTCCTATTACTAGAAGCAGACTTGTTTTTATTACCTCTCTCTGTAGGGTTAGTGCCTGATTCCTTGATTTCCTCTGTGTGTGGGTTTTACCCTAAAACTTACCAAGAAGCAGCTAGAGTATATATACTTCACTGCTGCCCTTTGCCTACCCCCTGGTTAGTTTGTCAAATCAGGGTAAAAAGTCCTTTTAGTTTGGGAATATATTTGAGAGATCTTTCAACAGTGCTACTGAATCTTCTGGGTAACAGACCTTTTTAAAAATCTGATTAAATCTGCAACCCCTAATTCTCCTTTTCTCTGTGTATATGTGCAAACACACATAGTATTTCAGGGGGAGAGTTTAAAGCTCGTTCTTGGATCTGAGAGGGAATCCCTGGCTTTTATCCTAGAGCAGTGGTCGGCAAACTCATTAGTCAGCAGAGCCAAATATCAACAGTACAACGATTGAAATTTCTTTTGAGAGCCAAATTTTTTAAACTTAAATTATATAGGTAGGTACATTGTTATTAACTTGATTAGGGTACTCCTAAACTGGCCTTTGCTAAAAACATCCTCAGTTTGATTAAGCCGCATGTGGCTTGTGATCCGCAGTTTGCCGACCACTGAGGTATAGGAGGGTAGTGCTGGGTGAGGAGAAGCAGGAGGTCCTTGATACAAACAGTGCTCTTGATATTCTGTAAGGAGGAACCCTGGTTATCAGAGCAGATAAAATGATGCCCCTGTTGGCAGATCTAAAAAGAGCTTGTTGAAACTTGGCTGACTCATTCAGGGAGATAGTGTGGCCCCTGGACATTTTGGTTTAAACTGATTATGGACACTGTGGTGGGGTTTGCCCCTTTGACCTAGAACCTCAACCTCCAGGAACATCTAGATAGGCATGACAGGATGTGCTTTGACAAGCCAGGGAATCCAGTGGCATTCTTACAGTGTGGCCCAAAGGTTAGGTCATATCCTGTGGTGAGAAGTACTGCTTACCTAAAGCTGCAGTTCTCCCCTGCAGACCTAAGGTCTCCAGGACTATCCAGACACTTGACTTCCCAGGGTGTGCCTGGAGGGGACTGTGAGCATCCAATCTGTAGATGTTACTGCTATGCCTGACCCTTTGAGTCATGAGGTTTTTTTTTTGGTTTTTTTTTTTTAGAGAGGAGAGAGAGAGACAGAGACAGAGAGAGGAGGGGGGAGGAGCTGGAAGCATCAACTCCCATATGTGCCTTGACCAGGCAAGCCCAGGGTTTCGAACCGGGAGTCGTGAGTTTTTTTTCATGTTCCCTGACTCCCGGGAGTGAGGTTTTTTTTTTTCAAAAAATGAAATTAGTTCCAGTTACAGTTTTATTAACTTAAAATCATGTTTGTTTGATAACCAACTTATGGAAACAAGAAGAACATACATGTGCCTTTTATTTTAATGTTGCCTTACACATTTTTTAAATAAAAATTTTTGTACAATGGGCAGGAGGCACGAGGACGTACATGAATGTTTATACTGCTCCAAGGGTTAAATCCTCTTGCTTTCTGCCTTACAAAAGCAAAACAAAACAACAACAGAAAACCCTACACTTAAAAAAATTTTTAGCCTGACCTGTGGTGGCGCAGTGGAAAAAGCGTCAACCTGGAAATGCTGAGGTAGTCGGTTCGAAACCCTGGGCTTGCCTGGTCAAGGCACATATGGGAGTTGATGCTTCCAGCTCCTCCCCCCTTCCCTCTCTCTGCCTCTCTCCTCTCTCTCCCTCTCTGTCTCTCTCTCTCCCCCCTCTCTCCTCTCTCTCCCTCTCTGTCTCTCTCTCTCCCCCTCTGTCTCTCTCTCTCCCCCTCTCTCTCCTCTCTAAAAATGAATAAATAAAAAAATAACTTTAAAAAAAATTAATTTTTTTTAAATTTATTGACTTTAGAGAGCGAGAAACATTAATTTGTTGTTCTACCCATCCATGCATTTTATTGATTGATTCTTTTTTTTTTAAAGTTTATTTTTTTTTTACAACTTTTTTTTTTTCTTACAGAGACAGAGAGTCAGAGAGAGGGATATAGACAGGGACAGACAGACAGGAACGAAGAGAGATATGAAGCATCAATTATTAGTTTTTTGTTGCGCATTGCGACACTTTAGTTATTCATTGATTGCTTTCTCATATGTGCCTTAACCACAGGCCTTCAGCAGCCCAAGTAGCCCCTTGCTCTAGCCAGAGACTTTGGGTCCAAGCCGCTGAAGTTTTGCTCAAACTAGATGAGCCCGCGCTCAAGCTGGCGACCTCGGGGTCTCGAACCTGGGTCCTCGGCATCCCTGTCCGATGCTCTATCTACTGTGCCACCGCCAGGTCAGGCTACTGATTGATTCTTGCATGTGCCCCTACTGGAGACAAAACCCACAACCTTGGCACATTGGGACAATGTTCCAACCGATGGAGCCATTTGGCCAGGACCCTACACTTTTTTGACTGCTCAGAATATTGTATATTAACATTTTTGAAGAAAACTTTGAATCTTTTCAGGTCATTATGAATAAAAGTTTTTTTCAGGACAACATTAAGAACATTCTTTTCTGGGTGGAGTCACCCATCCCATTCTTTTAGGAATGGCTTAGTTTCTTGTCTCCACCAAATGCCTGTATTTAATTTGTATATGTTAAGGAAAGAGAATTAACATTTGTTGAGTATGTGCTGCATGCTTTTACATTTAACTTGACAGCAACTCTATGAGGGAGTTATTTCATTTTTATTTTATAGGTGATGAAACCAGAGCTCGGAGGGATTAGCTAATTTGGAAAAGGTCTCTGCTTAAATGTCACTTACTTAGGCTTTAAGCAAAAATTTTTGGTTATTTTGTTCATGCTAAAAGAACTGCTAGAAGTACAACTTCTAAAAGATGCTTAATCCTTGATTTTATATATACATGCACACACACACACATACACACACATATACATACACAGACATTTTAAAATGCATAGAAAAATTTCTGGAAGGATACAAATAAAACGTAATATTAGTTACCTCTGGGATGCAGGAAGGGAACCATAATGAGAGACACAAGAGAGTTGAAGGAAATTTAGCTTTTATACTGTTGATATTTTTTACAAAGAGAATGGACTTACATATTAGTTATGTAATTAAAAGTTAAAGAAAACATTCTTTGCCTTCCTAGAAATCAAGGAAATGAACAATTATATGATATACTTTCTATACTAATTACCTCAGTAAAAATTTAAAGATTGACAGTATCCATGGTTTTCATTAATGATACATTAATACACTATTAATGGTAGGGTAATTTGGTACAGACATTTCAGAAGGCATTTTGTAGGACTTTCCAAATGTGCATACTCTTTTTTTTTTTTTTTTTTTTTTTTACAGAGGCAGAGATAGACAGGGACAGACAGACAGGAACGGAGAGAGATGAGAAGCATCAATCATCAGTTTCTCGTTGCGCATTGCGACTTCTTAGTTGTTCATTGATTGCTTTCTCACATGTGCCTTGACCGTGAGCCTTCAGCAGACCGAGCAACCCCCTGCTGGAGCCAGCGACCTTGGGTCCAAGCTGGTGAGCTCTTTGCTCAAGCCAGATGAGCCTGCGCTCAAGCTGGCGACCTCAGGGTCTCGAACCTGGGTCCTTCCGCATCCCAGTCCGATGCTCTATCCACTGCGCCGCCACCTGGTCAGGCGAATGTGCATACTCTTTAACTGAGTCATCCCACGCCAGGAAACTGACCTATAGAGCTTTTTACAAATATGCATCCAAAGGATCCTCAGAGCTGCATTGTTTTTTGTTTGTTTGTTTGTTTTTATAATTTTTATTTATTTATTCATTTTAGAGAGAAGGGGGAGGAGCAGGAAGCATCAACTCCCATATGTGTCTTGAACAGGCAAGCCAGGGTTTTGAACCGGCAACCTCAGTGTTTCCGGGTTGACGCTTTATCCACGGCGCCACCACAAGTCAGGCAGAGCTGCATTGTTTAACAGTAAAAAACTGGGAAAAAAAAGTTGATTGTGCATTTCCTACCCAAATATCTTTCTCTTCCATTCATCTAGTTACTCAAGGCAAATACTGGGAATTATTATTAATATTTCCTTCTCCCTTCCCCCTACCCAATCTATCAGCAAGCCCTGCCAATTCTACCTTCAGAAATATATCTCAGATCCACCCATTCTCTCTATCTCTACTGCCACCTGCCTCAGGCTAAGCCAATATCAGCTCTTACTTGTATTTTATCCAACCAACTGGCCTCTAGTTTCCTCTTGTGCCTCTTTCTTCATCCTTCCATCTATGCTCCTCAAAGCAGTTAAATTTAAAATATAAATCAGCTAGCATTATTCTTCTGCCTAAAAACCTTTAATGGCTTCCTTTTGTACTAAGAAAAAAAAAAAAGGCAGGGTCCTGGCCTGGGCCCTTAGGGGCTGCATTATTTGGCTCTTGCTGACCTCTTCCAACTTTATACTTGCCTTCCTGTTTCCAAGCTCCACATTAGCCTGCTTTCAGTTCAGGACAATCTCGTGTCTCAGGGCCTTTGCACAAGCTGTTTCCTCTCTTGGAATGCCGTTTTGCTGGATCTTCAATTGGCTCGATTCAGCTTATAAGGTCTCAGTTTTAAAAATGCCATCTCTCAGGACTCCCCTTATTATTCTATCTTAGTGTCCTATACATTTCTTTTGTATTATTTTCCATTTTGAAATTATTTGATTACTTGTTTATTATCTGTGTCTCCAGACTGTTGACTCTATCAGGGTGGAGACTTTATATATACTTATCACCGTACTGCCATACCTGGCACCAGGTAAGCACCCAGTAAACGGCTGTGGCTGATGGGAATCTCTAAGATATGTGTGTATAAATATAATAATCTATAAAGGCAATTGCAACACTATATATAATGCTTTATCAAGCCACATATGTTTGTTTGTTAATGTATAGAAAAAAGGCCTGGAGGAATCAACACCAAGCTGTTAATCATGGTGACCTAAGGAGGGGGATGGGTAGGGTTAGAGGCTAAACAGTGACATTTTTTATTCTATAAGCTTTTGAGTTGATTTTTAAAAAATAATATGTACTCATGTAATAAATACTCTTTTAATGGAAAACGAGGAATCAAAATAGAGATAGAGGACTCAACTATTATTGCAAAAAAATAGAGCCCCTCTCTTATTCTCTGCACTGAGCCAAAAGAAGAGAAGAAAAGGAGACAGGCCACTAGTGGGTTTAGCAGTCAGCCGTAGCCCTTTTCCTCCCCTGTGCTGAGCTTGGTCCTAGTTCTCAGTAGAAAGACTCCTAAGAGATGCTCTTCTGCCCTGAGGCTGTATGTTAAGTTGTTAAATGTAGGCATGACCTTGGTTCCCCACACGCAGCCAGTCCGCCTGTGTATTCTTAGCCTCTTTCATTTTCAGGTCAGTGAAAGCTGCACCTCTAGTCTTAACAGAGCTCAGCAGGTGAAGTCATCGAAGAGAATATGGGTGAGTTCTGGGCTTCACTGCAGCTAAGCTTCTCAAAGTCAGTTAACTTCAGCAGCCCTGACCCCATGGAAGCCACATTCTCTAGAATCTTGTCTCCCAAGAATACAGATAGTTAATCATTTTAATAGCTAACATTTAGTGAGTGTTAATCTCATGCCAGGTACTATGTAAAACTCTTTACATACATTATCTCATTTAATCATCTCAACTCTATGAAGTAGTTATTATCTCCATATTATAGGTGAGGAAACTGAGATTCAGGGAGGTTAAATATACTGCTCACAAAAATGAGGGGATTTTTCAAAATGAATATGAAGCGATAGAATATTCCCTAATTTTTTGTGAGCAGGTAGTTCATTTAAGATCACACAGTTAGGTGGTGAAGTCTGGATTTGAATCCAAGCAGTCTGTCTCCAAAGCCCACAACTTTAACCTCAGTCCTCTTCTCTTTCCAGGTTCAGCCCCCTTTGCCCTCATGGCTGCTTTGGAAGGGATTGTGTAGATTATGGTGGACTACAGGGGGAGTTCTAGAACAAGTCTTCCTTTTCTAAGAGGTGTAGTGGAAAGATTTGGGTTTAGGAGTCAGTCATTCTTGGGTTTGAATCTCAGCTCTCCCACTAAGACATTCATTATTCAACAAGTTTTTTTGTTGCTTCTTTACTTACTCTGTGCCGGTGATACCACTGGGTATACTATGGTGAATAAACAAATATCACCTCTGCTTTCATGAGGAAAGACATTAAACAAATACATATTTAATTATAAATTATGCTATTTCCTTGGGAGGTAAAGAACAGATTGTTAGAAGAGAGCAAAGAAAGGTAGGCACCTCTAAAGAAAGGCCAGAGACAGTCTTGGAAGTCTGTGAGAAACTTTCTACTTTCATTTTCCTTCTTTTCTTGATTTATTAAGGAAATATGTCCTAGGTGACTGCTGTATACATAGTACTTTCCTGAGTGCTTTGGTGAATGCCAAAGAAGTGGAAGACAAGGCCCTGGCTGGTTGGCTCAGTGGTAGAGCATCAGCCTGGCATGTGGAAGTTCCAGGTTTGATTCCCGGTCAGGGCACACAGGAGAAGTGACCATATGCTTCTCCACTCTTCCCCCTCTCCTTCCTTTCTGTCTCTCTCTTCCCTTCCCATAGCCAAGGCTCCATTGGAGCAAAAGTTGGCTCACGTGCTGAGGACGGCTCCATGGCCTCCACCTCAGGTGCTGGCATGACTCCTGCTGCAACGGAGCAACGTCCCAGATGGGCAGAGCATCGCCCCCTAGTGGGCATGCCGGGTGGATCCCGGTCGGGTGCATGCAGGAGTGTTGTCTGACTGCCCCCCTGCTTCTCACTTCGGAAAAATACAAAAAAAGAGGTGGAAGACAGTGCTCACTAAGTTGGAGAAACAGGATTTTTATCTGGAACTGTACTATAAGCAACTAGAAAATGAAAACAAGTGTGTGTCCTCAGGTTGTCTACGAGGCTGTCTGTGTGCCTCAGGTATTTTATTCATAATATGGGGATACTTTTCGCCTTGCCCAATCCCATGTATTTCGGAGACCAAATGAGATCATAGGGTGATGGGTGTCACACAGATATAGGCACAAAAGGATTGGAGAGTTAGGGAAGCATTAGCATGGCATAGGATCACTAATCAGGCAGTGCTCTAAGGAGGGCATGGACTTCAAGTGGGGTCTTGTTGTTGTTTTTTTTTGTATTTTTCTGAAGTCAGAAATGGGGAGAGACAGTCAGACAGACTCCCGCATGCGCCCGACCGGGATCCACCCGGCACGCCCACCAGGGCGCGACGCTCTGCCCACCAGGGGGCGATGCTCTGCCCCTCCGGGGCGTCGCTCTGCCGCGACCAGAGCCACTCTAGCGCCTGGGGCAGAGGCCAAGGAGCCATCCCCAGCGCCCGGGCCATCTTTGCTCCAATGGAGCCTCGGCTGGCTGCGGGAGGGGAAGAGAGGGACAGAGAGGAAGGAGAGTGGGAGGGGTGGAGAAGCAGATGGGTGCTTCTCCTGTGTGCCCTGGCCGGGAATCAAACCCAGGACTTCTACACGCCAGGCCGACGTTCTACCACTGAGCCAACCGGCCAGGGCCTCAAGTGGGGTCTTAAAGATGACAGGTGTGGATCAGGGAGAGCAGGCTGTTGTAGGCCAGAGCACATACGAGGAGATCAAAAAGGAAGAAAGAGCCAGCTGTATGAGGGGCAGCCTTGAGCCCTCCCTGCTGGGATAGCAGAGTCCAATTACAGACAGAGAGGTGAGTTTGGGTCAGAACAGATAATCAGAGAATTTCGTCTGAAGAGCCCTTTAAGGCAGGAAGTAGGGGAATGGCACCCTTTCCCAGCTTGTCATCCAGGCCAGATACCTGGCATCACTCTAGGCTACTTCTCTCACCTTCATATGTACTGCCACTGCTTTAGTTGGCCCTCGTCACTTGCCTTCTCTGTTGTAATAGACATTTTTTGGCTCTCTCTATTCCGATCTTGCAGACCCACCCACCCTGATCTATTGTCATAGCTGTATGCAAAGGTCTGGGTGAAGAGTTTTCTAGGGAGAGAACAACCTATTCAAGCCTTGGGGTAGAAAAGAACTTGGCACATTCTAGGAACTGAAGGAATGCCAGACTGGTTGACAAAGCTGCTGAAGAGATGTTTCGAGAAGGAAGAAAAGAGGTGAGCAGGGCCCAGGTCATAGGGACCTGTGCTGTGCGGGAGGCGCGGTACAGAGTTACAATTACTCACGGATGGATTTGAGGGAGAAATTTATTATGATTAATAACAATAAAAAATATTAAGGCAAAATCAAAAGGGGATTGCACTTAAGTAACTTAGAATAAAGAGAAAGAATCAATGCAACGATGAGCTATACAACATCACCAAATGAAGAAACATTAGCCTGGGCTCTAGAGTGATAACTAGTTAAAACAATACACTAAGACAGAATTATGGGTATGTAAGAATCTCACCAAACCGTGGAGGAACACATCACCAGACTGGAAAGCGTCAGCCTGGGCTCCAAAGTCGGCCACCTGCCATGCGCATGGAGAGGAAGAGTTCTCTAGAGCTTCAGGGGCGCTCTGAGACCGGACCTATACTTACAGGGAAATTTTGGCTAGTGGCTATTACACGAGGGCCCTTGGTGCATAACTTCTAGGAACAAAGAAGAGGCACCACATTCTGAAATAATTCACTAGGCCGGCAGTCCAGTGGGAAGACCACCCTCCCTGGCTTCAGGGAAGACTGCAGCAGGACGCCTCATCCCACCCTGAGTCAATGACTCAGTCATTCCTGCAGCCGTTTTTTGTGACCCTTTTTGTTCGTGTTCAGTTGAGTTCAAATTTATATATGTATACTGTTCCTACACAGGACCTTCTTGGCCTTGGTGAGAACTTTGGATCTCAATTGTTGGAGGAGTGACTTGATCTGCTTTATAGTTTTCAGAGTTCACTGTGGCTGCTATATGGAAAGCCGTGGAATCAGGCTCCCCTCTGGGCAGCATGTTGGGCTCCTCACTCAACTCGGCCCAGCAGAACCACCATGCCCTCTGCCCTTTCAGGTTTGACTGGTGCTCTATCCTCAGCCCTATACCCCTACTCAGGCCAGAAAGGGCAGTGCCTCTGCTAGGTTGGCCCCAGTGTTTGGCGTGCCTCCCGGTGGCCTGAGCCTATAATTTGTTGGGTTGGCTGGTTACAAAAATAAAAAGTGCGACCTATAACTAAAGCTGAGTGGATTCAGTAAATAGGGAGCTTTTAATTTGCCAATGTCCTGGACTGTATTTAACTGGAGAAGAAATGTGTCTCCTCCCTGGACTCTGCTCCATTTTCTCCCTTTAGTGCCCACTCTGGGGTGGGTTAAAGTTTGTGGGCCTGGAGGTGAGCTGTGGAGGACTTTAGGGAGATATTTGGAAGGGACATTAGGGTCCAAAGACAGGTTTGATGGGACTTCCTGCGAAGTTGGCATTATTCAGTCCTTCTTATGTAGCCCACTGGGATGGAAGTAGAGTTTTTGAATGTTTGATTGTATGATCACTCATTTATTCATTCAACAAAAAATTATTGAGTGTTTACTCTGTATTTTAGAGAGTGAACAGATGAGACAAAGAGAGCTGCTCCACGGAGTTCACATTGTTGTTGGAGAGAACAATAAACAAATATACAGATATGTAATGTTAAGTCGCAGTGAGTACTATGAAGAAAAAGAAGGAAAGAGGATAGAGAGTAATAGGCAATATTTTAGATAAGATGATGTCAAAATTTGGGGTTGAGATACAAGAGGAATAATGCAGTTGTGAAGGGCAACTACCTGTGGACTCTGGATTCCGGCTCCTGAGTGTTTCTCTGAGGAAGGGGCTCCCTGTGAAGTGACTCCCCATGGCGGCACAGCCAGTCTGGGCAGGGCTCAGGTCATTGTTTATGTAGGGGCACAGCTGGGTCCTAGTCCCAGGTGGGCCCCGGTCAGAGTCTCTGGTTGCCTCTTCCCTGCTCCACTTGTCAGTACTGTCTGCAGGGCTGGGCAGGGTGCTGATTAACTGTAAATAGATACTTGTCTTTCCAGGGCTTCTCAAGCCGGATTCTCTCAAGATTTCCTGAAGTCACTCTGTGTGTTCTTGGCTAGAGGAGGAATAAGAGCTGCCTGAGAAACTGTAAGGAGTGCAGGGGTTTCTTCAGCCTGGGACTGGGTACTCAGCCAGGCTTTTTGTGAGAGCTTTGGTGCTCATTGGCTTTGAATTTGAATCCTTGCTCTGCCATTTATTAGCGCTATGACCCTGAGCCAGTGTCTTAACTTCCTTGAGCCTCAGTTTCTTTATAATCAGGATAATACTACTTAGCTTCTAGGGATTTTGTGAGGACTAAATAACATATGTAAAACATTCAGGGTAGTGTCTGGCAGTGTGGGTGCTCAGTTTTAAGTAGAAATATTCTAAGACCATTAACCTCTTCAAGTCAGGTATCTGGTATTAAGAGGTCCAATGAAAATATTCAAGAAATAGAAGTTATTGCCTGACCAGGCAGTGGCGCAGTGGGTAGAACGTCGGACTGGGATGCGGAAGGACCCAGGTTCGAGACCCCGAGGTCACCAGCTTGAGCACAGGCTCATCTGGCTTGAGCAAAAAGCTCACCAGCTTGGACCCAAGGTCGCTGACTCCAGCAAGGAGTTACTCAGTCTGCTGAAAGCCCCCGGTCAAGGCACATATGAGAAAGCAATCAATGAACAACTAAGGTGTCGCAATGAAAAACTGATGAGTGATGATTCTCATCTCTCTCCATTCCTGTCTATCTGTCCCTATCTATCCCTCTCTCTGATTCTCTCTCTGTCCTTGTAAAAAATAAATAAAAGAAAAAAAAGAAATAGAAGTTATTGTTGATGAGTAGAGACTGGTTCTGTGTACCTCAGAGTTGTAAAAACACTAAACTGCATACTACACATGAGTCACCTTGTCATCCTTGGCGATGATGACCTCTTTCTCAGCTTTGTCATGACCTCTCCTCAGCCCTTAGCACCTCCAGGAATTGGCATAGCCCTTGGCCTGCCCTTGAGCACATTTCACCTCTGATACAACCATAGAAGGGTCGGACTTTAAGAGCCTTCTGGACTGCCTCAGAGGCCATCCACACTACCGGAATACGGCTAGGGTATCTCTGCCCTCCTGCCTCTAAGTCAGAGCTGCCTGAGAAACTGCAAGGAGTGCAGGGGTTTCTTCAGCCTGGGACTGGGTACTCAGCCAGGCTTTTTGTGAGAGCTTTGGTGCTCATTGGCTTTGAATTTGAATCCTTGCTCTGCCATTTATTAGCGCTATGACCCTGAGCCAGTGTCTTATCAAGGCCAGCACTGCCAGCATAGGCCTCCTGAGATTGAGTCCTGTGCTTCTAGGACTGGATTGAACTCGTGCTGGATGCCTCTTATGTGGGGAGATCACACACTTTCCTCCCCTCAATGCCAGCCTTAGAATGAGGCCTAGAGAATGTTCTCAAATGGCTGGATGAGAGATAGCTAAACAGGAAAGAGCATCTTCGTATGAACCTTCTGTGTCCAGAGTATGCTCTGGCCCCTTACTTTGGTCAGACTTCTTGTTTGTGGTTGTGGTATTTTGTTTTTACTTGCTGCTCAGCAGAATCAGCATCACACAAGCACTCATTATCCTCAGGCCCTGGCAATCAGGGCACTTGGTGAATCCCTTGTAAAGTGCTTACGTCTACACATTATTTTCCGGTGTATCTGGCATGAGTTCCAGATGGAAGGCCCAATAGCAGCTATTAGTTGCTCCCTTTGGGCTTGGCTAATTATTGATGGCATTGTAAGTGACTAAGGAATTAAGAATCTTGTGCATTTATGGGACAACAGATCCTGGTGAGCTCCCAAAGCATGTATCTATCATTTCCCCAGAATGTCATTGTTAAAAATTATGAGTATAAACTCAGGAGTTGAGGGATAGCCAGCTAGAGAGTGTCTGTGGCATCTGGTTTCTCAGTCAATTCCCTGCAAAAACTGTAAAGTAACTACTTAGTACTTGTTGCCTACAGAAGCCCAAGAAAATGTCAAGATGCTATCAACATTATAAAAGCAGTGCTGGCTGCTTTTGATGGACTTAGAGCAGGGGTTGGGAACCTATGGTTCACGAGCCAGATGTGGTTCTTTTGATAGCTTCATCTGGCTCACAGACAAATCTTTAATAAAAAATAATGTTAAAAATATAAAACATTCTCATGTATTACAATCCATTCATTTCCTACCGCTCATGTTCATGGTTGCGGGTGGCTGGAGCCAATCACAGCTGTCCTCTGGGACAACACCAAATTTTTATTGGATAATGTGTAACGTACATGGGTGGTTGTATGGCTCTCACAGAATTACATTTTAAAATATGTGGCGTTCAGGGCTCTCTCAGCCAAAAAGGTTCCCGACCCCTGACTTAGAGGCAGGAGGGCAGAGATACCCCAGCCGTATTCTGGTAGTGTGGATGGCCTCTGAGGCAGTGAACTGAGAACGGTTAAGGTGTCGTCTTCCCTGCCTGTAGACAGAGAGGCACACGATACCAGTCTTCAGAGCCTCACCGAGTACAGCCTGGTGTTCATTCACTCAACAAGCATTTATTGAACACTTAAGAAAATTGTGTTAAGTGCCAGAGAAGTAAAGATGACTAAGACAGTGTCTGCCCCTGGAGTTCAGTCTAGAAGGGGAGACAAACACATGAAACACATAATTGCAATAAGCAGCTTGTGAAGTGCAATGGTACAGATATGCAGGAGCACAGGGGAGAGGCGGAGCTGGAGAAATACTGCCTGTAAGGAGGAAATCTCTACTGGCTACAGGACAATTAGGAGTTGGAGAGATGTGGAAGGGAGAGCATTCCAGGTAGAGAGGCCAGCATGGGCAGGGGAGACAACATAATGTATTCAGAGAATCCTCATGCAGCTGCTCAGGGCTATTGGGCTGTGAGGTTAAGGCAGAAAGTGGTGGGAGTGGAGGCTGAAGTGATCAGGAGGGCTTTGAATGCCTTGTGGAAGGGACTGGAATTGACGCTTTCTGTAAGAGAATGACATGGTCAGATTTTGAGTGGTGGGCAGGCTGGCCTGGAGCCATGGGAAAGAATCAGAATTGGAGGTGGGCAGCCAAGTGAGAGGCCTGGTAGTATGGAAACAGTGATGGGAGCCTAAGCCAGGGCTGGTTTGCCTGGTGGTAATGATGGGACAGTCAGTAAATATTTTCATTGCATTTTGAGGACATGGTGACTGATTACATTTGACATTCAGGAGGTAGAGATGAGTGAAAAGGGAGGAATTAAGGATGACATCCAGATTTTTAATTTGCTAGATTAGTTAGGTAGAGGTACCATTGGTTAAGAGAATATAGGAGAAAAAACATAGATGGGAAAGTGATGAGGTCAGTGAGAGACATGTGAGATTGCAGAGCCTGTGGAAGTCTGGGTGAAAGGTCTAATGGGCAGTTGGATATTTAAAGCTAAAGCTCAAAGGAGAAGTCTGAGATAGAAACACATAGTTGAGGCTGACCAGGTGGTGGCACAGTGGAAAGAGCATCGGACCGGGATGCAGAGGATCCAGATTCAAAACCCCAAGGTTGCTGGCTTGAGTGCGGGCTCATCTGGCTTGAGCGAGGGATCGCTGGCTTGAATATGGGATCATAGACATGACCTCGTGGTCACTGGCCTGAGCCCAAGGTCACTGGCTTGAAGTCCAAGGTCACTGGCTTGAGCCCAAGGTCGTTGGCTTGATTGAGCAAGGAGTCACTCACTCTGCTGTAGCCCCCGGTCAAGATGCATATGAGAAAGCAATCAATGAACAACTAAGGTGCCGCAGCAAAGAACTGATGCTTCTCATCCCTCTCCCTTCCTGTTTGTCCCTATCTGTCCCTGTCTCTGTCTCTGTCTCTCTCTGTCTCCTGCAAAAAATTTAAAAAAAAATAGAAACACATATTTGAATCATTAATGTCTAGTGGGCAGTTAATATTTGGGGCTGAAAATTTCTCATGCTTTTCTCTGTATTCCCACAGATAGCATCAGTGACTAGAAGGGACAGCTCCTAGTACTTAAGCAGTGTCACAAGGAGAGAAGCAAGTTGCTGAGGAATTACTTAAGGAGGCTGAAAACAGATGTATGGCAAAATCAGACCTTGGGTGTGCAGACCACAGGAAGTCGGGAGACAATAGAGAAGTGAGGGATTTGAGATAGGGAAGAACATGATTGTCAATTTAGCATATCTCCTCCAAAAGGTCAAAGTTGTCCCAGATCACTCAGCAGCCAGAGCACCTTAATCAGTGACTCAATTCTGTCTTCCTGAATCCTGGTCCCAGCTCTTTCTGTGAATCCTCTTGTGTGACTGACTGTTGGTGTCTCAGTCTTATCATTCAAAGGGACATGCGTGCAATTGCTGTAACCTAGAGAAATTTAAAACATATAAATATATTTAACCTGTACTGTTCAACTATATACATATACTCACTTTTATTTATTTTTTTAAAGATTTTATTTATTGATTTACAAAGAGGAGAGAGAGAAAGATGGGAGAGGAGTGGGAAACATCACCTCATAGTAGTTACTTTTCATATGTGCCTTGACCTGGCAAGCCTGGAGTTTCTAACTGGGAATCTCAGGGTTCCAGGTTGACGCCTTATCCATTGCACCACCACAGGTCAGACTTTTTGATGTATTTTTTTTTTTTTTCCCATTTTCCTGAAGCTGGAAACAGGGAGAGACAGTCAGACAGACTCCCGCATGCGCCCGACCGGGATCCACCCGGCACGCCCACCAGGGGCGATGCTCTGCCCACCAGGGGGCGATGCTCTGCCCATCCTGGGCGTCGCCATATTGCGACCAGAGCCACTCTAGCGCCTGAGGCAGAGGCCACAGAGCCATCCCCAGCGCCCGGGCCATCTTTGCTCCAATGGAGCCTTGGCTGCGGGAGGGGAAGAGAGAGACAGAGAGGAAAGCGCGGCGGAGGGGTGGAGAAGCAAATGGGCGCTTCTCCTGTGTGCCCTGGCCGGGAATCGAACCCGGGTCCTCCGCACGCTAGGCCGACGCTCTACCGCTGAGCCAACCGGCCAGGGCTTGATGTATTTTTTTTAAAGATTTTATTTATTCATTGTAGAGAGGAGAGAGAGAGAGAGAGAGAGAGAGAGAGAAGGGGGGGAGGAGCAGAAAGCATCAACTCCCATATGTGCCTTGACCAGGCAAGCCCAGGGTTTTGAACCGGCAACCTCAGCGTTTCCAGGTTGACACTTTATCCACTGTGCCACCACAGGTCAGGCTTTTTTGATGTATTTTAAAGTACTGTGAAATTGTATGCTGCTCACAAAATTAGGGGATATTTCAAAATGAATATGAAGCGATAAAATATCCTGTAATTTTTGTGAGCAGTATATATTGCCAGTGTGCTTAGAAGCTACCTTGGGTCAGCGGCAACTCCTGGAGTAGCTCCTTCCAGTTACTACTCATAGATCCTTTCTGTGCCAGGCACCATGCACAGCCCTTCCCATTCATTCATCCCTTCACGTAATTCTTATAAGAGGTAGATATTATAATCTACATTTTATAGATGAAGAAACAGATTCAGAGAACTTGAATAGTCTACGGCTGTACTGCCCTGAATGTGCCCAATCTCATCTGATCTCAGAAACTAAGCAGGGTTGGGCCTGGTTAGTACCTGGATGGGAGAAGTTTAATAACTGCCACTATCTCATGAAAAGCACCAGGATTCAAATCTAGCTCATCCCTGATTCCAAAGCCCATGCTTTTATCTATAGCAGTGTTTTTCAACTGCTGGTCCCAATAATTACAGACTCTGTAATCTTTATACAACTTCAGGGTGGTTAACTCTTTCACGGACTGGCTCCAAATTTCTGGTGAACCGACACCAATCCACGGACCAGCAGTTGAAAAACACTAATCTATAGCATCTGCATGTTTGAAATGCCATTCATATGAAGGCATTGTCACCATGTGGTGTCCAAGAGGGGAAGTTCCTTTGTCCCTTTGCTCTGCATGATCACCCTTTTACTCTGAGACAGAAACCTTAAACTTCGGGTGTTCAGCCCACATTCTTCATTGAACTAGTTCCACCCTAGTTTTGCTGGACAGGGAAGCACTGTTTAATGATCAACCAAAGCCAGTCAGACAAATCCAGGCAGACTTACCCAAGTTGGAAATGGAGGTTTGTTTTCTTTGTTGGAGGCCACATATCTGGGTTCTGCCACTTTCTTGGTGACTTTAAGACAGTTGGTCCAAGATTTTTTGTTTTAGCAAAAGAGACAGAGAGAGGGACAGGTAGGGACAGACAGGAAGGAGAGAGATTAGAAGCATCAGTTCTTCGCTGCAGCAGTTTAGTTGTTCATTGATTACTTTCTCATATGTGTCTTGATTGGGGGGGCTACAGCCGAGACAAAGACCCCCTTGCTCAAGCCAGCGACCCTGCACTCAAGCTGTCAACCTTGGGGTTTTGCACCTGGGTCTTCTGCGTCCCAGGCTGACACTCTATCCACTGCACCACTGCCTGGTCAGGCAGTTGGTCCAAGATTCTTTTTTCTTTTATTTTTTATTTAGTGAGAGAAGGGGAGGTAGAGACAGACTCCCGCATGTGCCCTGACTGGGATCCACACAGCAAGCCCTCTAGAGGGCTTGCTCCAGTTGCAACCGGAGCCATTTTTTAGCACATGAGGCAGAGGCCATGGAGTCATCTTCAGTGACCGCAGCCAACTTGTTCCAATCGAACCATGGCTGCAAGAGAGCAGAAGAGAGAGAGAGAGAGAGAGAGAGAGAGAAGTGAAAGGGGGAGAGGTGGAGAAGCAGATGGGTGCTTGTCCTGAGTGCCCTGGCCAGGAATTGAACCCAGGACATCCACACGCCGGGTCGATGCTCTACCACTGAGCCAACCAGCTAGGGCTGGTCCAAGATTCTTAACTTTCTCCCCAGTTAAACAGGCATAATATGTATTTTTTTTTTTAAACTTTATTTATTTATATTTATTTTTAACAGAGGCAGAGATAGACAGGGACAGACAGACAGGAAAGGAGAGAGATGAGAAGCATCAATCATCAGTTTCTCGTTGCGCATTGCGACTTCTTAGTTGTTCATTGATTGCTTTCTCACATGTGCCTTGACCGTGGGCATTCAGCAGACCAAGTAACCCCCTGCTGGAGCTAGCGACCTTGGGTCCAAACTGGTGGGCTCTTTGCTCAAGCCAGATGAGCCCGCGCTCAAGCTGGCGACCTCGGGGTCTCGAACCTGGGTCCTTCCGCATCCCAGTCCGACGCTCTATCCACTGCGCCACCACCTGGTCAGGCCATAATATGTATTTATATTTACCTCTGGTGCTTATTGAGAGCAATAAGTGAGATCATGTGAGAAACGTGCCAGTAATGTTTTCCTCTCCCTCTGTGGCCCTGGGTAAATATGGCACTTAGGACTTCAGATGTGAGAAACAGAGAAGATTCCGTGTCTTTGGGTCAAGAGGCAGGAATCTTCAGAGGCTAATTCCAAAGAGGTGGGTTTTTTTTGCTAGCTGAACAATCAGATGACAGAGTTGTAAAAACTCTGAGACACTCAAAGGTGGAGTTGGCATGTGGGCAGCTGTGACCTCTGTTGTCAAGTTCTGGCCTTAATGACAGGAGGGGGGACAATGTTGGGAGGATGGCTCATGGATCAAGAGCAGACTAGTGTCATTATGATTCCTCCCCAGAGAGGACAGGAGCACTGAGGCTGAGGATAGATCCCCATTTGAGAGAAATTAAAAAGACAAAGGGAGACAGATAACTTGTAGTGCCTCTCCCAGCTGATATGAATTGTGACAGATGTGTGTCCATGCTGGGCCTCAGTTTACTCTTTCAGAAAGCAGGAGTCGTGCTCCTCCCACATGCAGTCTGGGAGGGAAGTCATTATATTTTATGGTTTGATAATAAGCTCCTGGACTTATAATGAGACTCCTGGAAAGCCAGAACTGTGTCTCTAGCTGGTGCACTGGATGAGATGGCCTGCTGCCCCCAACCGGCCTCTGTTGTCTACACGAACAGCTGCAGTATCTATTAAACTTCTGCTATGCGCCAGACTTCCATGTCTAGGAACAAATATGTTCAAGGCAAAGTCCATGCCCTCACAGAGTTTACAGTCTAGTTTGGGAAGTAATACAGACTGTGAAAGGCGAATAACAATGGGATAGAGGAGTGGTTCTTCCATGTAATCTTGAAATGAAAGGATCTAGCACAGTGCCTGACCCAGAGCAGATGTGTTTAACTTGTAGTTTCCCTTTTTGTCATTAATAAGCAAGTTACCACAAGGCAAAACAGGTCTCCCAGGTGGTACAGTGTGTGATACATTGAAGACACTAGTGTTGGAGGAATGATCAAATACGATTGTCAACAGGAGGTAAGGGCAGTAAACCTCACCAAAGTTCATAGGAAGGAGTGTGCTAGGTCTGGCTTGTTTGGGGAAGATTTCATGAGGAAGATTGATTGGATTGGTCCCAAAGGATGTGGGCAATTGGAAAAAGTGCAAGGAGGTCTAATATAATTCATTGTCTCAGGAGGCATTATGTAGAGATACAAGCTAAGGCTTTGGGTCAGACCTGGGTTCAAATCCCAGCTCTACCCTATACTGGCTCTGTGACTCTGGGCAAGTTCCATGACCTTTCCAAGCCTTTTGTTTTCTCACCTTTAAAGTGGGAATAATCATGGTCCCAATTTCATAGGGTTACTGTGAGAATTAAATGATAAACTTCTGCTGTGCGCCAGACTTCCATGTCTAGGAACAAATATGTTCAAGGCAAAGCCCATGCCCTCACAGAGTTTACAGTCTAGTTTGGGAAGTAATACAGACTGTGAAAGGTGAATAACAATTCATATAGAGCTCTTATCATGGTTCTGGCAATAAATGATAGCTTCTTTCAGTATTACTATTTTTGTTTTGATAGTAGCATCATTGTTGTCCTACTCATGCCCACCTACTAACTTTAGCTCCTAAGACCCTTTGTCAGCTGGCTGGTCCTGCCTGCTGTAATCTCCTCTTACACACTTTCATTCTGTTATCACAAATCGCTTAGAGACTCCTGGACTTTTTATAGTGTTTTGTGCTTTCATAGTTGGAAGTGCTACCTCCTTACCTGAAATATCACCATTTTCCCCTCCTTCATTGACTTTGCCTAACTCCCTCTTGCTTGATGTTTAAGATTAGATTCTTTAGCATTTCTTTCAGGAAGCCTTACTTGACTCTTCTGTCCAATTAGATGTTACCTCCCTGGGACCTCGAGTGCTATCTGTACCTCTCTCACAGAAGTGTTCTATATTCACACTTGGTTTGCTTGTCTACCTTGCCCTCTAGATATAAACTACCTGAATGTAAGGATCCTGCCCTATATAAATATGTGTGTATGTATGTATTTTAAATTATTTATTGATTTTCGAGAAAGAAGAGAGAGAAAATGGGATTGGGGGAGAAGGAAGCATTGTAGTAGTTGCCTTTCATATGCAACTCAACCAGGCAAGCCCAGGGTTTTGAACTGGTGATCTCAGCATTCCAGGTCATTGTTTTATCTACTATACCACCACAGGTTAGGATATTTTTATATATCTTCAGCTTCTAGCTTAGTGCTTGGCATATAGTTGTTTTCCAGCTAAGTGTTGAATTAGGAAAAAACAAACGAACCAAAAAAAAAACCATAGCTAGCATTATGTGTAGAATTTACTACCTACATTCTGATTTAAATACTTTACATATGTTTGTTTAGTTATTGTAGCAACCCTATGAAATACAAAGCTACTCTTTCTACCTCCGATTTATAGTTGAGGAAACTGATGCTGGTGTGGCTCTAAAGGCCACACAACTATTAAGCAGTGGCCAGGATTCATACCAGGGCAGTGTGGTTCCTCGTCTAGTGCTTTAACCACACTGTGAGTTTTGTGCTAGGATATTGGTTGAATGTCCAAAAATAGGTGAAGAGACATTAACCATGAGCCACAACTCCATGAACACATTTTAAAAGCATTAGCCAATATGTGGAGACACTGTTTTTGGGGAAAGGGAAGGTAGATCTTACCACTCTAACTTAAGAAAGATTTGCTAGAGAAGGTGGGATTTCGCCTTTTTTGAATTCAAGGAGGAGTATGGCTGACAATTGGGAAGGAGATAATTTCTCTGGAGTGTAATGGAGTAGAAGAGTTAGAGAAAGGAAGAGGATTATATTATATTATATTAAGTTCAATTTGCCCAATCTGTTTTGAGCACCTGCTGCAGTGGTAAACAAGCTGGTGGTGGTCTCTGTGTCCTGGAGCCTATAGTCCAGCAAGCTATAAGAAGCTGAATTTGGTTAAAGAGTAGGGCAAGTAAGTGGCTTAGATTATGGCATGAACTGAAGGATAGAGTTGAAACTCAGAATGAGAAGTCTGGGGAGTTTGTTGACACAGAAGTAACACATAAAGAAAGAGATTTGGGCCTGACCAGGAGGGGTGCAATGGATACAGCATTGGACTGGGGTGCAGAGGAGCCAGGTTCGAACCCCGAGGTCTCAGGCTTGAGTCTGGGCTCACTAGCTTGAATGTGGGGTCGTGGCCTTGAGCGTGGAATCATAGACATGACTCCATGGTTGCTGGCTTGAAGCCTAAGGTCGCTGGCTTGAGCAAGGGGTCACTCGCTCTGCTATCCCCCTCCCCCCCCCCCCCGTCAAGGCACATGAGAAGGCAATCAATGAACAGCTAAGGTGCCACAAAGAGGAATTGATGCTTTTAATCTCTCTCCCTTCCTGTCTGTCCCTATCTGTCCCTCTCTCTGTCTCTGTAAAAAAAAAGAAAGTGATTTTGACTGTAGAACATAAGGTTGATCAAAGGAGAGAGTGCCCAGAAATAGCAGGACAATGATGAGAAGTTGGATAATCCCTTCTAAAAATAACCAGGAGCTGAACCAAGAACTTGGTGATAGGAGAGGTAGTAGTAGGATCAATCAGTTAGTAAGGACTTGCACATGATGCAAAGAATTATAAAACATGACCCCATCCTCAAGGATTTCATGTTCTAGTTGTAAACAGAGCAAACACACACATGAAAAGATACTATGTGGAACAAATTCAATTTATGTTTAGGTCCATGGTATCAGTGACTAGGTATTTTCTTTATTGTTGCTTCACCCATCTGGAATCCTATTTTCAGGGTTATCTCATGGTCAAGAGTAGCTACTGAAGTTCCAGCCATTACCTCTGAATTCCAACCAACTGGAAGAAGAAAGGAGAAAAGAAGGATATACTCTCTCCCTTGAATGACACTTCTGAGAAGTTGTACACATTAATTCTGCTTGCATCCTACATGGTCACATAGCCACACTTGAATATCAGTGAAGATGAGAAATATATTAATTCTGGGCTGCCAAGTACCCAACTGAATACTGGAGGTTCATTATTAAGGAAGACAAGAAGATATTGGGAGATACAAGCAAATCTCCACCATATTCTTCACATGTGATTATGCTTTGAAGCTGAGAAGAAGGGCTGATTATTTTAGGTTGGGTAGTCACAGAGCTATTGGATTTTGAATCAGGTAGTAATAAGTAGGGATTCAGAAGATTAGGGAAACATCAGTTATAAGCAAATTCTATGATAAGAGTGTCTGTTCCAGGAGAGAGAATCCAGGAGAGGATAAGACTGGTCAGAGATGTTGGGGATAGCCTGGGGAGAATCTTACCTCTGAAGCATTTTCTTATTTTAAGATGCTAAGAATAGCAGGCAAAGGTGTTCAGGTTTTCTTGTGTAATGAAGGAGTCAGAGAAGATTTCTGAACTGAGAAGAGACATAATTTATCTTATGTGCTAGGAAATTTAGAAATGTCACCTGTGTGCAGGTTGAGTGGGGTGGAGGTGCCAGAAGTAGGGGTGCCAGCTAGAAGGTTATCCCGGGGTCAGGAATGAATAGTACGGGGCCATTCAGTGTTGACAGTGGGAATGGAAGGGAAGGTATGGATGAGAGTCCTACAAGGTAGATATACTGGGTCTCAGTGAGTGATGGGGAGAAAAAGGAAGACGCCCGTTGTGGGCTGTAACCCTAGGAATGTGTCCTCTGAGAGGTAGTGCTGCCTATTAGGGCTCCCTCGGTGGGAGGGCAGAATATCATGAACAGAAGGGAGAACCTTGGTTGGCTGCAGGGAGAATGTGAGGCTCTGCCCCAAGAGTCCTTGGCTTTGCAAAGCCGGCTGCCCCCAGCAGAATAGTTTCCATTCTGCGTAACTGGGGAGTGTGGGTCTGGCTAACCACGAGGAGGGGCTGGGGAGCCAGCAGACAGATCAAGTTGCTATGGCAATGTCTTTTAGCTAGGCCCTGGGGTCTCGGTTGGGAAGAGCTAACGAGAGTTCTCCTGAGATAGTGTGCTTCTTGACTAAGGCTACAAGGGGGTGTCCTCAGCCAGGGTTGGGGCAGCAGATTACTTACAGAGGTTACCTGATGTCGGGTGTGAGGCTGACAGTGTGGCAACGAGTAAAGCTGGGGGCTTTGCTGGTGTTGGGACATGGTCAATTTCCTTTGCCCCCTGAGAATCCAATGGAGGAGTCCTCTGAGGTGAAGAAGGGGCCTCAGAGGCACAGTTTTATCTGGAAAAAGCCACCTTTTGTTTGATTGATGCTGGCCTTCCAAGACTTCTCCTTTATCTGACTCCACTGGTGTGAGTTGCAGAGCTTAGCCTGAGACATCTGGAGAATCCATCTCTTTTTTCCTCCAGGCTGCTTGGGGACTTGGCCCATAACTGCTCAGCAAGTCATTTCTGGTTATAGAGTCATCGGTGACCACAGGAGCACACTCTCCAGACGGGGCTCTGCGCCTGTGAGAGCTGGCTTCTCCCTGGCAGCTTGTCCCCAGAGTGATAGCTTCAGTTAACAAAAACAGAAAGCCAGACAGACATAAGCCACTGCAGACGTTTAAGTCATGGAGCACCCACTTTTTTTATGTCTTTTGTCATAAGGTACTCCAGCAGATTTCACATAAGTCTAAGAGGACAGTTCAGTCCTAGAGCAAAATGTGTGTCTGGCTGGAGTTGTGTTGCACCCATAAGCCCCTGCGCATAGGGTGATAGCTGGAGAGAGATGAGGAGCAGAGTGGGAGCTTGAGGTCTAGCGTTCAGGGAGGTAACCGCTGCTGTCCACCGTTTCCTGTTCTTGAACTCTTCAATGTGCGGGGAGCTGGTGAAAGTGTTCACCTTACTCCATCATGGGGTGTGGTACCTCTTCCTCCAGCCAAGTGTCATGAACTGTTTCTGTCATTTCCTTTCAGCTACAGGATATGGTTCTTCTCCCAAAATCTTTCACAGCTGTCTCAGGCTCATTCCAGGCTGTCTCTCTAAAGTGATCTTCTCCAAACCTGAACTCTGAAAAGAAGGATGGGAGAGAAGCAGGCAAGGAGAGCAGTCTTGAGCTTTGTTCTCCAGTTTGGCTGCAGAGCCAGGCTCGGCCTTGGTCCATGGAGGCTACAGTGAGATCTGACCACCCGTCCATTCCACTTCCTCCCCTGCGCTATGCCTGCTAGTCACAGGCCGGGGAAAAGTGTGGGTGTTTAGAGGGGCTGCTGTGTTTCCCATGTCTGGATCTTTAATTTTAGCTTTTGGATCTTTGATCAAACTCTGATTTATTTATTTATTTTTCAGTTTTTTGGTTTTCTTTAGAAAGTATGGTAGTTTGGCAGGGAGTTAGGAGGAGTTGTGCTGAAACAACGAGATAAACAAACAGTGACGCAGAGGCGGCAGCGTAGGCGCGGGGCTGGGCCTGCTTGCCATCTGGGCGGGCTGGGTGGAGGAGGACTCCCGCCCTGCACACTGGCCAGCTGGCTTGTGTTAAAGCACTGGCTGAAAATAACTCTTATTGTCTACAAGCTGCTACTGCAGCAGGCTGGCTGTGGCCGCCAAGGGGGTCGAGGCAGCAGGAGCTGGTACCTCCCACCTCCTTGGGTTCTTGCCCTTTGGGAGTAATGCCCAGCTGACCACAGCTGTGCCTCCTGCCCACAAGTAGAGACACGTGGAGGGAAGGCTGGGCTGCTCTTAATGCTTTGTCCTTTTGGCAGTCAGAGTGGGCCTTTGTGCCCAGTGTTGCCCTGGGCTCCCAAACTTTGTGCCTCCTTACTACATTCATCTCTGTCCATCTGTACAGTGGGCTGATCTGTGGATGCATGAGAAGGTATGGTGGCGGCTGTGGCCCATGGCTCAGCAGCATGTGAGCACAGTGCCTCATGTCATCTCTGGGGAAGTTGTAGATTCAGCTTCCCAAAGCTCCCCACTCCTGTTGGCTGACCATGAGCACTGGGGCTACCATACTTGGGAGAAGGGTCCAGCCATAGGGGATTTGGTGAAAGTTGTTTTGAGAGGGAAAATATTAAGAAACCACCAACTCATATTCTGTATTTGCGCAAAATAAACATCCCCTGTCTGCCTTCCCTAACGCCTCCAGAATCCCCTTTGCAGGAAAGTTTCAGCCACCTCGCTCCCTGCCTCTCAGAGGAGCCATGCCATTTTTGTCTCTGTTCGTTAGGTGCATTATGATTGACTGAGACCAACAGAAACATCTGGGAATTTTTGGTGGTTCCTATTTCTGTGTGTTGGGTTTTCCCCAGGCCGGGCTGGAGGAGACTGACAAGTCAAGGGTGAGTTCCAGAGGGCCTGCAGCTGAAGGAAACCCGAACCCTGCCGCACTTCCCTCCCCACAATGGGAAGGAAACAAGGAGGGGCTAATTGGCTAGAGGTGCAGCGCAGGAAAGGGAAGGGAACCTCTGCCGCCAGAGCTTCCTCCCTCCCCCTTTGCTTTACTGGGAAGACAGGGTCAGGTGGGGAGTAAAGAAGCCTTGCTTCCACAGAACCCAGGAGGGGGTTGGCCACTGAGCAGGGCACTGTGCCTGGCTTCAGATTGGCAGTAAACCTGAGTATCCTTGCTGGAGAAGCATCAGATCCACGCCTTTCTGCTCATATAGGTTTTGTTTGTTTGTTTGTTTGTTTGTTTTAGCAAGAGAGACAGGCAGACAGGAAAGGAGAGAGATGAGAAGCATCAACTCTTCATTGCAACACCTTAGTTGTTCATTGATTGCTTTCTCATATGTGCCTTGATGGTGGGGGAGGGGGAGTCCAGCAAAGCAAGTGACCCTTTGCTCAAGCCAGCGACCTTGGACTCAAGCCAGCGACCTTGAATTTCAAGCCACTGACCATGGGGTCATGTCCATGATTCCAGGGTCAAGCTGGCGAGCCCACGCTCTAGCCGGCGACCTCAGGGATTCAAACCTGGGTCCCCCGCATCCTAGGCTGATACTCTATCCACTGTGCCACCACCTGGTCAGACCCGTTACAGGTTTTTATTATTATAATTCTTGCTAGTTTCCTCTGCTTTGGGACTCAGTCTCAGAATTGCTTTCAGTTTGAATTCATCTTCCTCTTTTCCCAACTCCCTGGGCTTTCCCCTCACACCCCAAGGGATTGCTCCATCCTCAGAGGTTTTTTGTTTGTTTGTTTTGTTTGTTTGTTTGTTTTTAAGAGAGAGAAAGTCAGAGAGAGGGATAGACAGGGACAGACAGACAGGAATGGAGATGAGAAGCATCAATCATTAGTTTTTCATTGCGCATTGCGACACCTTAGTTGTTCATTGATTGCTTTTTCACATGTGCCTTGACCGTGGGGCTACAGCAAACCCAGTAACCCCTGCTTGAACCAGCGACCTGGGGTCCAAGCTGGTGAGCTTTGCTCAAACCAGATGAGCCCATGTTCAAGCTGGCAACTTTGGGGTTTCAAACCTGGGTCCTCTGCATCCCAGTCCGACGCTCTATCCACTGCACCACCGCCTGGTCAGGCCATCCTCAGAGTTTTGAGAAGCAGTTGCTGAAAGAGAGAGACCAAGAGAGAGAGATAGCCCAGAAGCAAGAGGGTGGCTATTTAGGAGGAAGGGGAAGGAACTGTGTTGAACACCCACAACACAGTTCCAGACAAATACAGACATAAAATGTTTATCACCTAATCCTCATAAACTCTGGGAAATAGTGAGATTGTCTTTATTTTATGTATGAGCTCGCTGAGGTTCAGCTGCCTAGAGGAGCCCAGAGTTGATTTGCACTGACTCCACATTTGGTGCTCTCTGCTCCAAGACAGCAGTGCCTCCTTCCTGTTCAGCAAACCTCTCAGTGAGGAGGTGGCAAGAACTTAACCCGGCTCCTATCTCCTGAGAGTTCACAGTTCCTGTGGAATCGCTGAATGTCAAGAAACAAACCTTTGATTGAGACCGGAATCTTGTCAGGTTTGCTCCCTTGCTGTCCCCGGAACTCAGGAAGTTGTCCTTCCTCAGGGCAGAGGAACTTCCTCAGGACATTGGAGCCTGTTAGATTTACACCCATTATTAGGTGGAGGCAGAAGCCTCAAAGCCCTTGTCTGGCAGGGGAGAAAATTTCCCTGACCAGTCCCTGGTTCTGCCCCCTAGGCAGGTGGCTCCAACCCCACAACCAGTGACCATTTCCTTGTGAGAGTGCTGGAGGCCGGGGGAATTTCCCTTACCCTTACCCATTTTCTGCCCCATCCATACTTCAGCCCCAAAGAAGCAGAGAAGGCTGACGTCATAGCCTGGCTAGTGCCACACAAAGCTCTAGACTACAGGATGTGGGTCTGTGGTCAGAGCTGACTCGTGCTTCTGCCACCTGTTTCTATACTTTGGGGATTCGTCTCATCTGAGCATCTAAAGTTTAGCCAGGTTCCTCATATGCTTTTTCTGTGCTCTCAGACTGGGGTTCCCAAACTGGGTGACTTTGCTCTGTATTTGAAACCCCAGGGAAACCAAATGTTTCCTCACCGGTTCACCTGGTGGGTAAGTGCAAGGCCGCAGCAGCTGGCGGTGGTGGCTGAGGGAGGAAGTTGGCGTGGACAGGATATGATGTCTGCCACCATAGTGCCACGCTCCCCCACTCCCTCCCCAGTGGCTTTCTTCTAGGGGAGACAGTAGAAAACTATATTCATGACACAAACTTGAGATAAACGGGTAGGTGACAAGTGATGTGCTTAGGATGTGCAGAACCAGAATCAGGCCTGAGTACAGTTTCTGCTCCTATCTCACTTGGGTTTAGCTGGCAGCAGCCTGACCCAGTTAGGCAGAAACCTTTCTCTGGGCCCGCCTCTGACCTATGGGTCCCTGTTGTGGCCTTCTGCCTTTGTCCTCCTATTCATATTGACATGTCAAGATTGGCCCTTAGCAAAGTAGTTCCAAAGAGAACATTTGAGGTTGTATTTACACTTCCCACACTCTAGCTATCCGTATTACATCAGCAATGGGGGAGAGGGTAGGTTCTGTTGGCCCCTCTGTCCTGGTGCCAGATATCTGGGGCAGCAGTTAACCCTTTGAGTAGTACCAACTTTCATGTATGTCCTCACTCAAAGAGTTAACAAAAAACTCACTACTCCAAAGTGTTAAGGCCGATTTCTGGGCAGCAGAAACCACGGGAGATGTATGATGTGGTGGTATCTTCTCCCCCCCCTTTTTCTCTCACCTGCTCCACTTCTGTATTCCTACCATTTCTAGATGCAGACCAGAGATCCCAACCCTACTTCATTTTTCGAGCCATAGTGACCCCGTTTTCAGCCAGGATCTGGGCTGATAGCTGGGACTGGGACGTCATAACCATAGGTTTACCGTCAACTTACTCTCCACTAGGTGCCTGTCACAGTATTAGACATTATTGGGGTTTGGAGGCCATATGAGTACAGCTGGTTTTATAGTATGGGTGTAGGTAAATACATAGTAGATATGTGTGATAGAAATAAATGTTTAAGGATTTTCTTTCCGTTTCCTAGAAAATGGAGGGCCTACTTTCAGGATACTCCTGCTTCTTCTTGAGTAATACAGGGCCCGTGTGACTCCTTGGTGCATACAATTCATGTCCCCAGTGATGAGGACTTCAAGGAGTTGACAGAGGTAAACCAAGTGGTCATGCTTGGGTTACCAGGGAGTTAGATCTGAACTCAGCACAGTCTGTAAAGGGGAGGAAGCTGAGGAAGGCCCTCCTGGTGACCTGTAGAGTCCTGGAGAAGAGGGTGGATTTGTGGGAAGTCAAGTGGCTTGTCAGCCAGCTATGATACTTCAGACAGGAGATTCAAGAGTACTGGGGGGTGGGGGGTGCAGTGATCTGCCTTTAAAAGCAAGGGCTGTGACCTAAAACAAAGGCAGCCAGCCTGGTTAGTAGAGAGAGTTGGCTGGATGGGGATAAAGGCCTGGGTGTGGCCAGGGCATGCATGGATGCCTTGGGCTTCACTCACTCACTCACCTAACTTTTATTCATTTATTCATTAAGCAAATAGTAGTGAACAAAATAAAATGACACCTGGCCTGTCCTTCTATAGTCTAAGTGTCTCAACGAGGAGTCAGGACACTTTATTGTGTCTTAATTAATTGGGAGGTTGTCTGTGTCATAAGTAATTTGCTACTAATAATTAAAGTACTAAAGTTTTGTTAGTTATTTCCTAAAAATATTCTGAACAGTTATCTCTGTGTTCTTCTTACTCATTTGTGTTCTGATATGGGGAAAAGGTAGAGTTGCAGCATCTACACAGGCTGTGAGTGGCTCAGGATTGGCCCACGGGTATGTGTGGTGCAGGAAGGCCCCCCCATCTCTCAGGCCATGGGGGGAAAGCAGTTTGAAAGTCTCTGCTATAAACTGCTGGCTTTCAAACTTTATTGACCCGTCCTATATAATAAGTAAACACATTTTATAGTGTGAACTATGTATGCTATGTATATACATAAACTATAAAAGAAACCAAAGCTTTATAAAAGCTTCATTATTTATTCTTCCTACTTGCAATGAATTCTGGTATCTTCTACCTTATTCTATTTTAATCTGTCCATTTGCATTTAAAATAAAAATAATCCTGACATTAAATTGATTCCATGACCTATGATTTAGAAAATTGTTCAACCAAACAACTAAATGTGAAGGGGAGGCAGGAGGTTTGTCCCGCCTCTCTGAGCCTTTCTTACTAATGATAAAGTGTCAAGGTGAACAGAGGGTCCAGAAGGGAAAGATACAATAGTCCAGCTTTTCTCTCCTTGGGAGGGGGGAGCATTCAGCCCCATTGACTTGGGTTCTCTCCTCAGAGCTCCATGAACCTGCCTCCTGACAAGGCCCGGCTCCTGCGGCAGTACGACAACGAGAAGAAGTGGGATCTGATCTGTGACCAGGTACAGGGTTTTGGGCAGGCTGGAAGGTGGAGGTTGTGTCTTGAGCTGGACAAGGCAGCAGGACCAAAGGCATGGCCTGTAGCCCTGAAGTCCCTTGAGGAAGCCTGGCCTGGACTCAGCCTCAGTCCTTGCTCACTTTCTGTCCCAAGAGGACTGTCCTGACAGACACGGGGCTAGTAGGCTGAGTTCCCTGCCAGCTCCTGCAAAGAGCTGTCTTGATTTCTTCCCAAAGGGCAGTAGCCTGAAGGAGGTTTGTATAGGTCTGAGGTATAGGGTCAGCTGTGGAGGAGTTTGGTAGTTTCCCTGTAGAACCTGTTTCTGCCTTTTCCCAGGACGGGAGCTATGCCTGGTGGGGTAATAACCCAAAGGACCATTTCTCTCTCACCTGCCCTAGACCTGGCAAATAGCAGGGTTTTATTATTATTATTATTATTTACAGGCTTCAGTGAATGGGAAGCCCTAGTCCCCTAGTCTCCTGTTCCCAAATCTCAGAACATAAGGATTGGAAGCTCTCTCTACATGAATAGTACTTAGGGCTGGAAGAGAATATAGAGATTATTACTTAGCTCCAAACCACGAACTAACACCTATGGTTTGGCTCTTTACCATGCAGGTATTTGAAGACCAAAGTCAAGAGTCTGTGAACTCTAGCCGTCTGCAGGGCTGGGAGCATTGGGAGGTGTGGAGGCACCTGGCACAGTTAAATAGTGTGTTTGGCCAGTACTTTGCCGTGGAGCCTCACAAGAACAAATTTATTATTTCTTTTCAAGGACTGAACAAAATCATAATAACTAACATTTATTGAGTGCTCATATGGGCCAAGCACTTTATATATACTGAAAGATCTCATTTAATCCTCACAAAAACCTATGAGGAATTCACTGTTATATAGATGAAGAACGCTGGTTGATGATGGAGCCAGGGCTCAGGCAGCTGACTCTGTGCTAACCATTAAGCTCCTCTGCTGCCCAAGTCACACTGCTTGCCCTAAGGTAGATTATGCCTCAGACAGCCTAGTCCAGGGCACTCCTTGTCCAGCGAAGGCTTCTCTCCTTGTGTTCTGCATTGAGAGGAGTTGGTGAGCATATGAGCAGTTGCTTGAGGTTTGGATAACAGCAGTCCCTTTTTTTTTTTAAAGTTTTTAATATTTATATTGATTTTAATGAGAGAGGAATGGAGAGAGAGAGAGACAGGTAGGAACATTGATCTGTTCCTGTATGTGCCCTGACTGGGATCAAACCGGCAGCCTTTATGCTTTGGGATGGTGCTCAAACCAACTGAGCTATCCAGCCAGGGCTACCACAACCCTTTTGTACTGAGTTTCTTTCATTGATAATCTCTCAGTCTTCTCTAAGTCACATAATTTCAGCTCATTCTGAAACCTTTTTGTTTTTTCTTTCATTTTGTTTCTAAGCCCTGGACCCTTTTTGGCCACCCCCCAGCTCTTCAGATACCTCAGTTGTGAAGGCTCTTATGGGCCAGAATACCTGAGAGTTTTCCCTGTGTTTCCCCTTGGGTCAGATGAGGGGTTGGACTAAAACTGGAAGGACATGGTCCCATGCCCTGTGTGGAAGGAGGTCGAGGGGTGACGTTGCTGAAAGCCGGCTTCAGTACTGAGCATGCTTTGGATTGTTGGCCTGGGGTCTGGCGAGGAGTAGAAAGTGTGTTTGCAGCCCTAAACTTTGTTAACACTGCAAAGTAAGTCTGGTCTCGACTTCTGGATTCAGAGCTGAGAAAGTTGGACTCTACACAGCCAGCTCCCCTCTACCTCCATCCATCAGTTGGCCAGATAGCGAACAGCATTTCTCAAGTGTGTCTTCATTTTGAGTGCTGTTCACAGCTTTGAAATCTCTGCATATTTTCAGCAAGCAGCAGGCTCTTAAAGTATTTTTTTACAGATGTATTTTTTTATTGGATTTATTGGGGTGACATTGGTTATTAAATTTATGTAGGTAGATTTCAGGTGTACAGTTCTATAGTACATTATCTATATTGTACCGTGCGTTCACCACCTCAAGTAAAATGATTTTGACATAGAAAAATCTAGGCTCAGGGAGACTAGTTGGAGTTGGGGAAGATAGCAACGGAGAGGAAGCGCCTGAGGCTAAGTCAGGGGAAGGAGCTTAAGGTTTGGGGTTTGGGCGATGCGGAGAGCCAGGTGACAACTTTGGGAGGCTGGGTCCCTCGCATCGAACATGATGATGAGTGCTCTACTTCCTCAGCACTCTCCTCAGGACCCCAAGCGTCCTTGCACGTGCGCGTGTTTCTCTTACAGGAGCGGTTTCAGGTGAAGAACCCTCCCCACACGTATATCCAGAAAATCCAGAGCTTCTTGGACCCCAGCGTAACTCGGAAGGTGAAGTACATGGCAGGGAGGCCCCATCTTGATACCCTATAAAGGCCTGTAAGGTTTGGGAGCGAACCCATTGACCGGGGATGGGTTGCAGGCTTCTGAGCAGTGGGAGTTGGTTCTGGGTTCTGAGGCGATGGGCCTGGCATGGCTGTCTAATGGTGGAGGGCAGGCCTGTAACTGCCCTCTTGTGTACCTTCCCTTTGCTTTTCTACTCCTTTTGTTTGTACTGTGAAGTTAGATTGATCAGTGACAGAAAATTCCATGTTTACAGAAATTCAGGAGGAGAGTTCAGGAGTCAACCAAAGTACTAAGGGAGCTGGAGATCTCACTTCGTACTAACCACATTGGGTGAGTCTGATTTGGCCCTCTGAGGATAGTTTGCCTGTGTATCCTGCTGGGCGGCAGAGTTACCTCGAATAGTTTTGGTTCCCTAGAGCTTCAGACTGTTCCTTTCTGGCTTTTTTCTCCCTCAGCTCTGCAGCTGCTGACTGGCTGCTGCTGGCAGGTTTGGGGCCTCTCCTGGGGTCCTCAGCCTGTGGCTTTGAGTGCAAGAGATTCCCACAGCAGCTGAGACTGGAGTCTGCCTGTGGCCTGGGGCTGGGCCAAGGAAGACCAAGAGAAGGCTGGGACTGGGGGAGTATATTGCATTGGGTAGCTGAGACCTAGTTCCTGGACTATTTTGTGCCCAGATTATTTGCTGGATTTTAAGACAATCTTAAAACGAGCAGGAGTTTCTCAAAGTACCAAGAAAGAAGATGTAAGGCAGTGGGGGCCAGGCTGTTGAATGGACCCTGGTACTAACAAACCATGGACAGGTCCCCTAGGAACTGTGTGAGTTGTGAAGGTTTTTTTCTCGTCTCTGATGGGGAGCCAAGACTGGCTGAACAGGCAGAGGGTTTATGCATGAGGTACAGTGAAAGATGGCAGTGGTCTCAGTTTTATAAAACCATAACCAGCCCGGGTATATATAGTGAAAATGAGAAGGAGGGAGGGAGGGTGAATGAGTGAGTGTGTGTGTGTGTGTGTACACAAAAAACAATTAGGCACACCTGATAGAAAATTGCAGGGAGGTCTACAACCCTGACCAAGGGGCCTGGCACAAGTGTCGAGAACTTACGTGAGAAATCTAGCTGGGGTGGGGATGGACATCACTGGGTAGGTGCCAGCCCCAGCGTTCTGGGCTTCCTGAGAGAAGAGCCAAATGACATCATCTACCTTCCCCTCCAGGTGGCTGTCCCCAGCAGCCACCTACTGTCGATTCCCAGGCTGAGCCCGTCCAGGGCTTTTGTAGAGGCTACCTGTATATAGCCAGCTGCTGCAGCAGTCACAGAGGAAATGGCACAGAAGAGAACAGGAAAGGGACAGTTCCTGGCCTCGGTGGCTGAGCTTGGTGGCCAGAATTGGCTTCCATACCTCGTCTGTGAACCAGTCGTTGAAAGCTGACCCACTAAGAAACATGTAACAAGCCCCCACCTTTACTTGGTGACTCCTCAGAGAAGGGAAAACTGGCAGAGCCTCTTCAGCTGCCCTGCATGTGAGGGCAAGAGTGAAACAGACGGCCACACAGAACACTACCTACCGCCTTGCACCCCTCCACGGGGCCTTACCCTCCCTCCTTCCTTCCTCCTCTCAGGCCCTCCTGTGTTCCTTATTACATTTTGCTGTATGATGATGGGGGTGTGCTTTTCTCCAGAGGGCCACAGAGCAGTGTGTGACTGTCTGTTCTGCCTTCCCCTTCTACCTGATGCCTGCCCCTCTGGCCCCTGGCCAAGATGTGGGGCCAGAGCAGCACGGTTCCCAGGCCTGGGGCCTCTTGGAAGTTGGCACACACGTTAGAGGTTTGGACCTGGTCTTTGGTTCCCAGGGAACAGCTTAGTGTCTGGCATTTTAGGAGCTCCTGTCAGCTGAACTGTGGCTTCTCCCAGTAGTCATAAGGGAGGGCCAGCATCCTTTCGAGATTTCAGGGCGGGAAGACTTTGTCAGGCTGTCCAGCTATGGTGTGGGTGCCCCAGATGGTAGGAGACCAGGGAAAGGGAGGGAGGTGAGGATCCTGCTTTGGCCACAGCCTGATGAGCCCAGGCCTGTGGAAGCTGGGTGTGCAGGGGCTGCCCAATGAGAACTCAGACCCTGGAGCAGGGTGAGCCAGGAAGTGGGATTCCAGAGCCTCTGCAGCTCCTCCTCTCCCTGCTTTGTATTGGTTTCTCAGCCTTGCCTAAGTGCCCTTTAACCTCTCCTCAAAGTGTCAAGATCCCGAAAATAGCAGTGTAGACTCAGACAGGAAATGAGAAGGGGGTGGGGAGCTGGAGAGCAGACAGACAGGAAACGGGAGGCCTATCGGCCCCCAGAGAGGAAGCTAACTTCAGGCAGCTCCGGTGTCAGTCAGCCTCAGCTGGAGCCTGATGCCAGATCTCAGCTGGGCTTGGTGCTCTGGCCCTGCCTCTCTCTGGAGCTTGGGGTGTGGCTAGCAAACCTGGTGCTGGTTTCTAGCTGTGGGGCAGAATCATCCCTGCGGGGCTGTTGGGCACAGCTCGCCTTTAAAGACCCCAAGACATTCCCAGAGATAGTCAGGGTTTCATCTGAGAACTTTACATCCCTCTGCTGTGGAGTAACGTGTCCTGGCACAGTCTTCCTAGGGCGCACTCTTCACCTCCCTTTGAGGGATATCTCAGCCCCAAAGCCCTGAGGGCAGAACGTGGAACTTCCCGGGTCTGCTGTTGTCTTTAGAGAGCCTTGTTTGCCTTCCAGCTGGAGGGGCCCAATTCCTCCGTCTTGCTCTGAGTGGTCACAGCCATTCTTGAGTTACTGGAGTTCTTGATTGTTCTCTGATCTTTTTCCCATTCTGTCAAACACAGAACTCCCATGTAGACCTCTTTGCTCTCTACTTCCTGAAATACCATTCCTTGCACTTGGTGGAGAACCCCTAGGCTCAGTATGCCTCTGTTGAAGGGCCCTCTCTGACCCTTCCTGCCTGTCTTTTTTTTTTTTTTTTTTTTTTTTTTTTTTATTCATTTTTATTAGAGAGAGAGAGGGAGAACAGGGGGAGGAGCAGGAAGCATCAACTCCCATATGTGCCTTGACCAGGCAAGCCCAGGGTTTTGAACCGGCGACGTCAGCGTTCCAGGTCGACACTTTATCCACTGCGCCACCACAGGTCAGGCCCTGCCTGTCTTTTGACTGAGACTTTGGTCATTTTGGGGACCTGCTGGGCTCTGTCAGGTATAGCTCTGTGCAAGGGCTGCAGTAAATGCTCTTGATGCTCACCTAATTCTTCTAGCAAACATTGCACAGAGACAGTGTGCCCAGCCTTGTGCTACACACCAGGGGCACAGAAAGCAATTGAACTGGGCCACTGGCCTTTGAGGAGGGGCCTCTGAAAGCTTGTTTGGCTGATGCGGTATTGGAAAGCCCGTACCTTATCCCACTCTTAGCTTCCCGGCCTAGGGGAGGTCCAGCCAGTGACATGGCCGTGGGAAGGTCTGCCGTGAATTTTGATCTTCAGAATATTCCTGGCCTGGTGCTAAGTTCTCGGGGATCCTGGAGGGTGTTATTGGATCAGAGGTCCCTCTCCTTCCTTTCTCTTGCCCCACTTTAGCAACTCCCTCCACTATGTTTTCTTTTTGTGTGTGTGTATGTGTGTGGCAGAGACAGAATCAGAGAGAGGGACAGACAGACAGAAAGGGAGAGAGATAAGAAGCATCAATTCTTCATTGCAGCACCTTAGTTGTTCATTGATTGCTTTCTCATATGTGCCTTGATCCGGGGCTACAGCAGACTGAGTGACCCCTTGCTCGAGCCAGCGACCTTGGGCTCAAGCTGGCGACCTTGGGATTTTGAATCTGGGACCTCTGCATCCCAGTTCGATGCTCTGTCCACTGCGCCACTGCCTGGTCAGGCTCCATCCACTATGTTTTCTTTATCTGCAGGTGGGTGCGGGAGTTTCTGAATGATGAAAACAAAGGCCTGGATGTGCTGGTGGATTACCTGTCCTTTGCTCAATGTTCCGTCATGTGAGTACCACCCTGGGACTGGGCTTGGGGATCAGTGAGAGAGGACAGAGGATGCAGTCCCATTCTGATTTAATGAGAAAGGTGAGGTTGCAGTAGTGAAGATGGGAATGGGGATCCCAGGCCAGGAGGGAGGAGCTAAGAGAACAGTGAGGGGACTGGACTGGCAGCCAAGGCAAGAATGCCAGGGGGCTGGAGTAAAAGGTGCACTTGGGGGGACAGGAGGAGAGCTGTGGAAAGGGAGTTCAGAAAAGGAACACAAAGGATCCAGACTAAGGAAATGCCCTGGCTTCTGGGAGCAATGCCCTGGTGGGATGCATTTACTTTGGGGAAGCAGAGTCTCCAAGAAGCTTTTTGGAGTCTCCAGTTGTGAAAGGGTTACTCCAGGTCACCTCGGGAGCAGTGAGCATCACCTTTGACCCAGACTGAAAACTTTTTTCAAGCAGGTTGGGAGCTTGGAGGCAGCCAGAAGCGAATTAACACAGATGAGAAGGCAGTGTGGGGCAGTGGAAGGAATGAGGGGCTTTCAAGTAAAACAGAGCTGGCTGTGGGTCTCTTGTTATTTACCATCATCTGTGACCTCAGGCAAGTGTGCGTCTCTTGCATCAGAGGGAATCCACAGTCTAGGGTTCTAAGGATTAAATACTAATACTAATGTGTGTAAATCACTTTTCAGTATTTGGAACATAAGTCTATACTGTGGCAGCCACTTTATTGTTAATTATTACTATTCAGGGTGGTGTACTCCATCATAATTACCTGAGTATATGGAATGAGGGATTCCAGTGATCGTTTACGAGAGGACTAACACATTCAGACTTATACTCAAGACTTAAGTCAGCCTCAGAGTGACCAATAGGCCTAAGCCTATGACTTTCCCCAGTTTCAGCCCTGAGTGTCCCACGCCCTGGGGAATGCCTGAGTCCTGAGCCTCAGCCCTAGCCTCCACTTCTACGTTGTACTGTCCTGGCCCCCCTGGCTGTTCTCCTTTGTCCATCAGGTCTTCACTCTCATCTCCTTATTGTTTTGAATTAATGCCCGTCCTACGTTTGGCCTGTCACCTTTTTCAGGTCCGTTCCTGTTAAAACCTAGAGTTGCCCCCACTCCCCATTCCTATCCCTGCAGATGTTGTGCTTCGTAACCCTCCTCTCCCTTTAAAAACCACTCTCTTTATAGAAAGAAATGAAAAACATTTGCTGAAGTGATTTTTTTAAATTTAGAACTTTTAAGTAAAAAGATGTAGATCATTTTTCCAAATAAGCCTATCTTGTTTAAAAAGCAAACACATCCCAGCTGCTCTGAACCAAAATACACTGGGACGTTAGGATTATAGTGTCCACGGCAGTGCCTCTGACTGTTTTTAAAAGAAAGAGTTGGGGCAGGCGTGGGGGCGGTGGAGAAGAGAGAGAGTGTGTTTGGGAAGGGTTGGGAGAAAAGGGTAAAGCCAAGTAGTGTTTGCGTGAAGGCATTTTTATAAACTGCACACACCAGTGTAGCAAATACTGTTAGTGATGGAGGCAAGCCACTGGCAGGCTGTTTCCTTGTCAGCGGGACCCCACTACTTGAGCCCCATTAAACATCTTCTGATTGACAGGACTCTGAGCTCACTCCTGCTTCCTTTGGAACATTCAGGCATCTGCGGATGACAGCTTCCTATGTCAGAAAGCCTTGGCCTCTGTGCCTTTGACACCCGGGGCTGAGCATGTCCAAGCAGAAGGCTCTGTGGGAGAAGAGCCTGTAGGAGACACTCTCTTGGTCCTTAGTAACCCATAGGGGCAAAGGACAGGGGAGAGGAGTGGCTTGCTCCCCAAAGGGCGTATATCCTGATGTGGGGATATGTAAGGGAGAAGGCTCCGTGGCTTCTGATCTCGAATTGTCCTCCTTGCCCTGGTCACCCTCCCCAGCTGCTGAAACATCTGGTCTCAGAAGCAGGAAGTGACAAACAGAGAAACCATCCAGCTCCTGTAGGGATGGACTAAGGATGCTCGTCCACACCCCTGGACCTGTGTGATTCCTTCCCCAGGGAAGCTGAGGCACAAGGAGCCTCTATATGAGAAAAACCTAGAAGCCTCATATAGAACCACAGAAAACCTGGTCATTCAAACCGAGTGGTAGTATGGGACCGTGATCTACTCCTGAACATAGAAGGCTGTCCATCTCTGGGCTTGCTGGGACCCCTGTGTTCTTCCATTCTGACCTGCCCTCATGAGCTCAACCCAGAATCAGCAGAGCTCCCTCAGGGCACTCAGAGGCTTCTTTGGCTGCTGCCATTTGCCAACTAGCAAGACCTGCAGTTGGCATGTTCCCCAGCACTTCCCAATGGGATAGATTCTACATGGGGAGCCACACCTTCTCTGAGATGTCCTATCTGAGGCTAAGAGCGTGGAAAGATTCTAGCTGCCTGCATCACTTTGGGCACATGGAGAGGTCACTCCTTGAGTTACCTGGCCAGTGGGAGCAGTGGCTGGCCTCTGTCAGCACTCCTGTCTCCTCAGAAACCCCCCTCCCCCCCGTTGCTTCCTGTGCCTGCTCTGCCCTTGTCCTATGTTGTTGGCTCTCCCAACCAGGGTTGGGTCTGTGTTGCCCGATTCCACTTTCTCTTCTGACTGCCCTTGCTTATTGTGTCCTAGAAGTCTGCAGGGCAGGGGTGGGCTCGCCAGGGGTCTTGGCACTGAATTTCTCCTGTGTGTGCGCATGTGTGTCCTTTCCTGCTCCAGGTTTGACTTTGAGTGTCTGGAGAGTGGTGACGATGGTGCATTTGACAAGCTCCGGTCCTGGAGCAGGTCCATCGAGGACCTGCAGCCACCCAGCGCCCTGTCAGCCCCCTTCACCAACAGCCTCGCTCGCTCTGCGCGCCAGTCTGTGCTCCGGTATGTGTGCTCTCGCTCTGCCCGCCTGCTCCCCCCAGCCCTGTCCAGGTCCTGGGTAACAGCGGTGAGTGCTCACGCTCCTCCCTCCACTCTTGCTTCCAGGCTCAGCTCTCTTGCCCTCTGCCTGCCAGTCTGTCTCTGGTCTGTCCTCTCTGTCTCCTTGACTCTGCCCAGCGATCTGTCCTGGGTAAGTACATCGCCCTCAGCTGTGCCCACCCCACCTGGGGTTCCAGCTCTCCCCTCCTCACCCCCTCTCTGGGGTCCCCTCCATTCCTCATTCTCACTCTGCCATTCCTCCCAGTCTCTCAGGCAGGACTTGTACTCTCCCAGCTGCCTCAGAGTCACCGGGTGATCCAGCTGGGTCCCTCCTGTCTGTTTCCCTCTGGCTCTGCACTCTGCCCACCAGCTCCCACCCAGCCTGCCCACTGGTCGCCTTTCCTTCACTTCTTCCTTTAGGCCTTTTCTCTCCAAGGCTGCAAGAGAAAAGACTCATTTGTCTGCAGTATCTTAAGAGCCATCCTGCCCGGAGGCAGGTGGATGGACCCTATGACTTATCCAAGCCCCTCCTACCGAGGGAGGCTTTCCTTTGGGTCCTGTGGCCCTTTCCAAGGTCTCTCCTTCATGGCCATACATTTTTCCTTGTCTCCTTTGGGTTTTGCCCTCTGACATTGCTCATTATTCTAGTCATGCATAAGCAGATACCATTGTGCCTCTTCTTTCTTCAATGAAACATCACTGGGGGGAGGAGGTGGTATGCCGTCAGCTGTAGCCCCTGGTGCTCTTGAGTGTGTGGGAATCTGCGCTGCCTTTTCTGGGACAGGGCAGCCAAGGGCTCCTGCCCCCGGGAATGAGTGGGAGATGCAGTGACTAAAAGGTGGAGGAAGAAAGGCTCAAATGAACATCTCCCTGGACCCATCTTGAGGACTAGGAATGCCTACACACCTGCTGTTGTGTTTTGGAGGACATTGGGCTCAGGATGGTTTGGGCACCATTTATAAAGCTGGGATCCTGGGTAGTTCCTGACATAGGCCTGCTCCAGGGAGGTGAAACAGCCGAGTGCCCTGCCCCCTGCACCCTCTCTTTGGGCTGGTGGTGCAAGGTCCTCTTTCCCCCTTTTCTGCTGCTGCTGCTGAGGCGCAGCCTGCTGTCTGGGTGACGGTGAGCACTTTTAGATCCTTCACCAACAGCCGCCTCCCCCCCCCCCCAGGTACAGCACTCTCCCTGGGCGCAGGGCCCTGAAGAACTCTCGCCTGGTGAGCCAGAAGGATGATGTCCACGTCTGCATCCTTTGTCTCAGAGCCATCATGAACTATCAGGTAAGGGGCAGCACTTGCCGCAGGTGATCAGCCTCTTCTGCCTCATCGCCAAACCAGGAGAGCTGGGAGGTCCCCAGCTTAAAGAGAGGTTTGCTGGCGGGCCTATAGTCAAGGAGTCAGAGATCTGCTGTCCCCACCATCAAGGTCGCCCTTCCTCTCTCTTTTCCCCTTGATACAGTACGGATTTAACCTGGTCATGTCCCATCCCCATGCTGTCAACGAGATTGCACTCAGTCTCAACAACAAGAATCCAAGGTGAGTGCCTTCCCTCTCCTTTCCTCTCCACTCTGCCCTGGGCTCTGGAGATCTGGGCTCCACCTGTCCCTGGCCATGGGGTCCTGTGGCCTGGGGCAGTGCCCTGGTTGGGCTCCCTCACCTCTGCTGGAGCAGAAGCAATGTCCCTGGCTTCTCTCTGGTCTGCACAGCTTTGTGTGGGAGCAAGCCTGTCTTCTTTCCCAAACCTAGCCTCTCCCTTCACCACTGAGGCTATCTCCACTCTGAAAGGACTCACCCATTTGGGTGAGGAGGCTGTGGGGTGGCCATGGTGTGGACCTAAGGTGTTAATCTTCCTTTTTTTGCCCTTTAGGACCAAAGCCCTTGTCTTGGAGCTCTTAGCCGCTGTGTGTTTGGTGCGGGGAGGTCATGAAATCATTCTTGCTGCCTTTGACAATTTCAAAGAGGTCAGTCTGCTGCATTTGTGTGTGTGTGTGTGTATGTGTGTGTGTGTGTGTGTTTCAGCAGAGAGGTGGGAGTGAGGTAGGTAAGCACCCTTTCTTGTAATTTTACACATTTCAATGATTTTAACATTCCAGTACTTATATAAGTAGCCTGCCACATACCCCCTCTATTCCCCCCAATAAAACCAGAACTTCAGTCTTACTAGATTGTATGCCAGTAAATTTCTTGATTGGTGAGTTAGGGTGCCCTCGGATAGCTGATGTCTCTAGTGCACTGATCCTAGTCTGGCCATGTGTCAGAATGCCTGCGGAGCTTGTAGACAGATTCCAAACAGCTCCCTGGGAGGCTCTGAGACAAGGGACCCACTGGTAGAGCCCAAGGCAGGGGTCTTTGCAGTGGGAGGATAAGGCAAGCATGGATCCTTCTGGGTTGGTGGCTGATATTGGTGAGGGGAAGAGGCACTTCTACTTGGAATTTCCCCAACTCTGGGCCTGATTCTGAAACCCCCATCTGCTTAAACATAGGATTCCTCGACATACTGCTGCAGCTTTTGGTCCCACCCCTTCCTTCTCTGTGGACTGCTTCCCTAGCATCCATTGTTCAAGCCAGGAAATGGCTCTTCCTCCTTGAAGCCAGAGCTCAGAAGAGTTTCGGGACCCCTCTCCACATGGGCTTTCCTGCACCCTGGCCTCCCTCCTGCATCCCCACTAGGACCTCAGCCCCTGCCTCAGCCAGAGCCTCCAACCTTCCTCCTTGTTCCCTCCTTCCTTCAGTAATTTGGCCACAGCAAACCCCTCCGTTTCTTCTTGGCCTACCCCTAGAGGCACCTAAAGCTCAAACTAAGGCACAGGCTTTATTGAGCTCCCTCAACAAGTCGGTGGGAGACCAGAGAACCAGGGCAGAAGCTAGGTCCCGGCTTTCTTCTATCATGTCTCGATTGGTCCATTGCATAGGGAGAGTTGTGGTTGAACATGGTCTGAATCAGTCGTTTAGCCATGGTGTGTCTGGGAGCCAGGGCTCAGGGACTTGGGCTCTGCTTGGAGCAGGGCCTTTCACTGAGAAGTTCAATTGTTCAGGTATGCAAGGAGCTGCACCGCTTTGAGAAGCTGATGGAGTATTTCCGGAATGAGGACAGCAACATCGACTTCATGGTGAGGAACTGGGCCTGGGCCCAGCAGGGGGTCATGCTTTGTCAGAATAGGGGCCAGGTTGACAGCAGATTTTTGATTTTTTTTTTTAGAGAGAGTCAGAGAGAGGGATAGATAGGGACAGACAGACAGGAATGGAGAGAGATGAAAAGCATCAATCATCAGTTTTTGGCCCTGGCCGGTTGGCTCAGCGGTAGAGCGTCGGCCTAGTGTGCGGAGGACCCGGGTTCGATTCCCGGCCAGGGCACATAGGAGAAGCGCCCATTTGCTTCTCCACCCCTCCGCCGCGCCTTCCTCTCTGTCTCTCTCTTCCCCTCCCGCAGCCAAGGCTCCATTGGAGCAAAGATGGCCCGGGCGCTGGGGATGGCTCTGTGGCCTCTGCCCCAGGCGCTAGAGTGGCTCTGGTCGCAACATGGCGACACCCAGGAGGGTCGCAACATGGCGACGCCCAGGATGGGCAGAGCATCGCCCCCTGGTGGACAGAGCGTCGCCCCTGGTGGGCGTGCCGGGTGGATCCCGGTCGGGCGCATGCGGGAGTCTGTCTGACTGTCTCTCCCTGTTTCCAGCTTCAGAAAAATGCAAAAAAAAAAAAAAAAAAAAAAATCATCAGTTTTTTGCTGCGACACCTTAGTTGTTCATTGATTGCTCTCTCATATGTGCCTTGACTGGGGGCCTTCAGCAGTCCTTGCTGGAGCCAGCGACCTTGGGTCCAAGCTAGTGAGCTTTTTGCTCAAGCTGGTACCTCGGGGGTCTCGAACCTGGGTCCTTCCGCATCACAGTCCGATGCTCTATCCACTGTGCCACTGCCTGGTCAGGCAGATTTTGATATTCTGTATAGAACCTAAAGTGAGTCTCTCTACCCAGTAAATGCTCGTTGTTTACTCGCTCACCCTTGAGAGCTGATAGAAACTGCAAGACAGTGTCATTTGGGCGTCCTAAGCCTGCCTCCTTCCCCTGTCGGACCCTAGTCTTCCAGTCCCTAGTCTGGACCCTCTCTGAGCTGCTTCCTTTCCCAGTCTTTTCCTCCAGCTTCTCTGCCCCTCATATAGGTCTTCAGGTAAGTAGGGATGTCTCAAGAAGTACCTGCTGATATGCAGAGGAAATCAGCCGTAGCTTCATTTACATCTATTTCTTATGTAATTTACTTATCTTAATACACTGGATAGTAAGTTTGATATTTTTTAAGTTAAAATGCTCTTTTGCTCCCAGAAAGATGTAACTTTTTTATTCACTGCTTCTGATTATCCACCTGATGATGCTGGTTCTAACAGCTGCCCACCCTCCCTGTTTCTTGGTCTCTTCTGCCCTTCCTATCTCTGCCCGTTGGGGCCATTTCTTCCCCAGGTGGCCTGCATGCAGTTTATCAACATTGTGGTGCACTCAGTGGAGGATATGAACTTCCGGGTCCACCTGCAGTATGAGTTTACCAAGCTGGGGCTGGAGGAGTTCCTACAGGTGAGCCGGGCTCGAATGAGGAGCTTTGGGGCAAAAGACTAGCTTAGCCCTATCACACAGGGCTTTTCTTTTGTAAGAGCCTGGTCATGGGTGCTCCCGGAACCCTGTCTGTCTTCTATGGTGTGGGGCTTAGACCCTCTGGCAGAGGGCACCCCAACCAGGCATCTCCATGGGGCAAGAATCTGGGATGGCTGCAACAGGAACTCCCTGGGTCTTAGGCTCTAGGAAGCGGCCATAGAAGGTGATGAGGACTATCTTTCTCAGAAGGGTTCCCCAACTACTACTCCCTCTGTTCTCCCTAGAAGTCAAGGCACACAGAGAGCGAAAAGCTGCAGGTGCAGATCCAGGCGTACCTGGAGAATGTGTTTGACGTGGGGGGTTTGTTGGAGGATGCTGAGACCAAGAACGTGGCCCTGGAGAAGGTGGAGGAACTGGAGGAGCACGTGTCCCACGTAGGTGGTTGGCCTCCCCTGCTGCCAGTACCACTGCTGAGGGTGGGGAGGGGGTAGGGACATTTGAGTTCCAACAATCCCGAGCTGACCCACTTGCGTCCAGATTGAGCCCAGGGAAGCCTCAGGTACCACTGGGCTCTAAAGCACACTCTGACTGAGACATTGGATCATCCAATGATCGGAACATACAGAACGGGCGTGAGGGGGCCTCCGGCTCAAGAGAGTCAGATATGGCCATTCGCCTTGTACCGTTCACATGGTCTCAAACCCTGGGCCCATGGGAGCCACATAGGGAATCCACCAGGCCAAGTTGCCTTTGGGGCCCGGGTTCTGACTGGGGCTCAGGCTGTGCTGAGTCCCAGGCTTTAGGGCCAGCCCCGAACCTGCTCTTCCCATCCTGTAGCTCACAGAGAAGCTTCTGGACCTAGAGAACGAGAACATGATGCGAGTGGCAGAGCTGGAGAAGCAGCTGCTGCAGCGGGAGAAGGAACTAGAGAGCATCAAGGTGCCAAGTACCCGGGGAAGGGAAGCCCTGCCTGCCTCTGGGCGCTGCGCCTGGGAGCTTTGTCTTTCCTGAGTCATGTCAAGTCCTTGAGACTCCAGATCTTGTTTCATGACCTTGAGGCACTCAGTTGAGGGTGGGCTGACGATTTTACCCCATTTTTTGGTTGGAGAAGGAAGCCAAAGCCAGAGAGGGCCAGACACATGGAAGAGGGTGTGAGCATATAGGGTGCCCGCGGGCACCTCTGGGGTCCAGGCCTCCTCCCACCAGCCCATCTGCTGCTTTTTCCTCTCCTGCAATCCCAGTGCTTCCCCAGCCCTGTGTCATGAGCAGGCTCCGAGTACCCCAGGCCCTCAGGATTGTTACTAGGATATGCATCAGGTCTCCTAAACTGAGAGAGCACGGGCTCCTCTTATTTCAGTGCCTTTTCTTCCCCTAAGCTAACTTTTTGTTATCTATAAAATCATACTCCAACCTACCTTTTCTTCCAGAGGAATATTAGTTATGCTGGCTCTGTTGAGCTCAGTAAATATCTGCTGAACCCCTGCTAGGAGTCTGAAGTGCTACATTGGGAGTATGGAGAATAGAGTTGGCTGAGGCAGGGTCTTATTCTTAGGGACCTCACAACCCAGCGAGTACAGAGGCCAAATGAAGTGAGAGCCCGTGACAAGTACAGAGGGCTGAGAGCTGCATAGCAGGCTGGTGGTGGATCAGGAAGAGTATACAGGGGCACCTTCTACCTGGGCCTCAAAGGGTCCAATGAGACTAAGGCTGGAGCAGCTTCCCCTGGTCCCCACCCAGATTTCATTCCATTCATTCATTCATTCATTCATTTTTGTATTCAGTGAGGAGGGGAGGCAAAGAGACTCCCACATGTGCCCTGACCAGGTTCCACCTGGCAAGCCCACCAGGGGGCGCTGCTTTGGGTTGCTCAGCAACCTAGCTCTTCTTAGTGCCTGAGGTAGAGGCCGTGGAGCCATCCTCAGCACCCAGGGCCAGCTCGCTCCAACTGAGCCATGGCTGCAGGAGGGGAAGAGAGAGAGAAAAAGAAGGGGAGAGGTGGAGAAGCAGATGGGTGCTTCTCCTGTGTACCCTGACCCACCTGGCCTTAAAGATTTGAACCCAGGACATCCACACACTGGGCCAATGCTCTACCACTGACCCAACCAGCCAGGGCCCCACCCAGGTTTCTTGTGCTGCTTCTGAGCACTCTCCCAGAGATGCTAGCTGGGAGACCCTTGGATGGGAAGTCTCATTCCTGGGACACCGACTGCTGTGCCTTTAGCCCTCTCTTTTCTGAATGGTGCATCTGCCCAATAGGAGACTTATGAGAACACAAGCCACCAGGTGCACACCCTGCGGCGGCTCATTAAAGAGAAGGAGGAGGCCTTCCAACGTCGATGCCACTTGGAGCCCAATGCCCGGGACTTGGAGTCAGTGAGCAGTGAGGCCCTGGCCCGGGTGGGTCCTGCAGAGCTGAGCGTGGGCATGCCACCCTCCAATTTGGACCTCCTGGCTCCAGTCCCGTCCCCTGAGGAGGCCCTCCCTCTGCCTCCTCCACCTGCTCCTCCCTTGCCTCCTCCACCTCCCCCTTTACCAGGTAAGGAAGATCCTGGGAGCTGGGAGGGTCAGCCTCATTGTAGGGTCAGACCAAAACCCCAGTCAGCAGTGCCTTTGTCGGAGAGAAGAGCTGGGGGTGTGGCTGGAAGGATGTAAAGGCAGCGGGGAGAAGGCTGAGGGGGTCATCTAGAATCTAAGAGAGGCTCAAGTTACTAGGGAAGGGATGTCTAAGGGCAGACATGGATCTGTTTTAAGGATCATAAAGCTGCTGCTTCTAATTCCTCTGAAGACAGCCAAGGAAAGGGCTTAGATCAAAGCAGGAGAGAGAGTCAGAGACTGCTAAAACCTGCCCCTGTCAGAGTCAGGACACCTGGGAGCCACTTGGGACAGGAGTTCATGGAGCTTCCTTCCCTGAGAGTCTTTAAGGCCAGGTGGGACAGGCAGAAGGAGGGGGCCTCTGAGGAATCTCGGCCCCTGGGCCACTGTGCCATTCTCTTCCCCCAGACAAGTGTCCCCCAGCCCCACCTCTCCCTGGTGCTGCTCCCTCTGTGGTGTTGACGGTAGGCCTGTCAGGTGAGTGACCTCAGGACTCTGGGCAGGGCTTGTGGGACAAAGGGCATGTGTCTTTGGTCTCTGCCTCACTGACCCTTCTTCCAAATTAGCCATTCGTATCAAGAAACCTATCAAGACCAAGTTCCGGCTGCCCGTCTTCAATTGGACAGCACTGAAACCCAACCAGATCAGTGGCACTGTCTTCAGCGAACTTGATGATGAGAAGATCTTGGAGGTAGCAGGGTCTAGGACCCTGAGGAGGAAGTGGGAGGTCTGGGGACCAGGTTGCCCTTTTAGCCAGATCTCTTGGCCTTGGAAAAGCACCCAGACTCAGCCCTCCATCGTCCAGAGCTGAGCTGATGCTGCTGGGAATGGGAATGGTGCCGGGGCTCCTATGGAGTAAGAGGCCATAGCATTTTCCTTCTCGTCAACTCCTGCTAGGACCTGGACCTGGACAAGTTTGAAGAACTGTTCAAGACGAAAGCCCAGGGCCCTGCCCTTGACCTCATCTGCTCTAAGAATAAGACAGCACAGAAGGCTGCCAGTAAGGTGACCCTATTGGAAGTCAATCGTGCCAAGAACCTGGCCATCACCCTACGCAAGGCTGGCCGCTCAGCTGAGGAGATCTGCAGGGCCATCCACACGTGAGGCCCCCACTGACCTGGCCCTGGTCCCAAGCCAGTTGGAAACCCAGTTCTCCTTCCTTGGAGTTCAGGGCATTGGCAGAACTGCCTCACATCCCTCAGTCATCCATTGGCTTGGCCAGAACTTACTGCGTCCATGCCATGTGCCAGGCATTGTGTGAGGTGCTAGGGATTCAGCCCAAATTTTCACTCGAGCTCTCAGTCTATTGGGAACAGTCTAGTAAAGCTGGGTGATAACCACTAAGATGATGGAGGTACAGGCAGCTTTGGGAGAACAGGGAGGGCCAGGTAGCTGAGCTGGGTAATCAGGGAAGACTTCCCAGAAGAGGTGATATCTTATCTGCAAGCCAAAGGAAGTATATGAAATCCATTTCAGTTCTTGGAGGGAGAAGCATGATGCCCTGGGTACTGGAAATTGGCTATGGCCTTAGTATAAGGAGGGGAGTAGGAGAGACAGGGTAGAGAGGTGGGCAGAAGTCTAAGCCATGCTTAGGTGTTAAGACTTCTCCCTAGGAGCAGAGGGAGGATATTGAAAGGGTTTCTAAGCAGGGTGTGGAATGTTTCCCTAGGATGGTCCCTAGGCTGCCTAGGATGCCACACCTCACCCTCAGTCCTGGTGGCTGGAGAATAAAGGGATGGACAATGTGGGCAAACGCGAGACCTGAGGTAGCTCCTCCCTTCCACACAGGTATGACCTGCAGACCCTGCCCGTGGACTTTGTGGAGTGCCTCATGCGCTTCCTGCCCACGGAGGCCGAGGTTAAGCTGCTGCGGCAGTATGAGCGGGAGCGGCAGCCCCTGGAGGAGCTGGCGGCTGAGGACCGCTTCATGCTGCTCTTCAGCAAGGTGGAACGGCTGACCCAGCGCATGGCTGGCATGGCCTTCCTGGGCAACTTCCAGGACAACCTGCAGATGCTCACGCCGGTAGGCCCCTTACCCAAGTCAGTCATCCTCAGCTCCCTCTCCACCGTCCACCTGTCAGTCACTCCCTTGGCCCTGCTGGTCCTCCCAGCCCCTTGCTGGCTTTGCCCCATCCCGGCCGGGGGTTATTCAGCTCTTCATCTTGCCTTCCAGCAACTCAATGCCATCATTGCAGCCTCCGCCTCTGTCAAGTCCTCACAGAAACTGAAGCAGATGTTGGAGGTGGGAGAAGTTGTGGATAGGGGTGTTGGTGGAGCCCAGGTCCAAGAGGAAGGAGCCCTCAGGGTTTGGCCTGACCTCCTCCCATGCATCTTTTGGACAGATCATACTTGCACTGGGGAACTACATGAACAGCAGCAAGCGGGGAGCTGTGTATGGCTTCAAGCTCCAGAGCCTGGATCTGGTAAGATGGTGGGGTACATGGGGCCAGGAAGCCTGAGGGATGGCGGCTGTGGATCCCAGGGTATTCATTCCTTTTGCATTGTCCCCTGCCCCCATCTCCCAGCTGCTGGACACTAAGTCCACTGACAGGAAAATGACACTGCTGCATTTCATTGCCTTGACGGTGAAAGAGAAATACCCAGACCTGGCCAACTTCTGGCATGAACTGCACTTTGTGGAAAAGGCTGCGGCAGGTGAGGGGGGCCTGGCTCACGACACTCCCTCCCAGGACGCTGTGAGAAGAGGGCACTCTGGGTCCCTCTGTTTCTGGCTTTTGTTGTCTTCTTTCTGGCCACTTCAGAGCTTTCTACTGGGGCTATGGGCGGGGGCTACCCCACAGGGAGCTTTCCTGCATGCACCAGCCCAGCCAGCCCTTCTCCCCTGGCGCAGTGGGAACGGGCAGAGGAAGGCAGCAGTGGCTCTTCCCTCCCAACTCCCTCAGGCTGGCCCGAGACTGCGTTTCTCTGTGATGTATGGGAACCACTTAGAACAACCATAAAGCCCCTCAGACATAAGGTAGCTGTTTGTTCTGCCCACTCATAGAAACGGGGCAGGCCTGAGGCAGCTCCATTTTGGAGACAGCAGTCTGGCTTGTCGTCCTTTGCCACTTTGCTCTTTGGGGTTGTGAGTTCCCAGCCTCCATTTATTTTCCTCGTCCCTGTGAGAGCTAGGCTGTCTTGGTACGGCCCTTTCTGTGTCCACCCAGGTGGCTCGGGAAGCCAGAGCGTGAAACCCTGAGTGAGCCCACGCTGAGGGGGAGGACCAGAGTTTGCTGTAGCCCTGGGCTGGGAAGTGGGCATGTCAGGCCCCGGGCAGGCCTCAGCCTGGGCTCTGGTGACCACAGTGTCCCTGGAGAACGTGCTGCTAGACGTGAAGGAGCTGGGCCGAGGCATGGAGCTGATTCGACGAGAGTGCAGTATACATGACAACAGCGTCCTTCGGAACTTCCTCAGCACTAATGAAGGCAAACTGGACAAGCTTCAGCGCGACGCCAAGACAGCCGAGGTGAGCAGAGTGGAGGCTGGAGGGAACAGCCAGGATTAAGGCACTGAGCCTCTTAGGAGGGCTTAGTTTCAGTTCTTGGATCAAAGAACTTTTATCCAGTGCTGGCTGGCTTACTGTGGGGGAAACTGGGCATTGGGGGTGGCAGGCAGCTGTCTCTGGTGACGTGCATTCGGGAGCCAGGGTCTTTTCCAGCCCATGGGGCTGGATGCGCTTTCTGTGGGCCTCCTGTCCCTGGTGGAGAGCCAGGCTGACCCCTTCTGCCCACCCTTCCCCAGGAGGCCTACAACGCCGTTGTGCGCTACTTTGGTGAGAGTCCCAAGACCACACCTCCTTCTGTATTCTTCCCAGTATTTGTCCGATTCATTCGTTCTTACAAGGTGAGCAGGAGAGGGGCTTTTATAGAAACAAGGCTGAGAGAAAACTGGTTGGGGGAGACAGGGTTGGGTTTCAAGTCTGAGCCTTTTCCGTCTCCTCTGAGTCCTGGGAGGGAGCAACGGAAGCTGGCCACAGGCCTTAGCTGTGAACCTGGTGGGCAGGGTGGGGGCCCAGACCCTTCCTGTCATTGTTTGGGGCAGGAAGTACCCCTCCAGAGGGTGGCCACCTGGGGTTGCTGGTCCCACTGCCACCCACTTTCCACTCTCTGTGTCAGCCCCTCCCCTCACAGCCTGTGTGAGCCTCACACCCTCCTCCCCCACCATGGTTCTTAGGAAGCAGAACAAGAGAATGAAGCCCGTAAAAAGCAGGAGGAGGTAATGCGGGAGAAGCAGCTGGCTCAGGAAGCCAAGAAACTGGATGCCAAGGTGGGTGGGACCAAGAGCAGGGGCCTGGAGAAAAGTGGGCAAAGGATTTAGGAGGGGGTGGAGCAAATGGAGAGGAGATGGAAAACAAGCCCACAGACCACCCAGAGGGCCTGAGGGATGGAGATGTCCAAAGGGATGGAGAGAGGGGCTTTGGGAGGGGATTCCCAGGCAAGGACGGAGGCTGGGCTGCCATGCACCATCAAGGACTTCCTCAGACTGCACCTTGGGGCAGGAACCATCCCAATGGTAAGTTAGTGAGACTCCCTTCCCTTCTAATGCTCGGCCCTAGACTCCATCCCAGCGGAACAAGTGGCAACAGCAGGAGCTAATTGCAGAGTTGAGGAGGCGCCAGGCCAAGGAGCACCGGCCTGTGTACGAGGGGAAAGATGGTACCATTGAGGACATCATCACAGGTGGGGCCCTTTTCCTCCCTGGGGCCTGGGCACTGGGCCCCAGCTTCCCAAGCCCAATCATAGCCCCGGGGCTTTCCTCCCACTCCACCCCCCACGGGGCCTGACCAAAGTGTCTCTCTCCTGGGCCACAGTGCTGAAGAGTGTCCCTTTCACGGCCCGTACTGCCAAGCGGGGCTCACGCTTCTTCTGCGATGCAGCCCACCATGATGAGTCAAACTGTTAACCCCCAAGACTGGGGCCCTTGACAGGTACTGGGCACCATAGCTGCCCTTCTGCATGTCCACCTCCCAAGACTCCCGTTGGGGTCCACAGGCACCTCCTCCTCTGCATGACTTGGCACCATCCTCTGGCTGCCTCGTGGTGACGGGGACACACATTTCCCTCCCTGCATGCCCTATGCTCTGGGAAGCATGGCTTATGCCCTGCATGTGCTCTCAGGGAAGTGGTCTCTCCCATTAATGCTGTCCCAGCTTCTACTAAGACCCAAGGGTATGGGACAGGCCAATGCCTTTGATGGCTGAGCCTTAGGCCCTATTACTAGGCTTGGGTGTCCTTTGTCCTTATTCCCCTCTTCTTAAAGATCTCTGGCAGTAGCTTCTGCCCAGGGGCATGAGATGTCCCTTGACCCATTTCACGATAGTCTCTTCCAGTTTCTGGCTCTTGCCGAGTCTGTCTTGCTTCTACTACTGTACAGTGGCCTCCGGTCACCCCCACCTGGTCCTCTGAAAATGCAGAGCCCCAGCCATCTCCCTGACCATCCCCTCCAGTGTCTTTAAGCTTCTCCCTCATCTAACCCATGGCTGGCCCTGTCTGTGGGCTGCTCCTGTAGGATCTGTTCCTACAGAGGGTGGGCCCAGCTTGGCTGCCCTGCGTGTTCACAGGCCTCTGTCTCTCTCACAGGCCTCCACCATCAGCCCATTGTCGTTCGCCACCAAGCCAGGAGTGTGGCCCCACCCAGCAGCCCCCCTCGGGCTCCAGGCCCCCACTGAGACCTCTAGAAGCAAGAAGCACTTCAACTCTCAGAGTCCTACAAGTCTAACCAGTGGGCCTAGAGCCTTGGAGTCAGCCAGGGGCCCAGTGGATGGCTACACTGCTCCCAGCCATGTCCACCCAGCCCTCATAGCTGCACCCTGCCTGCCACCACTGTGGGCACTAGGTCTTTTAGGGCCAGCATGGCCCTGGTGCCTCCAGTCCTGCACTTTGCCCCAGGGTCTTCAATTTCATTTCCTGAAGGGTCACCAATGGTCAGCTCAGGACTGGAAAAAACTTTCCAGCTTTAACCTACACTGGGGCACCTAGGACACTGTCATTAGAGGCAGAGGTTACAAGAGGAGAAAGCAGCTGTCCTTTTTCACAGCCCCATGGTCAGCTGTGGTCTAGAGGTGTCCAGGCTTGGGGAAGGGAGCCCTGGGACCCTGCCAATCTCACCTTCTTTTACCAGAAGCAAGACCCTTCTAAGCCTGGGCCCTGCTCAGCTGTGCCCTAGTGATAAGGGTAGAGGAGAGATGCCACACTGAACTGCCCTTGGCCCTGACCCTTTCCTTGGCAGGCTCTGTCCTTGCTAAAGTGGGCAGAGGGATTTCTCTACCCCAGCCCCGAGACAGCTAGAGAAAGGGTGTGCCAACAAAATCTTCACCTCCTTTCTTCAGCTAGGTATTTTTGAGGGGCAAGGGCATGGTGATCTTAACTGGCTATATTTCTCAGTCCCCTGCTGGTTTCTTAGCCCCTGGAAGGGAGTATAGCAGCCCACTTTTTGTACATGTACCACCTCCCTTCTCTCTTGTATATAAACCCTTTTGCCCTTTCTCAACAAAGGCTTGAAGCACCAGGCCTGAATCTGTCTCCTCTTTCTGAGTGTGGAGGGCTAGGATGGCCAATTAGCTTGACCTGTGCCACACATAGAAAGGAGGCTGGACCTGACCAGGCAGTGGTGCAGTGGATAGAGCACTGGACTGGGACACAGAGAACCCAGGTTCAAAACCCTGAGGTCACCAGCTTGGGCCCAAGGTCGCTGACTTGAGCAAAGAGACATTTGCTCTGCTGTACACCCCCCCCCCCCCCACAGTCAAGGCACATATGAGAAAGCAATCAGTGAACAACTAAGGGGCTACAACGAAGAATTGATGCTACTCTTCTCTTGCCTTCCTGTCTGTCCCTCTGTCTCTCACTAAAAAAAAAAAAAAAAAAAAAAAGGAAGGCTAGGCAGAGCTGCATCTGCTTGGGGGAGGTGAGCACAGAAAGCTGGGGAGGGAACCAGACTGGGTGGGCTCCATCACACAAAGGGAGGAAGGCTGCCACAGGACACTGATGCTCTCTGTTGCTGCCCCAGTAGTACATGAAGACAAAAGAGCCACTGGCCATGTTATAAATATTATTTATAAAACAAAACTAAAAACACATAAACTGGGTCCCAGGGCTGGAAGAAGGAGTGGTGGAGCCCCAGGGCCTGGGCGGGCAGGAGCAGGCACTGATGCTAAAGGGTAAGGACCCCACCCTCTGCCACCCAGCCTGTGTCCACCAGTCTGTCACTCTTCCCTGGAACCCCTTCTTACGTTCTATCTACTGGCACCACCCACCCCACATGGTCTACACCATCAAGCTTCTGTGGGGCTGAGGGCAAGGACTGCACTAGTTGTCCAGGAAGTGGGAGACCCTTGAACACCATGAGCAACCTTGGGAGATGCTGGCAATGGTGTGCTGGGGATGGGGTTACTTGAGGAACAATGGACACAGACCAGACCAAGGAAGGAGTCTGACACAGATGGTGAGGATGACCTAGTAGCCAGAGCCTCACAGACCCAAGGCCAAGCAGCTTTTCCAGTCACTGGTGGTCATCCAGCTGCTGTAGGAGCGTCCGCCGCCGCCTTTCCAGCTCACCCTCACTCAGCTCACTTTCTGACGTGTCCCAACCCGTCTGGTAGAGCAAAGGCACAGCTCACCCACAGCCTCCCGAGGGCCATGGAGGCCTGAACAGAGCGCTTCTGGGTTGGGGGGCCAGGCACCTGCCTCTCACCTTCTCCTTCTTGATTCCAAAAGCTGGGGAGCGATTAGGGAGCTCTGCCAGCCGGAGCTCCCTGTCCTTGTCCTGTTCTGGTTCTTTCTCATCACTCTCTTTGCCAGCTTTCTCCTCAGGGTCTGTCACACTCTCAGGACTGTTCTGTAAGAGCCCAGAGCCCACCTCAGTTCCTGTGAAGGATAGCCCAGAGGCGGGTGGAAGAGATCTTGTACAATAGCAGAGCCTTGGGTAGAAGTTCCTTCTCTACTCACCGACTTGTGTCTTCTCTTTTTAGTTTTCTTTTTGGGTTTTTTGGCTTTCCGAAGGCCATGATCTGGAGATAGAAAACCCCCCACTAAGTCCCATGGGAGAAGGGAAGTATCATCTGTTTCTCTGCCATAGTCCATCTCTCTGCTTATGCTTCACAGGCTGAGACCTGCCCAAGGAAGTCTGTCTTTCCAGTTTTCCTCCCTTTATTTCCTGTCTGGGCAGTGATGGGAAGTTCTTCCTACCCTCCGACAGGTGCACCCCTCCCAATCCACTCTACCCTCAGGCAGGGATCCCCAGGGCCTCCTCTCAGTCTAGGCCATCCTCTCCAGCTCCCAACTGCTGACCTGATCCAAGGAGGTGGGAGGATGGGGAGCCCCGTCCTCCAAGGGCAGCACCCCCACTTTCAACTGAATCAAGTGAGGAAGAGGGCTCAGAGCCAGATTCGGAAGGGTTCCGCCGCCTCCGCTTGGGAGGCCGGAGAGACGGTGGGGGCAGTTCTTCTTCCTCCGACTCAGAGCCCTGGGCAAATGAGCAGATATTTGTCAGCGCAGACATTCCCTGGCCTCCAAAAGCCCTCAAATCTGGGAGTTGGGGCAAAGAGGAGGATCCAGGGCCAAAGGAATCCTCAAATCTCTGTAGGGAGATGATACAGGGGAAAAATAAGTTATTTCCCAAGACAGTCCAGCCTCACCGACATCCCTCTGCCCGCCGACTCACTGAGGGCGAGCGGGAACGCTTGCGATGGTGCTTCTTGCCCTTCCTGCTGTGCTTTCGGCCCTTGGTGTGGAGATGCTGGCATTCAGTCTGGTAGAGGCAGAGTCAAGGGTAAGGAAGACACCTGGGTTCACTTCAGGACCCTGCAACCTAAAATCTGATTTGCCTCTTCCTTTGAGGCTTGAGCCTTAGGCCTAACGAGGGCACCTCAGACCTCCCCCCTCCTTCATTGTCCAGGGAAACCAGAACTGGGCAGGGGATGAGGTCTCCTGGCCTCAGGTATTCAAGCTCTGCCTCACCTCCAGTACCTGCAGGAACTCCCGGAAGAGCCGGATCCGCTCCGACTCCAGGGTGATCTGCTCAAAGGCTGAGTCGCACACAAAGCGCTCACGGACCTTGAACGGGAGAGCACTGCTGATCAGACCAGCCCCAGCATGGCACGGGTGCCGCCATGAGCACAGGGAGGGGCTGGGGCAGAGGAAGGAAGGGAGCCAGAGCTGGCCCCAGCTGTTATGACTGGGGTGGGCCCTCAATGGTGGAGAAGCACAGCTGCCCTCAAGACGAGGGGGTGGCGTATGGTGCCAGGCTGCAGTCCTGACCTCTTCCCAGGCAGTGCCCAGCTCCAGAGCAGGCACGGCCTGCCTCAGCATGCTTCGAAAGGCAGCTTCCCTGCGCCGTAGCCTTCGTGCCTCCTCCTTCTCCCGCTCCCTCTCCCGTGCCTCTGCTTTCTCCAGTAGCTGAGGGTGGAAAGCACACAACAGTCACCCAGGAGGGTGGGTGCCCAGGCCCCACTCAGGCATACCTTAGGAGGTGGGAAGTTGGGTTCTGGGCTCCTACCATCATCCCCTGAACTGGGATAGTTATACTCGGGCAGTGTGTGAGAAGGAATGAAACAAGACACAGGGGTGAGTTTGAGAAGGAGCCCTGGCTATAGCCCCACCCCACCCAACCCCTCACACTATTGAAGGTCAGCTTGATGTTGCCTGCGTCCAGCGCAGCAGCCCTCTTGTCAAAGCTTATGACGTGGGCGAAGTCCTCAAAGGCTGTGTTCACCTCCACACAGAAGCCCCGGTCCTGTGGGCACAGCAGCGCATGAAGCAGGGGGCACTTCCAGGGCAGGCAGAGGAGTCCAACTAGAGGATGCTCAAGAAGTTCCCAACCCCCAAGAGATCCACAGGACAGGATGCATTCAGAAACCAAGGTGTCCAAGTCCTCATCATAATGCTGATGAAGCCCCCATGCCTCCCCTTGTTGTCACAGCAGATTGGAAGGTTGGATCATGTGGGAAAAGGGAGGGGAGGCAGGGTGTGTGTGCCACGTCTGCTAATTGGTGCCCAAGTTTCTCATAATTAGCTCTATTCCTTTGGTTTAAATATTGGACCCTTTGTGGGCCCTCCTGCTGCTCAATAACTGCCTGGCATTCTCATTCAATCTCTGTTGGTCCCACTCTAAAGCTACATTTATTGAGTGCTTACTAAGTACCAGCTATGAAGCTGAGTGCTTCACATCTCATTTAATCACCTATCTAAATTTAAGCATAAATCCTAGACTCCTAATTTTATGCAGGAGAAACCAAGGCACTTGCCCAAAGTCTCATTGTACATGGCTGAGCGAGAACTCTACCCCAGGTGTTTCTAATACCAAAGACCATTCTTGTAGGCACTTCACTCACACAGATCAATCGCTTGGATCATGGGAGAGAAAGAGGCCATCAGGTGTGCAATTCCCCCCAAAATATTAAAAACATCTCATATTCTCAAAGCACCATGGGCCAGACACTAATTCTCATCTAAGCCCCACAACACCCAATAAGAGAGGCTTAGGAAAGTCATCTCACTGGAGTACAAAGTCTGCCTCTCCAGTCAGCCCAATTTCCCTTCTTCTCTCTACACAGCTCTAACTTGCTCCGGCCTTCCTGCCCACAGCCAAAGCATACTCTTCCTGCTTCTTTCAGGAGGACTTCCTCAACCCACGCTCTCCAGCTCTTCTCAAACATATCAATCTCTCTCTCGGGGAACTGAAAGCTTCAATCTCACCTATCTGGCTCCTTCCATCAAGCACACACCTCACTTAACCTGGAACTTCCTTTCCACCCTGCTCTCACCTTCCTCAGGCTTAACAATCTGCTTCTTTTTGTTTCAAAATCTTTAAATGAAGCACAAAGGAAAATGAATAAACATTTATTGAGCCTACCATAAACAAGACACTACAAATATTAAATTCCCACAAGCCTGCACATAAATTATCCCCATTTTACAAATGAGAAAACTGAGGTTCAGAGCTATTCTAAAACTTGCAGAGGTCTCAACCAATAAACAGCCAGCAGTTATCTGACTCTAAAACCTGTGCTGCACCCACTCTACTCTTTATGGACACTGCTCCCCGAAAGGTTGTTCGTGTTCTAATGGGGCGCCTTCCCGGTCCTTGCTCACCTGGCCCTCGGCACCTCTGCTGTTCACTTCCTCAGTGCTCCCCTCTCCAGGCCCCTCCTGTGTGTCCCTGACCTCTTTTACTGCCTCTCTTGCATACCCTTATTCACCTGGGAACAGCACTTAAGTGTTTCAATCTCACTGTCCCTAGCAATCTCATTCTCCACCTCTCATTTTTAGACCCATACAAGACTGGGTATTTCATAGACACTTCGAACTCAGCAGATCCTAAGAAAACCCATTCTTGTGAGTGCCTGCCCACTCCCTCTCCCCATATTGCGCAGGCCCAGATCTTCTGTCTTCCAGCTGTTCCAAGTTCAGGCTCTTGTCATTATCCCATGGGATGAGAGGCACCATCACAGTCTGGCTGACTGGGACTCCTGGGCCTGTTGGCCTTGTGCAGTGAGGACCCCAAAAGGGGGGAAAGGAAGAGGAAGTGCCTAAAGAAGCTTCTTTCCCCAGAGACAGGATTCTGCAAGGACAGGCTTCCTGCAGGCCCGTCAGTAGTACTAGCCCCTCTGTGACTAAGACTTAAGCGTCCAATAAAATTTAGCTCTCTTGGGACTAGATAGTTCTATTTTATATGATTATTCTATTTAATATATGGTATGTACTTTATTCCTCCCTGCCCTAGGTTGTTTTTGAGAATACCGTATTTCCCCATGTATAAGATGCACCTTAATTTTGGGGCCCAAAATTTGGAAAAATGTATTACATAAAGTTACTGAACTTGTTTTATTCATCATAAAATTCATATAATTCCTCATCACTGTCAGAACTCCCATCCATTAGCTTGTCCTCATCTGTATCTGATGACGAATCACTGTCTTCAACAATGAGCGCAAAAACAGGCACAAAAAACTACAACCACTGTATAAGTGCACCCAGTTTTTAGACCCCAAAATTTTGAAAAAGTGTGTCTTATACACAGGGAAATACACTAAGTTCCCAAATGGAATTCCTATTTTTCTCCAACCCTGTTCTCTGCTTAATCCTTAGCAATAGCGCAGTCACCCAGCCTACCTCACTTCCTTTCCCTCAATTACACACACACACACAAATCTCAATTCTACTGCTGAGCGACTATCCCTACTCATTTTAAACTTTTCATTTTTAAAAGCAGAATCATTTTTTAAATAAAAAGCTTATGCAGAACCTTGATGTATAAAAAAGCAAGCTGTTGTACATAAAAATTGAGGTAGGAGGAGCATAATACCTCCACCCACCTGTCCCCAGCTCCCGTGAGGAAACCTAGGGGAGAAATGGTATGAGCACTACAGCTCTCCTCATCTGCCATCGCCAGTGCCCACCCAAGCTCATTTCCCACCAGATCACTGCAGTAGCCTCCTGGCTGGTCTCCCTGCTCACCTCCCACACCTCTGACCCAGCCCTGAGAACCCAGGGCTCCTCACATTTTATACCACATAGCCCCAACAGCGGGACAGTGGTCTCAGGGAAAGTCAGAAGAGGATGACTCAAGCTCAAAATTTATTTGAATTACTTGCCACTAATACTTTTTAGTATCCTGAGGCTTCAGGTACTATCTTATCCCTAAGGATACTCGGTCTGAGAGGTGCCACTCTACTCACTAGGACTTTTTCCAAGATATCATCTGATCAGATCATTCCCCAGCTCCCCATTATTTGCAAGATAAAAATCCAAATTTCTTATTTTAGCATTCAAGGAATTTTACATACAGGGCTCTACTTCCAAATTCGGACATGTGGTCCCAGAGAAATAAAGGAAGCCACAGAACAATACAGTGGTACCTTGAGATACAAGCAGACCAACATACAAATTTTTTAAGATATGAGCTGCGACTTGGTCCGTATTTTTATTCGAGATCCGAGTGAACAAAAGAAAAACGTGTTATTTCTTGAGACTAGGTTCTAGCAGGGGGTACGTTCTCGTATCCGAGATACGAGTCGGAATCAACTGGTCATGCTTCAGCACTTTTTAATGACACTTGTTTGTCACATTTCCATAACATTTTAAAAGGCAGGCAAAAGCAAACCTCTTTGGATAGATTTTTATTCAAAAGTCCTGCAAATAAAAGTGCCGAAAGTGCAGCCAAAAAGGCAAAAACAGGTGGTAATTAAATGAAAATATACGTAATGTTAAGCTTAGGTTAAGTTTAAAGTTAAGAAAGTGCATTTTTTTACAATTAAGTTTTTATGGTTTCATTTTAAGTAAAGAAAATGCAGTTTTAGTTTACATTTAGTGTTAAGAAAGTGCAGTTTTAGTTTCATGTCTACAGTGTCTGCATCCCTTCCTCCCTCCTCTGCCATTCACCTCCGTTAGCCGCACTCGTCTGTCTCCAAGGTAAGAATACAGTACTAAATAACACTTTTTGGATGTGAGGGCGATCTGGCTGCGACATCTGTCACCCTGTTGATCGCCAGGGTTGATTTGGCGGCTCTGGCTGGCTAGGCAGGTGTCCCCTTCCTCCCTCACCGCTCCATGTGCGTCCCTCCCGAAGCTGCGCACTCGGTCGAAGAGGACGACCTTCCCCGCTAGAGGAGAGGACCGTTCTTCGGTCAAGGGTATACGAGTAGCTGCGCTCCCCTGCTAGAACCTCCAAACAAGTCTCAAGAAATAACACTTTTTTCTTTTATTTCATATATTTTGTTATGCATTGGTAAAGTATACATGTATGTTTCTTAATTAAAAACAGTCTTGGCCTGACCAGGCAGTGGCACAGTGGATAGAGCATCGGAATGGGATGCCAAGGACCCAGGTTCAAGACCCCAAGGTCACCAGCTCGAGCGCAGGCTCATCTGGTTTGAGCAAAGCTCACCAGCTTGGACCCAAGGTCTCTGGCTCGAGCAAGGGGTTACTTGGTCTGCTGTGGCCCCACCGTCAAGGCACATATGAGAAAGCAATCAATGAACAACTAAGGTGTCACAATGCGCAACAAAAAACTAATGGTTGATGCTTCTCATCCCTCTGTTCCTGTCTGTCTGTCCCTGTCTATCCCTCTCTCTGACTCTCTCTCTGTCTCTGTAAAAAAAATTAATAAATAAATAAAAACCTTTTTTTTTTTTTTTTTTTGGTATTTTCTGAAGTTGGAAATGGGGAGGCAGACAGACAGACTCCTGCATGCACCCGACTGGGATCCACCCAGCACGCCCACCAGGGGGCGATGCTCTGCCCATCTGGGTCATTGCTCTGTTGCAACCAGAGCCATTCTAGCGCCTGAGGCAGAGGTCATGGAGCCATCCTCAGCGCCCGGACCAACTCTGCTCCAATGGAGCCTTGGCTGTGGGAGGGGAAGAGAGAAACAGAGAAGAAGGAGAGGGAGAGGGGTGGAGAAGCAGATGGGTGCTTCTCCTCTGTGCCCTGGCTGGGAATTGAACCTGGGACTCCTACATGCCAGGCTGACGCTCTACCGCTGAGCCAACTGGCCAGGGCAAAACATGTCTTTTTTCTTTCTTTTTTTTTTCTTTTTTTTTTTCATTTTTCTGAAGCTGGAAACAGGGAGAGACAGTCAGACAGACTCCCGCATGCGCCCGACCGGGATCCACCCGGCACGCCCACCAGGGGCGATGCTCTGCCCACCAGGGGGCGATGCTCTGCCCATCCTGGGCGTCGCCATGTTGCGACCAGAGCCACTCTAGCGCCTGAGGCAGAGGCCACAGAGCCATCCCCAGTGCCCGGGCCATCTTTGCTCCAATGGAGCCTTGGCTGCGGGAGGGGAAGAGAGAGAGAGGAAAGCGCGGCGGAGGGGTGGAGAAGCAAATGGGCGCTTCTCCTGTGTGCCCTGGCCAGGAATCGAACCTGGGTCCTCTGCACGCTAGGCCAACGCTCTACCGCTGAGCCAACCGGCCAGGGCATGTCTTTTTTCATAATTTAGGATGGTTTGGGGATGTTTCATAGGGCTGGAACAGATTAAATTTATTTCAGTTATTTTAAATGGGAGAAATATGCTTGATATACAAGTTGACTGATTTACAAGCTTGGTTACAGAACGAATTAAACTCGTATCTCAAGGTACCACTGTATATAGCTTACCTAAGGCCAGTAATTTTAAAATATTCAGTTTAAACTAAACAAAGAAGTAACATGGTATTAAGATGCAATGCCTGCATGCATTTGTAGGCAAAACACATAAAACAAAAGTGCAGTGGGGCATTTCTAGCTTTACTCTCAGATCCTTCTCGCCTCAGGTACCAAGATACTCCCCTCAGTAATTAGATATACTCTGGTGGAAAACTCCCATTTTTCAGATGAAGAAATTGAGGTTCAGAAAGGTTAAATAATCTGCCCATGGTCACACAACTAGTACCGTATTTTTCGCTCCATAAGACGCACCTGACCATAAGACACACCTAGGGTTTTAAGGAGAAAAATAAGAAAAAAAATATTCTGAACCAAATGGTGTGTTAAAATATTTAATAAAATACCATATTTTTCACTCCATAAGACACACAGGCATTTTCCCCTCCACTTTTGGGGGGGAAAAGTGCTGCATATGGAGCAAAATATACAGTAAATGGGTAAGCTGGACTTGTACCCACGCAGTTTGCCTCCACAATCATGCTCCTAACAACTATGCCTACTAACTCCTCAAATGCATCAGACTGTTCTTTACTTCCACAAAGAAATATGCTTTCTGTTTTCTTTATTAGAAACAAGGCCCTCTTAGTCCATCACTCACATTCCAACCTTTGACATGTATATTCAGAACTATTTCTCTTGTGTAAGAAAAGCAGTGTGTGCGTGATGGGAAACAGCAGCTGAGCTCACTGCCGCACAGGGCAGTGCAGATAGGATGACATGCCCCTTCCAAGACGCACATCTTAGCTGGGGTCCACTAAATGCCTTGCAAAACCAACCGAGTGCCACGAGATAATCCTAATTTCCAAAAGAAGCTGAAGACATGCAAGTGCTTGATCTTAAAATGTTAGCAAAAATTCCAAATGTTTCTAAAACACTGTACAGACCACATGGAACATATCTGTGGGCTTTCTGATGAACTATGCTTGCTCCTCCAACCTGCCATACCCTGTTCCCCTTGCCTTCACTCCTGTAGCACCCTATGCCCAGGACCTCCACCCTCCTCCACCTACTCACTCTTAAAGGTGCAGTTCAAATGTCAATTCTTCTGACTCTCATCTCTAATAACACTTGCCCTCTGTATAATAGCTGTCACATCTATCTTCCTATTAGGCCATGAGCTTCTTATGGGCAGAAATGGTATCTTAATCATTTCTGCGTCCCCAGTGCACAGTAAAGGATCACAGTAGGTATCTGCTGAACTGAGCTGCAATATTCCTGCAAAACAGGACTTGTCAGGGAGTTCTTTCCAGGGAACATGCCCTATACCAGCCTTGCATCCACCCATAGCCCCAGGCCTCCCTCACCTTAAGGATGTCCTTAATGATCTTCTTCTCATCATGGAATCGTGCCTTCAATTCCTCCACATAGAACTTGAACAAGTCCAGGGGGGTGGAGCCTGCAGGGGAGGGAGGGAGGGGGGCCTGGCGGGCGGCAGCTTCCCAAGGCCTAGGGGTGGGGTCAAGGACAGGAGCCAGGAGTGGGGGTGTAGAGAGGCCATCAGGGCAGGAAGCCAGACCAGAGAAGGGGAGCCTGGCTGCCTTACCCGGCTGGCCAAGCATGTTGGCAAAGCGGACATCAGTGCTGACCGCTGGATACAGTTCCATCCAGGTGGACATAGAGTGCAGCTGCCCTGTCTCATGCAGCTCGTCCAGGAAGGTCTGAGCAGGGAAAGGCCGGTTATAGGGAGAGTGAGACAGGGAGGGAGGCAGAGTCAAGGACTGGGGAGGACAGCCTGACCTGTGGTGACGCAGTGGGTAAAGCCTTGACCTGAAACACTGAAGTCGGTGGTTCTAAACCAGGGGTCTCAAACTCGCGGCCCGCCCACCAATTTTGTGCGGCCCCAGACTGGCCCACAGATTAATCCTCAAAGTTTGATTAGTCTGCGGGCTGCACAAAATTGGTGGGCGGGCCGCACGGCCACGAGTTTGAGACCCCTGTAAACCCTGGGCTTGCTGGTCAAGGCACATATGATATGGGAGTTGATGCTTCCCGCTCTTCCCCCTTTTCTCTCTTTCTCTCTCCCCCCACAAAATGAATAAAAATAAAATCTTAAAATAAAAAAGACTGGGGAGGACAAGAGGGGATAGCAGGAGAGGCAGAGACAATCCAGATTGAGGAAATGCAGGCCAGGGAGCAGAGAGCAATGTGAAAGGAGAGAATGTAAATACAGAAAGGGACAGACTAAAACATGAGAGTCAGCCAGGCTGGGAGGCAAAGAAACATAAACTTGCCTGCAGTACAATCTTCCCATGACTTGGTTTTAACTTCCCTGTGTGTTACAGCTAAGTAACCCCTACCTACTATCACCACCTCCTAGCTATGCCTGTCTGGCTCCCCACCAAAGGGAAAAATAAACAGCCTAGCTGCCAAGCTGTGCCATTAGGGTGCTCTCTGCTGACAGTTTCTGGGTGGTACACACATCTCATCTCCCTAGAGGAGCAAGGCCAAGTTGAGAGAACACAGCAGGGGAGACCTGAAGGCATAAAGAGGCCTTGTGGATGTGGGACAGGGCTGGGCACAGACAAATCAGGGGGCCTGACAGAGGTGGCAGTGCGCACATGCAGAGGCTGTGGCCTGGGGCAGAGGTGAGCAGCAAAGATACCTGGAAGGCTTCCCGGTTCTTGCGTTGCTGGCGCCGCTCTCGAAGCCGGGCCCGCTCCCGCTCCTCCTCCTCCTCCCTCTCCAAAGCTCGGATGTGCTCCTCAAAGCAGATCAGCGCATCTTCCTTGTCCATGTCTACCCACAGAGAGGAGGCTCAGCGGTTACCGTACCAGTGGGACAGCCTCTCAGTCCCCATCGGCCACTGCCTTGAGGATGCTGTCCCTAAGGTGCTGGGGACATCAGGATTGTGGGGCAAGGTTAACGGAGGGCTCTGTAGGAGAGGGTACTGGAACGGTTGTTCCTGAAGGATCATTAATTGTATGAGAAAAAATCAGCAAGAATTCAGCTCTTGTAAATTTAGTTAACGAAGTCATCATGTTTATAAAATCAGTTCTCTTGGGATCTAAGGTTTCAGTTTATGGAACTGAAAATCAGTTAGGCTTTGATACAACTTCAGAAGGTGAATTTCTGATATTGCCAGTGATTACAGGACAACAGCTTATTGTAACATGTGTGACGAGTTAACGTCCACACAGTGACATGACAATTTATATCAGCTGTAAGTCACCTCTAAGTCTTCTGATTCCTATCCCAAGCTCTTCCTCCAAGGACACAATCTCCAGGTCAACAGTGGACCCCAAAGGAAGAGGCTGTCCTGAGCATTCTGGAATCTCCAGAGTCCAGAGAGGCACAGGGACTGAATGCTGGGGACTCCTAGATGTCCAGGAGGGCAGGAGTTACAAGGGGACGTGAGATAGGCTATGGGGACCCAGATCAGTGAGGAAGGGGAAGAGATGGAGTAAAGATTCAGGCTTACTCTGAAGCTGATGGTCCTGAGCAAAGCTGGGGTTATCCATGAGGTACTGCTGGGCCTGGGACCATGTGGTTTGGAAGTTGACACTACTCATCCCATCCAGGATGCTCTTCAGGGCCTGGATATTGCGGCGCCGGAGCTGCTTGGCCTGTTCCTGGAGAGCCATAGGATCAGGGTAAGGCAGGGCAAGCCTTGACAAAGGAGGATTTTGGGGAAAGGAAGGTAGCTAGGGAACCCTAGGAAGGCCAGACGCAAGGCTTTCACATCCCCAGAATGACAGAGGAGCCCATATTCTAGATCAGCCCCTCAGAGAGTCCTTCCTGCCCTTCTGTGCCCAGGGTTGCAGGCCCAGAGCAGACATGAAGTGGCACACCAGCTTCAGAGTAAGGAGCTGGGAACCTGGGGACTCAGAGACATTAATGATAAGGGACCATAAGGATCAAAGACGTAAGTCTATGAAGAGACTGGGGCTGACGAATCCAGCCCAGTGACTATTACCTTCTCTTTCTTAGCCAGGAAGAAGAGGACATCATCATAAACTTCTTTTCGATCCCTCTCAGGGACCACAGCCCAGACCTCCAGCTCCCCAAAAGTCTGTTCTGCCCGCCTGCGGAGCACATGGGCTGTGGGTAGGCAGGCAGAGACCGGACACCCTAGGCACACGTGTTCTCGGGGTTCCCCAGGCCCCGCCCCACCCAGGCCCCTGACCGGTAGCGGGTGGTGGAGGTCATGCGCTCATGCTGCTCCAGGAAGTGCTGCAAGGTCTGCTTGGCCTCCTTGGCCCTTAGCCGGGCCTCTTCTTTCTCCTCCTTCTCCCGCTGCGCCTTGTAGGCATTGAATGCCTGCTTTTTCTCACTCAATTTGGGCAAGGCACTGGGGTGGGAATAGAGGAGTCAGCCCGAACCACCCTGTGGTTCACAGCACACTGGGGACAGGTCTCCACAGAACTGAGTGAGGGGTCCATGCATGGGCACAGCAGGCTGCAGGGGCTCCAGGGCACAGGGAAGCAAGAAAGATCTCTGGAATGTGGGGAGGGGTGAGAGGTAGTGAGGGAAGAGACGGCATCCAGGACACTGATAACACTTAGCACTATGCTCTGGGATGCTCAAATTGAAGTCAGGGAGCTGCCCTATCCTACCCCCTTACCCCAATTAATTCAATTCAATAAGCATTTATTGAATGTGTTCTATCAGATACCTTTACCCCCAGAGGCCCTCTATAGTTTCTTTTTCCCTTGAACCTTCATCATCTACCATTCTCCTGACTCTGGCCCGTTGGGGCTTAAGTACTAAGCTGGGGCTTCTCAGGCCATCTCTGGCCCAGCTGCTCTCATGAACAGGGTCTGGAGGGCCTGTCTCCCTCCGCCCAAGCCTACCTGTAACGCGGGTCGGTGACTACCATCTTCATGGCCTGTTCCCATGAGGCATTGGAGGGGACAGCCTGGAATGAAACAGGTGAGGGTCACAGGGCCTGGCCCCCTCCAGCCCCCTCCAGGCCTACCCCAGGGGCCCCAACTCCTGTACCTTGTCCCTCAACAGCTCCTTAAAGGCCTGTTTCGCTTTCTCCCGATTGCTCCAACTGAGGCCAGACCTCTCTGGTTCTGGCTTTGATTCCTCTTCCTCCTGTTGCGGTGGCTGATGCTGTCTAGAACTAGGGGACAAAGGAGACTCACAGCCACAGCATTCCCCAGGCCCTGTAGTTTCCCGGTGTGCCCTGGGTGATCAACAGCAAACCACCCCCTTCTTGCTCCCTAGGGCAGCCCTTTTCTGCCTTCCAGAGGTCACAACCAGACCTCCACACCCTTCCCAAGAGGACTAGCAGAGGTAAAGGGCTGAGCCAGGCAGGGCGCCTGAGGCCAGCATACACAACACTGTGGGGGCAGCCCTCACCTGCTGGGGCCCTCCTCTGGCTGCTGCTCCAGGGGCTGGGCAGCATCTGACACATCACAATCTTCACTCCCACCTGGCTCAGGTTCTAAGAGGCCCATAGGCACTGGGATGGGGCCGGGAGGTACAGGCGGGGGTTCAGGTTGTGGCTGAGGAGGCTGCGGCTGTAGTGTCTGTGGCTGCTGCTGCTGCTTCCTACAGATGAGCCGGAAGGGCAGTGTCCAGGAGTGGAGCAGGGACAGGGGCAGTCCGAGGTTGGCAGGACCCTCTATGATGAAAAGGGCTGGGGCCAGACTGGACCACTCCACAAGTAGACTGAGAGCTGGTACCTCCTTCCACAGAGCAGGGACCATGGGGAGAAAGTCCAATCCCACCCCTCAGGTGGCCCCAAATACAGATGGATAGGTGGGCAAGGTAGGCAAGTTACTCACCCCATAGCTTCCTGTTTGACTAGAGCTGCAAAGGGAAAAGGTAACATGGTCACAGGGTAGCAAGGGCCAACCCTCGATACCCTGCCCGGGCCCACCCCATCCTCACCCTCCAGGTCATCCAAGTCCTTTGGCCGGGTCCAGCGGGACTCCTTACTCTGGTTGTTATAGTAGTAAGGTTTGCCTGTATCCGACTTATACTCTTTCCAGGGACACTGGGATAGCAGCAGCTGTAAGAAGATGGGTCAGAAGACATCAGTGGGCTGGGTATGTCCCCCAGCCATAGTTGAAGGAGCTAAGAGGACCTGGTAAATAGGGGACATTGAAGTCTTTCGCTTCCACCTGGCCTGACTCAACATGGGGGAAAGTGGACTTCCTGAGATCCTAGGCAGGTTGGGAGTGGCGAGGGATCTTGGGATCAGAGGAACCATAGTGTATATGGCTATAGACTCAGGGGAGAGCAAACATTTGGAAGGGTCAGGGCAGCTGAAAGGGAGGGCCAGAAAGCCCCGCTCAGGACCTCCGCCTTGGACTTGAGCACGCTGGGCTTCTCCCACACGGACTGCTTGTCGTCAGCATTGTAGTAGTAGATGCGCCCATCAGGGGCAACATGCTCACTCCATAGGGCCCTCTGGGGGGGGGCACAGAATGGTGGTCAAGACCCCTTTCCCAAGGTCTCTTTGCTTCACCCCAAAGACTGAACCATTAACCCCCCACTTTCAGCCTTTCTACCCAGAAATCCCTGAGCTGAAAGAACTCACCAGAGGGCCTGTCCCAGCCACAGCAGCTAGAAAAGAAGCCAAATGAAAGATACTAAGTCCCTGCTCCAACCCCCATCTTATTCCCATTTTATTCCTCCCTTACTTCATCCCCAATATATATCCCCTGGTCCCATCAACATTCCAGGCTCCCTGGCATCCCAACAGGCATGATCCAGGGTGGACTCTAGTCCCCTCTCCCCTGTACCCCCCAACCTCCGAGCCTGGGGGGAAGCAGGCCCCCATAAGACTCACAGCTGGCGGTGTCCGCACCTGGAGCCGTCTGCCGAAGAAAGAGGAGGGGGAAGGGTTGGGGCCAAGCCCAGTGGCCCCCAGGACCCAGGCCATGGGGGACGGAGAGGCAGGCCAGGCCAAGATCCATGTGTCCTGCTCTCAGGGATCTCTGCTACCTAATAGCTTCCCCCACCCCGAGGCCGTGGCCCTAGGATCCCTGGGGGAATCACACAGCAGCTCTTTCCTTCTTTTTCCTTAAGTGAGAGTATTTTGTTGAGGCCCATTCCTTCCATAGTGGATGCCAAATTCTGGGTACATCCTACCCAGGCTCTACTACAGTGAGCAATGGCACAAGAAGGTACAGCAAGATCACCAGGGGCTTTTGTTTCCTCCAGAGATGAAAAAGATGTGGAGAGGGGACTGTATTTAAGTGTCCACAGTGCCAGCTCTGTGAGGTCAGGCAGTGTCTGGCACAAGTGCATTCCTTATGGGAGATGGGCACACGGCAGTAACAAGAGAGAATGTGTATGCCTCTGGGGAGAAGTGAGAGACAAGAAGAGCTGAGTACACGGCTGGAGAGCAGGATGCAAGTGTGGAGAGTACTGACAGGGACCAGGATGAAACCGAAGAGAAGAGGGGAGAATGGAGGCCATATCCCTGAACTCCAATCAGACCCACAATGCTGTAGTGCGGAGCTGCCTCCTGCTGGCCCCCGTGCTTACCGCTGCGGTGACAGGCACCGCTGGCATCAGCATTCCTGGCATCATGGGAGGTACCATTCCTGGTATCTATGGATATGAAGACAAAAACCAGCTACTGGGAGGGGGTACAGGCTGGGCAGGGTCCTAAGAGATTCTCTTGGGGCCATGGTCCTCACATGGGCACCTCCTCAGGTAATCCCCTGAGGGATTCTGGGCTCCCAGACTCGCCTGAGAGTTTTTTCCAGTCGTTCAGCAGACAAATTACAGGATCCTGTCCCAAAGCTCTCACCCTTTCCTCCCGTTTCTAAAGTCCAGATCCTCATTCTCACCTCCATCCCCAAATAAACTGACAGGTTTTCTGAGGCCCTGGTGCAGGAGAGAGGATTACCTGTGTGAGTGGTGGTGGTGACCCCATTGGTGGTAGCATTGGGGGCATGATGCCAGGTGGCATGGGGGGGATGGCTGGTGGTCTCTGACTCATGGGGGGTAGCCCCATTGGAGGAAAGGGTGGGGGGATTCCTGGAGGGGGCATCTAGAATTAAGAAAAAGAAGAGATACTGAGCAGAGAAGACACTGCCTTGGACCTGGCAGGAAACAACCACTTGTCTCCCACCCGAACCTCCCATCCTGGCTTTGAGGCAATTCCAAGGCTTTAGTTTGAGAAGCACAAAGTATGAAATTGCCTCCCTCCTCACCACTGAGAAACACTGATAATGGGGTGGAGGGGGGTCCTCTGCATCTAACAGGCAGGCACACAGCTTCTTGAGAGGTAGGGATGGGAGAAGGAAAAGAGAAGTATAACCACCACCAGACTGAGGCTGGAAGGCTCCAATTCTTCAACAACACTCCCCAAAGAGGCCTCTCAGATGCAGGGCCAGAAGGCAGTATCCAGGTACCCAAATCCCTAGGTCCCCCGCCTCCCACCCCTTTTTCTCCAACTCAGTGACCACCAGTTGCTAGTCCAGCCTGACTTCTGTGTTACATTTAAAGAATACAGACCAGGAGTAGTGAAAGAGAAAGATAGCCCACCTGCCTTCACACTACCAGGGTCTTTTTCCTTCCACCTCTTCCCCAGCCCCAGTGTGTCCCAAGGACAAAAAGACAAAGTGGGAACTGTCAACTTTACGACTGGAGAGCTGAACAGCAGCATCTCCCACTCCAGTACCCCAGCAAATCCATTCCTCTTCCAAGGGCAGCAGAGGGGGTTTTTTACACAAAAGCAGTGCTAGGGATTGGGGAATTTGGGGCGCAGGCTGGAAAAGCCAAGCCCAGGGAAAGACATAAAACTTACGAAGGGTGGTGGCATCATGGGGGGCCCCGGTGGGAAGGGGGCAGGCGCTGCTGGGGGCCGGGGACCAGAATCGGGAACCGACTGTTGAGGGAGAGAAAAGTCATAGGACCCAGGATGGGCAAAGAGATGGGCTTTTGCAAAAGGGAAGCAGAGGGATGAGGATAAAAGGAGCACAAAAGTTTAAAGGACTGGTCTCCAAGACCAATTTCCTGCCTACCCCCAGCTGAGCCCTGGGTAGGTCTGCTCTCTCTTCTGCCAGCCCAGAGCCAGCTGGCTGAGCCCCTTCAATATCATCTTTATTTCAGAAGTTTCCATTTTGCCAAAGCCACGGGAAAAACAAAGGAGGCTGCACTACAGGCAGACTGGCTCTGCCCAAGGCTTTTCAGCCACTCTCCTGTCTGTGGGCAAGGCTGTGCCTCCCTCTAACCAGTTAAACTGTGGCCTCTCATTCACAAAGTCTCCAGAAAAGAAGTGGCCTCCTTTCCTGTTTCCCCACCTGAATTCACCCAGGTACAGAGATTAAATCCCAAAGCTCTCTACACACAAATAATAACTAGACCATTGTTAAGTACCAGTCTCCCTAACACTCTTCTCTCTACTATCAGCCACTTCCTCTACCTGGCCTCATCTCTAGTCACTCACTCTCTTTGATGTCTTCCACTCCCAATCACCTCCCTCATCTCTTTAGCTCTACTCCTCCTCCCCTACAGATCCTGAACTCTCCCTGTTGGTGAGGCTTTGAACAGCCTAGGTCTCCCCATCCTACACTTCATGGCTGGCCACACGTCACCCTTCAGTTCGCAGCTTAAATATCACTTGCTCTTAGAAGGCTTCCTGACTCTATTTAAAGCAGAACCTTCCAATGTTTTCTCTATCTGATCCCCTTTTATGTTTCCACTTAATAGAGGGTAGTAACATTCCACAAGGGCAGAGTTCATGTCTGGCTTGTTGAAAGCTGATTCCTGGTACCTGCCACAGTGTCTGGCACATAATGGGCACTCAATAAATACTGAATGGATGAATGACAAGTGAGAGAACAAAAACCTTCTATATAGAACCTTCCAATTCCAAATGTTCATCCTATAGATAAAGCCTCACATGGTCAAAATGATGTCTGTACAAGATTTCCATTTCAACTTTATTTGTGAAAACAAAAGATCAGAATCAGCCTAAACACCTACCAATAAGGAACTATGAAATTACACACAAACATAAAATGGAATACTATGCAGTCATAAAAAATAATTGAAGACACTCATTGTTTTGATATGAAACAACCCGTAAGATATATTAACAAGTAGGAAAGAAAGCAAATTCCTACAACGTTTTATCACCTGTATAAAAATCCAGACACAAAATATGACACACAAGAAACTGGTGGAAAAGGGACTGAGGTGGGTAGGAGGTTTATCACTGTATGCCCTTTTGTAACTTTTGAATACACAAAAGTGTATATGTCACCCATCCAAAAAAAATTTATTTTGTTTTTTGTATTTTTCTAAAGTTGGAAACAGGGAGGCAGTCAGGCAGACTCTCGCATGAGCCCGACCAGGATCCACCCGGCACGCCCACCAGGGGACGACGCTCCGCCCATCTGGGGCATTGCTCTGTTGCAACCAGAGCCATTCTAGCACCTGAGGCAGAAGCCATGGAGCCATCCTCAGCGCCCAGGCCAACTTTGCTCCAATGGAGCCTTGGCTGTGGGAAGAGAAGAGAGAGACAGAGAGGAAGGAGAGGGGGAGGGGTGGAGAAGCAGATGGGCGTTTCTCCTGTGTGCCCTGGCCAGGAATCGAACCTGGGACTCCTGCACGCCAGGCCGACACTCTACCACTGAGCCAACTGGCCAGGACTCAAAAAAATTTTTTTAAGAAAACTGAGATGTGGAGATGTAGCTAAAAGGATCTTCCTCCTCTTTGCTTGAAAGGGGGGGAGGGATGACACCTCAGGAAAGAAGATCTAGGAACTATCTCACTGCTGCCCAATTTTTCAAATACTTCCCCAATTATCCCTATGTTGAGAAGCCTTGGCTTTTTTTTTTTTTTTTTTTGGTATTTTTCTGAAGTTAGAAGTGAGGGAGTTGCTCGGTTGCAACCGGAGCCATTCTAGCGCCTGGGGCAGAGGCCATGGAGCCATCCTCAGCACCCAGGCCAACTCTGCTCCAATGGAGCCTTGGGTGCAAGAGAGGAAGAGAGAGACAGAGAGGAAGGAGAGGGGGAAGGGTGGAGCAGATGGGCACCTCTCCTGTGTGCCCTGGCCGGGAATTGAACCTGGGACTTCCACACACCGGGCTGATGCTCTACCACTGAGCCAACCGGCCAGGGCCTGAGAAGTCTCGGCCTTTTTTTTTTTTTTTTGTATTTTTCTGAAGCTGGAAACAGGGAGAGACAGTCAGACAGACTCCCGCATGCGCCCGACCGGGATCCACCCGGCACGCCCACCAGGGGCGACGCCCTGCCCACCATGGGGCGATGCTCTGCCCCTCCGGGGCATCGCTCTGCTGCGACCAAAGCCACTCTAGCGCCTGGGGCAGAGGCCAAGGAGCCATCCCCAGCGCCCAGGCCATCTTTGCTCCAATGGAGCCTTGGCTGTGGGAGGGGAAGAGAGAGACAGAGAGGAAGGAGGGGGTGGGGGTGGAGAAGCAGATGGACGCTTCTCCTGTGTGCCCTGGCCGGGAATCGAACCTGGGTCCCCGCACGCCAGGCCGACGCTCTACCGCTGAGCCAACCGGCCAGGGCCGAAGGGGGACCCAGGTTCGATTCCCGGCCAGGGCACACAGGAGAAGCGTCCATCTGCTTCTCCACCCCCACCCCCTCCTTCCTCTCTGTCTCTCTCTTCCCCTCCCGCAGCCAAGGCTCCATTGGAGCAAAGTTGGCCCGGGCACTGAGGATGGCTCTGCGGCCTCTGCCTCAGGCGCTAGAATGGCTCTGGTCGCAACAGAGCAACGCCCCAGATGGGCAGAGCATCACCCCCTGGTGGGCATGCCGGGTGGATCCCGGTCAGGCGCATGTGGGAATCTGTCTGACTGCCTCCCTGTTTCCAACTTCAGAAAAATACAAAAACAAAACAAAAAAACTCTTCAATGATTTCCCACTGTTCTTAGGGTAAGGACCAAAACCATTGCCTGGGGCCTGAGAGGCTGTGGGAGATTAGCTCCCCAACTGCCTTGCCAGTCTCACCCACACTGAGATCCTGGGTCTGTATTCCAGCTACACTACCTTCTTTCAGTTCTCCAGCTCAGGAACCCACCTTTGCATGGGGTATCTTCCCACCAACCCCACAAATCTTGCCAGTCATCGCTGGCTCAGAAAAGCCTTCCTCCCAACCCAGTGTACCAGTCAGCACCTTCCCTTACATGCTCATATACCATGTATGTTTCCCTTCAGCAATTATCCACTGGAACTTTACAGTTACTATTTGTACAATTCTAATTCTAATGTAGCATTAAAAAAATGCTGCCAATTAAACCATGCTACTCCACTGATGTTAAGATGCATCTTGACTTCAGAAATGTTAGATTGTGACTCTTACAGTCAATGAAATATCTGCTGCCTCCCTGAAGCTAGAAACTCTAAGGGGCAGAGACTTAATCTGTTTTTGCTAACCCCAATATCCCATCCCCATTGAATTTTCCTCACTACCTGCTCTTGACACACAGTGGGTGCTAACAAGTTTTTGTTAACTTAATGACTAAATGTCTTAACAAGTCCCACAAAACAAAGCCACTGGTAAGGCCTAATAGTTATTCAGGAGCACAGGATGTCAGAAATGGGGAGGGGACTCTGGCAACCACCCAAGATAGCCCCACTTTTTCAGATGAGAAAACTAAAGGGGAATAATGAGTCCAAGGTCCTACCACTGGTTAGGAACAGAGCCAGGACTGGATCTAATCTGCCTTCCAGCTCTACTCCCTTAAAAGCATAATCCTTGTCATAGGAAGCAGGTCTATTTCTTCACTCCAGCATATCTCCTGCAACCCATGTAGTTAAATCAGCAAGGATCCAACATTTTCTTGCCTGGTAATCAGTGGTGGCTCCCTATTGCCCACCTTACAGAATCTCTACCTAACATTCAAGGTCTTTCAATAAGGCCCAGGCCATAAACTCTTCTTGGCTCCTCCTGACTCAGTGGTTTCCCTCCTCCTCTTTGTACACAAATTACTACGTGTTTCTCTTATTCCACTGTGTCTCTCACTTTGTTCAAGATGATCCAATATTCACCTTCTTCATTATAACTATCCTTCACACATACATACACTCCTACCTACTGTGTTCACTCAGGACAAATGCTGCACTACTTTACACCAAGTGACATGCTATTCTGTGGATGTTGGGTGTTTCATGTGGCACTGCCTGCGTCCCTACCTGGGTAGGGATTTCTCTATACTCATGGATTGAGTTTTCTCTTCTTAAGCCTCCCCTGAGTGTCTAGTCAGAGCCCTGTACATAAAGTGCTGTGAAAAAATGCAGACTCATCTTTAACCTGATTATATTTTTGCATGCTGGAATATCCTAAAATAGGCAAATGTGCCCAGGTACCTTTGTATAAATTCTCTGGGTAAAGGCTGTGATGAGACAGAGAGGCAGCTTGGCAGAGATCTGTGTGGCTGTGGAAAAGGAACTGGAACCAAATACTGGCTTGGGAAAACCTAAATAATGAAAAATAATGTGTATATGACCATCTTTAACTTGGAATGGAGACCCCTGGCAAGGATCCAGACACTGGCCTGTTTTGGACAGAGCAATGTAATGAACATAAATTTCTACAGAACTTCCAAAGCCCTTCCTTTCCTAATCCTCCCCTGTACAATGTGTATACATCCCTTCCCCTATCATTTGCTGCAGTGCCTGTACAGCTTTGGATCTTATTACACTTCTGGGTGAGAACCTGAAGAAGTAATTTGTACGAGAAAGGGACACAGGAAAGGGGGCTGAAAGAGAAGCAGGTCCTGTGTTTTCGTTGGAACAAAAACACATTGTAGGCCGGGGAGAGATGATGAAGAGACAACTGATCATCTGATCATGTTTTCACCTGGACCAGCGGAAAGACCCCTAAGATGCAATCAATTCTTCTCAGCCTCCACATCTAAGGGGCATCTTCAGAACTGAAGATTCAGAAGAAAGAACAAAAGAGAAAAAGGACAAGAATGGAGAAAAGAGAATGGAAAGAGAATACGGTAGGTTAATAGCTAATATTTATTGAGTGCTTTTTATGAACCAGATACCATGACAAACATTTAATTCTCACAACCATCTTAGAGGTTTGGAATCCAAGCAGTCTGACCCAAGCCTGTGCTTTCAACTACGTTACTTCACCAAGCCTCCTCCCAGCAAGGATGATGGTACCACAGGTATTTCTTACACTCAAATTCATTCTGTTTTCTTTCCCAATCCTCACACGATCCTGACATCCTCAGACAGCTAAGTGATCCCAAGACTGACCCAGTCTGACTCACTCCCTGAAGAGATCTGTGTTGCTAAATGAAACCTGAGAGACACATCTCTCAGTAAGAGGTAGTAATCACCAAAAAGAAAAGTATCATGGAGGCTGAGACCAGCTGATTATCCTGTAGTCCACCTACATGCTGCTGTTCTTCAGCTGCCCCAAACAGCACAAGCCTCCCCCTGTTTTCAAGACCATCCTAGTCCCCACTCTCCTTATTATTCCTCCTGTTTGCAAAGATACTATTTTACTAGAAAATATCTTCCATTGCTTCTCTCTGATCCTGCCATCTTATTCTCCCTCTGAAGAACAGAATGCTACTTCAAGTCTTCATCCTTTTTGGGTTAGGTCTCAACCTCCTCCTCTACTCAAGAGTTCTTCCATCCCTCCAAGAGGATTCCAGAGGCCCTGGCTAGCCTGCCCCAGCCTTCCAGGTTTGGGGCCTACCATCTTCCCACATCCCTGGGGACTTTCTGCAGCCCCAGCTGAATGCCTGCTCCATCTTCGTCCTTTCTTTTGCTTCCCTACATCCTAGAACTCATTCTCTTAAAATCTCTCAAGCACCCACTCCATTTTGGAGCTGGAAGAGATCTTAACTATCATTCTTATGCATTTCTCTTTTCTTTTCATCGATAGGAAACATAAGGCCCAAAGAAATATAGTGACTTGCCCAAGGTCACACAGAGTTGTTACACAGTTTGCTGATGGCAGAGCCAGGGTTGAGGCCAAGGGGCCTCTGCATTCCTATTTCTGGAACTATCCAGCACTGCGTGGAGGCCGGAAGCCTCTCTTTCTCCAAGAGAGAGTGCCCCCTCCTCACCTCAGACCAGGCGAGGAAATGAAAGAGGGGTTCTCCAAGAGGTCTTACGGAACACACAAGGCTTCCAAAGGGAACAAGCACTGAGTCTGGGGGAGGGGCATGTCGCAAGCCAAATATCCTAGGAGGCTGTGCCCCCAGTTCTCCCCTTGTCCGGCGGTTTCCACATCTCTTGCCCCGTATCTCCTTTCCCGACCTATGTCCACAAACCCACCCTTCACTTCTTCCCTTTCTCCTCACCCAGTCACGCAACTCTCGTTCCCCTCAAAACCCCTCTCCCGCCATCTCCATCATGGCCTCCCCCACCCCTTCTCCCCAAATCCCCGACCCCATCCCCCCTCCCGGACTCCTCGCCCTAACCCCTCGGGCTCCTCGCGCTCCCCCGGGGGCCCGTTACCCCCAGGGGCCTCCCTGTCACCCCCTGGCTCCGGCCCGGGCCGCGGGGGGCGCTGTGGGACCGCCCCGGCCCCTCCACCCCCGCCCGAGGACGTTACCATGCCAGAGTCTCGGAGCAGCTGAGCCGGGTGGGCCCACACGCCAGTAAAAGCCTCTCTGATTGGCCAAGCCTCAGCCGGGAAGGCGGGGCCAGAGGGGGGTCGCACCCCTTGGTGGCCGGGGCTCCCGTCGCTGTCGTTGACCAGCCGGGCCCTGCACCGGCCCGGTGCGCCCAAGCTCGGCCCCGCCCCCGGCGCGGAGAGTCAGGCCCCGCCCCCGCGCGGGGTCCAGGGCCCGCCCACCGGGGGCGGGGCGCACCTGCTCTGCGCTTTGACTGACCGCCCTGGCGCGGACGCAGGGCTGCACAAAGCCGCCAGAGCTCTCGGTCCCGGGCGGGCTCTGTGCGCGCGGGCAATTCTTCTGCCTTCCCGCCTTTCTTACAACCCACCTACGGACCTGGGCCTGCCGCCACCCGGTCGTTGCGACTCGGCTGGTGTGTCCTCCCCGCTGGGCGCTCAGAGCGGTTGGATTCTGTGCGCTCCCTCTCAGGACCAGGGACTGAACCGAAGTATTTATTCCGAAAAGGGGGTGTCTTTGCACTTAACAAAGCGTGTTTTTATTCCATGCGTAGTTGTTTTTAGTACTTTATAATTCATTCATTCATTCAACAACTATTTATTGAGCACCTGCTATGTGCCAGGAACTGTTCCAGGCACAAAGCTACAGCAGTTGGGAAAAAAGCAAACAGATCACCCCCCACCATCCCTGTGGTCGTAGGGCATACAACGTGCTTCTCCCGTGTCTCTGAAGTTACTTCTTTTGAGATTTGGAATAGGGACCCAACCTTTTATAGGAATTAAAGATGTGAGATAAATGCTATATTGTGCAGATAAGGGAATTATAACCCAAAGCTATTTAATGAATATGTTGAAGGTGTCAGGGCTATTAACGGACAGGGTAGAAAGGGAGAAAGAGATCAAACACCCTCCCTCCAAAGTTTGGGTAGAGATGATTTCCTTTATCCATCAATGTTTAGCTAGCCTGTGGTAGTCTCTGCTTGGCACGGTGCTGGAGATACAAGGAGCTCTAAGCTGGGTCTTGGCTTGCAAGTTCAGAATTTAGCAGGGGAGAGATGGGAAATGACACGAAGCGGTCTGATTAAAATAATTTAACAACCGGTTCTCTGCCTTAATGACCATTTTAAGTATAAAAAAAAGATAGACCGAAAGATAGTCTACTATTTCATGCATTTGTTTCTTTTCTTTTTTTCTTTTTGTTAGAGAAGGGGAGGCAGAGACAGACTCCCGCTGGCAAGTCCACTAAGGGGTGATGCTCTGCCCATCTGGTGCCCTTGCTCCGTTGCAACTGGAGCCATTTTTTTTAGCGCCTGAAGCAGAGGCCATAGAGCCATCCTCAGTGCCAGGGGCCAACTCACTCTGATCCAGCCTTTGTTGCAGGAGGAGAGGAGGATAGAGAGAAGCGAGAAGTGGGGTGGAGAAGCAGATAGGCGCTTCTCCTGTGTGCCCTGACCAGGAATCAAACCCGGGACCTCCACATGTACTGAGCAGATGCTCTACCACTGAGCAAACCGGCCAGGGCCTATTTCATGCATTTAACACTTAAGTAAGAACAATAAGGGTGGCGTTTGTTTTTGTTTGTTTTTTTTGTATTTTTCTGAAGCTGGAAATGGGGAGAGACAGACAGACTCCCGCATGCGCCCGACTGGGATCCACTCGGCACGCCCACCAGGGGGCGACGCTGTGCCCACCAGTGGGCGATGCTCTGCCCCTCCGGGGCGACGCTCTGTTGCGACCAGAGCCACTCTAGCGCCTGGGGCAGAGGCCAAGGAGCCATCCCCAGCGCCCGGGCCATCTTTGCTCCAATGGAGCCTCGCTGCCAGAGGGGAAGAGAGAGACAGAGAAGAAGGAGAGGGGGAGGGGTGGAGAAGCAGATGGGCGCCTCTCCTGTGTACCCTGGCCGGAAATCGAACCCGGGACTTCTACACGCCAGGCCGATGCTCTACCACTGAGCCAACCTGCCAGGGCTTGGGTGGCGGTTTTTTTAAAGAAAACGAAAAAAATAAATAAATTTAAAATTTTTTTAAAAGAACAATAAAAGAGGTATACAAAACCAGATTGTGTTATAAGAGAGTTCTAAAATATTAATGAAAAATATTAAATAATATCTGACAAAAAACAAAACTGTTATTTAAGATATTTCCATATTGCTTCTTGATTGGTGTCCTCACTTGCAATTTTCTTTGCTTTTATCCAAGTATCATTGGCTGTGTGATTTTTCCTTAATCATCTTTTCACTGTAGAAGTAGGATCCCTTTCCTTTAGAGATAAGCCAATTAGACTAACGGTCATTGTGTTTGATATATTAGAAACAGGTGACTTTTCTTCTCTGGACATAGTATGTTCATCTCTGAAAAACCCTTTTCCACTTCAGCTGAACTTAAAGCAATTGTTCTGACAATATTTTTAGCTCTTTGAACACTTTCAGGAATTGCAGAGTTCTGGGAATTTTAAAAAATATTTTCCATGAAATCTTGATAATCAGTATCAATTTGGTGATTAAAAATGTCATTAAACACAAGTAATTGTTGCTTGACCAGGCGGTGGCACAGTGGATACAGCATCAGACTGGAATGCAGAGGACCCAGTTTCAAAAGCCCAAGGTCACTGGCTTGAGCGTGGCCAGCTTGAGCTCAGGGTCACTGACTTGAGCATGGAATCATAGACATGACCCCATGGTCGCTGGCTTGAGCCCAAAGGTTGCTGGCTTGAGCCCAAAGTTGCTGGCTTGAGCAAGGGGTCATTTGCTCTGCTGTAGTCCCCCAGTCAAGGCACATATGAGAAAACAATTAATGAACAACTAAGGTGCTGCAATGAAGAATTGATGCTTCTCTCTCCCTTCCTGTCTGTCTGTCCCTCTCTCTGTCAAAAAAAAAAAATACAAGCAATTGTTCTTCAGTTGCTTTCTATGGAACTAGTACTTCTTCAATATTCCAATAATCTGGCTCCAAAAAATTGAGTAATTGTAATTTATTTCTATCTTGAAATTGGCTACAACTTGCTTTTAAATGTTCACAATTCATTAGTCTTTTTTTCAAATTAATTGTGATGTTTTCTAAAAATCTTTCTCAAGGAAGCCCAACAAACCGATGATTTTCTACAAATTTTATATTTGTAAAGGTTTCTAAAGTAATTAATTCATCAACTTTTTTTTTGTATAGACCCTTTTCCTTTCCAAGCATTTGAAATGCTTTAATAGATCTTATCACGAGTTTTTCAACCTTTGTTATGTCTATATTTCTTGCTTGAAGTGCACTTGAAAGAAGAGAAATTTCAATCATCAATGCCAAGTCACTTATAAAATACATATTTTCAAGATGGGCAGCCATACCTAAGTACTTTTCATTTGAATAAAAACAGTGACGTAGCACTGGATAAGCACACCACACAGCTAAGGTTGACCTTGAACTACAGGCAGCCCATCTTGGTCCCACAAATCTACCAATCTTTATAATTTCAATTCCAAGTTGTTTCGATATTTTGGTAAGTTCAATTTGGTTTTTATTGGATTGATGAAAAATAGTATATATCTTATCAATAAATATTAATATTATTGAATAAATATGACTTAGGTTAGATACTTTCATATAATAACATCATCATAAGGTACATCATAAGTAACATGGCCATTTTATACGATATCGATTTTAAGAATTTGTACTCTTTCGATATTACCATTTTACGAACTGGTTCACTGAACTCAACAAGAAATTAGGTATTGGTTCTGCAGAACTAGTGCGAATTGGCTGAATCCCACCACTGACGAAGTTGATGTCCTAAATTAAAGGTAACAGTGGGGCCTGACCTGTGGTGGCGCAGTGGGATAAAGTGTCGACCTGGAAATGCTGAGGTCGCCAGTTCAAAACCCTGGGCTTGCCTGGTCAAGGCACATATGGGAGTTGATGCTTCTAGCTCCTCCCTTCTCTCTCTCTGTCTCTCTTCTCTCTCTCTCCCTGTCTCTCCCTCTCCTCTCTAAAATGAATGAATAAATAAATAAATAAATAAATAAATGGATTGTAATATATGAGAATGTTTAGGAAAAAAAAAAAAGGTAACAGTGGGAAGAAAGGAAGATGGATTCATTCTAGGAGACCACTGTAGAGAGAGAAACTTCCTTTTGGTTTTCATCACAATACCTAGGTGATGGCCCTGGCTGGTTTGCTCAGTGGTAGAGTGTCGACCTAGCATGTGGAAGTCCAGGTTTGATTTCCAGTCAGGGCACACAGGAGAGGCGACCATCTGCTATTCCCTCTCCCCTCCTCCTTCTCCTTTCTTCCCCTCCCCACAGCCACGGCTCATTTAATTAGAGCACATGGGCCCCAGTCACTGAGAATAGCTCCGTGGAGCCCCTGTCTCAGGCACTAAAAGTAGCTGGGTTGCAAGCATGGCCCTAGTTGGGCAGTCCATCAGCCCCAGATGGGGATTGCCAGGTGGATCCCGGTTGGGTGCATATGGGAGTCTGTCTCTCTATCTCCCCTCCTCTCACTTAAAATAAATAAATAAATAAATAAATAAAATAAAAAATACTTAGATGGCCTCACATGAGTGCTTAGTCCTGTGGTTTTCAAACCTTATTATTGAGACCTCTAGGCATAGCAGAAATGGTTTAAAGGTTCCATAACTTTTATCAATCAGATTTTATTTTTAAAGCCCTTTTTTTCTATGAGGTGTTTCTTAGAATGCAGAGAGACCTATCAAATAATCGTATAAAGTTTGTTGAAAGCAGAGCTCTCCCTCCAGTTTCAGCATTTACCTTCATATCTCTGGCCCTCCTCCAGCTGCTTTCCTCCCCACAGGATGAGGAGTCCAAGGACGGTGATGTATCCATCCAAAAACCACTTACTTATGTGCCACATTCTGAATACCTGGTGCCGGAATTCCCCGCCCAGCTTGCTTTGTGGGCTTGTACCGGCTTCTTCCTTGGATCTCTCCTCCCCAGGGAGACCTTGCTAACGGTGTGGGCATCCTTAAGATGTCTGAAGGGCATCCAAGGACAGCTCCTTACAGCAAGAGTTGTGAGCACCAGCTGGGATGTCCACAGGACACTGTCTGAGGGTCTCTCCATGCAGGACAGGCAAAAACAAAGGAACGGCCAGGCAAGAGCCAGGGGCGGAGGGCTGCTATTTTCTAGTGTAGAACTCTGAGGATTCCAAAAGTTTTAATTTAGAACCTGGCCTCCAGGTCCTTACGGAGGTATATTTGTAAACAAGGAGTTTACAAGGTATTTTATTTAACAATTTGTTAGCTTAATTTATAACATTAAAATAGTATGTGAGCCTGACCAGGCGGTGGCGTAGTGGATAGAGCGTCGGACTGGTATGCGGAGGACCCAGATTCGAGACCCCGGGGTTGCCAGCTTAAGCGCAGGCTCATCTGGTTTGAGCAAAGCTCACCAGCTTGGACCCAAGGTCGGTGGCTCGAGCAAGGGGTTACTCGGTCTGCTGTAGCCCCCTGGTCAAGGCACATATGAGAAAGCAATCACTGAGATACTAAGGTACTGCAACAAAAAATTGATGCTTCTCATCTCTCTCTCTTGCAGTCTGTTCCTCTCTCTGTCTCTCTCTGTCTCTGTCACACACACACACAAAAATAGTATGTGAGTCTCCATTGTAGTCTTGCCCTAGCCCCCACGAATAATAGGGGCAGATTTGAGGATTTTTCCCCTTCCTCTCTTGCCACCACTTGTACTTCATTCCCATCTCCCTTCTGCCAAATTTAATTTGATAATTTTTGCTAGTTCAATCTTCAGTTCTCACAACACTGTGACTACATATGCCATTCGGAGTTGAGCCATGTCGGAAACTGATTACCCGTCCTTTCCTGTACAATTTTTATTTTTCCTGGAATTTTTCCCACTTGTATAGTTATCTATGTATTTATCACAAAATCTGCCTTAAAATCTTCTGTTTGTCTAAATCTCTCCTCAGAATATCTAGATAACAGGGGATATTCTAGCGATTTCACCTTCTTGAAAACATCTCTTGGAGCCTCTGACCTTCTCCAATCTGAGGGTTTATCCTCTTTTTGCTGAACATCTGGCAACCTGGTATCTCCTCTCTCATCCTTCTGGGCATTTCTTTGTTGTTGCTGTTGTTTTTTAAGATTTTATTTATTCATTTTAGAGAAGGGAAAGAAAGAGAGAGATGGGGGAGCAGGAAGCATCAACTCCTATATATGCCTTGACCAGGCAAGCCCAGGGTTTTAAATTGGTGACCTCAGCATTCCAGGTCAATACTTTATCCACTGTGCCACCACAGGTCAGTCTTTGTTGGATCTTTTATATGCCATATTCCATGTCTTTCTCTTTCTTAATGTATTCTCTGTTTTTGGAGAGGACCATCTTCCAGAAGCTTCCTGAGATGGGGTAGAATATTGTTTGGAAAGTATGCATGTTTGACATTTTCATTATTTTACTCTGACACTGAATTGATTGTTTAGCTGGGAATTGACTTTCTTGGGAATTATGAAGGCATTGCAACATTACCTTCTACTTTTGTCATTGCTCTTGAGAAGTCTGAAACTGGTTAATCCTTATCCTTTGTAGGTGACTTTCTCCCCCTCTCAGAGCCACTTTTTTGTCTGCAGTGTTCTGAAATGGCAGTGATATGTCCTGGTGAGAGGCTGTTTGTTGTGTTGGACACTCAATGCCCCTCACTTCTGGGAAATAATCTCGAATCATCCCCTTGGTGATTTCTTCCCTTTCATTTTCTCTGTTCTTTCTTTTTTGGAACTCCTATAATTCAGATGATGGATCTTCTGGACTGGTCCTTCTAGTTTCTTATTTTTCTCTCTTACTTTCTATCATTTTACTTTGTTTTCTTAGATATTTCCTCAATTTTATCTTCCCCATTCTTCTACTTAGAAATCTTTTTCTGAGTTTTTCAATATTTTAAAATTTTTATTACTCTCACCTTTTTATTCTCTGAATGCATTTAAAATATTTTTTATTGATTGATTTTAGAGAGAAAGGAAGGGGGAGAGTGAGACATGGATTTGTTGTTCCACTCATATGCATTCATTGGTTGATACTTTTGTTTTAAATTGAATTTATTGGGGTGACACTGGTTAACATAATCATACAGGTTTCAGGTGCCCAATTCTAAAACACATCTCTGTATACCATATTGTGTATTCACACCCCACAAGATTGGTTGATTCTTATATGTACCCTGACCACAGATTGAACCCACAACCTTGGTGTATCGAGACAATGCTCTAATCAATTAAGCTACCTGGGCAGGGCAAGTGAATATTCTTTTTTTTTTTTTTTGGTGGCAGAGACAGAGAGAGGGACAGACAGATAGGAAGAGAGAGAAATGAGAAACATCAATTCTTCGTTGCAGCTCCTTAGTTGTTCATTGATGACTTTCTCATATGTGCCTTGACCTTGGGGGCTACAGCAGACCGAGTAACCCCTTGCTCGAGCCAGCAACCTTGGGCCCAAGCTGGTGAGCCTTGCTCAAACCCGATGGCGACCTCAGGGTCTCGAACCTGGGTCCTCCACATCCCAGTCCGATGCTCTATCCACTGTGCCACCGCCTGGTCAGGCTGAGTATTCATCTTTTTAACATACAATATATTATATTATATTATATTATATTATATTATATTATATTATATTATATTATATTATATTATATTATATTATATTATATTGATTTTAACAAAAGAAGAAGGGAGAGAGAGAAAGAAAGAGACAGGAACCTGGAGCTGTTCCTGTATGTGCCATGACTGTGGATTGAGCCAGCAACATCTATGCTTCCAGACAATGCTCTAACCCAGTGGTCCTCAACCTTTTTTGGGCCACGGACCGGTTTAATGTCAGAAAATATTTTAATGGATCGGCCTTTAGGGTGGGACGGATAAATGTATCACGTGACCAAGACAAGCGTCAAGAGTGAGTCTTAGACGGATGTAACAGAGGGAATCTGGTCACTTTTTAAAAATAAAACATTGTTCAGACTTAAATATAAATAAAACGGAAATAATGTAAGTTATTTATTCTTTCTCTGCGGACCGGTACCAAATGGCCCATGGGCCAGTACCGGTCCGCAGCCTTTGGTACCGGTCCGCAGCCCGGGGGTTGGGGACCACTGCCCTTACCAACTGAGCTATCTGACCAGGGGGTGAATATTCATTGTTATAACATCTCATTTTGTTTCAGAGTGGCAATAGCTTATATTACCTTTGAAGCTATAATGGTTTTGTTTAAGTTTTCTTCTTTCTGCATAATCTCTGTTTTCTCTAAATTTCTTTTTTCTGTTGTTTTGGTCTTTTTCACGTTAGATTCTTTTCTCAGAGGTCTTATAATTCTTGATTGTCTGTTCACATTTAAGGATGGGTTACCAAAAAGCCAGTTGGAAGCATTTGTGCTCTGTGGGTTCAGGTACATGATAGAATTTGTTGGCCACAGCTTCGCTGTGGGGAACCCCTGTTGTCAGCATCTTTAGGACTTCCTTCTCAGGGTGGTAAGCATCTGGCACAACCAATTCCATTTTGCCATATGGTTGCCCACTGCTTTCTTAGGATCCTCTTTCTCTAGTCTAAGTCAGTAACTATTCATCCATATGCTTTCCAACTTCTTAAAGTATTTGGCTCGTGTCTCCACTCCAGTTTCCCTGTCCTTGTGGATCTCTGCTTTAAAAAACCCCTGTGCTCTAGTTTTAGTGTATTTTTAGTGGAGCAAAATTAGATACATGTATTCAATCTACCAGTTTTACCCAGAAACTTTAAATATATTTTAAGTTTTGCCTGATCAGTGGTGGTACAGTGGCTAAAGCATAAACCCCAAATGCTGAGGTCACCGGTTCAAAACCCTGAGATCGCTGGCTCTGAGCACAGGCTTGTCAGAGCAGGGTTACTGGCTTGAGCGGGGAATCATCCACATGATCCCAAAGCTCGCCAGCTTGAGCCCAAAGGTCGCTGGCATGAAAAACCCAAGGTTGTTGGCTTGAGAAAGGGGACACTTGGCACAACCCTGGTCAAGGCACATATGAGAAGCTCAATGTACAACTAAAAGTAAAAGCAACTATGAATTGATGCTTCTCTCTCTCTCTCTCTCTCTCCCTTCCTGTCTCTCTCACTCTCTCAAAAAATTTTAAATAAATATATTTTAACTTTTTAAAACAATAGTTTAAACATATATACACTCAATTGTCCTACAAATCAAAGTTTTAGGTTTATCAAAAAAGGCTTATTGTGGCCGTGGTCCAGTAGCTCAGTTGGTTAGAGCACCATCCCTATACACTAAGGTTATGGATTGAATCCCTGGTCAGGGCACATACAAGAATCAGCCAATGAGCCTGACCAGGCAGTGGTGCCATGGATAGAGCATTGGACTGAGACTCTGAGGACCCAAGTTCGAAACCCTGAGGTTGCCAGCTTGAGCATGGGCTCACCAGCTTGAGGGCGGGGTTGCTGGCTTGAGTGTGGGATCATAGACATGACCCCATGGTCTCTGGCTAGAGCCCAAAGGTCGCTGGCTTAAGCAAGGGGTCACTCGCTCTGCTGTAGCCCCCCAGTCAAGGCACATGTGAGAAAGCAATCAATGAACAACTAAGGAGCTGCAACGAAGACTTGATGCTTCTCATTTCTCTCCCTTCCTGTCTGTCTGTCCCTATCTGTCCTTCTCTGTCTCTGTCACACACACAAAAGCAACCAATGAATGCATAAATAAGTGGAACAACAAATCATGTTTCTCTCTCTTTCTTCCTGTCTAAAATTAATAAATTATATACAGTGTGTCCGTAAAGTCATGGTGCACTGTGACCAGTCCAGGAAAGCAACAAAAGACGATAGAAATGTGAAATCACCAAATAAAAGGAAAACTCTCCCAGTTTCATACCTATTCAGTGCAGTTCGATGTGGGCTCACGCACAGATTTTTTAGGGCTCCTTAGGTAGCTATCCCGTATAGCCTCTACAGACTCATCACTGACTGATGGCCTACCAGAACGGGGTTTCTCCACCAAACTGCCGGTTTCCTTCAACTGCTTATCCCACTGAGTAATGTTATTCCTATGTGGTGGCGCTTCGTTATAAATGCGCTGATATTCACGTTGCACTTTGGTCACGGATTCGAATTTAGCGAGCCACAGAACATACTGAACTTTCCTCTGTATCATCCACATCTCGACTGGCATGGCTGTGGGCTGCTCCTCTGTATACACGGTGTTAAGTCATCATCTGTGCATGCGCACATGCTGCCACATCATCCTACAGAAACTGGGAGGGTTTTCCTTTTATTTGGTGCAGCTTTCACATTTCTGTTGTCTTTTGTTGCTTTCCTGTGACCAGTCAAAGGTGCACCATGACTTTACAGACACATTGTATATATGGCTTGTTGCCATTGAATGATTTTATAACAGAGATAGCATGAAGTTGAACTGAAATGAACATACTCTCATAAGATATTGCTTTTACTTATTTTTTTATATTTTTAATTTTTTTTTCTTTATTGATTTTTTTTTAACAGAGACAGAGAGTCAGAGAGAGGGATAGATAGGGACAGACAGACAGGAATGGAGAGAGCTGAGAAGCATCAATTATCAGTTTTTCATTGTGGCACTTTAGTTTAGTTGTTCATTGATTGCTCTCTCATATGTGCCTTGACCGTGGGGCTACAGCAGATTGAGTAACCCCTTGCTTGAGCCAGCGACCTTGGGTCCAAGCTGGTGAGCTTTGCTCAAACCAGATGAGCCCGCGCTTAAGCTGGCGACCTTGGGGTCTCGAACCTGAGTCCTCCACATCCCAGTCCGACGCTCTATCCACTGCGCCACTGCCTGGTCAGGCGCTTTAATTTATTTTAGATCAGGGCTCGGGAAACTTTTTGGCTGAAAGAGCCGTGAACATCACATATTTTAAAATGTAATTCTGTGAGAGCCATACAATGACTCGTGTATATTATGCATTATCCAGTAAGAATTTGGTGTTGTCCCAGAGGACAGCTGTGATTGGCTCCAGCCACCCACAACCATGAACATGAGCAGTAGGAAATGAATGGATAATAATACATGAGAATGTTTTATATATATATATATATATATATATTTTTTTTTTTTTTTTTTTTTTTTTGGTATTTTTCTGAAGTTGGAAACTGGGAGGCAGTCAGACTCCTGCATGCGTCCCACTGGGACCCACACGGCACGCCCACCAGGGGGCGATGCTCTGCCCATCTGGGGCATTGCTCTGTTGCAACCAGAGCCATTCTAGTGCCTGAGGCAGAGGCCCTGGAGCCATCCTCAGTGTCCAGGCCAACTTTGCTCCAATGGAGCCTTGGCTGTGGGAGGAGAAGAGAGAGACAGAGAGGAAGGAGAAGGGGAGGGGTGGAGAAGCAGATGGGCGCTTCTCCTGTGTGCCCTGGCCGGGAATTAAACCCGGGACTCCTGCACACCAGTCCGACGCTCTACCACTGTGCCAACCAGCCAGGGTGAGAATGTTTTCTATTTTTAACGTTATTTTTTTAATTAAAGATTTGTCGACCCTGGCCGGTTGGCTCAGCGGTAGAGCGTCGGCCTGGCATGTGGGGGACCCGGGTTCGATTCCCGGCCAGGGCACATAGGAGAAGCACCCATTTGCTTCTCCACCCCCCCTCCTTCCTCTCTGTCTCTCTCTTCCCCTCCCGCAGCCAAGGCTCCATTGGAGCAAAGATGGCCCGGGCGCTGGGGATGGCTCCTTGGCCTCTGCCCCAGGCACTAGAGTGGCTCTGGTCGCAGCAGAGCGACGCCCCGGAGGGGCAAAGCATCACCTCCTGGTGGGCAGAGCGTAGCCCCTGGTGGGCGTGCCGGGTGGATCCCGGTCGAGCGCATGCAGGAGTCTGTCTGACTGTCTCTCCCCGTTTCCAGCTTCGGAAAAATACAAAGAAAAAAAAAAAAAAAGATTTGTCTGTGAGCCAGATGCAGTCATCAAAAGAGCCACATCTGGCTCGCGAGCCATAGGTTCCCGACCCCTGTTTTAGATAGTAAAGTTCTACAAAAGCCTTTGCTTGGAAAGGAGGTTAGCTGTGTTTTTAACAAACATTTAGAAACATCTCTCTGGGCTAGTGGTCACCTAATTGTGGCCCTTGAACTGTGGTGAAGGTGTTGCTATTGGCCACCGCTGCATGGCAAAGGAGCTTGAAAGAGGGAGCTTCCCAGTTCCAAAGGAAATGAATGCAAGCAGAGAAGACTTGCCACTGAGAAAAGAGGAAGGATTATTTCCCTACACCCTCCAATACCTTCTGACTAACTTCCAGCCCCTTGCACTATCTGCCCACAATCCCACCATAGTCTTATGCATTGTAAAAAATTACATTTTTACAAATCAGCTTTTCTTAGGTATAATTTACATATAATAAGATTTACCAATTTTAAATGTAGACTACAGTGATTTCTCACAAATGTATACAGTTATGTAACCACCACCATAGTCATGACATAAAACATTCCCTTCACTCAGTCTCTTCCTTTGTGCTCTGTGTGGTCAATGGTCAATCTCTTCCTCCTTGTCTAGCTCCTGGTATTTATTGGTCTGTTTTCTGTCATTATAATTTCGCCTTTCCAGAATGTCAGATAGGTGGAATCATACATTTTGTAGTAGTTTGTGCCTGACTTTTTCCACTTAGCATAATGCTTTTGAAATTATCCTTGTTGTTGCATGTTTCAGTAATTCATTCCTTTTTAATGTGAAGTAGTATACTTCATTGCATGGACATATTACAATTTGTTTATCCATTCACCAGTTGATGGACATTTAGGTTTTTAGCAGTTTTGTGCTATAACAAATAAAGCGGCTTATGGATGTTTGTGTATAGGTCTTTGTGTGGATATATGTTTTTATTACTTAGGAACAGGATTGCCGGTTATACAATGATGTATATTTAAATTTTTTAAAAATTGCCACACTGTTTTCCAAAGCAGCGGTTCCATTTTATATCCTTACCAGTAATACAGGTATATGAAGTTTCACTTTCCCAACATCCTCCTCAACACTTGATATTGCCACATTTTTTATTGTCTGATTCATCCTTGTCAGAGTTGGCATCTTGTTGTGGTTTTAACTTACATTTCCCTAAAAACTAATGATGTTGAGAATCTTTTCATGGGTTTATTTATCATTTGTATATCTTCTTATTTTTCCTTTCATTAAGTGAGAGGTGGGGAGGCAGAGACAGACTGCCACATGCACCCCAAACGGGATGCACCCGACAAGCCCTCTACTAGGTGATGCTCTGCCCAGCTGGACTGCTGCTCCATTGCTCAGCAACCAAGCTATTTTAGCACCTGAGGTGAGTCCATGGAACCATCCTCAGCTCAAACCATTCCAACCATGGCTGCAGGAAGGGAAAAGAGAGAGAGATAAAGGGGGGAAGGGGAGGGGGAAAGAAGCAGATGGTCACTTCTCTTGTGTGCCCTGACCAGAAATTGAGCCTGGAACTTCCACATGCCAGGTCAATGTTCTACCACTGAGCCAACTGGTCAGACCCTTTCTTTTTTTTTAATGAGAAGAGGTGAGATAGAGAGACAAACTCTTACAGGCACCTTGACTGGCATTCATCCGGCAACCGCTCCCCCCCCCAATCTGGGGCTGATGCTTGAATCAGCCGAGCTAATTTTAATGCCTGAGGCCACGCTCAGACCAACCGAGCCATTTTTAGCATCTGGGGCCAATGTTTGGACTGAGCCACTGGCTGAGGGAGGGAAAGAGGGAGAGAAAGGGAAGAGGGAAGGGAGAGAAGCAGATGGTCGCTTGTCATGTGTGCCCTGACCAGGGATCAAACTCAGTACATCTGCACACCAGGCCGATGCTCAATCCACTGAGCCAGCTGGCTAGGGCTGTATATCTTCTTTAGTGATGTGTATATTTAAATCTTCTACTCATTTTAAAAACCAGATTATTTTTCTTCTTGTTATTGAGTTGCAGTGGTTCTGTATATGTTCTGGATCTAAGACCTTTATCACACATATGTTTTGCAAATAAATTTTTTCCAGTGAGAGGCTTCCATTGCAATTTTTTTATGTCTATGTTTGTGAGGGATATTGGATGTTTTTCCTTATAATATTTTTTTCTGATTTGAGTAGCAAGATAATGCTAACCTCATAAAATTATTTGAGAAGTGTTCCCTTCCATTTAATTTTCTGGAAGGGTTTTTATAGAATTGTGATTCTTTTTTTCCACACATGCTTGGCAAAATTCACCAATTAAACCATCTGGGGCTGGAGTTTTCTTAGAGGGAAAGACTTTTAATTATAAATCTAATTTATTTAGTAGATGTAGGGCTTTTCAACTTCTCTTTAGTGAGCTTTGATAGGTGTGTCTTTAAAGAAATTTGTTCGTTTCATCCAGTTTACCAACTTTATTGACAAAGTTTTTCATAACACTCCCTTATTATTTCCACTGTAGAGTCTGTAGTGATGTTCCCTCTTTTATTACTGATGTTGATCATTTGTGTCTTCTCTCTTTTTTTCCTGGTAAAGTCTGGCTAGAGTTTATAAATTTTATTAATTTTTTCAAAGAACCAGTTTTTGTTTTTGTTTTTAACTATTTAGTGAGATGAGGGGAGGCAGAGACAGACTCCTGCATGTGCCAAAACTGGGATCCACCTGGCAAGCCCTCTAGGGGGCAATGCTCTGCCCATCTGGGACCCTTGCTCCGTTGCAATTGTAGCCTTTTTTTTTTTTTTTTTAGCGCCTGAAGCAGAGGCCATGGAGCCATCCTCAGTGCCTGGGGCCAACTCGCTCTAATCGAGCCATAGCTGCAGGAGGAGACAAAAAGAGAGAGAGGGCGAGAGAGAGAAGTGAGATGGGGAGAGGTGGAGAAGCAGATGGGTGCTCTCCTGTTGCCCTGACTAGGAATCGACATGGGACACCCATCGATGCTCTATCATTGAGCCAACCGACCAGGGCCAAAGAACCAGTATTTGGTTGCATTTATTTTTTCCAATTTTGTTTTTTGCTTTCCATTTTACTGATTTCTACTTTTTGCCTATTACTTCCTTCTCCTTACTTTGAGTTTCTCTATTTTTTTTCTAGTTTCTTTCTCTAAGCACTGCTTTAACAGCATCTCACAAATTTTGTTTTAATTTTCACTCAGTTAAAATTATTTTATAATCTTTGTTATTGTTTATTCTTTGACATATGGGTTATATAAATGTATGTTTAATTTACAAATATTTGGGAATTTTCTAGATATTTCTCAATTCTTGATTTATAGTTTAATTCCATTGTAATCAGAGAACATATTTCATATCATTCTGATCTTCTTAAATTTATTGAATTTGTTTTATTGGCCAGATTATTGTTTTATATGTTTTTGGAAATGTGTGTGCTGCTGTTGTTGGGTGAAGCATACTATAAATGTCAATTGAATTGTGTTGGTTGATAGTGTTTTTTCAAAACCTCTATATCCTTACTTTTTCTACTTCTACTCCATTCCTGTAAGAGAAGTACTGATATCTCTAACAATAATTGTAGATTTATCCATTTCTCCTTTTACTTTTGTAAGTTTCTTGTTTTATGTATTTAAAGCTATATAATTAGTTGCATACACACATAGGATTATGTCCCCTTTATTAAATGACACCTTTTTTGATATGAAAAGTCTCTCCTTTTTGATTTCTGCTAATATTTTCTATTTGAAAATCTGATATTAATATAGCCATTCCATTAGTCAGTACTCAGATGCTTGATTGGGGATTTTTGCCCACTAAGGGACTAGGGAAAGAACAGCGAAGAATTCTCACCCCCATAGAAGTGGCACCCAATACCAGAAGGTATGGATTAAAATCAAAATTTAGCATAGGGGCCTTGGTAGCTCCTGCTACCTCAGTAATGCATTGTACAGACCCAATTACTTGGAAGTCAGATAATCCCGTATGGGTAGACCAATGGCCCCTTTCTCAGGAGAATCTTAGGGCAGCTGCTCAATTGGTACAAGAGCAGCTACAGCTTGGGCACATTGAACCATCTAATAGCCCATGGAATACACTTCCATATTTTGATCTTGTTGCCTCCTGGATTATCAAGGGGCATAGGCGACCCTTACAGCTTATAGGTTTTGAACCTCAAAATTATTGTTGTTCCTTTTTTTAAAGGATCAACAACAATGGCTCTGGGAAACTTCCACTAAATGGCAAATCGCTTTTGCAAATCAATGGACAACTTTATACTGAAACTGTCAACTTAAAATCAGCTCAAAGACTAGAATTATATGGCATTATCATGGTTTTTCAGCATTTGCCACATTCCTCCTTTAATCTATATACAGATAGCAAATATTTACTTATGGTGTTTCCACTATAAAGACTGCTGTCTTAGGGACAACTGCTGATGAACTATTTCAGCAGTTCCTCCTTCTTCGAAGACTGGTATGTCAACATAGAGCTCCATGTTTTATAGGACATACTCAAGCTCACTCCATGCTCCCTGGAGCTTTAGCACAAGGGAATGCCTTTGTTGATCAAGCTACCCAAAAGAAAATTTATTTGGAGCAACCATGAGAGATCGAGCAATTCAGTCTCATACTATTCATCACCAGAACGCTGCAGCCCTGTGTAAACAGTTTCAACTTTCCTGGGAAGCAGCATGGCAGATTGGGAAATCCTGTCCATGGGGTCCTATACTACAATCTGTCCCTTCATTTGGAGTTAACCCTCAAGGACACCTACCAGGACAACTTTGGCAAATGGATGTTACTAATATACCTTCATTTGGCAAACAGTCCTATGTCCACGTTACAGTGGATACCTATTCTGGATTTATAGTAACCTCTGTCAGAACAGGAGAGGCTGCTAAGCATGTTTTAGCTCATTGTATGCATTGTTCTATTATTAGATTTCCTAAACTGGTTAAACTTACAATGCTCCTGAATAGGTAGCAAAAGCATTTACTGTATTTTGTCAAACCTTTTGAATTATGTGTATTTCTTACAATCTTTAAAGTCAAGGTATTATTAAAGTGTACCCAGCAAATATTTTAAGGTCAATTTAAAAAAATTTAAGGCCCTGGCCGGTTGGCTCAGTGGTAGAGCATCATCCTGGCGTGCGGAGGACCCGGGTTCGATTCCCAGCCAGGGCACATAGGAGAAGCGCCCATTTGCTTCTCCACCCCCCCTCCTTCCTCTCTGTCTCTCTCTTCCCCTCCCGCAGCCAAGGCTCCATTGGAGCAAAGATGGCCCGGGCGCTGGGGATGGCTCCTTGGCCTCTGCCCCAGGCGCTAGAGTGGCTCTGGTCACAGCAGAGAGATGCCCCAGAGGGGCAGAGCATCGCCCCCTGGTGGGCAGAGCGTCGCCCCTGGTGAGTGTGCCGGGTGGATCCCGGTCGGGTGCATGCGGGAGTCTGTCTGACTGTCTCTCCCCGTTTCCAGCTTCAGAAAAATACAAAAAAAAAAAAATTAAAAGGGGGGAGTCATATCCTGGAACTCCTACGGGTCTACCATATCATGCTTTTTACTTTAAAATTTTTAAATTTCTTTTGAATGCTGATGAACAGGAGACGCCAAATCTTTTTCTCCTGCAAACTTCTATCTTCTTTTATTTGATCCAGCTAATAACACTGTTTTGTCTTTTTCCAAATAGCTCCAGATATACGGAAAAGGTTTATATAGGCAGACAGGGATCCTCAAACCCCTCAGCGAGATCTTCTGAGCATGGCTTTTAAGATCCAAGAGGCAGAAAAAGCCCAATAGAAATCAGGTAAACTACCAGCTTTTAGGATACGCCCTTAAAGGCTCCAATACCCCAAAGGGGTCTCATAGGATGCCATCTGGGTCCTGCTTCAATAGTGGAAAGGAAGGTCATTGAGCTAAAGCCTGCCAGACTTACATGCCTTTGCTGTGAGGAAAAAGGGACACTGGAAGGTAGGCTTCCCCCTCGCTCCTCTAAGGGAGGGTTCAGTCTCTTCCAGCTCTGCTCCAGCCACCTATCACCTAACCTTTCCCAGAATGCTGGGGTTAGCCACTGAAGGCTGAAGGTGCCCAGGGCTGTTGGCCCCATCTACAACACTGTGGACGAGCCTAGGGTATTTCTTCCAAGAAGCAGGTAAACTGATCTCATTTGCACAAGGGCCACTTAACTTTGTCTCGCCTGAATAGTCAGGTTTTTTATTCTTCCCTCGAAGATCTCTGTTGTGGGTGTTGATAGTCCTATTTTCTGCTGCTTTGTTTAATATATAGTGTTTCCTTTATTCCTCCTACCTCAATGCCCCACTCATATCTCAGGCTGGGACCTACTCCTAATTTAGAGCTCTCTTTCCCCTTTTGCCAACTTCTATTATGAATCTACCTTTGCCACCCAGCTTAGTGTATCCCAAGGTTCTCTTTACCATGCCACAGTCGCAGAGCTCCAGGGAAAAGCAACCTGGTCTCATCTCTCTAGGCAGAGAAGAACAGAAACTCCATCTCCACACATGCTGCAGATGGCTTTTCCAGTCTACCTGAATCATTACCAGCTAGAAGCAGCAGTCATTGGGACTTGGACATGAGCTGCAAAGTATAGAATTGTGACAACAATTCCAGTGCCATGCGGACTTTTCCTGGATATGGACTTTTCCTGGACTCCTGCTCCTTGTGACAGCTCCTAACAGACTGAACTGGGGTTGGGTTGCACTTGCAGGGATTTCGAATGGTGATGGTGCCAACTTGGACTTGTGAGCATGTTAAGGACACTATTCTTTTTGTTTTTTAATTTTTTGTACTTCTCTGAAGCTGGAAACGGGGAGAGACAGTCAGACAGACTCCCGCATGCGCCCGACCAGGATCCACTCGGCACGCCCACCAGGGGGCGACGCTCTGCCCCTCTGGGGCATCACTCTGTTGCAACCAGAGCCACTCTAGCGCCTGGAGCAGTGGCCAGTGAGCCATCCCCAGTGCCCGGGCCATCTTTGCTCCAATGGAGCCTCGGCTGCGGGAGGGGAAGAGAGAGACAGAGAGGAAGGAGAGGGGGAGGGGTGGAGAAGCAAATGGGCGCTTCTCTTGTGTGCCCTGGCTGGGAATCGAACCTGGGACCTCTGCACGCCAGGCCGACGCTCTACCACTGAGCCAACCGGCCAGGGCAAGGACTCTATTCTTTTATGGATTCTTGCTGTATTGGCCAAGAGTTTGCTTAAAGGCTTTAATCACTGTAAAAAAAGATAGAAGACTGGATAAAGAAGATTTGGCACATATACACCATGGTATACTATTCAGCCACAAGAAATAATGACATTGGATCATTTACAACAAAATGGTGGGATCTTGAAAACATTATACGAAGTGAAATAAGTAAATCAGAAAGAAAACAAGAACTGCAGGATTCCATACATTGGTGGGACATAAAAATGAGCCTAGCCTGACCTGTGGTGGCACAGTGGATAAAGCGTCAACCTGGAAACGCTGAGGTTTCTGGTTCAAAACCCTGGGCTTGCCTGGTCAAGGCACATATGGGAGTTGATGCTTCCTGCTCCTCCCCCCTTCTCTCTCTCTCTCTCTCTCTCTCTCCTCTCTATAATGAATAAATAAAATCTTAAAAAAAAAAAAAAGATTTAATAAAAAAAAAAAAATGAGCCTAAGAGACATGGACAAGAGTGTGGTGGGGGGGGGGGGAGGGAGAGGGGGGGGAGGGGCACAAAGAAAACTAGATAGAAGGTGACGGAGGACAATCTGACTTTGGGTGATGAGTATGCAACATAATTGAATGACAAGATAACCTGGACATGTTTTCTTTGAATATATGTACCCTGATTTATTGATGTCACCCCATTAAAATTAATAAAAATTTATTTATATATAAAAATATATATAACCATTCCAGCATTCTTCTGATTAGTATTAGCATGGTTTATCTTTTTCCATCCTTTTACTTTTAATCCATGTCCATTTTATTTAAAGTGTGTTTCTTGTAGGTAGCACATAATTGAGTCTTGTGGGGGTTTTGTTTTTTTTTTAGAGAGGGAGAAATAAAGGTAGGGAGAGAGAGAAGTATCAACTCATTACTTCACTTAGTTGTGTACTGATTGCTTCTCATACATGCCTTGACCAGGGAATTGAACCAGTGATCCTGGGCTCAAGCTGGTGACCTCAAGACTGTGTTGGCAACCCCAGACCCAAGCCTGCAACCTTGGGATTAAGCCGGTGACCTCAGGTTTTGAACCAGTAAGGCTTTAACCACTGTGTCACCACCGATCAGGCAAGTCTTGAGTTTTAATCGAATGTTATAATCTTTGTCTTTTAATTGGCTGTTGAGCTCATTCATAGGTAATCTAATTATCAGTAGGTTGGGTTTAAAAGAAAGAATAAAGGAAGTAGGGAAGGAGGAAGGGAAAAAAGAAAAGGACCTTAGAGTGGGAATCAGGAAACCAGGTTGAAGTCCTGACTGTACTTCCAGCTCTGTAACTTTAGGTAAATCCCCTATCTCCTCTACGCTGTAGCTTCCTTGCACCTGTTTGTAAGAATGAATAGGTTCTTTTTTTTTTGTACAGAGACAGAGAGTCAGAGAGAGGGATAGACAGGGAGAGACAGACAGGAACGAAGAGATGAGAAGCATCAATCATTAGTTTTTCGTTGCGCATTGTGACACCTTAGTTGTTCATTGATTGCTTTCTCATATGTGCCTTGACTGCGGGCCTTCAGCAGACTGAGTAACCCCTTGCCCTAGCCAACGACCTTGGATCCAAGCTAGTGAGCTTTTGCTCAAACCAGATGAGCCCGCGCTCAAGCTGGCGACCTCGGGGTCTCGAACCTGGGTCCTTGGCATCCCAGTCCGATGCTCTATCCACTGCACCATCACCTGGTCAGGCTGAATAGGTTCTTTATAAACTACAACGTGCTCTGAAATTGTAAGGATTAAAGGACCATCCAGTGCCAGCTACAGAGACAGTTATCCATAAACCAGGATATGAGCTCCTCAGAGACAGATTTCACTTGTTTCTATGTTTCCAGCACCTAGCCCCTTGCCTGGCACATGTAATGTTACCAGTAAGTGTTTGCTGAGTGAATGAATCACTGAAAGAAGTAACTTTGAGTAAGTGAATGAATGATAGATGTGAAAGACAGGTGGATGTCAGATGACAAGTTATTGAGTGGCTATGGCACTTCTAAGAACTGAACTAACTTTATTCCTTATCTGCCAAATGGGAGTATGTTTCAGTATCATGGAAGAATAATTTGTATGTACATGTATTTGCACTTAGACATTCATTCATTTAACAGGTGTTTATTAAGTGCCAGGCACCATTCTAGGTCCTGGGCATACAGTAATGTCCATTTAAAACATTTTATTTTATTTTATTGAATTTAGAGAGAGAGAGACAGGAACATTAATTTGTTCCTGTATGTGCCCTGACCAGAGATCGAACCCACAACCTCTGCGCATTAGGACAACTGTCTAACCAACCTATCTGGCGGCACAACAATGGCCATTTTAACCATTTGTGGGGGGGGGGATGTTGTTTGTTTGTTTGTTTTAGAGAGAGAGAGGGAGGGAGAGACAGGAGGGACAGACAGGAAGAGAGAGAGAGATAAGCATCAATTCTTCATTGTGGCACCTTAGCTGTTCATCGATTGCTTTCTCATATGTGCCTTGACTGGGGGGGGGGGGCTCCAGCTAAGCCAGTGACCCCTTGCTCAAGCCAGTGACCATGGTGTTATGTGTATGATCCCATGCACATGCCAGTGACCCTGTGCTCAATTGGTGGCTCAAGCCAGATGAGCCTGCGCTTAAGCTGGCAACCTCAGGGTTTCAAACCTGGGTCCTCAGCATCCCAGGTTAACACTCTATGCACTGCGCCCCTGCCTGGTCGGGCTTAACCATTTGTTTTTTTGTTGTTGTTTTGTATTTTTCTGAAGTTAGAAGCGGGGAGGCAGACAGACACCCGCATGTGTCTGACTGGGATCCACCCAGCATGCCTACCAGGGGGCAATTCTCTGCCCATCTGGGGTATTGTTCCCATGCGGCTGGAGCCATTCTAGCACTTGAGGCGGAGGCCATGAAGCCGTCCTCAGTGACCGGGGTCAACTTTGCTCCAATGGAGCCTTGGCTGTGGGAGGATGGGCACTTCTCCTGTGTGCCCTGACTAGGAATCAAACCCGGGACTTCCATACGCTGGGCAAATGCTCTACTGCTGAGCCAACAGGCCAGGCACCATTTGTTTTTAAAAGACTTCTTGCTGGCCCTGTCCAGTTGGCTCAGTGGTAGAGTGTTGGCCTGGTGTGCAGGAGTCCCAGGTTCGATTCCTGGCCAGGGCACACAGGAGAAGCGCCCATCTGCTTCTCCACCCTTCTCCCTCTCTTTCCTCTCTGTCTTTCTCTTCCTCTCCTGCAGCCGAGGCTCCGTTGGAGCAAAGTTGGCCTGGGCGCTGAGGATGGCTCCATGGCCTCTGCCTCAGGCGCTAGAATGGCTCTGGTTGCAACAGAGCAACGGCCCAGATGGGCAGAGCATCGCCCCCTGGTGGGCATGCTGGGTGGATCCCGGTTGGGCACATGCGGGAGTATGTCTGACTGCCTCCCCATTTCCAACTTCAGAAAAATAAATAAATAAATAAAATAAAATAAAATAAAAGACTTCTTGCTGTGATGATTGCCTTCAGTAAGTGAAAGCGCTGATAGAGCCCTGGGCCCTGGTGCAAAAGCAAACATATTTCCATTAGTTATTGATTGGCTATAATTTTTTAAAGTCCTCTTTGGGAAAAGAACTTTTTCTTGTTGCTTTTTTCTATTTTTAGCCATTAACAGCTTGGGAGCAAAACATTTAATGATTTTTTTAAAAGTTAATATGTATTAGGTAACAGCTAGATAATCAAGCAGATAGATGACAGGGATTCATTCTTCCAATCAAACTGATGATGTCACTGGAGAAAAGAAGGTCAGTTGGAACCTGATGTCTGACAGTTACTGGGAGCTGTGCTAGACATAGGGTACTCAGAAGCTGCCCCAGTGCCCTTAACTCTAAAGCAGCCAACATCATGGGTCCAGGCAGGCTTGTGTGCTACAGACACAGGACATCTTTGTGACTGACAAAGTGCCCCAAATGGAGAAAGATGAGCCCCCACAGTTGGTGGCTCCTGTATCAGTGAAAGCCATCATCTCGAGGATTGAGGCTGCTCAGCTAACTCGGGCTCAAGAGGTAACCCTGGAAATGAGGGAGTTAACGCTTCTGTTGGGATCTGATGTGGCAGCTGGGGACTGATCCCAGATTTGGTCAAGATTCAAGATCTGGGCACTTCAGGGTCCTGGGATACGAGGCAAACTGGCTTTGCAGACAGATTAATACAAATATCCACCCCCTGGACCTGGCCTCTGCAGGGTGGCCACCCCCCTGAGGCAGGGCTGGACCCCAGAAGGGAACAGCCTGCAGAAAGCCCAGGATGGCCCTAGACATATAGAGTGGGTCCAAGCAAGGCAAGAGGAGGGACCCAGAGTTGATGATTGGGGTCTGTTCTTGCTGACCTGTCAGAATGCCCCAAGCTGAGCCCTAGAAGCTCACAGTGAAATGGCAAAAGGCTGGAATCAGCCTGGTCATGAGCCTCTAGTGTATTTTTTATGGGAACCTCTAATCTTGTTTCTTGGGGCCCAATTTTTCCAGTCTGTTGCCTCTGGATCCTTGTGTGATGTCCAGACATCCCCCAACAAATTCTGAAATTCTGAATAAATGTTTGCTGTGGATTTATAGTACTCTCTCCCTGACCTGGTCTTAATCATCAAAATGACAGTGATTATTGTATGTGCCAGACACTGTTCTAAGTGCTTTACAAATATTAATTCATTTAATATTTACAAAAATACTGTGATGTAGGTACTGTGGTTGGATTCAAATAATTTAACAACTGGTTCTCTGCCCTAAAGACTGTTTTAAGTATAAAAACACGATATACTGAGAGGTAGTTTATTATTTCATGCATTTAATACTTAAATAAGAACAATAAAAGAGGTATACAAAACTTGATTGTTATAAGAAAGTTTTAAAATATTAATTAATACTGAAAAAACAATAAAACAGTTATTTAAGATATTTCCATATTGCTTCTTCTTCTTCTTTTTTTTTTAATGGACGAGCAGAAGCTTTATTTAGAGTGCATCCCGGGCAAGGTTCACTGGTCCGCAAGACAGGGGCCAGGGAAATCGCCCATATTGCTTCTTGATTGGCGTCCTTAGTTGCAGTTTTCTTCACTTTTATCTGAGCATCATCGGCTGTGTGATTTATCCTTAACCATCTTTTCACTGTAGGAGTAGGATCCCATTCCTTTACCTATGGACAGAATGAACATTACTATGGGCACTTAGAATACGCTATTGCACAGATAAACATTAAAAAAGAGTAAGAAATATAAATTTGTGATTTCCACATTGGGCAGTTGCCCAGGCGCCCACCTTAGAGAGAACCCTGATTATAAGTGCCATTTTAACAGCTAGTTCGCTGAACTCAACAAAATATTAGATATTGGTTCTGCTGAACCGGTCAAACTGGCTGAATCCCACCACTGCATAGGTACTATAATGCTTCCCACTTTACAAATAAGAACACAGAGACCCCGAGAGTTGAATGATTTATCTAAGATCACACTACTAGAACGTGGCATCTGGCTCCAGAGCTCACACCTCTAAACTTACAGTCTTCTGTCTTCCATATAGGATATTTCTTCCCAGCTCTCCAACATCTTGGACAATGTCAATTGTGTCATCAACCGCTTCCAGGAAGAATTAGGATATGATTTAAAAGAAAAGGCCAAATCTCACCAGATGGAACAAAAGGGCAAGAATAGATTCACCTTGTTAGAGAAAATTGCTTCTTTCTCCAAAGATGCTAAAACTAAAGAGAAGCACTTACACGAAATTCTCCACTGGCTGGGAGACTGGGGTGAGTCTGCAGGCTGTGTGTAGTCCTGAGGGCAGGTGCTTCCCTGCTCGATCAGCCTCTTCCTTTCACCACCGCGTTCTCTGGGCAGGGCGTGCAGGGAGGCAGGTGGAGAGGGAGCAGTGCAGTGTGCCCCTCCAGTGAAATGTTCTCCCACTCATGTCACAACACATCACCTTCACTCCCCAGAGTGGCAAACATGTAATTGTCAGGAATGTAACATTAGCTGCCATATGTGATGCCATTATATTTCATTTTTTAGCAAGATAGAAACTAAATTCAAACCCACCCTAGCTATTTCATTTAATTTTTTGGTTTTATTGAGATTTGACAAATAACACTGTGTAAATTTCTTTTTTTCTTTTTAAGATTTTATTTATTGATTTTAGAGAGCGAGAAAGAGGGGAGAGGAGTTGGAAGCATTAACATGTAGTAGTTGCTTCTTTTATGTGCCTTGACTGGGCAAGCCCAGGGTTTCCAACCGGCAACCTCAGCATTCTAGGTCAGCGCTTCCTTTATCCACTGAACCACCACAGGTCAGGCAACACTGTGTAAATTTCAAGTGTACAATGATATACATATATGTTGTGAAATGATTACCACAATCAAATTACTTTAAAAAATTTTTATTGAGCCCTGGCCCATTGGCTCAGTGGTAGAGCGTCGGCCTGGCGTGCAGGCATCCCGGGTTCGATTCCCGACCAGGGCACACAGGAGAAGCGCCCATCTGTTTCTCCACCCCTCCCCCTCTCCTTCCTCTCTGTCTCTCTCTTCCCTTCCTGCAGCCGAGGCTCCATTGGAGCAAAGTTGGCCCGGGCGCTGAGGATGACTCCATGGCCTCTGCCTCATGCACTAGAATGGCTATGGTTGCAGCAGAGCGACGCCCCAGATGGGCAGAGCATCGCCCCCTGGTGGGCATGCCAGGTGGATCCCGGTCAGGCACATGTGGGAGTCTGACTGCCTCCCCGTTTCCAACTTCAGAAAAATAAAAAAATAAAAAATTACTGATTGATTGATTTTAGAGATAGAGAGAGAGGAAGTGGGAGAGAATCATCGATTTGTTGTTTTCCCTTATTTATATATTCATTGGTTGATCCTTCCATGTGTAATGACTGGGGATCAAACCAACAACTTGGGTGTATTGAGATGACACTACCTGGTCAGGGCACAATCAAGATACTTAACATATTTATCATCTCACATAGTTACCCCTTTTTTTATGTGATGAGAACATATACTTGAAATCTTAGCAAATTTCAAGTATACATTACAGTATTATTAACTATAGTCACCATGCTGCACATTGGATCCCCAGAACTTATTTATCTTATAAACAAAAGTTTGAGGCCTGACCTGCGGTGGCGCAGTGGGTAAAGTGTCCACCTGGAATGCTGAGGTTGCCAGTTAGAAATCTGGGCTTGGCCCTGGCCGGTTGGCTCAGCGGTAGAGCGTTGGCCTGGCGTGCGGGGGACCCGGGTTCAATTCCTGGCCAGGGCACTTAGGAGAAGCGCCCATTTGCTTCCTCTCTGTCTCTCTCTTCCCCTCCCGCAGCCAAGGCTCCATTGGAGCAAAGATGGCCCGGGCGCTGGGGATGGCTCCTTGGCCTCTGCCCCAGGCGCTGGAGTGGCTCTGGTCGCGGCAGAGCAACGTCCCAGAGGGGCAGAGCATTGCCCCCTGGTGGGCAGAGCGGCGCCCCTGGTGGGCGTGACAGGTGGATCCTGGTCGGGCGCATGTGGGAGTCTGACTGTCTCTCCCCGTTTCCAGCTTCAGAAAAATACAAAAAAAAAAAAAAAGAAATCCTGGGCTTGCCTGACCTGTGGTGGCGCAGTGGATAAAGCGTCAACCTGGAAACACTGAGGTTGCCGGTTCAAAACCCTGGGCTTGCCTGGTCAAGGCACATATGGGAATTGATGCTTCCTGCTCCTCCCCCCTTCTCTCTCTCTCTCTCTCTCTCTCTCTCTCTCTCCTCCCTATAATGAATAAATAAAATCTTTAAAAAAAAAAAAAAGAAATCCTGGGCTTGGCTGGTCAAGACACATATGGGAGTTTATGCTTCTTGCTCCTTCTTTCTTTCTCTCTCTCCTCTCGAAAATGAATTAAAAAATAAATAATCTTTAAAAAAAAGTTTGTTACCCTTTGACCAATATTTCCTCATTTATTCCCACTTCCCACCTCCTGGTAACCAATGAGAGTTCCCTTTTCTCAACATCCTCACCAACACTTAATTCTTTTTCTTCTCTTTTCTTTTCTTTTTTTTTTTTTTTTTTTGTATTTTTCTGAAGTTGGAAACGGGGAGGCAGTCAGACAGACTCCCGCATGCGCCTGACTGGGATCCACCCGTCATGCCCACCAGGGGGCAATGCTATGCCCATCTGGGGCGTCGCTCTGCTGCAACCATAGCCATTCTAGCGCCTGAGGCAGAGGCCATAGAGCCATCCTCAGCGCCCGGGCCAACTTTGTTCCAATGGAGCCTTGGCTGCGGGAGGGGAAGAGAGAGACAGAGAGGAAGGGGGGGTGGAGAAGCAGATGGGCGCTTCTCCTGTGTGCCCTGGCCGGGAATCAAACCCGGGACTCCTGCACGCCAGGCCGACGCTCTACCACTGAGCCAACCGGCCAGGGCCTTCTCTTCTTTTTTTAAAGTGAAAAGAGGGAAGATTGTGAGACAGACTCCTGCATGCACCCTGACCAGGATCCACCCAGCAACCCCTGTTTGGGGCCAATGCTTGGACTAACTGAGCTATTCTCAGTGCCCAGGGCCAACTCTTGAACCAATCGAGCCATGGTTGCGGGGTGGGGGGTTGGGGGGAAGAGAAGAGGGATGGCGAGAAGGGTGGAGAAGCAGACGGTCGCTTCTTCTGTGTGTGCCCTGGTCAGGAATCAAACCTGGGACTTCCACACACCGGGTCGACACTCTACTGCTGAACCAACCGGCTAGGGCCTTGCCCATTTTTAAATTGTATTTGTTGTTGTTACTGAATGTATGAGTTCCTTATATATTTTGGATATTAACACTATCAGACATATGGTTTACAAATATTTTTCCTCATTCTGTTGGTTGTCTTTTCATTTTGTTGATCATTTATTTTCCTGCAGAAACCTTTTAGTTTGATGTAGTGTCACTTGTTTATTTTTGGTTTTGTTGCCTTTTCTTCTGGTGTCATTTCCAAAAAACCATTGCCAAGACCAATATCAAGAAAGCTTTCCCCTGTTATTCTCTAGGAGTTTTATGGTTTCAGGTCTTTCATTTAAGTCTTTAATCCATTTCAAGTTAATTTTTTTGAGGCCCTGGCCAGTTGACTCAGTGATGGAGCATCAGCCTGGCATGTAGAAGTCCTGGGTTCAATTACCGGTCATGGCACACAAGAGAAGTGACCATCTGCTTCTCCACCCCTCCCCTTTTACTCTCTCTCTCTCTTCCCCTTCTGCAGCCATGGCTTGAATGGTTTGAACAAGTTGGCCCCAGGCACTGAGGATGACTCCATGGCCTTGCCTCAGGTGCTAAAATACCTTGGTTGCTGAACCATGAGGCAGCGATCTCATATGGGCAGAGCATCGCCTGGTAGGGGGCTTGCTGGATGGATCCTAGTCGAGGCGCATGTGGGAGTCTGTCTCTCTTTCTCCCCACCTCTTACTTAATAAAAAAAAATTAATTTTTGTGAGTGGTATAAGATAGGAATCCAAGTTCTTTTGCAAATGAATGTCTAGGTTTACCAATACCAGTTATTGAAGAGACTATCCTCTACCAATGTGTATTCTTGGGTCCCTCATTAAATACTAGTTGGCCATATACAATGCATGTGTTTATTTCTGGGCTCTTGAATCTATCCCAGTGGTCTATGTGTCTGTTTTATTTTTTTAATGTGTCTGTTTTTATGCAGTATCATACTGTTCTGATTACCACAGCTTTGTAATATAGTTTGAAACCAGGTAGTGTGATGTTGTTTTTTTCCTCCAAGATTGCTTTGGCTTAAAAAAAAAATTGCTTTGGCTCTTTTGAAATTTTAGAATTGTCTTTTTCTATTTCTGAAAAAAAAAATGCCATTTGTATTGCATTGAATCTATAGATGGTTTGGGGTAGTATGGACTTTTTGTTTTTAGTGTGAGAGGGTGAGAGAGAAAGAGGGACAGACCAACAGGAAGGGAGAGATGAGAAGCATCAATTCTTGGTTGCAATACCTTAGTTGTTCATTGATTGCTTTCTCATTTGTACCTTCATTGGGGGGGGGGTCCAGCCAAGCCAGTGACCCCTTGCTCAAGCCAGTGACCTTGGGCTTTAAGCCAGTGGCCTCTGGGCTCAAGCCAGTGACCATGGGGTCATGTCTATGATCCCATGCTCAAGCCGGCAACCCCGCCCCCGCACTCAAGCTGGATGAGCCCAGGATCAAGCCAGCAACCTTGGGGTTTCAAACCTAGGTCCTTGGCATCCCAGAATGCTCTAGCCACTGTGCCACTACCTGGTCAGGTTGGACATTTTAATATTAATTTTTCCAGTCCATGAACATGAGGTATCTTTCCATTTATATGTGTCCTCTTCAATTTCTATCATCAATAACTTAATAGAATAGTTTTCAGTGTAGAGATCTTTCACCTCCCTGGTTAAATTTATTCCTAGGTATGTATTGTTTTTTATGCTATTGTAAATAGGGTTGTTTTCTTTATTTCTTTTTCATATAGTTCATTGTTAGTGTATAGAAATGCAATTGATCTTTGTATGTTGATCTTGTATCCTGCAACTTTACTTAATTTATTAGTTCTAACAGTTTTTGGTAGCATATACTAGCTACTTTATTCAGTAACCCAAGAGTGTTATTCACAGTACTAAATGACCCTTATGTTAGAGTTGCAATTAAGCAAGACTCGTGGAGACAAAATACTTTGGCAAGGCAACTTTAATAATTTCTGCAGACAGGTGTGCTGCTGCTAGTGAAAGCTGGCCAGCAAGCTTGGGGGCGGGGGTGGGTGGGTTCTGTTTTTATCCCTAAAGTGGGCCCTGGGCTGGGTCTTGCCCCATTGGCTGGTTATTCTTTCTCAACTGGCTAGTTTAAATGGCTACCAGAAGGGGGAAGGGAGAGGTGGGATATCATTAACTGGACGAAGGGGTTGGGAGATGGTCTGAGAAGCCAGATGAAGGGGGCTGGGGACCCCTTCCCAGATGAAGGTGGTTGGGCAGTGGAAAACAAGTTGTTTTTTCTTCAGTCCCCCTTAGGAGAAATCCAGATGAAAGGGGTTGGGTGGGGGATGGTTGAAGAAAAGAACATGAGGTAAACAAGTTGTTTTTCCTTCACTTACTGCATGGGCACTGGGCCAAGCAGCACTGATGCCAGCTGTCAGAAACTAGTATAGTCATTTGGGTGTGGACCAGCTTGCATGCAGCACTGGAGCCCGGTGCTTACCTCTATCATTAGAGTTTTCCCATTATAAGACCTTAGTCTGCTGTGAAGTGTGGTAGCTGACTGCAATGTGGAAGGAAGGTGGTATAGAGATGTGCCCCACCCCCTCACGCTGCCCTGATGCCAGAACAATGGTTCTTCAGCTGCCCCCAAGAACTAAGCAGGGCTATTGACTCCAGTTAATTCGTTTAATTATCCAGGTATTGACCTAGGCAATATGGGGATAGAACATTAACAAGGCAGACATATCCATGGCCCTATAGTACAACAATAATGTTTAATGTCTATTATATGTTTTTTACATGACAGGCCTCATATTGATCATTTCACAGATACTATTTCATTTAATCTCCACTCAATCCTTCTATAGGCAAGGATACTGAGGCTCAGGGGAATAAGTGACATGCTCAATATCACACAGCTAGTAAGAAGTGAAACCAATTTGACCTCAAAGCCTGCTGTTGTCACCCCTCTGCGATAGGGCTGCTTAGGGCTCCCTAGAAGGTAGATTATTCTCAGCCTAAACCTCCCACTCCCTCTCCAGGTGATAGTCTGACCAATGAGATCAGGAACAAGAAGAGTGAGAATGAAGAAGAAGGCATGGACAAATGGATTGAAGTGATGGAGAAGGTGTTACCTCTCTCCCTCATCACTGCCAAAGGAGGCATCGAGTCTCTCATTTCCCTTTGCTCCACTCTAATTGATGGACAAAAGAAAAGGGCACAAAGTAGGTTGGAGTACCCAGGAGGGGGCCTGGGAGGGTGGATGCCATCTCAGGGGAGAAGTTACATACCAGGGTCTGTGGGGATCTTTCTGGCTCAGATAAAAGGAAAGCTTTTTCTGAGATAAATGGGTAGTGGTGAGGGGTTGGGATATTGAACCCAAAATGGCACTGAGTAGTTATTATTTTTTTTTCTGAGCAGTTATATTTTATTTTATTTTTTGACAGAGACAGAGAGTCAAAGAGAGGGACACACAGGAAGGGAGAGAGATGAGAAGCATCAATTCTTGGTTGCGGCACCTTAGTTGTTCATTGATTGCTTTCTCATATGTGCCTTGACTGGGGGGCTACAGCAGAGCGAGTGACCCCTTGCTCAAGCCAGCAACCTTGGGCTTCAAGCCAGCGACCATGAGGTCATGTCTATGATCTCACACTCAAGCCAGCAACCCTGTGCTCAAGCTGGTGAGCCCGCGCTCAAGCTGGTCACCTCGGGGTTTTGAACCTGGGTTCTCTGTGTCCCAATCCGGCGCTCTATCCACTGTGCCACTGCCTGGTCAGGCAGCACTGAGGCAGTTCTGAGCTGTCTCTCAGGGCTGGAGGAAGGGGTGGTGTGGAGACAGGATCCTATTGGTGCTCCCTAGAGCTGTGGCCTCATGCAAGTTCTGGGGAACAAAGCCAGAAAGGCTGGAGCTTGTAGCTAGAGCCTGAGGCTACAAGCTTCTTTTCCTTACTGCAAACCCAGCCACAGAGCCAAAAGTCTGGTGAGACTCAGCCAAAGGTTCCAGAACCTTCTCAGTTGTGGCCATTCTAGAAGTAGTCAGTCAGCAACAAGGTTCAACCTTGGTATTTTACTCCTATCAGCACTAGAAGTGACCTGAGATTATCTAACTCCTATATTTTGTAGATAAGAACATTGAAGCCCGAGCCTGACCTGTGGTGGTGTAGTGGATAAAGCGTTGACCTGGAAATGCTGAGGTTGCCGGTTCGAAACCCTGGGCTTGCCTGGTCAAGGCACATATGGGAGTTGATGCTTCCAGTTCCTCCCCCCTTCTCCCTCTCTGTCTCTCTCTTCTCCCTCTCTCTCTCCTCTCTAAAAATGAATAAATAAAATTAAAAAAAGAAAAAAAGAACATTGAAGCCCAAGAGAGGAGACCACAAGAAAAGCTTGTGGTGAAACAAGGCTCTACACTTAGGTTTTCTGGCTTCTTTTTAAGTTTTTAAAAAAGATTTTATTTATTAATTTTAGGGAGAGAGGGAGTGAGGTCATAGTTGTTCATTGATTGCTTGTCGTATGTGCCCTAACCAGGCAAGCCTGGGGTTTCAAACCAGTGACCTCAGCGTTCTAGGTTGACATTCTAGCCACTGCACTACCACAGGTCAGGCGGCTTCTTTTTATTTATTCATTTTTATTTGGGGGAGTTTCTTTTCTTTTCTTTTTTCTTTTCTTTCTTTTCCTTCTTTTCCTTTCTCTCCCTTTCTCTCTATCTCTCTCTTCTTTCTTTCTTTTTTTTATATTAAGTGAGAGGCAGTGAGGCAGAGAGATAGACTTCTGCATGCACCCTGACCAGGATCCACCTGGCAAGCCCCCTACTAAGCGATGTTCTGCCCATCTGGGGCTGCTGCTTTGTTGCTTGCCAGTTGAGCTATTTTAGCACCTGAGGCAAGGCCATGGAGCCATCCTTAGTGCCTGGGGCCAACTTGCTTGACCCATTGGAGACATGACTATGGGAAGGGAAGAGAGAGAGAAAGAGAAAGAAAAAGGAGGGGTGGAGAAGCAGATGGTCACTTCTCCTGTGTGCCCTGACCAGGAATTGAATCTGAGACTTCCACACACCAAGCCAACACTCTACTGCTGAGCCAACCGGCCAGAGCATTTTTTCTTTTTCCTTTTCTTTTTTGAGAGAGAGAGAGAGACAAGAAGGGAGAGAGATGAGAAGTATCAACTCATAGTAGCGTCATTTTAGTTGTTCATTGATTGCTCTCATACGTGCCTTGATGGGGGAGGGGGGCACTAGCTGAGCCAGCAACCCCTTGCTCAAGCCAGCAGCCTCGGGCTCAAGCCAGTAACCTCAGACTCAAACCAGCAACACGATCCTGTGCTCAGGCTGGTGAGCCTGTTTTCAAGCCAGATAAGCCTGCACTCAAGCCAGCGACCTCAAGGTTTCAAACCTGGGACCTCAGCATTCCAGGTTGATGCTCTATCTGCTGTCACCATTGGACAGGCATGGCTTTTTTTTCTTTTCTTTTTATGGGGGGAGGGTGGTGAGAGGAAAAGAGATAGTGAGGCAGATTCCCACATGCACTTGACCAGGATCCACCCAGCAACCCCTATCATGGGCCAATGCTCAAGTACTGAGCTATTTTTTTTTTTTTTCATTTTTTTTTTTCTGAAGCTGGAAACGGGGAGAGACAGTCAGACAGACTCCCGCATGCGCCCGACCGGGATCCACCCGGCACGCCCACCAGGGGCGACGCTCTGCCCACCAGGGGGCGATGCTCTGCCCATCCTGGGCGTCACCATGTTGCGACCAGAGCCACTCTAGCGCCTGAGGCAGAGGCCACAGAGCCATCCCCAGCGCCCGGGCCATCCCTGCTCCAATGGAGCCTCGGCTGCGGGAGGGGAAGAGAGAGACAGAGAGGAAAGCGCGGCGGAGGGGTGGAGAAGCAAATGGGCGCTTCTCCTGTGTGCCCTGGCCGGGAATCGAACCCGGGTCCTCCGCACGCTAGGCCGACGCTCTACCGCTGAGCCAACCGGCCAGGGCCTACTGAGCTATTTTTAAAGCCTAAGGCTGACGCTAGACCAACAAAGCTATCCTCAGTACACGGGGCCAACGCTCAAGTCAATTGAGCCACTGGCTGCAGGAGGAGGAAGATGGAAAAAAGGGGGAGGGCAGAGAGAAGCAGATGGTCTCTTCTTCTGTGCCCTGACCAGGAATTGAACCCGTGACGTCCATAGACTGGGCCTATGTTCTATCCACTGGCCAGAGCCAGGTATGGCTTCTTAATCTTATCCTATAGCATGGGCCTTAGAGTCAGACAGACCTTTGTTTGAATCCCATGTGCCTATTTCTGGCTGTGTGACTTTGGGCAAGTTACTTCATCTTTCTGAACCTCACTTTCCTCATATACAAAATGGAGAGGACATTGCCCATTTGCGGGGTTCCACTTGGTACAGACATCTGGCATGATACCTAGAACATGCTCATGGCTTAATAAACAATAGCTAACATTAGCATTTAGTTATTGTCTGACCTGTGGTGGTGCAGTGGATAGAGCATCGACCTGGAATGCTGAGGTCACTGGTTAGAAACCCTGGGCTTGCCTGGTCAAGGCACATATAACAAGCAACCAATGAACAACTAGAGTGCAACTACTTTTATATATATCTTTATATCACATAATATATCAATGATCATTATCTATATTACATGTATTTATAACCCATCAATTTATTGTTATACCGTATTACTTTTAGTTCCCCCATCCTTTCTGTAAAATTAATAATTAAAATCTTTAAAGCATTTTATCATTGATTTTTATGGCCAGGTTCCTTATCATCAAGCATGATGCATAGTCGGGGCAGGGAGGAAGCAGGGAAAGGTGGATGAAAAGGAGACAATCTCTCCTACAATCCTTAACATATTATTTCTCCAAATATAGTTATTGGCATACTTGACTTATTTCCCTGCTGGATTATAAACTCCTAGAGGGCAAAGGCTGTGTCTTACTCATTTCTTTTTAGGTATTATTGAATTATCTCATACTATGGCACTAAACATGCTTTAAGTTAAATAGTATGAGTTAGATGTTATGATTACCCTCATTTTTCAGAAATGGAGGTACTGAGAAGTTAGGAAATTTGCCCAAAGCAACTGATAAGGATGGGATCCATGCCTAAGTTATCTGATTCCAGAATCCAAGCTCTGAACCACTAGAACCAAACTCTCTGACAAGATTACCTTGATACTAGCTTGACTTCAGTGTCATTCAATTTCCATATTTCCTCTAGCCTTCACCCAAAGTTAGCCAATGTTCTTTATTTTTCCAGTAATGTTCGATGAACAGGCAAATGAATGGATGCTCCAAGATAACCATTCCAGTAGTGCTACACAGGGCAGATTCAAGGGGATACAAATATGACCATGGCCCAGCCCTGAGGAGCTGACACCTATGAACGGTTAAACACAGAGTGAAGGATCTGTGTTTGTGGATATTTTCCTGGGGAGAAGGTTCCCTTTCATCAAAATATCAAAGGAGTCTGATCAGGCGGTGGTGCAGTGGATAGAGCATCGGACTGGGATGCTGAGGACCCAGGTTCGAGACCTCGAGGTCGCCAGCTTGAGCGCGGGCTCATGTGGTTTGAGCAAAGCTCACCAGCTTGGACCCAAGGTCTCTGGCTTGAGCAAGGGGTTACTCAGTCTGCTGTAGACCCCTGGTCAAGGCAAATATGAGAAAGTAATCAATGAACAACTAAAGTGCCACAATGAAAAACTGATGATTGATCCTTCTCATCTCTCTCCATTCCTGTCAGTCTGTCTCTATCTATCCCTATCTCTGACTCTCGCTCTGTCTCTGTAAAAAAAAAAAAAAAAAAAAGATATCAAAGGAGTTTGTAACTTCCGGAAAAAGATATTAGTCACTAAAACAAACAAACACATGTAACAGTTACAGGATGATGTGATTCTCTACAAACACAGTCCAGTGATAACCAGAAAGGGAAATAAAGCTTCCCAAGTGATCTGGAATCTAAGTGCCAGGTAGGCTTCCAAAGTTGTTGTTTTTAAGTGAGAGGAGGAGAGATGTGAGGCAGACTCCCGCATGCACCTGACTGGGATCCACTCAGCAACCCCATCTGGGGCTGATGCTCAAGTACCAAGCTACTTTTAGCACCAGAGGCTGACACGCTCTGACCAACTGAGTTATCCTCAGTGCCCAGTACCGACGCTCGAACCAATCAAGTCACTAGCTAAAATAGGGGAAGAGGGTGAAAAAGGGGAGAGGGAGAGAAGCAGAGAAGCAGATGGTCACTTCTCTAGAAACCAGGACAGCCATACACCAGGCCGACACCCTACCAAAGTTTGGATAGTTGGTAAACACAGGTATTGAGGCTGGGAAGTAGCATGATTAGAACAATAACTTAACTCCAGGGAAATAAGGAGGATCAGCAGTACTCTGAATTGAGTTGAACTGGATTGAATAGTTCCAGGCCCCTTTGGGCCCTGACAGCTAAGCCCTGGGCAAGCTCTGAGTCTGGCAAAGATCTCTCCTGACAATAACTCCCCTGGCTTCACATATAGCCCCAGCTCCTTTCTTGTCAAAGCTCTCAGAGGGCTGCATGGGAATTTGGCCAAGCGGCACCTGGACCCATGGGAGCTTGTTGCCTTTATTTTCTCTATTTCTTCTAGTGCCCAGACACATATTCTGGCAAGGCTGGAGGCAACAAAGCCTACAAAAATCTACCCCTTACTATCAGCCACTGAGCCCGAAGAAGATGCTCCAGGACAAAAATACTACCTCCATGAGGGTTTCTGAGGTGAAGTCCATGCTGCAGGAACTCCTGGACTCTGCCATGTTCAACCAGGGGGAGGTCAGGGCTATCAGGTATATGTATGCTGTTGTGGAGAACCTCAACAAGGCCTTGATCCTCCAGTACAATGAGAATAGCAGTCTGGAGACCAAATACCGGCAGCTGAAAATAGAGATGACCAAAGAACTCAGGAGCCAGAGGCTATATTTCCAGCAGTCCATCCAAGTCCTTGAGAGTAAGAGGGATGCTCTACTAAGGCAGGTAGAAATTCTAGGGGAAAAGTACCAGGGCCTTCTCCTGATAAAGCATACCTTAGAGTTCCAGCTGAAGAAAGCTCAATATGCTAGAGGTACAACAGAAGACCTGGCCAAAATCTTTGTTAACTCTCCAGGCTCCCCTGAGAACCTCCCAAAGAAAGAACCAGTCATGGAGGAAACCCAACAGGAACCCAAGAAGGAGGATCAGTTGTTTTCACCACTTTCCCTAAATTCCATGGCCACAGCTGGGGATAGTGCTGCTAGGTCTTTGACATATCAGCCACTTTCCACCATGACTATTAATTCAAGGATTGCAGATGTATACAGCAGCAGGGATGCTGGAAGTCTTCAGCTTGAGTTGCCATTCTTGGTAGACCATAAGTTTCCTCAGAAATGGGAAATACCAGTGGCAGAGAGCTCAGGCCATGAATTCAAAGACCAGAAGGACTTCTTCCAGGGAGAAGCCCAAGAGAAAGGAGGACTCCAAATGAAGCACCATTTTAGGGAGCAGCTGTCTCCAGAGAGCTCCAGGATGGTAGCCTTGGAAAGCAAGGTAGAACACTGGGAAGAGGAACTCAGCTGGGAGAGGCAGAGGCAGCAGTGGCAAGAGGAAGAGGAGATGTGGCTGCAGCGACAGAAGAAGTGGGCCCTGCTGGAGCAGGAGCACCAGGAGAAGCTGAGGCACTGGGAGATGGAGGAGGTGGCAAAGGAGCAGCAGCGGAGATTGGTCCGGCCCGAAAAGGAGGAAGGGGGCCCACGGAGGGAGCTAGAGCAGCCAAAGGAGGAGGAGGAGAGGATGCTCTTTGTGACCACCAGTCGATGGAGGGACTTGGAGAAGGCATCACTGGCATCACCCCCCCGCCAGGCCCGATCTGCTTGCCAGGTCAGGAGGCCACCCTTACCCAGGTCCCCTAATACCCATCAGCCTGCCCCAGGAAAACAGAGGACCATGAGTTCAACTGAGTTTACCCAGAAACCACAGACCTGCCGGGTTCCCACAAAGCCCAAGAAATCAGCCTCTGTTCCTATCAGAGGGGCCTTCATCCGAAAGGTAACCCAGCCCCCTTTGCATATATCCTCAATAACTCTGAAGGGGAAGGTATACCACATGGACGTGGAGGCCCAGAGGAAGAACCTGCAGCTCCTGAGTGAGGCTGCTGAGCCAGGGCTGCCCCACTACCTGCGCAGCAAGGCCCTGGACCTCACCACTACCGCCATGGAGCTGAATATACTCAGGCTGCAGAGCCTGTGCCATAAGTATATCTTCTACAGACGCTTCCACAGCCTCCGGTAGGTCCTCCCTGGCACCCACCCAGGATCCACCCACACCCATACAGTGTGTGGGCACAGCTCAAATCCAAAGGGAAAAGAGGAGCATGGGGAAGGGAACAAGGGCAATCACCCCAGGCCTGGAAAAGGTCCCCCTTAAGCCTTGGGAAACCCTGAAGGCGTGGGAGGCAGGGTACTTACATGTTGTTCTCCCTGTAGTGGGCCTTTTTTCTTAAGCCACTTCGTTATTTCTTTCTCTCTTCGTACCCCTCTTCCATAACCTACCTAATATGCTCCCTCATTTGCCTTACTTTCTTCCTATTTCCAGCCCAGGCCCAAGGCTTCTCACCTGACCGTTCTCTGCTGTCTTCTCTAGTTCTCATCACCCTACACTTCTCTTCTTTTTTTTTTTTGTATTTTTCCGAAGCTGTTAATGGGGATAGACAGTCAGACAGACTCCCGCATGCGCCCGACCAGGATCCACCCGGCACGCCCACCAGGGGGGGACGCTCTGCCCACCAGGGGGCAATGCTCTGCCCCTCCGGGGCCTCGCTCTGTCGCAACCAGAGCCACTCTAGCGCCTGGGGCAGAGGCCAAGGAGCCATCCCCAGCACCCGGGCCATCCTTGCTCCAATGGAGCCTTGCTGCGGGAGGGGAAGAGAGAGACAGAGAGGAAGGAGAGGGGGAGGGGTGGGGAAGCAGATGGGCGCTTCTCCTGTGTGCCCTGGCCGGGAATCGAACACGGGACTTCTGCACGCCAGGCCGACGCTCTACCACTGAGCCAACCGGCCAGGGCCCCACTTCTCTTCTTGATCGCAGGAATTACAAATGTAAAGTCATCTCTGGTTAACAGTCTTGGGGGGGAAGGAGATCCCTTCACCCACTAAATGATTTCCTTTTCTCTCCAGACAAGAAGTGATCAACCACATACAAGCCATGCGAGAAATGGGGGCTGCTTACAAGACCCAGAATCTCCACATCTTCCTGGAGAACATTGACCACCTGCAGTACCTCCGCCTACAGGCCTGGACGAACAAGCAGAAGGATCTGGAGGAGAGGCGCCAGGAGTGCCTGAGCAGCATGGTGACCATGTTCCCCAAGGTGGGCCCCCTGCCTGGTGATCTCTGGCATCAGTGCAGCCAGTAGGGATGGAGCCAGGAAATGAGCCAGTAGGAAAGTGGGGTGTGACTGGGGTCAAAAGGGGTAGATGGTAAGAGAACAGGTTAGGCCCTGGCCGGTTGGCTCAGTGGTAGAGCGTCGGCCTGGCGTGGGGGGTCCCAGGTTCGATTCCCAGTCAGGGCACACAGGAGAGGCGCCCATCTGCTTCTCCACCCCTCCCCCTCTCCTTCCTCTCTGTCTCTCTCTTCCCCTCCCACAGCCGAGGCTCCATTGGAGCAAAAGATGGCCCGGGCACTGGGGATGGCTCCATGGCCTCTGCCCCAGGCGCTAGAGTGGCTCTGGTTGCGACAGAGCGACGCCCCGGAGGGGCAAAGCATCGCCCCCTGGTGGGCGTGCCAGATGGATCCCAGTCGGGCACATACGGGAGTCTGTCTGACTGCCTCCCCGTTTCCAGCTTCAGAAAAATACAAAAAAAAAAAAAAAAAAGAAAAGAAAGAGAACAGGTTAAAGCCTCTGAACCAGGAAGAGGTAAAGGCAGGACTGGCCTGAGCGTAAGGAAGGGCAACTTTGCAATCTCCATATTTGGGGAAAGCAATAAAGAAAGACTTTCAAAAAAGAGCCACAGAAGACTCTTCTGGAGGGGAGCTAGCTGGAGCCTGCTGGCCCAGCTCTTCACTGAGGCTTTCTCAGCTGCGGTCTCTGCCTGCTCCTGTAAGTTTTCTAGGCCTGGGCACAGCTGTCCTCTTCACCCTTGTGCTGAGGACTCGCTTTGCTTCCTTCTGGGGACAACTCCCCTGCTTGCTAGATGCCACATCGCCGTTGTTTTCATGGAGCATCTCCTCTAGTCACTTCCTGACAGAGGGTGCCTGGCAGATAAAATCACTGAGGCCCTCATTGTATGAAAATATCTTTACTTATTCATTCTTAATTGACAGTTGCCTGGATATGGAAGATTTCATTTTCCCGCACGATTTTGAATACACTGCACATTGTCTTCTAGGTTTTAGCATTGCTATTGAGAGTCCAAATTTATTTTGAATCCATTTGTTGGGTTTGACTCATTTTTACTGAGGGCTGGCTTCAGTTTCCTTTATTCCTTCCCCTGTTACTGGGGCAGAGAAGCAGTGAATGCTGACATGGTGCTCAGGGGCTATCCCACAGCTTGCAGGGATTAGAGAATCCCATAGCAGTGACTCAAAACCTGCTGAGATCTCCCCTGGGGTTGGGATGGGAGGTAAGCCTCTTGAGCCCTGAACAGCAGTGGACTAAGTCAGGCAGGAGCAGTATGCTACGGGACTCTGTGTAAGTGCCAGCAGCAGGCAGTTGGGAGAGCTTTGGCTGTGAAGGCATCTCCCAACTCAGCTTCCTGTCACCTTATACTAGTCCTAATCATTTCCTGTGTCTTAACTCGCTAAATTGGTTTTAAGGTTCAGAAGGGACCATATGACACTTCTTTTCGTGGCTGAGGGCTCCCCCAGCTCCTTGCCCAGTGCCTGGGTGGGGACTGGATGAAAATATACCCAGAATATTCCAGGAACAACCTGGCCCCATGTTCATGAACCCTGCAAGTACCTCAGGAGTTCCAGCTGCTCTGGCTTCCTTTGGTTTTTTCCTTGCTGTTTTACCCATTGTTCAGATTCTCCACAGCAAGGAAGATAGGCACTAATCTAGTAAATAAGAATTCAAGGAATTTATAAAAAATTTGATACCCTGGGGTCTCAGGGGTTTCTAATTCCTGGGTCTCACCTGCTCTGCTCAGCCCTGAGTTAGGCAATGCCTCCTCCTGGCTTAGAGAGGGGTAACTTCCTGTCTCCCTGATGTCTCTTTGCTGGTTCTTCTAGCTGCAGCTGGAGTGGAACATTCACCTGCATACCCCTGTGGTCACTTCTCCAAAGTCAAGGAAAAGCAAGCCGTCCCCATCCTTACTCCGGCGTGTCCACTCCAGCAGCCCCTTCTGCAAGCAGTCCCCAGAGCATCTTCCATCCAAGCACCGGGAATGTGTGGCCCTGCAGATGGCCCAGTAGGTACAGGGAAGCCAAGGGCACAGCCAGCTGTTTGGGTAGGTAGGCAGGGAGCAGGAGTGGCCACATTAGGAAGTCTGGCAGCTACTCAAGTGCACATACAGGCAAGGCTCACCCCATGAGTTTCAAGGCACCTGTATTCTCAGCTGCCCTGCTCAGCTCTGGCCATTGGCTCAGGAGGGGGTATGCGTGTGTACAGTGGTGTGTGGTCTTCAGTGACCAGCCTAACTAAATATGTTTCAAACTATACAGCCGAAAGATTCTGAGAACCCACAGCTTAGAATTTACAACCATTTCTACCCTAAGCATTGGTCTGGCGCTTGCCATTGATTCATCCATATAAACAAGCCTGATCATTCCCACTTGTCACCCAGGGTCAAAAAGAGACACTGTGAGCCTATGGGCAGCCCAGAAGTCCCATGTCCACACCCACCCTAATATGGCCCAGTTCAGGGCCTCAGCCCCAGGACCTGTGCCGAGGGGAGCCTCTTTCAGCCACTCCTCAGCCAAAGGAGCCCCAGGGAGCTGAGACTTAAGAGTTTAGGGGAAGAGGTGACAACTCTTTGAGAAGGGAAAATAACAGTTTCTTGTACTTGTGGCCCTGGAGAGCTTGTTGCTTCTCAATCTCTTTTTCTCTATATGTCTAACTCTTTGTCTCTTTTTTTATACTCTCTACCCCCACTCTTCCACCCCCAGCCAACGGGGGAACCATATGGAGGCTATTTGGAAGACTGACGTGGTGTCCTCCAGTCACCCAATAGAAAAGAAGACCTCCACCAGCCTGTCCTGGGACGAGCTAGGGTGGCGCCCAGATATTCCCCGGCTGTTGGTATTGGATGTGCATTCCTCCTACAATAAAAGCCTGATGGTCCTCAAGGCCCAGTAAGGTGTGAGGCTGGCTGGTTCATCTGGATTCAGGGAGATGTGCCCAGCAAGGGCGGGGACCAGAATATACACTGTCTCTGTCCAGCAACCCAGGAGGTCTATTTCCAAACATTAGTAATGACCTCATTTATTATGCCACATCAGAGTGATGCTTGCTTGCCTCATCAGCCATCAGCTTGGGTCCCACGCCAATACCAATCTAGTTTTCTCAAAGGACTTTCCATCGTGTCTTGGAAAATCACTACAAAAGTCTTTCCTTCTACTTGCTTCCTGGGCTGCCCATTCATTGCTCAAGAAGTGTATCTCGCCCTAGGTCTGGGGGTTGTTTTCAAAGAGAGCCAGGTGCAGGATGGATAAATGAGGGAGACCAAGAAGCACATGATAAACCTGAGACTTGGGCCTGGGCCTGTCTTTGGCACTGTTGTTTCTGTAAGGCCTTCAAGATCTGTCCCTGGGAACAGCAGCTGAGGAGAGGGAGGCAGGACTCAATAGGCCAACAATAAACATTTCTGGTTAAGAAGGTTCAGTTCTCCTTTGCCTCTCCTGTCTTGAAGATGTCATTATTGAAGACTCAAGGCTCTTTTAAGCAGCTTTTCTAGATGACCTATCCCAACTGCCTCCTGTGGTCCTGGCCCTACCCCAACTAAAGATCTTTGACAGGGAGCGGGCACTAAAGCCTGCCAGTCTAGACCTAAACAGAACCAAGAGCTGTAAGATGCTTTTGCTGCTACCCTCCTCCAGACAGGGACTTAGGTAAGACAGGGTAGTATGGCAGCATCAGGGAAGGCTGGTCCTTGGCTAGGCTTCCACTCTGAAGTTGGCCTGAGTCCCAGCTGGATATTAGCATTATAGCCCACCTAGTGCGTACAGTTTCTGGAGTTTCTAAGGGGTGTGCATGTGTGTTATTATTATTGAGTTTATTTGGCTATAGCATACACAATTAACTGAGAACCAAAACAACACTGGCACAATGAATGAGCCAAGAAGTCAAATGGGGCCCTGACCCGAGATTTGGCAAAATTTGCCCAAGGTGCCCCCATGGCGGTGTCTCTCCTGAGTTCCTTCTCTTCTCTCTCTGCATCCCTGCCAGTGCCTGGGCTCTACTTGGCATCTGTTTGAATCAGAGGCCCCAGCCCCTTTGTTCTTCTCACACACATAAATATCAAGGGTACATGCTCCATTTGGCCCCAAACATTTCATTGATGTTAATAACTTTTGGAAAATTTAAGGGGGTGATGTGGAAAGAGATTCACAGTGAACAGCACCAAACAGCAGCCTTTATTTGGTAGAACATGCAGATTCAAAAACTCCTTCCTGTCTCATGCAGAGCTACTCCACCCACACCCAGGCCTCCCCTGGGATCTCAGCTTCAGGCTTAAGCACTTATCAAAATATTGTTGCCAGCAGACAGCTTTCCCTTTCCAGGGGAATTTAGGTGAATACAATTTTCTTCTCCCTTTTCCAACTCTACACAAGTTTATTCACTTTAGCTCTCTACCAGGTATAGAGGCAAAGCTTTGCTTCTTCTGTCTTCTTTATCCACTTCTCAGGTTGGCACCACCTACCTGCATGTCAGACTGGCCCTCAGTGTTTCAGTGTGGCGGCTCCCTGAGTTGTCTTGGGATCTTGTTATTGTAGCACGGGGATCTACCACTATTTCTTTTTCTTTTTTTTTTTAGTGAGAGAAAGAGACAGAGAGAGATAGGAGAGAGACAGGAAGGGAAAGAGATGAGAAGCATTAACTCATACTTGCGGCACCTTAGTTGTTCATTAATTGCTTTCTCATATGTGCCTTGACTGGGGGGCTCCAGCCGAGCCAGTGACCCCTTGCTCAAGCTAGCGACCATGGGATCATGTTTGATCCCACGTTCAAGCCTGCGACCCTGCATTGAAGCTGGTGAGCCTGCGCTCAAGCAAGATGAGCTCGCACTCAAGCTGGATGAGTCTGTGCTCAAGCCAGTGATCTCAGGGTTTCAAACCTGGATCCTCAGCATCCCAGGTTGATGCTCTATCCACTGCACCATCACCAGTTAGGTAGGATCTACCACTCTTTAAAAAAAGTTCTCTGCCACTGCCTAGGCTATGGCTGCCTCGGAGGTGGAGGTGTGGCCATGCTGCTTTCTTTGTGAGCACTCAGTGTGCGTGTCCCTCTGGAGACACACACTCTACTTCCACTCCCAAAAGTGCATCTTCTCTTTGGCTGTCTGCCCCTGGCCCACCATGAATCCTCAAGGTTACCTGCTGTGTGGTTTCAGGCCACTCACCTCTTCGTGATCTTGCTGACCTCACCAGCTCTCCTGGCTGTGCTGTCCAGTTCACAGCACCATCTAGTTTCATAACTAGGACCACCAAACTCACTCTGACTGCCCCGTTTTTCTGATCTGCCTGGCAATGACAGCCTGTCTCATCTCAGGTCTGCTCAGGTGTCCTCTCAGCATGTGGGAAGGACTATTCATCTTCCCACTGTGGTTTGGGACACTAGGAAGATAATATCCCTGAAAAACCAGCAGACTCCCTCCTTCAAAATCTTTTTCTGCTTTGCCTCACAAGCATCTCCCTTGGGCTTTCTATCTGACAGGGAAGATAGCTACATGTCTGCACACACCAAATACTGTCTGCAGTTGGAGAAGAATCTTAACCTTCACTCTAACCGCCCTTCCTCACTTGGGGCCTATTCCTGCACAGCTCAAGTTCAGAGTGGTTTACATGTGTGCACTGAGATGCAGCGAGTGCTGACTCACATAGATGTCCAACATGCTACAGACAGAGGAGACAGTTTATAACTTGGTTTCTGGAAAGGAGATTAGATGGTGATGGAGATGGGTAGGAAGAAGTAGGGAAGAGTGAGGGGAAGGAAGAGGGAAGTATTCTGTGATATGACAAGAGACAAACTCACAAGAAAAGAAGCAGAGCCCTTGGGATGTGGTAGAAATGTGTGTTCAGTAGGTCCATGTCCAGGCCAAGTCTGGGCCCAAAAAAGACCTGGGAAGCTCTTGGATGGGCTGGGTGGGGGCACTCACATCCTGGGGCCTTGTCCCTGCTATTCCCTCACCTATAACTGTATTAACTCTTTCAGTGCCTCAGCAACCCAAAGAAAGGAATGCCAGGAGGCCTCAGATGAGTCAGCTGAACTTGTTCATAAAAAGTCATGCAAGTCTCTCCCTGGAACCCTAAAAAGCCAGAAGGATCGAGACAATCAATCCCCACTCCATCCCCAAGCCAGTGATTTTCAAAATTTAGGGTGACTAAAATCATATGGCAACTTGTTCCAAATTCAAGTTCCCAGTTGGTGTTTTTCAATACCAAGGATGTTGCTAAATAGTCCTAGAACATTGAGAAATACTACTTTCCTCCTTCCCCAAACTGTATATTTTTAATAAAATAGAGGTATGCTTATTTTAAAGTTTTTCTGTCTCACACAGAAACCCACACCTTCCCAAATGATTTTTGGAACCAGGTCCATGGCTACCTGGCCACAGACCTGGACACTAATCAGAGAAGACTCCCAAGTGTTGTCGCTGTCCTTTGGGAGCCAAGAAGCTGAGACAGCCACGACTGGTGCCTAGCACACAGTAGGGGTCAGGAACTCTTGAATTTATCAAAGACATGGGCAAATAAGTAACTGGAATACTGGTGAGTAGCCTGAAAGCACACAAGATAAAAACAAAGGGGAATATTATGTATAAGTCAGTGCTGTGTCACTGTGTGGGAGGCGAAGGCAAGTGTGGCTCTGAGCAGTGGTGGAAAAAGTGGCAGAAATGGAGACATGGAGGTACCAAATCCATATGGTGTGGGCGAAGGAGGTCATCTCTGGCAATTTTTTGTCAGTTCAGTTAAGACACTACTTTCCTTAGTTCATTCAGCTAAAGAGCACTGTCCCACCCTTACTGTTCCTAGCACACAGCCATCTCTTATCTTTCACTTGGCCTCTGCCCTCCCCTCCACTCAGCCCCTGGCCCAGGGACCAGGCATAATAAAACATTATCTGGGAAATGACCCTGTCTTTGGAGAACCCGCAATCCAGTCATTGTGATTCTCAGGAATGGTGACCATCTTTGCTTCCAGCTTAAGGTTGAGAGTCTGGAAGGAGGATGTGAGCTGTGAACAGCTGGCTCTTGGATAACATCGAAGTTATTAGGATTTGATTTCTGAGCCACAGCTTAATATATTGCAAGGAAAACCTGGTTGGGGTGGAAGGTGAGAGGCAATCCTGATACAGGTCACACAGGACAGCTATGGCAGCAAAGGACCCTTTTAGGTCCTAGGCTTATTCTTTTTTGGAGGCCTCATACCAATTGTATCCAACATTAAAACACCCTCATACTCAGTGTATTGCTTTAAATAATTTGAAAGGGAAAAAAATAATAATTTGAAGATTTTTATAACTCTGCTTTGGAAATTAACTGGCTATGACTGTTTTTAATGTGCAGTTGGCTGTGATTTTTCAGCTATCATCATGCATTGAGATGAAATCTAACATATTTAAATGTAATGAGAATATTTTGAATATTAAATATGACAGTGTAATGAAACTAAAAAGATGTTTTATAAACACTTAATTACATACACATATATTTATATTTTGAAACCAATAATATTTTTTGAACCAGTAACATTTTAAAATGTTTCATATGCCAGCCCTGGCCAGTTGGCTCAGTGGTAGAGCGTCAGCCTGGCGTGAGGAAGTCCCGGGTTTGATTCCCGGCCAGGGCACACAGGAGAGGGGCCCATCTGCTTCTCTACCCTCCCCCTCTCCTTCCTCTCTGTCTCTCTCTTCCCCTCCCACAGCCGAAGCTACATTGGAGCAAAGGATGGCCTGGGCGCTGGGGATGGCTCCTTGGCCTCTGCCCCAGGTGCTAGAATGGCTCTGGTCATGACAGAGTGACGCCCCGGATGGGCAGAGCATCACCCCCTGGTGGGCGTGCCGAGTGGATCCCAGTCGGGCGCATGCGGGAGTCTGTCTGACTGCCTCCCTGTTTCCAGCTTCAGAAAAGTGCAAAAAAAAAAAAAAGATAAATAAAATGTTTCATATGCCCTTGGAACTATGCTTAAGGAGCCTAGTGGCTAAAATAGCTCTGGTGATGGAGGACTTTCTGCATGTCCTCTAGCAAGCTCTCTGTCAAGATTCTTCTGCTTTGTCAACAATTCACCTCCTTAAAGGCAAAGAAGGCCTGGATGGGCCAAGCTGTGAAGTCAAGAGGGTTAGAAACCAAGAGATATATAGATATATGTGATGCTTTTCTAGGACTGAGGTTCTTTGATACTATACGCGTGCCTCATTTTTTTATTTTAGAGCAAAGTTGATATATTTAGTGAAACAAGATATTGCCTCCACCTAAAAAAAAACCCTCAGGGAAGCCAAGGCATGAAAAGGAGTACTTCTTGGCATGTTTCTTCAAGCCAGATTTGGGGGTTGGCCATAGTTCTGCTTGTCTGGGAGCCTCCAAGATGAGGATCCAACACTAATGTGGAAGGGGACATGAGGAAAGGCTCTACTTTAGCCCTCACTGTGATCTTCAGGGAGGCATTGATAAAGTGGAAGGAACCAACACCATCTGCAAACAATCCAGCCAAAGAAGCCACGTGGAGGAAAGCCATGTGGAGGCTAGTGTGTCCTATGTACTGGGGAGACTAACTTGGAAAAACTCAGAAAAAGAATAAGCATGACTCCATGAATAGAGGAGTCATCTCAAAAAGAGGTGTGCATGACAAACATGTAACTATCAATTAGGGACACTAAAATAATGTTAAAGGAGCTAATCTAGTGGAAAAGGTGGTCAATATGTGTGAACTAATGGGGAATTTGAGCAAAAGTAGGAAATTGTAAAAAAGAAATAGAAAAATTAAAATTCTAGAAGTGAAAACCTTAACTTAATATCAGAGGTGAATTATTGAACAGTTTTGCAGCAAACTGGACAAAAGTAGAAGAAAAAAAAATCCATAAACTTTTGGCTAGGTCAACAGAAACTAATCAAATTATAACACAAAGAATAAAAGCAAGCAATTGGCCAAACCCAAAAGCAAAATGTGTGGGACAATGACAAATGTTCTAACACACATGTAATTCAAGTTCCAGAAGGATAAAGGAGAATGAGGCAAAAGAAATATCTAGAGATGGGCCTGATGTATGGTGGCGCAGTGGATAAAACATCAACCTGGAACACAGAAGTCACCCATTCGAAATCCTGGGCTTGACAGATCAAGGCACATATGGGAGTTGATGCTTCCTGCTCCTCCCTCCCTCCCTCTCTGCTTTCTAAAAACGAATTTTTAAAAAGTCTTAAAAAAACAAACAAACAGGTAGAAATATCTAGAGATAATCACTGAGAATTTCCCAAATTAATGAAATACAATAAACCACCAATCCAAGATGCTTAAAGAACCCAAAACAGGATAAACACAAAGAAAAACACACATAAGCATATCATAGTCAAAGTGCTGAAACCAGAGATAAGAGAATAGCTTGAAAGCAACCAGAAAGAAAAACAATTATATCGAAATAATTAACAAAGCAGTCTTCTCATTGGAAACAGTGCCAGCCAGATAGTTACTGAGGCCCAGATGTATCCTTGCCCTATATATCCACAATATAATCCAGGAGGATTCCAGGATATTCCCCTCTTTGGGGCTGATATTAGCTTAGACAGGTTTCTGTTACCTGCAAAAATAATTGGCTAGAACTAAGCAATGGCTCAGCTGAGCAGTGTCCTACAGGGCATGAGCTCTCTGGACTTCTGCCCAACCCCTTCTCTCTTTACACACACCTAACCCTGAACTGGCTGGTAGCTGCATCACCCTCAAAGACTATTTATTGGCTGTGAATTGGGAGGAAACAGTGTAGGTGGAGGCTAGATATACTAGTCAACTGGCTTATATGCTCCTCAAGGTAGGCCCTGTGATCTGCTTATTGCCTCAAACTTTTCCTCAAAGGTAACCAGCCCAGGACAACCAAAGTCTGAGGCACACCTGTCAGAGTTCTGCTAAGAGGTGGTAATTGCCATTGGTGGCGATGTCTGTGAGATAAGGCAGTTGTCAGTAACTCAAGAGTTGCCAGAGGATCAAGAAGATTCAGATTCTTCCACAATCCCTGTTCCAAGAGTTCCTGTCATCTCTCTGGAAGCATTTCTTTACTGCAGGAGCCACAAGGGGGCAGCAAAGTGCCTGTTTAAGGGCCTGAGCTGGCCTGGATGGGGAGAGGGAATGAATTAAAAGTACAGAAATTGTTGAAAGATGGACACAACTGAATCTGGGTGGGGTTCGCCTGAGAAGGTGCCTGGCTGAGCATGGAGGGCAAGTATGACAATGGTAGGGGAAAGAGACAAGGGATTCCTGGCCCATCCTTTGGATATCTAGATCCTGCAGAAAATTCTTGGTGGCAGGAATGCTTTCTCTGAGCTTAGGGCCACTTCTTCCTCACTTGACCACCCACCCCCAGCAGGGCCCTTGGCTCTGCAGATCAGAGAGCTGTCCTTGCAAATAATTCTTCAGGCAACTGTTTTTTAGGAACTCCACCTAGAGGTCCTTCCTTTAGGCTTTCTCAAGCATGTATCGTGTCCTCATTCATTCATTCAACAAGTATCTACTGAACAGCTAATACTAGGTACCATTTGAGGTATTAGGGATACAGTATTGATGAAAAATAGTTTTTTTAAAAAGTACTTTCATGAATTTTACATTCTAATGGGAACAGACAATAAAAAATCAGTAAAATAGACAGTATGTCAGATAGTAAAATGATGTCATGGAGGAACACAAATTTCAAGAGTAAGGTACCAGAATGTAGGGGCTACAATTAAAATAGGTTATGTCAGGCTTCAGTGAGGTGACATTTGAGTGAAGATTTGAAGGAGGTGAGGAAGCAAACCATGGGGGAAGAACATTCCAGGCAGAGGGAATGGCCTGAAGTGGGAGCATGCCTGGCACATTCAAGAAATAGCAAAGTGTCCAGTGTGGCTGCTGTCAGGTGAGTATGTGGAACAACAGAAGGAATGATGCAGAAGCAACTGCAGGGGTGGAGTGCAGATCACATAATGCCTTACAGACCATTATAAAGACTCCCCGCCCTGGCCGGTTGGCTCAGCGGTAGAGCGTCGGCCTAGCGTGCGGAGGACCTGGGTTCGATTCCCGGTCAGGGCACACAGAAGAAGCGCCCATTTGCTTCTTCACCCCTCCGCCGCGCTTTCCTCTCTATCTCTCTCTTCCCCTCCCGCAGCCAAGGCTCCATTGGAGCAAACATGGCTCGGGCGCTGGGGATGGCTCTGTGGCCTCTGCCTCAGGCGCTAGAGTGGCTCTGGTCGCAACATGGCGACGCCCAGGATGGGCAGAGCATCGCCCCCTGGTGGGCGTGCCGGGTGGATCCCGGTCGGGCGCATGCGGGAGTCTGACTGTCTCTCCCTGTTTCCAGCTTCAGAAAAATGAAGAAGAAGAAAAAAAAAAGACTCCCCTTCCCATGCTGAATAGGAGCCATTTTTATTCTGAATGAAATTGGAATCATTGTAGAATTTTAAGCAGAGATGTGACATTATCTGACCTACACTTCAAGAGCATCACTCTACCTACAGTGACGAAAACAGACTGAAGGCTGGGAGAAGGAAGTAGGGAGACCAGTTGGAAGCTATTATAATTCCCATCCCATTCAGGAGAACTTAGTAAATAAGCTCAAATGCTACCTCCCCTTACCATGAAGCCTCTCCTAATACTTCCTAAGACCTCCATTCTCCTGGGAACTCTCTCCATCCTTTGTTCATGCAGCTCTGGTCAACCTTGCCTTTGTTCTGGGATTACTGATGGGCCTGTCCTCAGCCTCACCAGACTTCAAACTCTTTAAGAGCAGATGCCCAGTTATTTTCCCAGCTGTAGCAGCCCCCAGCACAGAGGACTGTGCATATAATAGAAACCAAGTCAGACTTTCCCCTAAAGGATAAGTTATCCCATTCTTCCTTTGTTGAGCTGCCTTGCTCTTGCCTCTGAGGCTTCTTCCAGGCTGTATTTCTGCCTGGAGAGGCACATCTTCCCGAGTTAAACAGTTACCTACCATTCCAGCACTAATTCAGTCTGTTAGCTGCACTTCACAGTCCCTCAGTAGGTCCATGTTTACATGACATAGCTTGCCATTGGCCTGCCAAGGCAGCTTGTCAGGGCTGGCAGCAAGCACATATAAAACATTGTTTGCCAAAGCTATTGGCCTCTCTGGAGGCTCTCTTCAGGGCAAATTATATGCATTAAGTCCTTAAACATTTATTGAGCACCTACTATGTTGCTATGCTCTGTATTAGGCAATGAGGTTTTAAAAGTGAACAAACTTCCAAGGAGATTACTGCCAACATAGGGTACAGACCATATGAAAAGCACTGGAGTGGTAACAAAATAAACAGATAAGTCCTTGTACTCCTAGGACTTACCACCCACCCACCAATCCATCACTCATTTAGCAAGTACTTACTGAGTGCACTTTACTAAGTATTGGCTATATAAAGATGACTGAGATACAATCCCTTTCCACACTCCAGTGTGGAGATAGGTAGTAAATAGTGAGAAGCTGGCATATGTAACAAACACAGTACAGAGCAAGTGATGTCATTTAGTTGCAAAGTATTTTGTATTTGTATTTTTTTTTCCTGAAGCTGGAAATGGGGAGGCAGTCAGACAGACTCCCGCATGTGCCCGACCGGGATCCACTCAGCACGCCCACCAGGGGGTGATGCTCTGCCCATCCGGGGCGTCGCTCTGTTGCGACCAGAGCCACTCTAGCGCCTAAGGCAGAGGCCATGGAGCCATCCCCAGTGCCGGAGCCATCCCCAGCGCCCGGGCCATCTTTGCTCCAATGGAGCCTTGGCTGCAGAAGGGGAAGAGAGAGACAGAGAGGAAGGAGAGGGGGAGGGGTGGAGAAGCAGATGGGCGCTTCTCCTGTGTGCCCTGGCCGGGAATCAAACCCGGGACTTCCGCACGCCAGGCCGATGCTCTACCGCTGAGCCAACCGGCCAGGGTCAGGTACAAAGTAAAATGGAGAACAGAAGGAGATGTTCTTGGCAGTAAGCGTCTGTAAAAACCTTCAGGGCTAACTGAGATTTCAACAGCATGTTGAAGAACTACCGCAGGTGGCAGGAAAAGGGGAATCTGGGGAAATGCAAGCAAATAGAGCACTATAAATATAGACCATACTTATGGACCAGAAAGTGGTCAGTGTAGCTGTTGTTCAATGGGTAAAAGCCAGGTGTTGTGGGAAATAAGCTGGGCTAGGACTAGATTTGGATAAGCTTGAAGGCTAAGCTGAGGGTTTTCCTCTGTATGCAGTGGAGAGTCACTGATGATTTTCAAGAAAAGGAATGTAGTACCAGATCTGTGCTTTAGAGGCAGTTTTGGCAATGTGGAGGTGCTATAGAGTGAATGCAATAATGAAGGTGTGAACTAAAGTAAAGAACTAGCTATGATTGGATTCATGCACTGATTTGTTCACAGACATACCTGTTATGTGCAAAACCTTGTGTTCATTGAAGGTTGGGATGGAGCAGACAACAAAGAAAAGTAAAACCCAGCTTATATCAACAATTTTATAATCAAGTGAGAGACACAGACCACTAAAACGCTACCACAGGTCCTGGCCAGGTAGCTCAGTTGTTTAGAGCATCATTCCAAAATGCCAAGATTAAGGGTTTGATCTCCAGTCAGGGCATACACAAGAATCAACCATAAATAAGTGGAACAACAAATCAATGTTTTTCTCTCTCTCTAATTATTAAAATTTTTTTTAAAAAGTTAAAACACACACACACACACACACACCTGCTACCACATTCTTCCCTTGACTTCTGTGACACTAGGTTTCCCTCCTCCATTCATGTAGGAGCTGGCTCCTGTAGGAGCCCCCTACCTTCTGCTGTGTACTCTAGGGGTCACTCCAGTGCCTGGATTCTCTCCTTTCCTCATGCCACAAAATATCCCAAGATGACTTCATTCTCCCTTACTGCTTCCAACATCAGCTATATGATTATTCCCTAATTCCAATCTCTCCCTGGAGCCATAGAGTTGTATATCCAAACACCCAACTGAACATCTCAACTCGTTGCCCACTGGCATCTCCAACTCAATTCACCCAAATAAAACTCATCCTTTCTTTTCACCCAACCAGGCTTCTCCACCAGTGCTTCCTATTCAATGCATTAACCATCACTCTCCATCTACTGCCAAAGCTGGAAACCAGAGTGTTATCCGTGCCTCATCTCTTGTGCCCTTACATCTAATCTATCACCAAGCCCTTATCCAGTTTACATCTTCTGTATCTTCTCCTTGGTGACTAATTTAGGATACTGACTGATCAACCTGACTCTAGTTCTACTCTTTCAATCTATACTCCACAGGCCACGTAAATCTTTCTAAAATCCTGATCTCATGTCACACTCTGCTTGAAAACTCTTTAATGGCTCTTGATGATTTTAATCATAGCCTATAAAGATTTTTGTGATAGCTCTTTGGTCTGGCTATATATTTCACTGTAAGGAGGGACTGTAATATATTTAAGTTCTTTTAGAAATAGCTGTTTGACTTATTTGTAAACTTTTGCTACTATAAGCAATGTTATGGTTGATAACTTTGTATATAGTTCATTATGTATATGTAAAGTATACTGGATCAGAAATTATATGCATTTGTAATTTTGACAGGTATTAGAGACTTACAGTTCTACCAGTAATATCTAAGAGGGCCTATGTCCCCACAACAATGCCAGAAGTCTATTGTCAAACATTTGGAATTTTTTCCAATCTAAATGTAGTTTCAATTTTCTTGTGAGGTTGAGTATTTTTTTCCTATACCTAAGAGCCATTTATCTTTCCTTTTATGTTAACCATCCTATTTTCTTATTGGATTTTTGTTCTTTTTCATATTGACTTGAAGGAATTTTGTATATATGAAGCAAATTAGTCTCTTTGTCTATGATATAAATTGCAAATATTTCCCCCAGTTTGCAATTTGTCTTTGTTTATGGTGGGGTTTGCACTGCAGAAATTATAGATTTTTACGTTGGCAGATTGTCTTTTATGATTTGAGGAGTTTTATGCTAGTCTGAAAAATACTTTTTTCACTATCACATTATAAATTTGTTTTTACTGTTTTAAATTTATTTAAACACGATTTATATGGATTTGTTACTGTTAAGGACTAAAGTAGAGATAGCACATTATTTTTTTTCAGATGGCTACACAATTGTCTCCATACCACTTATTGTACAATTCATCTTTTCCCTATTGATAAACAATGCCATCTTTATCACACACTAACATTTTAAATGTCTTGGGTCTATTTCTAGACTCTCTTTTGTTCTCTTGACCAAGTTGCCTATAAATGCGCCAGTGTCCCCTGATTTTTACTATTTTAATTATTATAGCTTTTAATGGTTTAATATCTCGTAGAGCTATTCCCCTCTCGTTAATCTTCTTTTTTTTAATGTTCATAGCTATTCCTAATGCAAAAATTTCCATATGAATTTTATATTCAGGTTATGTAGTAGTTAGTATTTTTATTAGATTGTGTTAAATTGATAGATTAATTTATGGAGAGTTGGCATCTTTATGACAGCAAGTCTTGTCTTTCTATCCAAAAATAGAGTTTCCTTTCCATTTACCCAAGCCTCCTTTTGTGTCCTACCGTATAGCATTTCAGTTTTGGGCACAGAGATGTAGCATATTCATTGTTAAAATTATTCTTAGTTTACTTTGTTGTTGCTATCACAAATGATACATTTTATACCCCTACATTTTCTAATTGACTGTTGTTAATTGTTTTTTTGTATATTAATATGTGCTCATTTTGCTAAAATGTTATATTTGTATTATTTTTTTCATTTATGTCCTTAAATTTTTCAGGTAGGCTCTCATAAGTAAGGATAATCCCCCCATTTTGTATCTCTTTCCTCCCTCTTCTGTAATTAAGTAGGCTAGTATTTTCTTTTTTTTTTAATAAATTTTTATTAATGTTAATGGGATGACATTAATAAATCAGGGTACATATATTCAAAGAAAACATGTCTAGGTTATCTTGTCATTAAATTATGTTGCACACCCCTCGCCCAGAGTCAGATTGTCCTCTGTCACCCTCTATCTAGTTTTCTCTGTGCCCCTCCCCCTCCCCCTAACTCTCTCCCTCCCTTCCTCCTGCGTCCTCCCTCCCCCCACCCCTGATAACCACCACACTCTTGTCCATGTCTCTTAGTCTCGTTTTTATGTTCCACCAATGTATGGAATCATGTAGTTCTTGTTTTTTTCTGATTTACTTATTTCACTCCGTATAATGTTATCAAGATCCCACCATTTTGCTGTAAATTATCTGATGTCATCATTTCTTATGGCTGAGTAGTATTCCATAGTGTATATGTGCCACATCTTCTTTATCCAGTCTTCTATTGAAGGGCTTTTTGGTTGTTTCCATGTCTTGGCCACTGTGAACAGTGCTGCATGAACATGGGGCTACATGTGTCTTTACGTATCAATGTTTCTGAGGTTTTGGGGTATATACCCAGTAGAGGGATTGCTGGGTCATAAGGTAGTTCTATTTGCAGTTTTTTGAGGAACCACCATACTTTCCTCCATAATGGTTATACTACTTTACAGTTCCACCAACAGTGGATGAGAGTTCCCTTTTCTCCGCAGCCTCTCCAATATTTGCTATTACCCGTCTTGTTGATAATAGCTAATCTAACAGGGGTGAGGTGGTATCTCATTGTAGTTTTGATTTGCATTTCTCTAATAACTAATGAAGCTGAGCATCTTTTCATATATCTGTTGGCCATTTGTATTTCTTCCTGGGAGAAGTGTCTGTTCATGTCCTCTTCCCATTTTTTTTAGGATTGTTTGTTTGTTGTTGAGTTTTATGAGTTCTTTGTAAATTTTGGATATTAGGCCCTTATCTGAGCTGTTGTTTGAAAATATCATTTCCCATTTAGTTGGCTGTCTGTTTATTTTGATATAAGTTTCTCTTGCTGAGCAAAAACTTTTTATTCCGATGTAGTCCCATTCATTTATCTTTGCCTTCACTTCTCTTGCCATTGGAGTCAGGTTCATAAAATGTTCTTTAAAACCCAGGTCCATGAGTTTAGTACCTATGTCTTCTTCTATGTACTTTATTGTTTCGGGTCTTATATTTAGGTCTTTGATCCATTTTGAATTAATTTTAGTACACAGGGACAGGCTGTCGTCGAGTTTCATTCTTTTGCATGTGGCTTTCCAGTTTTCCCAACACCATTTGTTGAAGAGGCTTTTTTTTCTCCATTGTGTGTTGTTGGCCCCTTTATCAAAGATTATTTGACCATATATATGTGGTTTTATTTCTGGGCTTTCTATTCTGTTCCATTGGTCTGAGTGTCTATTTTTTTGCCAATACCATGCTGTTTTGATTATCGTGGCCCTATAATATAGTTTAAAGTCAGGTATTGTAATGCCCCCAGCTTCATTCTTTTTCCTTAGGATTGCTTTGGCTATTCGAGGTTTTTTATAGTTCCATATAAATCTGATGATTTTTTGTTCCATTTCTTTAAAAAATGTCATAGGAATTTTGATGGGAATTGCATTAAATTTATATATTGCTTTGGGTAATATGGCCATTTTAATTATATTTATTCTTCCTATCCAAGAACAAGGAATATTTTTCCATCTCATTGTGTCTTTTTCTATTTCTCTTAACAATGCCTTGTAGTTTTCATTATATAGGTCCTTTACATTCTTTGTTATGTTTATTCCTAGGTATTTTATTTTTTTTGTTGCAATCGTGAAGGGGATTATTTTTTTGAGTTCGTTTTCTAATATTTCATTGTTGGCATATAGAAAGGCTATGGACTTTTGTATGTTAATTTTGTATCCTGCGACCTTACTGTATTGGTTTATTGTTTCTAGTAATCTTTTTGTGGAGTCCTTCGGGTTTTCGATGTATAGGATCATATCATCAGCAAAAAGTGATACCTTTACTTCTTCTTTTCCGATATGGATTAGGCTAGTATTTTCAAAGCAATGTCAAATACAAATAGTCACAGGAGCCAGTCTTGTGGAATACCTAACTTTAAGGGGGATAATTTAGGTTTCCTCATTAAGTGTGATTCTGGCTTTTGAATTAAGATGTGCTCATTTTCTCATGTTAATGAAGTTGGACATATCAAAACATAAAGTCTATCTGTGACTCTTTAACTTGGGGATCAATATTTCAGGGTTTTTAGTCTGTATATGAGACTCTACCTTTGCAAATGGTTTCTCCTCCCTTAGAGAAAAAAAACAGGTACAAACATTAGGTAGAGTATTATGTTGACTTAAAATGCATTGTAAACCCAAAGATAACTTCGTACTGGTCAACAGCTTTATTAAACTTGACTTCCTGTAGTTGAACCAACAGCAGGTAGATCTATGTCCTCTGACTGGGTGCCCAGAATGTAATAGCCTTAGGTGAGAAACTGGTCTTGTTCTAGTGGACAGGAGCGGGGAAAGGCCTAGACTTAAAGTCTGGGTCCTTGACTCTGACCACCAGGAGGGAGATGCTGAGACCCAAGCCCTAAGAACAGTACCAACAGCTCATATTTCTTTTAAACTTGCTATATACTACCCACTTGTGTAAGTAGTGATTTATACCTTGGCCAGATAGCTCTGTTGGTTAGAGCGTCATCCCAAAGTGCAGAGGTTGCCGGTTTGATCCTGGGTCAGGGCACATACAGGAACAGATCTATGTTCCTCTCTCCCTTTCTAACCCACTTCCTTTCTCTCTAAAATTAATAAATAAGAAAAAAAAATTTAAAGTAGTGATTTACTCCTCAAAAATATCCTATCAAGGCCCTGGCCGGTTGGCTCAGTGGTAGAGCGTTGGTCTGGCGTGCAGAGGTCCCAGGTTCGATTCCCAGCCAGGGCACACAGGAGAAGCGCCCATCTGCTTCTCCACCCCTCCCCCTCTCCTTCCTCTCTGTCTCTCTCTTCCCCTCCCACAGCCGAGGCTCCATTGGAGCAAAGATGGCCCGGGTGCTGGGGATGGCTCCTTGGCCTCTGTCCCAGGCGCTAGAGTGGCTCTGGCCGCAGCAGAGCGATGCCCCGCAGGGGCAGAGCATCAACCCCCTGGTGGCCGGGCCAGGTGGATTCCAGTCGGGCGCATGCGGGAGTCTGTCTGACTATCTCTCCCCGTTTCCAGCTTCAGAAAAATACCAAATATATATTTTATATATATATATATCCTATCAAGTTAAGTACTATTATTTCCCCACAGATGATAAAACTAAGGCAAAGAAAGGTAACTTACTCAAAGTCACAAGTTGGTCGGTGATATTGCCGTGGTCTGGTTTTAAACCAGAGCCTGTCTTCTTAACCACCATGTTCTAATCCTCCAGAAGAAGCCTGGGGCCCTGAGCAGATGGGCAAAGATCCTGAAGAAACTGCAAATGGGGCCTCCTTTATAAGCCACATCTTTCTGGGGCAAATAGTGCCAGACTATGAGAGAGTACTCTGGAACCAGGGATGGTTAACTGGAGGCTGGACGATTGGTGCCATTCTTCTCAGGAGTCAGACACGAGTGGAGGCAGCACAGAGGAGCACCTGACCACTGGTTTTTGTTATAAGCCACAGTTATTGACTCTCTTTTTTTTTTTTTTACAGGGACAGAGAGAAAGTCAGAGAGAGGGATAGATAGGGACAGACAGACAGGAATGGAGAGAGATGAGAAGCATCAATCATCAGTTTTTCGTTGTGACACCTTAGTTGTTCATTGATTGCTTTCTCATATGTGCCTTGACCGTGGGCCTTCAGCAGACTGAGTAACCCCTTGCTCGAGCCAGAGACCTTGGGTCCAAGCTTTTTGCTCAAGCCAGATGAGTCCACACTCAAGCTGGCGACCTCAGGGTCTCGAACCTGGGTCCTTCTACATCCCAGTCCGATGCTCTATACACTGCGATACTGCCTGGTCAGGCTTTGGTGCCATTCTTACTTTTTCTTTTTATCCACACTCTTCTTTTTGTTCCTTTGCTGGTTCCTCCTCTGTCTTAAACACTAGAGTGCCCAGGTATTGGTCTTGGGACTTCCTTATTTTCTACACTCTCCCTTGACACTGGCATCCCGATCTTCACGATAATGATTCTCTAATGTAGCAGTTCTCAACCTGGGTCCCGACCCCGGCGGGGTCGCCTAAAGCCATCGGAAAATACATAGTGCATATCAGGTATTTACATTCCGAATCATAACTGTAGCAAAATTACAGTTATGAAGTAGCCACCAAAATTATTTTTTGGTTTGGGGTCACCGCAACATGAGGAACTGTATTGCGGGGTCACGGCATTAGAAAGGTTGAGAACCACTGCTCTAATGTGTATCTCTAGTCCTGGCCTCTTCCCTGACAGGACTAGGGTGTCCACCTCTCTACTCAATACTTCCACCAAGATACCTAACAGGCATCTCAAACTTAACATGTCTAAACTGAATTGGTTGTTTCTGCCTGTAAAGCCAGTAGCCACGGCCACCATCACAGCAACCTGGCCCTAGCAGGTTTGCATTTGATTTGGACAGATGGTAATAAAACAACAGAGCCAAGAACTGGTGGGCCATTACCTTTAATCCTAGCTCACACCCGGCGGGTGAGAAATACACACATTGGGAAAACACTTCTCTTTCCATTCAGGGTTCCCAAAGCCACTGACTCATCCAAGTATTCCTAGAATCAAAGGATTCTACCTCACCAGCCTTATTCACCTCTGTTTCCCATCTCCTTCTCTCTGCACAAACTCTGCACAAACTGGCTTCTCCTTCAGCACTCCCAACATCTTGGCTGCCTCTCCTCTGCAATGCTGATGACAGGATCTGAGCGAGCGCCCCTCCTGCCCACCCCATCTGCCTCATTTTATAGTGTAGAAATTAAAGCCTTTAAGTCAATATACAAATAAGGAAGTCTCTGATACAAAGCCACTTGTCTGAGTCATAAATGGGATTCCTCATAAGAGTGCACCACCCCACATCATGCAACAGTCAAGGGTGTGGGGAAAAGCTTAGTTTTGAAAAGATTTTAGTATTAGAAGGATATTGAAAAGATCTTAGTATTAAAAGGGTGGGAAAGGCTTAGCCTTAAAACTAAGCCTTACAGCCCTGGCCGGTTGGCTCAGTGGTAGAGCGCGGCCTGGCGTGCAGGAGTCCCGGGTTCGATTCCTGGCCAGAGCACACAGGAGAAGCGCCCATCTGCTTCTTCACCCCTCCACCTCTCCTTCCTCTGTCTTTCTCTTCCCCTCCCGCAGCCGAGGCTCCATTGGAGCAAAGTTGGCCCGGGCACTGAGGATGGCTTCATGGCCTCTGCCTCAGGCACTAGAATGGCTCTGGTTACAACAGAGCAATGCCCCAGATGGGCAGAGCATCACCCCCTGGTGGGCATGCCAGTTGGATCCTGGTCGGGCACATGAGGGAGTCTGTCTGACTGCCTCCCCGTTTCCAACTTCAGAAAAATACAAAAAACAAAAAAAAAACTAAGCCTGGGCCTGACCTGTGGTGGCGCAGTGGATAAAGCGTCGACCTGGAAATGCTGAGGTCACTGGTTCGAAACCCTGGGCTTGTCTGGTCAAGGCACATATGGGAGTTGATGCTTCCAGCTCCTCCCCCCGTCTTTCTCTCCTCTCTCTCCCTCTCTGTCTCTCTCTCCTCTCTAAAAATGAATAAATAAAATTAAAAACAAACAAACAAACAAAAAAAACTAAGCCTTAGGCTATAATGACTTTGCCAGCTTACAGCCTGTCTCCCACACCCCATGCAAACTATAAGTGAGCAAACATATATATCATATTTACAAACTTATTTGACCTACACTGCCCCCATACAAACATGCTCCTCCCACAGACTTCTTTTCAGTAAGTTTATTTAACACACTTACTCAAAAAATATTTATTAAGCACCTACTCCAAATAAGCAAAAATCCCTGCCTTCATAGAGCTTATACTCTACTGAGAGACACACAATATACAGTGTTGGACAAATAAAATTTTAAATATGACATATATGTTTGCTCGGTTTGGGTGTGGGAGACAGGCTGTATGCTGGCAAAGTTATTATAGCCTAAGGCTTAGTTTTGTTTTTTTGTTGTTGTTTTTTCATTTTTCTGAAGCTGGAAATGGGGAGACAGTCAGACAGACTCCCACATGCGCCCGACCGGGATCCACCTGGCATGCCCACCAGGTGGTGATGCTCTGCCCCTCTGGGGCATCACTCTGTTGCATCCAGAGCCATTCTAGCACCTGAGGCAGAGGCCACAGAGCCATCCTCAGCGCCCGGGCCATCTTTGCTCCAATGGAGCCTCAGCTGCGGGAGAGGAAGAGAGAGACAGAGAGGAAGGAGAGGGGGAGGGGTGGAGAAGCAGATGGGCGCCTCTCCTGTGTGCCCTAGCCGGGAATCGAACCCAGGACTCCTGCATGCCAGGCCAACGTCTACCGCTGAGCCAACCGGCCAGGGCATAAGGCTTAGTTTTAAAACTAAGCTTTTCCCCACACCCTTGACTTGTTGCATAATAGGGGGTGGTGCACTCTTATGAGGAATCCCATTTATGCCTCAGATAAGTGACTTTGTATCAGAGACTTCCTTATTTGTATATTGGATTAAAGGTTTTGATTTCTACACTATAAAATGGGAACAGACTGGGGGCTCGCTCTCTCAGATCCTGCTATCATCATTGCAGGGGCCGCCCTGATCCCTTGCCCTCCACAGGAAAAGTAGGTTTTCTGCTTTTCCCTTGACTTCTCTTGTGGCTTGCCTGTCTTGGTGAGACGCAGCCAAGGCCACCACCACAGCAGCCTGGCCCATGCAGGTTCGCAATGGATTCAGACAGTCGGCAAAGAGACAACAGAGCCAAAAGCTGGTGGGCCATCATCTTTAATCCTAGCTTGCACCCGGCGGGCAAGTAAAAACACACACTGAGCTCCAAAACACACTCATTCAGTGCTCACAAAGCTACTGACTTAATTCGCTCAGTTTCTCAGTCCAAAAATTTAGGTCTCATCCTTGATTCTTTTCTTTCTCTCATATTCCATATCCAAGCCATCAGCAAGTCTTTGTGGTTCTGCCTCCAAAATACACACCAAAGTCACTGTTTCTGTCCATCTTAACTGCTACCACAATCCAGCAAAACCACCTGGGTTTACCTCTCACCTGGATTGCTGCAATAGCTTCTTATCTGATCTCTGTGCTTCCTCTTTTGATCCCTACAATCCAATCTCCACAAGCAGCCAGAGGGCTCATTTTAAAAATTAAATTATCAGGCCTGACCTGTGGTGGCGCAGTGGATAAAGAGTCAACCTGGAAATGCTGAGGTCGCCGGTTCAAAACCCTGGGCTTGCCTGGTCAAGGCACATATGGGAGTTGATGCTTCCAGCTCCTCCCCCCTTCTCTCTCTCTGCCTCCCTCTCTGTCTCTCGCTCCTCTCTAAAAATGAATAAATAAAATAAAAAAAAATAAATTATCACAGGATGGGCCCTGGCCAGTGGCTCAGTGAATAGAGAGCATCACCCTATATAGACATCCTGGGTTCAATTCTCTGTCAGGGCACACAGGAGAAGTGACCATCTGCTTCTCTCCCTCTCCCCCTTCCTTCCCCCTTTCCCTCCTGCAGGCAGTGGCTCGATGGGTTCCAGAGTGGCCAGAGCTGAGGATAGCTCTGTACTACAGTGGGGTTTGCCAGGTGGATACTGGTTGGGAGCACACAGGAGTCTACCTCCCCTCACCTCATTAAAAAAAAAATCAGCCTGACCAGACTGCGCAGTGGATAGAGCATCAAACTGGGATGCGGAGGACCCAGGTTCGAGACCCTGAGGTCACCAGCTTGAGAACAGGCTCATCTGGTTTGAGCAAGGCTCACCAGCTTGGACCCAAGGTCACTGGCTCGAGCAAGGTGTTACTCGGTCTGCTGAAGGCCTGCGGTCAAGGCACATATGAGAAAGCAATCAATGAACAACTTAGGTGTTGCAATGCGCAATGAAAAACTAATGATTGACGCTTCTCATCTCTCCATTCCTGTCTGTCAGTTTGTAAATATGATATATAGGTTTGTTCGCTTATAGTTTGCATTGGGTGTGGGGGACAGGCTGTAAGCAGGCAGGGTCATTATACCCTAAGGCTTAGTTTTAAGACTAAGCCTTTCCCACCCTAAGTGACTTTGTATCAGAGACTTCCTTGTTTGTATATTGGATTAAAGGTTTTGATTTCTACACTATAAAATGGGGCAGCCTGGGAGTTTGTTCTCTCTCAGTTCCTGAGATTAGCATTAGAGAGAGCAGAGAAAGGCCATGTGGAGGAGAGGAGAAGCAGCCAAGATGGCGGAGTGCTGAAGAAGAAGCCAGTTTGTGCAGAGTTTGTGCAGGAGGAGATGGGAAACAGAGGTGAATAAGGCTGGTGAGGTAGAAAACTTTGATTCTAGGAAACTCGGATAAGTCAGTGGCTTTGGAAGCCCTGAATAGAAAGGGAAGTGTTTTCCCACTGTGTGTATTTCTTGTCCGCTGGGTGCAAGCTAGGATTAAAGATGATGGCCCACCAGTTCTTGGCTACGCTGTTTCATTACCATCTGTCCAAATCAAATGCGAACCTGCATGGGCCAGGCAGCTGTGATGGTGGCTGCAGCTACTGCCATACAGCATTAAACATAAAGGCCAAAATTCATTCCATGAACTACAAGGGCCAATGTGGCCTTCCCCTGATGACCTCTCTGTTCCCTTCTCATTCCCTTTTTTTTTCTTCATCACCCTGCTCTAGCCACACTGGGCGACTTCCTGGGCTCAAACTCACCAAACTCTTCTGCTTTGGAGCTATGCTTTCCCTTCTGGCAAGATCATCTTATCCTAGCTCTTTTCCTTATCAACTGTCAAATCTCAGCTCAGTTGTTACCTGATTAGAGATCTCTGATAACTCTCATCTAATTTAGACACTGTAGCTAGGTAGTTCACTAGATCTTGTATCGAAACAATCTTTCATGGGAGATAAAATAGGTCAATAATCATTCCCAAGATCACAGGGAAGTAAATGAAGTAGGAACTTTTTTTTTTTTTTTTTGTACTTTTCTGAAGCTGGAAACGGGGAGAGACAGACAGACTCCCGCATGCGCCCGACCGGGATTCACCCAGCACGCCCACCAGGGGCGACGCTCTGCCCCTCCGGGGTGTCGCTCTGTCGCAACCAGAGCCACTCTAGTGCCTGGGGCAGAGGCCAAGGAGCCATCCCCAGCAATCGGGCCATCTTTGCTCCAATGGAGCCTCGCTGCGGGAGGGGAAGAGAGAGACAGAGAGGAAGGAGAGGGGGAGGGGTGGAGAAGCAGATGGGTGCTTCTCCTGTGTGCCCTGGCCGGGAATCGAACCCAGGACTTCTGCACACCAGGCTGACGCTCTACCACTGAGCCAACCGACCAGGGCGAAGTAGGAACTTTAAGTGAGAGGAGGAGAGGGAGAGAGACAGACTCCCACATGTGCCCCAACCAGGATCCACCTGGCAACCAAAGTGGGAATTTTCCAGGCAGAGAACAGCCAACCCTTCATCCAACACTTGAATCCTCTGTCAATGTCCAGGAGTCATGTACTTGATACATTCATTGAAGAGACTGCCCTGGACTGAACAGCTTTGGAATCGGATCTTCCATTTTCTGAGCCGCGGGATGTTTCTGTGGAGGCACTCCACTTTTGTGCCCTCCAAGGAAATAAAACAAAAAGAAATCCTTTATTTATTTATTTATTTATTTACAGAGAGAGGGTGTAAAGCCAGTAGCCAGGGCTACCATCACAGCTGCCTGGCCCATGCAGGTTCGCATTGGGCCAGGTTCGCATTGGATTCGGACAGTCGGTAAAGAAACAACCGAGCCAAGAGCTGGTGGGCCATCATCTTTAATCCTAGCTTGCACCCGGCGGGCAAGTAAAAACACACACAGGGCTCCAAAACCCACTCACATTCAGTGCTCACAAAGCTACTGACTTATCCGAGTTTCCTATAATCAAAGGTTTCTAGCTCACCAGCCTTATTCACCTCTGTTCCCCATCTCCTTCTCTCTGCACAAACTGGCTTCTCACTCAGCACTCCACCATCGTGGCCTTTCTCTGCTCTGCTTTCTAATGCTAATCTCAGGAACCGAGAGTGAGAGCGCAAGCTCCTGGTCTGTCCCACTTTATAGTGTAGAAATCCAGACCTTTAATCCAATATTCAAAATAAGGAAGTCTCTAACACAAAGTCACTTATCTGAGGCATGATGGGATTGTACCACCCACATCAAAAAGGGTGGGAAAGGCTTAGTCCTAAAACCAAGCCCCAGGCTACAAGGATCCTGCCTGCCCACAGCCCGCCCCCAACACACATTAATATCCCCTGGGCAACGGGCTTCTATCAGTGGAGTGGACAGTGGCATCTTTAACAAAGTGAGCATAATATAAATATATTTTATCTGCCCAACAGAAGGATAGATAGGGACAGACAGACAGGAATGAAGAGAGATGAAAAGCATCCATCATTAGTTTTTTGTTGCGACACCTTAGTTGTTCATTGATCGCTTTCTCATATGTGCCTTGACCGTGGGGCTACAGCAGACTGAGTAACCCCCTTGCTCAAGCCAGCAACCTTGAGTCCAAGCTGCTGAGCTTTGCTCAAACCAGATGAGCCCATGCTTAAGATGGCGACCTCAGGGTCTCGAACCTGGGTCCTCCGCATCCCAGTCTGACGCTCTATATACACTGCGCCACCGCCTGGTCAGGCAGAAATCCTCTTTTGAAGGACAGTTTTTCTGGTTTCCCAGGGCAGCTCTTACACCCCCAACTCCTCTGTAGGCTTGTTATCCCATCCCATGATTCCCTCCACAGCACTCCCTTCTGAAGGTGCTTCTATTGGTTTTCTCTCTTACCTCCGGGACCCAAAACGCCTCCAGTAGTCCAGGTGGAATAGGGTTCAAGGGACAATTGAGCATCACTCTTTCTCCCAGAGTCTCTACCTTTTAGGAACGTGGCCCTTCCGTTAAACAGACATCTTCTTCCCTGCCCCCTCTGTACGCTACATCTCTTTGGCGAGCCCCTCAACATCTCTTCTCGTCACGTGCCTAGCACAGGGCCTGACACAGAACAGTTCACTTAAAACCTCTGGTTGATGATCTGACTTGTGGTGGCGCAGTGGATAAAGCGTCGACCTGGAAATGCTGAGGTCGCTGGTTCGAAACCCTGGGCTTGCCTGGTCAAGGCACATATGGGAGTTGATGCTTCCAGCTCCTCCCCCCTGTCTCTTTCTTCTCTCTCTCTCTCTCTCCTCTCTAAAATGAATAAATAAAATAAAAAATTAAAAAAAAAACAAAAAACCTCTGGTTGAAACAAACAATGCATAAATGGTCCTGGGACACTATCTTGCCCGCAGCTGGGGCACACCCCATCCTGAGGCCCGCCCCTCCCCTCCCCTCCCAGCGTCGCCCCACCTCCTTCTTCTTGGTCTCGCCCCTCACGTATCCCCTCCCAAATCTTGCCTCTCGCTTTTCACTCGTTCCCCTCAGTAGGGTAACCTCTTTGGTGCCTATAATCCCTGACGTTTCCCTATTGGGAAAGACTTTAATTTTACCTGTTAGCAAAATAGCGATACCTCCGCAGCCATGACCACACCCCCTTCACTCTCGTTCTCGCGCGAACCGGAAGGGATTGTTCAATCCCTAGTTTGTAGGCCCGGAAGTAGACGTGCCTCACGGAAACTGGCTTTGGCCCTGCGGCAGCTGCTGTCGCCGCAGAAAAATTGTTGGAGCTGGCAGCGTAGGAATGGTGAGACTTCGCGGTTTGCCTCTGAGACTTCTGAGGGGAGTTGGGGGGTCAAATGGAATTTCCCAGAGTACGTCCAGGGACGACCCCCGCAGGTTTGGGGCTCCGCCCCGGTAGCGCCCCGAAAATCTGCGCATGCGTGGGCAGGACCCGGCCAGAATCGAGTCCGCGATGATACGCATGCGCACAGTTGGTTTGCCGAAAGTGGGGTGAGCGTTGGCCCGGGAGTTGTACCCTTTTCCCCGCCACCAGCCCATGGGGCTTAAACCAAGGCTGCGAGAGCATCGGGGTTCTCTCTATGCTTTGCTTTTGAGTTACATCATCACGCTTATCCCGAGCCCCTGAATCAGACCTGGATTAATCCCCACCTTGATGTACACCCGAGGGAGAATGAGTCGAGGGCTGGGGAAGGAAGGGAGCGCTGACCCTGCCTCAGTCGGTCCGTGGAACCGGGGTCCTTCGCCCTCTCCCCAGGTGTCAAGATTCCCAGCCGTATTCAATGGGACCGCGTGACAGCACACCTGGGGACTGGGCCGGAACGCTGCGGGAAGAGCAGCCCTGGGCAGGAGCGGGACCGCAAGCGGTGCGCCTCCTCGAGTCCCCAGTACCTGAGTTCTGCCGGGGGCAGTTGATGTACAAGCAGTTTCCAAACTGTGTTTTAGTTTTCCCCAGGTACCACCCACTAAATCTTCAACTGAAGATTTAGGTGGGGGGTGGGGAGATGGACTGGTTGGAATTCTATCTTTTTCACTTATTTGGCCTAGGAGGGAAAGGGGTGGTGCTTTTGACCTGAATAACCAGCTGATGGAAAGAAAAAAGTGAGCCAAGAAATCCTTGTTTCCTGCTAGTTTATATCAAGGCTGTGTTAACCTAAGGGTTATCAGTAGAATTAGTGGGGTCCATCAACTGCCTAATATTTAGAAAAATTACGTTTGTAATATTTCTGGGGTCCATAGCTTTTAGTATATTCTCAAAGATGCCAGTGGCCTCCAGAAGGTCTGATTTATACTGATTTATGAGGGTCATTTTGGCAAAAGAGAGGCTTGTGTCTTCCTTAGCTTATGGGGTCTTGGGGGACCTGTTACAGTATAAAGAGGTGAGTCTGGCCGGTTAGAATCCTGGGTCTCAGGAAGCCTCATTTCTCCTTTGCAGAATCTCCTCTCAGCCTCTACGCTCAGCTGGTCAGAACCCTTGCATGAGCCTGTGGGATCCTTCTGCCTAGCCGTGTGGTTTGGAACCTGTGGCTTTGGGACTCTAAGAGGATGGACAAAGGTAATATGAGGCCAGGCCAACCCCCAAACGTTAGGGCACCAAGCATCTGCTGATTCCACCCCATGCCTGGCACTTAAGTGTTTCGGTCCTGGCTGGGCATTGCCACCTCCCCCTGGGCCAGCGCCACCTATGTACCTCTCAGCAGAGGCCCACAATTGACTGACTTGCTGTTGAGCTGCTGCTCTTTGGCATGGCTGCATTTTGATGGCAGAGGGAGCAGTTATGCTCAGAGCCGGGTATGTTGGCATCACCACTCTGCCCTGAGCACCATGTGCTGCAGGACATGACATGTGGCACCGAGAGAACTGCCCAGCGTGGAAGGTCTGGGCCAGGTCTGAGCCCAAATGGCCAAGGAATTACCACCTTAAAATCTCAAGTGTTAAGGAAGCAGGTGAGGGCCTGAGAGGGGTGGTAGAGGAAGAGGAAGACTGAGAAAAAGACCTATGAGCAGAGGCTCAGGGCTTTGCTAGGCACTTAGGAGGCCTGAGTTAATTACTTCTCTTTTTCTAGATTCTCAGGGGCTGCTAGATTCATCCTTGATGGCATCAGGCACTGCTAGCCGCTCAGAGGATGAGGAGTCACTGGCAGGGCAGAAGCGAGCCTCCTCACAGGCCTTGGGCACCATCCCTAAACGGAGAAGCTCCTCCAGGTAGTAAGCGTTCGGAGGGCCAGGAAAAGGCAGGGGCATAAGGTACTGCATGCCTTTACCCCTATTGAGAATGACTGCCTGAGACCTTAGAGACCTAAGGGTTGGCAGAACCTTGTGGTTTTCCTGTCCATACTAAATCCCTGACTGAGGGTAGGGGAGTGAGATCTTAGGTCTTTGACATGAAATGTTTGTGATGCAATACCCTTGTGTCTCAGAGTGGTGGGGCATCACAGTTTCATTTCTTGACCACTGATCAGAAGTAGTTAGCGCCCTGCTGGGAACCTGCTCTGTTCTAGAGGTATGGTATGTGTGAGTGGGTACTGGGGAGGGGTCAAGGATTGCTCACTGGGTAGGAGTCTCCACAGGTTTATCAAGAGGAAGAAATTTGATGATGAGCTGGTGGAGAGCAGCCTGGCTAAGTCCTCTACTCGGGCGAAGGGGGCCAGTGGAGTGGAACCAGGGCGCTGTTCTGGAAGTGAACCCTCCTCTAGTGAGAAGAAGAAGGTGAGAGATTGAGAGATGTTGTGGGGAGGGAAGAGATGGGGTCCAGCGTCAGATTTTGTGTTTCCCCACAACCTGTCAACTGGCAAGAGTTCTTCAGAGGAGGCTGTGAGAGCCCCATATTGCCCCAACCCCAGCCTTAGATGCCTCCTTATTGGGAGCCCATCTCTTCCTACTTCATCTTTCTTGCTCCACTCCCCACCCTTCAGTGCATCCTGTATCACATTCTGTGTGGGTGGCATGGAGTGTGCATCTATTTTGGGAGCAGACAGCCTGTTCCCAGCATTGCTGGGTGTAAAAATAACACCCAGGTGGCATTGCTTTGGCCCCAGACACTGTACCAGCAAGTGTTTTCCTGGTATCCTCCACCCACCCTCCACTCGGGTTGGGGGTGCCACCAGCAAAGAGAAGACCTCATATGGTGAAGGACTATGTAGAAGTACTCTGGTGGGAGTGGGGGTTAGAAAGCTGAGCTCCCTGTCTGCGCTTATTGTTGAGTAGGGCTGGGGTTGTCACGTAATATGTGAAGCTCTGGGCCTGAAGACCCAGCTCCCCTGATGATGGCTTTGAGCTCATTGTATTCCTGTCTTCTGCCTAGGTGTCCAAGGCCCCCAGCACTCCTGTGCCACCCAGCCCTGCCCCCAACCCCGGACTCACCAAGCGTGTGAAGAAGAGCAAACAGCCACTTCAGGTAACCAAGGATCTGGGCCGCTGGAAGCCTGCAGATGACCTTCTGCTCATCAATGCTGTGCTGCAGGTAGTGCTTCCCACCACAGTTTTCGTGTCGCTCCCCCCAGCCTCCAGTTGTCCCCCAACTAGCCCAGTAATGCCCTGTGGATGGCAAGGGGAGGGTTCTTTACAATGCTAAGGCTGAAACAAACCCCTCTGAGCCTTGCAGACCAACGACCTGACATCTGTCCACCTGGGTGTGAAATTCAGCTGCCGCTTCACTCTTCGGGAAGTCCAGGAGCGCTGGTACGCCCTGCTGTATGATCCTGTCATCTCCAAGTGAGTGGGGCTGGTCCATTAGTAAAGAAGTACTGGGGATACCACCAGAGTTTGGCCCCTGGAACAAAGACAGTTGTATCAGGGCCCAAGGAGGGGGTCTAGGAGGCAGGGTTCCTGGGCCCTTGCATCCCCTGGGATAATACCAAGACCTGCCAGTCTGGGGAGGGGATCTTCTTCCTGCTGCTAACCCTGCTAGTTCTGGCTTGATACCAGAGACAAGGAGATTGCAAGCCAAGGAAACAGCATAGGAGAAAACACCTAAATGAGTGCCAGGAGCCCTGATTCCACCACTGTGTGCACTGTGGTTTGGGGCAAGTCACCTCTCAGCCGTTCCACACAGCCCTCCCACAATTCTTTCCAGCTCTAGCAGCCTAAATTACAAATAAACTTGTCCACACACACCACATACTCTTTCCTCAATCACCTCATTTAATGTCATCCAAATTTGGTTGGATGCTTAACACTTGTCTTCTACTCCATACCCCTAACATTGTTTAAGCTTTGGCCATGTCCCTGATATACCAGGAAACAGGCAGGGCTCGGCGTGCGAGAGAAGAGGTGCTGGGCAGTGGCTAGTGGGTGGCAGCTTTGGACGAGAAGGACAAAGATCCTGGGGAGAGAGCCTCAGCTGGGCTCAGGATCTCCTTCAGGACTGGCCTGTAGGGGGCTGTGCCTTTGAATCTCTTTACAGCAGTGGTCCCCAACCCCCGGGCCGTGGACCAGTACTGGTCCGTGGGCCATTTGGTACCGGTCCACAGAGAAAGAATAAATAACTTACATTATTTCCGTCTTACTTATATTTAAGTCTGAACGATGTTTTATTTTTTAAAAATGACCAGATTTCCTGTTACATCCATCTGAGACTCACTCTTGACGCTTGTCTCAGTCACGTGATACATTTACCCGTTCCACCTTAAAGGCCGGTCCGTGAAAATATTTTCTGACATTAAACTGGTCCGTGGCCCAAAAAAGGTTGGGGACCACTGCTTTACGGCATTCAACATAGAGACTCATTTCCTGAGCTGCCTGTTCATGTTTTGGACTAACCCATGAGGCCACAGATGCCGTGCTAAGCCTTGGGCTTTTCCTATTGAGGGCCTGGCCTTTTGTTCTACATCTCAAAGACCTGCAGACTTTGGGGGAAATAGGAACCTCGGATTGCTTGACACCTTCTCTTCAGTCTTACCCTGACTTTGTCTCCTTTCTGCCTAGGCTGGCCTGCCAGGCCATGAGGCAGCTGCACCCAGAGGCCATTGCTGCCATCCAGAGCAAAGCTCTGTTTAGCAAGGCTGAGGAACAGCTGCTGAGCAAAGTGGGATCGGTAAGGGTGAGGGGTAAGGTTGATGAAGGGTCTAGGCAGGGTGGCAGCTGGACTACCTGGAAAACTGATGTGGCAAGGCCCCATTGCCTGGAAACATCTCCGTGTACGTACACACACCCTTGGTGGACATGGTACTCAGGAAGAGCCAAGCCTGGCTCCCTAGGCAGCTATAGCTGTTGCTTCTTCCAGCTCCTGGTGGGAATGGGCAGGAGGTAAGGGTGGGGTGGTAAGGCAGAGGCGGGAGTGAGAAAACCCAGGTGCCTAGAGCACACTTCTTGCCCTCCAGACTAGCCAGCCCACCTTGGAGACCTTCCAGGACCTGCTGCACAGACACCCTGATGCCTTCTACCTGGCCCGTACTGCCAAGGCTCTGCAGGCCCACTGGCAGCTCATGAAGCAGTATTACCTGCTGGAGGACCAGACAGGTAACTGGCCCCAGGAGCTGGCACAGTGGGTGTGCATGTTTATTTGTGACATGATCTGGGCAGGCTGCCCTCAGTGCCCTGTAATAAATACCTCAGTGGCCCCCCCGTGTCTGGTTCGCCTCTCTTTGCAGCAAAAACCACTTCCTTCTAGAGGGAGGGAAAGTAGCTGGAATGGTCTACAGCTCCATGGTAAGGGTAGCCATGCAGGGATTCCTGGGCAAACGTCTTAACTGGCAGAGTTGTTTTATCTCTTCTGGATTTTGTTTAGACATTTTATAATTACATAAATAATATGTTGTATATTTCTTTTGTTTTAAATTTTTTTTATTTTTTATTTATTCATTTTAGAGAGGAGAGGGAGAGACAGAGAGAGAGAGAGAGACAGAGAGAGAGAAGGGGGGAGGAGCTGGAAGCATCAACTCCCATATGTGCCTTGACCAGGCAAGCCCAGGGTTTTGAACCGGCGACCTCAGCATTTCCAGGTCGACGCTTTATCCACTGTGCCACCACAGGTCAGGCATGTTGTATATTCTTTATGAATAACATTCAAGCATGAGCAAAGTGTGCACCATCCCTCTTACCACTCACCCTTCCTCATTTCCCACCCAAGAGATGATTCCTTTTCTAGGTCTTTCTGTCTTTCCCTCTTTTCACCTTCCTGTCTCTGCCTCTCCTGCCACAACAGTGAGTGCCCTTACACTGCCTGTGGGCCATTCAGAACTCCCCACAAGGATTTCCCACCCAGTCCGTTTGTCCTTCCCAAGGGCCAGAACGCTCCTGCTTCATCTCTTCTCTCCCCAGCGAAACTCGCTCTCCTAGTCAAGGATCAGGAAAGCAGTCCGATTAAACTGCAAGAACACTTGTTACGCCTGACTGGTGGTGGTGCAGTGGATAAAGAGTTGACCTGAAATGCTGAGGTCGCCTGTTCAAAACCCTGGGCTTGCCAAGTCAAGGCACATACAGAAAGCAACTGCTGTGAGCTGATGCTTCCAGCTTCTCCACCCCCCACATCTCTAAAAATCAATAAATGTTTAAAAATATAATAAAATAAAATAATATCTTTTAAAAAAAAACACTTCAGTTAGATTCGGGCTTCAGGGTCAAACTTTCGTAATATAGTACACACTGCTCTTACTTCCTAAATACTGTTACCCATCGCCTTCTAAATTGTTCACATTGTTGTCAAAGGAAGCTTTGGCCATGCCTTTCACTTTACCATCTGGGTCCTGCAGCTCTCACTTTTTAAAAGTATTTCTACAAGAGGATTTTCGGAAATCTTATCAGGGGGAGGTCTCATCTTTCTTTGTTACATTTAACCTTAGCCAGAAGGCTGAAGAGATCTGTCTTTGTTTTCTAAGGATGTCTGAGTATAGTACCCAGCAGGCAGCCCACTTTATTCCTGTAGCTTCCAAGTCTGCTGCTTCCTCAAGCTCAAATGTGAATTCCCACAGAGAGAACGGACACTGGATAAAGTTTATTTTTGCTGTTATAACTAGTTCCTTTGTCACTGTTTTGAAAGTTATTTTGTGTAAACTTGTTAGCTTAAAGGTGTTTTTTTTTTTTTTTTCTTCAAGAGCCTTTTTATGTCAGGGCACACAGAAGTGACCGCCTACTTCTTTCCCGCTCCCCTTCCTGTCTCTCTGTCTTCAGCTCCTGCAGCCAGTGGCTCAGCTGGTTTGAGCATGGCCCCAGGCGGGTGCAAGGTGCATCGGCCTCAGTGCTAAAGATGGCTCCACACGGGCGCATCTCACTGTCTTCTCCTCTTGCTTAAAAAAAACAAATTTTATGACCTATTAACACATTATGACCCACAGTTTAAAAAACACTGGTTAAGGTGGGGTAGCTCCTGTTAGCACATCTTTGTAAGTGGGCATGTGCCTCTTACCCCCTCGCAGGCATGGCAGAAAATGTTCAGGAGCATGTGGTACTTCTGGTTTTGGGGTTTGGAATCGGGAAAGCAGGGCTTGAATGTTGGCTCTGTCCTAAACTAGAATCACATAGTTGAACCTTCCCTCCTGTATCTGTTTCCTCATCTGTAAAATGGAGCTATTAGTAGTTGTTTCCTTACTCAGTCAAAGGCTGTGTGAGAGCTCTTTGCATACTGCAAAGCCCACATGAAAGGTCAACTTCCTGGCCCTGGTTGGTTGGTTCAGTGGTAGAGTGTCGGCCTGGCGTGTGGAAGTCCCAGGTTCGAGTCCCGGCCAGGGCACACAGGAGAAGTGCCCATCTGCTTCTCCACCCCTCCCCCTCTCCTTCCTCTCTGTCTCTCTTCCCTTCCTGCAGCCAAGGCTCCATTGGAGCAAAGATGGCCTGGGCGCTGGGGATGGCTCCGTGGCCTCTGCCTCAGGCGCTAGAGTGGCTCTGGTCACAACAGAGCGACGCCCTGGATGGGCAGAGCATTGCCCCCTGGTGGGCATGCCGGGTGGATCCTAGTCAAGTGCATGTGGGAGTCTGTCTGACTGCCTCCCCGTTTCCAGCTTCAGAAAAATACAAAAAAAAAAAAAAAAAAAAAAAAAAGGTCAACTTCCCTTCCCTTTATAGAAACACCTGCTTTCTGTTAATCCTGAGCATGCTTTGCCAAATTAGCGTGCACCCTAATGTGGCATGCACTCCATTACTTATATTGGATTAACTTCTGTTCATTTTAGCATGAAGCTGATCCCATGAGCTCAGTCTTTACAGTGTGCCCCTTAGTCAGTGGTCGACTCAGCAGCTTGAGGTTGGGTCATAGCATTGGCACTCACCTTTCCTTCATCCTTTGTTCAGTGCAGCCTCTGCCCAAGGGGGACCAGGTACTGAACTTCTCTGACGCAGAGGACCTCATTGATGACAGTAAGCTCAAGTGAGTGGCTGGGACCACAGGCAGGGTGCAGAGAGCTGAGTGCCTCCCGGGGGACAGAGTGCCCAGGTTACCTGCCCTACTTTAAGTCAGAGAAGCTGCCTGCTAGGCCACTCTGCTAAGGGGCTGAGGGAGGTCTTAATGAGCTGAGGAGCACCTGGTGGTGGTGATGGCAGGTGAGCTGGAAGTAGAACCTCATTCATCCTTCTCACCTCCCAGGGACATGCGAGATGAGGTCCTGGAGCATGGTGAGTGTGCCCTAGTAGGGATGGTGAGGGGGTGGAAGCTCCTGCCAGAACAGAGAGGACCAGTACAAGGTGCTGGTGACTTTGGAGCGTTCTTCCTTACCACCCCGCCTCACCCCAGAGCTGACAGTGGCTGACCGGCGGCAAAAGCGAGAGATTCGGCAGCTGGAACAGGAATTGCATAAGTGGCAGGTGCTAGTAGATAGCATCACAGGTGAGGAGGCCAGGGGACCAGAAGGTACACACTTCAACTCTTCACACTATCCTGGGCCCCCTCGTTTGCCTAGCTGGGTACACGGTCCTTTCCCAGCCCCAACTCCTTTCCCCAATAGATCTTGCTCTGGCTCCTTGCCTTCTTCCCCATAGCCCTGAAGGATGGGCTGTCCTGCACATGAATTTCTCCTCTACCAGGCATGAGCTCTCCAGACTTTGACAACCAGACGCTGGCAGTGCTGCGGGGCCGCATGGTGCGGTACCTGATGCGCTCGAGAGAGGTGAGGCAGGCCCAGCCCAGCCCATTCCCATTCCCCCTAAGTTTCCCTCTGCCAGTCTTCCCCTCACTTTCTATGTCTGGTCCCTGATTCTCACCATTCCCTGGACCCCTTCCCCAGTTCTCAGCTGCCAGCCCTTACCTGCCCCATTTCCCCAGATCACCCTGGGGAGGGCAACCAAGGATAACCAGATTGACGTGGACCTGTCTCTGGAGGGTCCAGCCTGGAAGATCTCCCGGAAGCAAGGTACCAGCGGGAAGCAGTGCAAGGATGTCCCCCTTAGCTTCTTGCTGCCCTCTAGCCCTGGGGCTTAGTCTCAGTGGGAACTCTCGTGGATGAGCTGTCATTTCAAGATCTCTAACTTGGGAGTCCTGGGTGTCTTCTAGCTTGTCCCTAGGAAGCAGAGAGGTACACAGGGGCTTTGGGCTCTTTTCTGGCCTTCCTCCACTCCCTCATCTTTTTCTTCTCTATTCCCGTAGGTGTCATCAAGTTGAAAAACAACGGTGATTTCTTCATCGCCAATGAGGGTCGGCGTCCCATCTACATCGATGGACGGCCCGTGCTGTGTGGCTCCAAATGGCGCCTCAGCAACAACTCTGTGGTGGAAGTGAGCTGGGAGGGAGGTGCAGAGGCCACAGTGAGACCTGCTTGGGATGTGATGAGCCAGTATGTGGGTCCAGCTTGCAGTCCCACCTCTGTCCTCAGCCACCCTCTCTCCTGTCCACAGATTGCCAGCCTGCGATTCGTCTTCCTCATCAATCAGGACCTCATTGCCCTCATCCGGGCCGAGGCTGCCAAGATCACGCCACAGTGAGGAGTGGTGGAAAGACCCATGGGCTCTCTCTGGCCTCAGTTTCCCCTGCCATTTCAGGTTCCTAGAGCTGGAAACTCAGGTTCCAGGTAAAACCAGAGTGGGCAGCTGGAGACACAAACGGCCTGTTGATCTGAGCCTCTGCAGGGGGCGGGGCAAGCCCTCAGGAAGCCCCTAGAGGCTGGGACCCTGCAGCTTCCTTAGAGCCAGAGCCCTCCTCCTCTCTGCAGACCACACTCCCCTCTCCCCAGTTCCTACCTTCACCCCGTGTATCCAGCTGATTAGCTTCAGACTTTTCCTTTATTAGTTTTCTTTTGTAAATAAAAAGCACTGAGTTCCAAAGTAGTTTCTTTTATTATTACTTTTTAATATAAAAAAATGTGGGGACAGGTGAGAGGGGCACATGCAGGGGATGGCAGAACCCCTCCTTTGCCTCAGGCCTCTGTCGTCCCCCCCCCAGCCTGCAGAGGGAGATAAGGTCAGAGGAGCAGGCTGAGGAGGGGACCCACAAGTAGAGGCCAGAAAATTACTGGCCCAGGGCCTGCCCCTGAGTCTCCAGCCCACCCTTCTTGGTTCTCAGGCTCCCTGTCTGGGGCCAGCAGGCAGCCCAGAGGCCCTGGGATGACTGCTGCCTTCCTCTACCCCAAGGTTGGGCAAAGCAGCAGATGGCAACATGTCTGGCAACACCAAGTTCTGATGCTGGAAGTCAAACCCCTGTGCCTTCTTCCTGGGTCCACTGGACCGGGCCAGGGCCATGGCATCCAATAAGCACCATCTCCAGGCCAGGGGGTTCCCAGGGCAAGGCCAGGCCCCTTGATCCTGGTGGGGGCTCTCCAGTGCTGGCAGCCTCAGCCTGGCTCACGGGCTCCAGGGGCCCAGTCCTAGCCCCTTCCTCCGGCAGTGGTGAGCCAGGTGTGCTAGGCTCAGGACAGAGTTCTGAGTCTGGTGGCTCTGAGTCAGAGGTGGAGGTCCAAAAAGCTGTTGCTCGAGGCCATGGGGAGCTCTGAGATGCTGGGGGACCCCAGGGCCAGGGTGCCACCAGAGGAGGGGGCCCTGGGCGAGGGTGGGGCCAGGTCCCACTCAAGACAGAGCCAGCTGGGGGCTGCAGACAGTAGGAAGATGTCCCAGTGTCCACACACAAAGGCTGTAAGAGACCAGAGGTGCTGGCTGGGCAGGGCCCCTCTCCTGATGCCTGAGGGCATGGGCCCTCCCTGAGAGGGGCCACGATGAGCTGCATGGCCTGGCGCAGGGACTGCAGTCCCTCCCGCATCTGCAGCACCTGCTCAGACAGCTCCATCACCTTAAGGGAGGGAGGAAGGTAGGTGAGGTCAGTGGAGTTACACAACAGCCAGGGCCCCTCTCCCCGCCCTGCTTCTACTTTGCCCCTCACGCACTGCCTGCCGAAGCTTGTCCAGCGTGTCTGTGTTGCTCTCCTCACTGGGTCCGAGGGGGACAGGAAACAGGCTGTTTTCTGTGAACCATAAGGATGAAGTTACGAGCCAGGGCTGATAAAAGGAGACAGCATGAGGCCCAGGCCTCTGCTCCAGTTAGCACAGAGTTAGCACAGACCACACTGGCCTGGCAGGAAGGTCCACTTTCAGCCTGGCCCAAGTTGCTGAATTCTGCCCTGCCAGGGGGCCATGGGCACATTGGCCCCCTGATTTCCCCAGCAGGAAACTGCTTTCTGTACCTGTCTCTTGTTCTGTCCTCCAGGGACATGGACACTCCTGGGACCTCCTGGTCCACTCCTAGGGCTGCCTGATTTGGCTGAGAGCCCTTTTCAACTCTCCTTCAGCCCTCTATCCTCCCAGCGAGCCAACCAATGTGCTAAGGGTCTTAGCAACATTATCTCATTTAACATTCAGCACCACTTTACAAACCAGAAGCTGAGGCAAGAATCAAGGTCACATTGCTAGCTACCTTCCAACACCAAGGTGCTGGTCTTTTTTTTTTTTTTTACAGAGACAGAGTCAGAGAGAGGGATAGATAGGGACAGACAGACAGGAATGGAGAGAGATGAGAAGCATCAATCATCAGTTTTTCGTTGTTCATTGAATTGCTTTCTAATATGTGCCTTGACCGCGGGCCTTCAGCAGACCGAGTAACCCCTTGCTCAAGCCAGCGACCTTGGGTCCAAGTTGGTGAGCTTTTGCTCAAACCAGATGAGCCTGCGCTCAAGCTGGCGACCTCAGAGTCTCGAACCTGGGTCCTCCACATCCCAGTCCGACGCTCTATGCACTGCGCCACCGCCTGGTCAGGCTAGGTGCTGGTCTTAACAACCAAATTCCCTGTTGGTACCAAGAGGGCTTCCAGGCAACATTTGTACCCTGCTGGTTTCTCAGGAGTTTACAAAGAGATTTCCCCACCGACCACCCCCCAGGCACCGGGCCCAGTACCTGTTCCAGGGGAGGGACTGCTGCTACATTCCGGGACAGACTGCCCCATGCGGAAAGAGAATTTGGGTTGGTCAGAGCCACAGCCATCCTCAATGCCATCTACAATCCTGTGGACACAGGTACCAGGACAGTAAATTGACAGGTAGTCACTGAGGTATTTCTCAGGAAAGATGCCCCAGTCTCCTCATAGTCTTCCCTCCTAGGACTGGGACAGGGGACTTGGGACTCCAAGAGAAAGGTGACACGAGACGTCCCTTCCCCTAGGAGATTGTAGCTCTGCTGGGGACCCAACCTTGAGAGACATGAAACAGCAAGAGAGTTCTGAATGGTGGTGAGGGGGTAGCAGGGAGATGGAGGAGTCAAAGACGGCTTCCTGGAGGAGGCTGGGAAGACTTAAGATGGAAGGATGGGCGCACAAAGCAGGAAGGATGTGACTGGCTGGGGCCCCAGCCCTATCACCACCATATTTTCCAAAGTATAGTGGCCTGGGGCCTGCTCACCTGGGGCTCAGGTCCGGGGGCACATTCCATGGTACAGGGGGCAGCTGCAGCCCCTCTAAGCTCCGAGGGTGAGCAGAGGAGCCTGCCTCAGCCTGCAAAGCCCCTGCCTTCCCTGGCCGTCCTCTGCCACCTAGACGGGACCGGGGTGCAGTTCGACGTGGGGATAGCAGCTTGGCAGCAGAGGATGAGGAGGTGCAGCCTGGGGACAGCAGGGGGCTGGATGGTTCATCCGCTGGGGCTGGTGAGGCTGCAGGGCCCTGCTCCCCGTCAGTCTCCTTCTCCTCCAGCGTGGACATGAGGGTGTCACCCCCACTCAGGGAGCTGGTGTCCGCCTGGAGACAGTGGGGCACAGAGAACTGGCATAGATAGCCCTTACTGTGCTTCCTGTACCTCCCCTACCCTGGCCTCACCTCCCTAAAACAGAGCCGTGTTCTTGTTAAACAGGTTGCCCAGTACATCCCGCCTGCCAAGGAAGACGCTCAGTTTGGGGTGGGAGGAGAGAAAGCTGCCACCATAAGGCAAGCAAGCTCTGGAGGCACTTGGTGCCCCTCAAAATTCTAGCCAAGTGTGGCTTGGTCCTAGGCTAACTGAACTACTCAAGAGAAAACAGTACTAAAGACTGGTTTGGAGTTGGTGATGTAAGCCAGGAAAATTTAAAAGCCCCTCAGAGCAGTTCTATTCACTGTCAAGAAGCAGGGCATATGCAGGACTTTCTTCAGAGGTGGGCTGGTAGGTTCTGTGTGGCCCTGCCCACCCTATCCTGTGGCACCCTCCCTCATCTTTGGCCGAAAGGCTCCTTTTTTGGTACCAGGGAATTCGGACTCACCCTGCGCCCCCAGGGACCTTGCCCTGAACAGGCCAGGCTATCTCTGCTAGGCCAGGGGAACCGGGAAGGGTGGCTGAGCATGGCTGGGCTGGGCTCTAAAGGACAGAGTGGATGTGAGGGGCAGGAGTGTAGACCCCCTACCACATGCGGGAGGTGTTCATCCAGGCCATGTGCTCACACAGCACCTCCTCAAACTGCAGCCTCTGCCCACCTTACCAGGCTCCCTGGCACCCAAGCCTCCTCCATGCAAGTACCCAGTGTCCTCACCTCCGCGGGGCCTCTGCTAGCACCCAAGTTGTAGCTGAGCTCCCCTCGGAGGCCCCGGCTGAAGCGCGGGGCAAACTCAGGGTACAATGCCAGGCTGTCGTGCAGCCCAGCCAGCTGCAGACACTGCAGGACACAGTACGTCAGCCCCTTCACATCGGCATTGGCCTTGACCACCTGCTCACGCCGGGGCAGCTCACAGCCAATCAGGTCACCCTTCCCTGGGGAGAGGAAGCAGAGGTCAGTGGCTGCCCCTTAGCTGCTACAGAGGGAAGTCAAGATGAGGCTGCTGAGCTTTCCTCATGGGCTGAGGAGCTCTCCAGCCAGACCCCCGCTGTGGGTCCTGAGGGCCAGGACAGGGAGAAGTGGAGGGGCCATTTTCCAATCCGATGGTGTTCCAGCTTCACGAGTGATTCAGGTACAGCTTATTCTGGAACACTATGTGGAACCAGCTGGTTAGTGCCCCGTGTGACACAGTGAAAATGTCAGGTGGCTGCATACTTCAAGCCCTAGTGCCTGCTCTCTACAATACATCCTGTATTGAACTGAGGCTGTGGTGCTTTCTTGCTGTTCCCAGCATGTGTCAATGAAGGGTTTTCCTAGCACTGGGCTGAGACTGCCACCTCGGGCAGTGATTATAAATCTGCATCCCAATCTCAGAAATGTGAAATGGTGGTGGTGGTGGTGGTGGTGGTGGTGGTGGTGGTGGTGAATGTGTGTCTTAAAATCAATGAAATAGGCCTGACCTGTGGTGGCGCAGTGGATAAAGCGTTGACCTGGAAATGCTCAGGTCACTGGTTCGAAACCCTGGGCTTGCCTGGTCAAGGCACATATGGGAGTTGATGCTTCCAGCTCCTCCCCCCTTCTCTCTCTCTGTCTCTCCTTTCTCTCTCTCTCTGTCTCTCCCTCTCCTCTCTAAAATGAATAAATAAAAAAATTAAAAAAAATCAATGAAATAATGGTGTCTCCAATCAGGAATATGGTGAGGATTAAATGAGATGGTGGAGATAAATGCCTGACACATAAGACATCAATCGAAAGTTCATTTTCTTCCCTCCTGACAACAAGAGTCCCTTGTAGATCCTTCCAACAGGGATGGTGTGCCGTCAGGGATTGGCCAGAGCACTCACTGCCCTCACAAGCCAGCTCAACCCACAACCAGACAGTTCACAGGATTAGAAAGCGTTTCCTTATCCTTAAGGAAGAATGCAGATCACTGCCACCCCCGCTGTGGGCTGCCTCATACTGCCAGCAGAACTCTCAATGTTCATGGACTTTTGCTCAAACTTAAAAGCAGAATGCATCACTGTTAAATCTTTTTTTTTTTTTTTTTTTTTGGTTTCAGGCCATCCTTCTGGTTCCTTCTGAGAGCTGTTTGGATCTCAATGTGATCATCTGATGAATGAGCTCTCTTCTCGTGTGTGTCATCTGGAAATAGGATACGTATGTATTTCTTGTCTTCCTCCAAGAGGTGAGATAAAAATGAGAAACAGGACAGAACCAAGGACAGAGTTCCATGCCACCCTCCAGGCTGGCATCTCAGCCAGAGCCTCCGGCTTAGCTCGTCAAGCCCTGTAAGATCCTCCTGGCACCATCACCCAACCCGCCTATCTTTGTCTTGCCATCTTCCTCCCCCACAACCAAGTTTGCACATGCTTAGCTGTTAGTTCATACACAGAGGGAGGGGCCAGAACCGACACTGCTAGATGCACGGTGAGCCTCCGCTGCCAGGGGCAGGCAGGAGGCCCTGGATGTTCAACCAAGGAATCAGGTGGGAGGTGGGATGAAGGCAAAGCAGAAAACCAGGTCATGGGGAACCAGCATTCTTGGGGCACCCAGAGCCACCAAGGAAACACAGGAAACAGTTCATTCAGAATAAATGAGTAGAGATAGGATGGATCAGAGCTGACAAGTCTCAATGCTGGGGACATTCTGAAGGCAAAGGCCCAGGGCACAGGTGGTGGCCATTCTTGAGGTTTTGTCTTAATTTTGAATGTGGCTATTCTGAGCCTTGGTGGTTGGCATCAGTGAAGATGTGCCCTTGTAGGACTCATGCCAGTTCCCAGCAACACTGCTTCCTTGCTCCAAGCTGAAGCCATCTGTTTAATAATCCACTCAACAATCTTGTTTTGGGGTGACCAGTCTGCAATTGTCAAACTCATAAATAACACAAGGTAAAAAGTGTAGCAGTCTCTTGCCTTTCTCAGTTCCAAGATCCTACTGATAGTATTTCTTTGTCCTGTTTCCTGTTGGAACAGTATCCTCTGCAAGGGAGAGAAGATGGACTCACAGTAGTTGCTGGGCATCTGGTCATCCTGGTTCTCCAGATTAGTGGCACACCTCAGCCACTCTGGGCATCACCTGTCTCCACGGTGAGTCTACAAGTGCCTGGCTGCCAGAGCATTCAGCTGTGGTTGGGGTGCCACCTCCATTTTGTTCTGTCCTGTCCCGTGTGCAAGGTCCTCGATTACTCAAGTAGATCACAGTGCTCCTGCCCTCTGGAGTCACTGCTGCCAGCCTCCCACAGCCCAGGCATCATGCAGCCCTGTGTTTCCTGGATGCTCGGATGTGCTGCATGTTTGGGCATCCTGAAACAAAGCCTTTTCTTCAGTGCAGAGTCTCTGCAGAGCAGAGTGCCTGGGAGTACAGAGTATACTGAAGCCTGAGGTTTGAAGCTGGGCAGACTAGCTCTAACGCCAGCCTGACAATTCATTAACCTCTGGGAACCTCTTCTCCTTCTATGTGACCTGGGAATAACACTAGTTCCTCCCTCCTGGGTTTTGCTTGAGATGAAGTGTAAGCACACAGGGCTGGCCCCACTGTGATAGTGCTGATTCCATAACTGCAATTTCTTCTTCCTTCTAAAGGGAATGGAGCCTTCATCTTCACCTCTTTCTTTTGCCAAGAAAGGAGTATACATGCTGTGTCTGAGCTTTGCTGTTGCCCTTTAAGGCCCTGGGCTTGCTCTGTCATCTGCCCTGGGAAAGTAGCATTTGCCATCTCTGTGGCCCAGTGGTAGTGGGAGCCCCACTAGGAGAACTTCCATTCCTCCTTTTTCTGGCCCTGCCTGAACACTCTCCAGCACTTAAATCCTCAGCCTTTGAATTTTCTCCTTGACATGAAGTGCTGCTCTGCTTTGTCCCCTGTAGACTAAAGACTGTTCCTCCACTCACTCTGGCCTCCAACACCCTCGAAATCATTTCCACTTCCCTGTGTTGCCACCTTATGATCACTAGGTCTGCTTTGAGCTTTGCACTGGGCTCCCTGGCTACTCCCGGTTCCATCCGGGCTGTTTCTCTCCAGGTGGTCTTGCCTGAGTCCCTTCTCTGGGTTTTCTGCAGGTGGGGCCATCTGTCTCCCACAAGCCCATGTGCCCTCTCTCCCACCCTCACAAACCTAGGATGGCAAGCACGGTGCCACCCTTGAGCACCTCCATGGAGCCGGAGCAGACGAAGTAGAGGGCCTGGAGAGCATCGCCTTGGTGAATGAGGTACTCGCCAGGCGTGCAGAAGGCGGGGCGCAGGGCCAGGGACAGTGACCGCAGGCAGCCTCGGCTTGCTGCCTCAAACAGGGGCAGCTGCAGGACCTCCTTGTGCAGGTGCATGGCAATGTCTGCTCGAAGCTCATCAGGGAGGCTCTGCAGCAGCTGCAGGTGAGGAGCAGGGGTGGGGATTGGGGTTGCAGAAAGAGAAGCAGCCTTCAGCCAGCCCCACAGGGCCTGACCAGTGAGGAGGCTCTCTACCTGCCTTCTCAACCACGTTAGCCCCTCTATGAGCAGCCCAGCTTTCCTCCTCCAGACATAACAAGGCTGGAAAGAGGCCCCCGAACCTTTATGGCTGCCCTCTGTCCCATGCTGCTGTCCTCCCAGGAGAGAGTGGAGGCAGAGAAGCCAGAATTCTACATCCCTTGCCTCCCAGCCCACTTCTCAGAATTTTAGGCCAAGCACACACCCTTTGAGGGAGCAAAGGCTGGAAGGGCCAACCCTAGAGGCCTGCGTACCTCTGTGGTGTCGATACCGTTGTTCACCGCCCAGGTCGCCTGGAAGTACTCGAGCATGCGCTGTTTGAGGGGCTTAGGGATGCGGTGGATGCGGATGTAGTCGCGCAGGTCACGGGTGCGGCTGTGGTACAGAAAGCGGCGGGCGTACATGCGCTGGATGATGGCCGTCACGTTCCCAAACACCACCGCGTGCATCAGGGCTGGGGAGGGTGGCGAGAGGGGGTCACCTCCAGGACTGGCCTGGTCCAGCCTGACTGACACCATGCTGTCCTATCCCCGCACCTCCCCACCCCACATTCCTAAGCAAGGTACAAAGGATGCTGTGAGGCATGGAGTCCTGCAGCCAAGTGGGCTCTCCTGGTCCTGCCTTAAGTTCCTGGGGCCCTTAAAGCAGAAGAACCTCGGGACTCTGGGAGAAGTAGAGAGGGAGGGACCACCTGGCCCCCGAGAGTGGCAGGCCTCACCACCAATGAGCATGGTACAGATGGAGAAGATCTTCTCCGTGTCCGTGTTGGCAGACACGTTGCCGAAGCCCACGCTGGTGAGGCTGCTCAGTGCGAAGTAAAGGGAGGTGATGTAGGCGCTGCGCAGTGATGGGCCGCCCAGGAGCTCCAGCCCCGTCCTGTTGGTCTCGCTGCTACAGTTGTCACTCTGGCCAGAGCTGTTCCCTCCAGCTGGGCTCCGGCCCACCAGGTAGTAGGGGGTCTCCAGTCGGCGTGCTAGCTCCTGCAGCCAGCCTGGGGTGGGGACAGGTGGGCCAGAATCAGCAGGACAGCACTGCCTGCTGTGGGTGCAGGTATGCTTGCTGGTACCCCCGGGGTTGGGGACAGGTGGATACAGATCTACCCCTGTGCCTTCCTGCCACCTTTTTTCTTTGCCAGCCCAGTATGCCCCTCTCCATTCCCTCGGCTCTCAGCAAGACAAACATGTGAGGATGAGGCTGAGATCTCCCCAGCAGGTGTCTATTGGTGCCGAGGATGGTGCAAGGAGCACTGTGTCCTCTTCCCCGCAGCTGGCACTAATCCCAGACTATCGTCCTCAGGGCCAGATGGGTGAGGCCACCTCCTCTGCCCTGTCCACCCAGACTCCTTTTGCTCTTTCTTTGAACTTGCCGGCTCCAGAAAGCTGCTTCCCGTTCAGTCTCATTCCTCCTCACAACCACTCAGCTTCACACACGTTTCGAGCACAGCAACATGGACATGCACATACATACCATCAAGGCTCCGCACGTGCTCCGCAAGGACAAGGACAGGGACAGATATGTATGAGCCATTTTCAGATGCATGGCCCCACCACTCACGCAGAAAAGGCCCCCACACACTTGGGAGATAGACAAGGCCACACAGGTGCTTGCACACTAGTGCCTCGGTTGAGAAGGGAACATACTTGCTTGGACACAAACACACAAGTGAGGACACTCAATGCCACAGACAGGCAGGCACCTGTGCACACAGAAAGGCCCTCAGCACACATGCAGACAGGTCAGTCTGGGCTGCCAGTTGAAGGCCAAAGATCACCCGTCTCCCAATCAACTCCATGTTCTCTGGGTTGGCCTTGGCAGGAGCAGTGGGATCTACGTCTTCATATGCACTTTACCCCTTCCACCTCAACAAACCCTAGCCCCTCTTTTCTACACTCCAGAACACCTTATACATTTTGCCTCCCATGATCCTGACTCTCCTCCTCTTACCCACTCTCCTATTCATTCATTCAGTAACCTGACACAGGCTTACTGCAGGGTAGGAGCTACATCTCGGTTATACAAGGCCTGGTGTAACATGGTGGGGCTCAAACCATGTTATGGGCTAGGGCTAGAAGGCTTCCTGGAAGAGGGACATCTGTGCTTGGTCTTAGAGGATGGCTAGAGGTCTGTTTTTATTTTATTTTTAATGAGAAGAGGGGAGATAGACAGAGTCCCACATGCACTCTGACTGGGATCCACCCAGAAAACCCCATTTGAGCTGATGCTTGAATCAACTGAGCTATCCTCAGTGCCTGAGGCCAATGCTTGAACCAATTGAGACCACTGGCTACAAGAGGGGAAGAGAGAGAGAAGGGGAAAAGGGAGGGGAAGAGAAGCACATGGTTGTTTCTTATGTGTGCCCTGACCAGGTATTGAACCTAGGACGTCCACATGGAGGGCTGACACTCTATCTACTGAGCCACCTGGCCAGGATGGATAGTTTTGATACAAAGAAACTGAGGGGGTCATTCCTGATCTAGGGAAAGGCATGAGTCAAATATCAAGATGGAGATGAGTATAGGCAAGCAGCTTGGCTTAGGTAGAACGAGGGTTCACACTGGGGCATCAAATTCTAGGCCAAAAAATTTGGGAGGGGGTTGTGATAAGACCTGAGCCAAGGTGAGGATTCCCCCTCCTGTAAGTTGAGGTGTTGCAGGGAAATATGCAAAACTTTTCAGTTATTATTTGGGCCCTTGAGGTGAAGCCAGTGCTGGGTAAGGAGGGAGGGAGCCCAGGGGTACAAGAAGCAGGAGGACAGGGGAGGGGAGGTACCTCTCCTCTCTGTCTTGCCCTGGGGCCTCCATGTGGTGAGAGTCGGGTGGCAGAGGCTGTTCTGGAGGCTGGTGACTCATTCTGTGAATTGCCCTCACTACTTAGCACAGTCTTTTGAAAATCCAGCCCATCTTCACTGGGCTCATGGGAATCTAGGGCAGGAACTCTGTGTCCACAGCATGGAACAGGGCAACCAAGGCAAGGAAGTCATGGGAAAGTGCCTCCAGGGAATGCCACTCTCCCCCAGGGACATCCTTCCAGAGCTGGACTTTGGGAGGTCGGGAGGTGTGACTCCAACCCAGGTTGGGGTAGTTTCTCTGGAGAAAGAAGGGGAAGATGATAACCTGAAAGACTTACTTGGAAGCTCCCCAGATGTGAATTAGTACCAGCCCCAAATAGAACAAAAGTACTCTGAAACTTAGCGTTCCAGAGGACAAGAATTGCCATGTGTATATCTGCAGAATAATCAGCCAGCCCCCCACATCTTCATGCTCTCCACGTGGGGCCCAGAGCACTCTGGGAGCCAAAGGTGTTCCTAATGTCAGCTCCAAGGCCCCTGTGAAGTGGCCAGAACAAAGGAACCACATGGACTCAAGACTCAGGGTATCAGGGTCCCATTTGGGGGTCAGGGGGCTAACCCAGGAATTTGGTGTCTCAGCCCTCTTTGGGGTCAGGGCTTTGTGTCAGCATCATCCATCTTCTAGCCCTCTGAATGTTCACTGAGTGGCCGTCTGAGCCCAAAGCAGCCTCCACCATGGCCTCCCTCTGGGAAGGGCAGGTACCAAGGATGTGATACTGCCTGGAGCCTCTGTGTGCTTGGCAACTAGAGCACTTGGGAACTATCCAGGTGGGCCCTCTGGATTACACACCAGTCTCTGTGGCTTTGGTGAAGGCAAGAGAATTCACAGGAGCCTCCACATCACTGGGAATTAATCAGAGTAGGTTTCTAAGACCAACCTGGATCCCACCAGGGAGTGGAGAGTCATGACAGGCCATCTGAGCAGCTGGTCTCTTGCCAACTGGAAGCAGCTGCTAAAGACTTGCTACTGGGAAGTTACCAGAGGTCTGGAGGGCATGGGAGGAAGATGTTGTGTTGAATTTTGGAGCTGTGAGTTGGAGAATTATAAATGGCTGGAACAGAATGGTCTGGTGTTAGAGAGACCATATGTGAAGTTGAGATATCACTTAGTAGCATCAAGGTGGGAAGGTAGAAGAGACCTGACGAAAGCTGGGAACTGAGAGGGGCTGGAGCACAGGAGGCCTAGCTAGGGCAGAGAGGCAGAACATTTCCAAAGAGTGTGGCTGGCAGGGTCAGGGCTACAGGGACTTCAAGAAGATGAGGGTTTGGACCCAGAAGGTCACTGATGTTTTCGGGTGAGAGGTGGAGGTGGAAGCCCTCCCAGCAGGAATTAAGATGTGGGTAGGAGGTAAGCAGAGGAGGAGTTTGAAAGTGGAGGTGAAATGAAGGAGAATGAAAACACTGGTGGGATGCAGAAAAAGACCATGTTTTAGGCTAGAGAAGGGTTGAGAAGCTGCTGAGAGAGATGCAGCTTGGAGGTGACAACGTGGGGAAGAACGCTTAGAGCTGAGGTCGTGGGGGATGAGCTTCAGAAAAAGTGGCAGGAAAGTACCAGACATTACCGAAATCCTGGAGGGCACTTGAAGAATGTGATAAAAGTTTGGCTACAAGGAGGTCATTATGGATGAATATACGTCCTCCAGGCAGCCTACTAGGCTTTCTTCAGAATGCCTGGCTGCTGGAGAACAGGCCTATTGTAAGGTGATGGCTTTGTCACACTCAGACATGCACACATACACAAGCTCCCACATTCTTCTCACAAACTCATGTCTACTTGCACTCATGTTGCTGAGACAAACATATAAGTACACACGTACATAGACCTATACACATCTCTGACACTGTGCACTAGCTCACAAACATGCCCTGACAAAGACACATGCACTCACACTTCCCTGACACACATACACTTGAGTAGACACACTCCAAGACCAATATGTATGCACACCAGAATGCCCCCTCCCCAACCCAGCCTCTAGTACCGATCTCAGGCAGCTCAGATGCGCTGTTCTCAATCTCCTGCTGGCCAATGTAGAACCAGACACAGGCCACCCAGTGGGCCAGCAAGGCAAACACGGCCATGAGCAGGGTCAGCACTACAGCACTGTACTGTGAGTAGCGGTCCAGCCGTGGGAGCAGGCGCAGCAGGCGCAGTAGCCGCACTGTCTTCAGCAAGTGGGCCCCAAAGTACTAAATTGGGGGAGGAAGGGAGGTCACCCTTGGGTCGGTTCCCACTGTCCCACTCCAAAGCCCACCCTGCCCAGCCACACTGACCACGTTGACTTTGAAGGCATGTAGCAGGTCAAAGGGCAGGGCTGCGATGACATCCAGCAGGAACCAGGTGGTAACGTAGTGGAGGCAAATGGACTTAGGGGCAAATACCACCTGGCCTGACTTGGACACGAACGTGGTTCGGAAATTCAGCACGATGTCTGTGGAATGAATGTCCAGGTGGGCGTCAGATCAGGGTGGGGAGAAGCCACTCTTTACTGGGTACCAGCTCAGTATTTGACACTATCCTGAGCCCTTAACTTGCAGTAAGTCTAAAAGGTGAACAATGCTATGCCTATTTGATGGAGAAAGAAATTGAGGCTTGGAGGGCTGACTTGCTCAGGGTCAAAAAACCCACTAGTGGTAGAGACACATTTGGAACCTAGGTCTGATTTCTTTTATTTTTTTAATTTCTTTTTTTTTTTTTCTGTATTTTTCTGAAGCCGGAAACAGGGAGAGACAGTCAGACTCCCTCATGCGCCCAACCGGGATCCACCCGGCACGCCCACCAGGGGGCAACGCTCTGCCCACCAGGGAGCGATGCTCTGCCCCTCCGGGGCGTCGCTCTGTTGCGACCTAAGCCACTCCAGCGCCTGGGGCAGAGGCCGAGAAGCCATCCCCAGGGCCCGGGCCATCTTTGCTCCAGTGGAGCCTCGGCTGCGGGAGGGGAAGAGAGAGACAGAGAGGAAGGAGAGGGGGAGGGGTGGAGAAGCAGATGGGCGCTTCTCCTTTGTGCCCTGGCCAGAATCGAACCCGGGACTTCTGCACGCCAGGCCGACACTCTACCACTGAGCCAACTGGCCAGGGCCTCTCTTTTATTTTTTATGTTTCTTTTTTTTATTTTTATTTTTATTTTTATGTTTCTTAAGTGAGAAGCAGGGAGGCAGGGAGGCAGAGAGACAGACTCCGCATGTGCCTTGACCGGGATCTAACCGACAAACTTTCTATGGGGCAATGCTCTGCCCATCTGGGGCTGTTGTTCCATTGCTCGACATCTGAGCTAATTTAGCACCTGAGGTGAGAACATGGAGCCATCCTCAGTGCCTGGGGCCAAGTTGCTCCAACTGAGCCATGGCTGTGGGAGGAGAAGAGAGAGATAGAGAGAAGGGAAAGGAAGAGGGGTGGAGAAGCAGATGGGCACTTCTCCTGTGTGCTCTGACTGGGAATCAAACCCGGGACATCCACATGCTGGGCCAACAATGCTACTGCTGAGCCAACCGGCCAGGATCCTAGGTCTGATTTCAAAGCCCACAGGTCACAGGAGGAGGGCAAGGGCACACTTGTGAGGTACTGGAGCCATACAGACTATCCCTTTGAAGCTTGAGGGACACCTGGCATGGGGTTGGGTGGGGGGCACAGAGGACACCTACCAAGAATGAAAAGGACCTCCACCGCCAGGTCGCAGACGCTGGGGGGGCCGCGGGCAGTGCTGGGCTCCCGGGCTGTGCTCACACAGACGCTGTAGGGCACAGTGACGGCCACATAGAGGGTGGCGAGCAGGATGAAGCCGTCCCAAGTGGCCCTCAGTGCCCCACAGTGCAGCAGGATGAATGGTGACTTCCGAATGGCGGCTACTTTGTATTCAGGCAAGTTTGGCTTCTCCCCAAATACCCTCTGAGTGACACAGGGCAGGTTCAGACAGGGAGGACAAGAAATTAGTACAAGCTGAGTTTGGACAGGGTCCAGGCAGGCATCTACCTTCCCTCCCTGCATTCTCAAAGCAACGTCTGACGTAGGCATTAGAGTGCCCATATTATAGATCGGAAGACGGAGGATCAGGGAGATCAAGTAACCTAGCTAAAGTCACACAGCTGCTTAGGGAAAGAGCCAGATTTGAGCCAAGGCCCCATCTAACCCCAGTGCCAAGACTCTCTTCTAGAGCTTTGATGGATCAGGCATATGACAGTCCCTCCCTCAGGCATAACCCTCAAAGTACTGGTGGGGCCTCTGTGGCCCCTTGAACATTTTCTCTATGGTGAACTGTATTCCCCCCCCCCATTTCCTCAATCTGCTCCTACCCTGTTCCGACACCCAGACACACACCCTAGTGTTAAAAATCCACCTTATTGAGCTTGTGCTTGCCCTTGGGTTGCTTCTGTAGATGCCCGGACAAGTGGTAGAGCACAGCCCGGCTCCGCCTCCGGTTGGCATTGAAGCCTTTGGCTCTTGCCCGGCCATATCGGTGCCGGCCACCACCTGCAAAAGAAGAGGGGCCCATGAGGATGATGGTATCATGATCTTGGGTGTAGAATACTAGTTGCTGGTCCATGGACAGGTCTGGCTCACTGACTACTTTGTCTGTTTAGAGTTGGGGGCTCTGGCATTCCTCACTTACTAGGATCACTTGCACCCCTATGGGCAATCCTATGGGTGATCACAGATGCTACTCCCAGTGCCTGCTTGCAGGGGAAGGAGGTTTGGACCAAGGCAAGGCAGGAGAAGATCTCCACAGGGAAAGGCCTGGGAACAGAGGGGAGACATGGCTCTTAGGGGTAAGGGGAGTGCAGAGCAAGCAAAAAGCTATCAGGCAGAGTTGCAGAAGCTCAAAGAAGCCTAGGGTCCAGGTACAGGGACCACTGAGGATTTATACATTGTGTAGACGCTGACCCAGGGCTGGGGGTGGGGGACTGAGGAATAGAGAGTACCCAACATCCCCAAGTAGCAAAGGGGACTTGGAGCAGGTTCAGATGACAGCTTGGTGAGCTGTCTAAGGGCCTTCCCCAGCCCTGGAAGGATACATGAGGGGCAAGAATCCAAGGTCTTAAAAGATGGTTTTGGCCAGGGCTCCTCACTCAGATTTGTGTGAGGAAAAGGCATGGGGGATGGTGAGAGTTGTGCTCAGCCTCACTAATTGGTCAGAAAATGGAACTTCACAGGCACTAGTGAAGTTTGTTTGCTTTCAGTGTCTTAGTAAAGATGACTTCAAAACTCCAACTGTATAACCAACCACTAGTCTATTTGGCTTTCCATACCTGGGTATGTGGAGAGAAGAGCAGCACAGGCCTCTAGGCTAGCAGAGTGGGAGTCCATGAATGTGAATGGGTGTGGGCACCCATGAGTCCAGGCCTACAGTACTCAACACCTCAGCCACAGCAGTTAACCCACAGGTACCTACCCGTCTCCTTCCATTTGTCAGGGCCTCCTCGGTTCTTGGTGTCACTGATGTCCTTATGAGAGACCAGGAAGAGGGCTACCTCCCCTTTCTCATTCTTGATGGGTATCACATCCAGCAGACACCAGAATGGGAGCCCTGGGCACAAAGATAGACTCATTCCAGCTCCCATTCTCCACCTTGCCCAGAGGTTCCACTGACACCCGTGCCTAAGACACAAACAGGATCCCAGGAGGGGAGCGGCAGCCTGCTCCATTTAGGAAAGATCTTGATGGAACAGGGCGGTGGAAAGCAGGGGAGAACAGGGATGACTGTCAGGCATGTGTGTTCACAGACCTGTCTGTCCTATGACACTGGGACATTTTCCTGCTGCGGCTAGGAACCCAAGGTAGGAAACTGAGTGAAGGCTAAGGCTGGGGTGAGGATGGAAGAGAGGAGGGTCAGGGACAAGGGTGGGGTGGAGAAAGAGGAGGTGGGTATGTGGAAACTGGGATAAGATGGGGAGATGGAAAAGAGGAGAATGCAAAGGAGGAACAAAGGACGGGGCAGATGCCAGGCTGGAGGAAATTGAAGAGGTGAGGTGGGCTGGCCAGGTGGCCCCTCACCGCTCTTCCGGTAAAGGATCAGCTCCGCCTTGAACTCCTTGTGTTCATCCAGGGCCTTGCGGATTTGTTGGCGGACGAGCTCACTGGTGTCTGGCCCATAGAGGAAGGAGCAGGCACAGCCCCGCTGCATGACTTCAGCCCGGGAGAAACCCGTGAGGTCACAGAAGCCATCAGAGCAGTAGACCACAGGGAAGAGCCCTGCCACCTGGGCGTTGCCCAGAACGAAGTTACTGTCTGCAAGAGAGTACCTCTCAGAGGAAGTGTAGGATAAAGAGATCCAGGGTTCACCACCCCTTCTTTACATCAAAGGTGGCCTTTACAAAACCCAGGAATCGTGTGTGTGTGTGTGTGTGTGTGTGTGTGTGTGTGTGTGTGTTGGGGGGTGGAGAGGGTTAGGGCAGGACCTGTTAATGAACAGGAATGAGTGTGTCACCTGTGTTAGTGCCCCATTCCTAGCCATGTGTGTATGAGTATATTGAGAACTAGTATGTGTGAACACTGAGGTTGGTGAATGCAGCCTCGTGTGGGCATTGTGCCCTCTAAAGTGGGTCCTGAGCAGCATAGAGTAAGGAGTGGGTTTGGGGGTGCCCAAAGGAGGACTGTACCACCAGTTATAGGCCAGCTTCTGCCCCACATCTACTTCTGCCAAGCTCACTCACCAGCTGGGTACCCAACTTGGCTGTGTGGCTCCTCCTACTGGGACCCACCTGGACTGAGAGGCAGTCAGGGCCACCATCCATTCTGCACTCTCTGTCTGAGCCCCAGCTGGGTGACCTGGCTCAGGAATTAGTGAATTTGATTGAGAATGAGCATGTAAGAATGGTATATAGCTGAACACTGAGCCTGGACCCAGAAATGTATTGGGGATTGGGGTGGGTGGGTGGTTGGGGGTTGCTGAATCAGCAGACAGCAGGAGCCAAGCAAACAGCAAAGCAGATGGAGAAGCCTGGGGGGGGGGGTGCTCTGTGATGGGCTCCCACCCGCTTCCTATCAGGAACTGGAGACCATGAAGGGCGCTAGGCAGAGAGATGGGAAGCCCCACGGGGGACAACTGTGAGGGAAGAGAGAGAGAAGGGGACTTTCATGACTTTGTGCTCAGTAACTTGGGACTCTACAATCCAGAAGGTCTTATCTCCTTCTCCAAACTTCCCCAGTCTTGGTGGGAGTCCCCAAAGCTACCTTTTTGGGACTAGTGGACTCCCTGGGTTTAGACTCGTGGATCTAGGCGGTGAGGTGAGCTTAGCCAAACAGTGCGCTCCTGAGTCCCGCCTACTCTAGCTCCGCTTGCAAACCTCTGTCCTAAATCTTTCTTTTTGAGCCCTCCTGGCTATCTCTGAGCTCCAAGACCCTGACTCACCCTGGACCCCGCCAGCTTGAAGGTAGTCCGGTGGGATAGCGCCAGGCTCGGGGATGGGATGGATAAGCCTGACTAGGTGGGGTTTGCTCCCCAGCGAACACACGGCATCCCATGCCCCCAGCCCAGAGACTTCTAGCCGTTTTGCCTGGCCTGGGGGAATAGACTCTAAACCTTCAAGGGGAATGACATCTAGAAGGAGAAGGTGGTCTCAGCTAGAAGCAGGGAGTGGGGGCAGGAGGGTGGGTGAGAGCAGGAGGGCGGCAGGTCGAAATGTGGGGCACAGGACCCGCAGGGTCCCTGGCAGGGGACTGCTGGTTCAGGAACCAGTGGGGCTAGAGTCGGACTCACGCGTGCCGTCGAAGCGCGTGGCGATGGTGTCCAGAAAGGTGTTCTGCGGCGCCAGGAGTCCCCTCATGGCCGGTATTTTAGGCGGCCGTGGCCGCCCGCCCCATTCCTCCGGGATGCGGGGACTCAGGGCCGGAGGAGGGCGCCGAGTTCGGCCACCCCCCGCCGGGCCCCGCGTCCCCTAGTGCAGCCGTCGAGGGAAAATGTCCACCTCGGGCTTGCAGGCCCCGTTGGCCGCCCGCGCGCGAGGGGGCGTCCCGGCCGTCGGGGCCAGGGGCATGGCGCGCGGCCCCTTGAGCTCTGGCCGCCCACGAATCCCGGACTCCAGGCTCAGCGCCTGCTGTGCTCTGGGCACTTTCCGCTCGTCACGGCGGCGACCGTGGCTCACTCGTTTCAGCTGCAGTTGTGCTCTTGCATGGGCTCGGCTGGGTGCTGGGTCCCCGCGGGTCTCTGCCTGTCGGGGAGAAGCGGCAGTCTCCCTCCCTCCCTCGGGCGCCCACCGCCTGCACCGGGGTAACCATGGAGACCGGGCACACCCAGGCAGGGCCGCCTCCTTAAAGAGACAGGACTCCCGCCGAGGGAACACCTTCCCCTCGGGACCTCGGTAAGGGCAGAGGCGGCGGCGGTCCTCCTATCCCCGCTACCTGGGCTGCCCCAAGCCGCCCGGCCCGCCCCTCAAACCTTCAAAGAACGACATGCAGCTCCGGGTCTGGCTGAGGCTACTCAGCCGCAGGGGAGAAGCATCTTTCAATGCAGTAGGGACCTGAGAAGAACCCGGGGTGGGGGGTAGGGGGGAGAGGTAGAGGATGCTTTCCCGGAGGAAAATGTAATTGGAAAGGGGGCTGGGCAACTAGCGGAGGTTAAGGCCAGGTAGTTGGTGGAGGTTGTGACTCCTAGAGGGGCTCCAACTGTACAGGGTAAGTCTAAATTTGGTGGCGGTGGGGGCGGTCTGAACACAACCTCTGGGCATGCAAGCCTTTCTCAGCCTCAACTAGTCCCCTTGAAAATGGATCGTGCCATCTCTAGCAAATGCCGCTGCAGCGAGGAGCTTTTGAGAAATTGGAGGGTGGGTAACCCTCCAAGGAAGGTTCAGATGGTCCCCGTGTGTGCCCCGGGAGTGAAAAGGGTATATGTGCGCATGGCTGCGTGTGTGTGTGTGTGTGTGTGTGTGTGTGAGAGAGAGAGAGAGAGAGAGAGAGAGAGAGAGAGGCTAGACTCTGTCTTTTCCCTATATTATTCATCACCTAGGGTGTCAGGTTGCAAATATTGGGGACAGGTAGACGTCGAGCGCTGGGAAGAACTTCCTAACCTTGAGCGCGAGGCTCCTGGCGAGCCGGGAGTCAGGAGGTCCCGGCCTACGCTCCCCGCCCTGCTTCAGTCCTCCAAAACTCAGTTCTGAGCTGAAAGGGGATCTGGCAGGGGTTGGGTGCAGTGGCTGCAGGGACCCCCACCTACTCTGGTGAGGGGATGGGGAGGAGGATCCAGGCGGGCGGAGCGGAGCCAGCCCGTACTGCTGTCTCCTGCTGGTCTTTGGCGCTGCATCGGTGCCCCCAGCCTCATGCTGCCTGGGCTGCTCCTCCTCCCTCCCACGGTTTGCCAGAGAGCGCGGCTACCGCCCGCGCCCAGAGGAGCCGCCAGGGCCAAAACAGCAATTTGTTCCCGAACGAGTGAAGCTGGAGGCTCAGCACTCCTCACCCCTGTAGGGGATATATCCATAGTCGTCAGTATGGCAAAGGAAGAAGTGTCATCCGCAATGAGGGTCAAAGTCTAGGCACCTGTATTAAAATGAACTGGTGCTTTGGGCGGAAAGGGAGGAAGCGTGCTCCTTCCCCAGTTCTCTGAATCCTGAACTCCTGCTCCCAGGAAGAGTAAGCCTAAGAGGAGTCTGCAGATCATGCTCTCTCACTGCCACCAGGGTCCTGGGCTGCAAAGTAACTTACCCGCGTCCTTAGTGGCTCATCTATGTCCCTCCAAGGTGTCAGGCATTCTACTAAGGAGAGGGTGCAGTTTGAAGGTGGAATGAGGCTGTGGTAGAAAGCACTCACCAACTTGGGAACCAAGCCACCTAGTTCTGAATATAGCTCTGCTACTTACAGTGATTCTGTGACTTAATTTTCTTATCTGTGAAATGGGGATAATAACACTTCAGAGGTTTGTTAGGATTAAATGAGTCAAGGACTGACCAAGAAAAATGTAACATTTGCATTATGTCAATGTTTATGATCTGAAATCTTAGAAAAGGAGCCCTGTGGAATAGTCAGGGTGGGTGCTACTTACACTCCATTTCACAAATGAGGAAACAGGTTCTACCTAGAGATACATATCTTTTACCAACTTGGTTTTCTTCAGCAGTCTATCTCATTACCTAAGTCCCTAAATAAGGTCCTTCTGCCTTCTCCTTCCAACTCTCCCCATCCCAAACATATACAAGGAGCAGGAACTACAATTAAGGAGAGTAAGATGGGAGTTGGGGAGGAGCTGAAAAATGAACGGAGCACTGGGAAGTCAGAGAGCACTGGCTTCCACACTTTAATCTCCTTTCCCTTTCCCCTCCCAATTATTGACTCAGACAGGCGAAGTGTCAAAGCGAGGGGAAGGTTGAAGGAGAGCCCTGTTCAGAGATAGCTCAAAGCCATTGTCAACAAGAAACTCAGGAGGCTACACTTTGGAGCTGCCGTGGGAGTATTATTTACAAAAGGAACAAGGAGAAAGAGAAAGGAAGAGCAAAGCAAGGGGAAAAAATGTTCAAGACACAAAAGATGGAAAAAGCCCCCACCCCCCAGGCACAGGCAGTCAGTCACTGTGCAGTGTGGGTGAGAACAGGTGGCTGTCGAGGAATAGAGCCTAGGGGGCTCTCCCTTCTCCCCCCCTCTCCACCCCCCTTTTTGGAGATCCTCAGGTGTGTCACTTAGTGTAGCCATTCTCCACTTCTAAGACTGTGTAGTGTGGTGGGAAAATCCCAGGGTTTCAAGTCAGACATTCTCTGCCATTAATCAGCTCAGTGAGCCTGGGCAGGGATGGGATGGGTGCTAAACTCAGAGCATCAGTGCCTTCATTTCTTTTCTTTTTTTAATTTTATTTATTGATTTTTGGAGAGACAGGGAAAGAGATAAAGAGAAGAAGAGTGAGAAAGAGGGGCAAAAGCAGGAAGAATCTACTCATAGTTCGTTCCTGTATGTTCCTTGACCAGGCAAGCCCAGAGATTTGAACTGGAAATTTCAGTGGTCCAGGTCAATGCTTATCCACTGCGCCACCACAGGTCAGGCAGTTCCTCCACTTCTGAAATAATCTTTCTAAGAGGATTGTTGATCTTAGAAAGTGGTAGCAATTGTTATTACAAATTCCCTAGTGCTTGCTCTGGCCTTGGGTGCTAGGACCACGGCAATGAGCTCAGAACGAACCCTCACGGAAGGTTCCCCTTTTCTACCAAAATAATCAAAGCACTTTGGTATACTCCAAGGCCTCCAGTAATTGCCCACCCCCTAGCTCTCATTTTAGGCCATTCCTTTTCTTTTTTTTTTTTTCAGAGAGAGAGAGAGAGAGAGTCAGAGAGAAGGAGAGAGAGGGATAGACAGGGACAGACAGGAATGGAGAGATGAGAAGCATCAATCATTAGTTTTTTGTTGCGCATTGCAACACCTTAGTTGTTCATTGCTTGCTTTCTCATATGTGCCTTGACCACGGGTCTTCAGCAGACTGAGTAACCCCTTGCTTGAGCCAGCGACCTTGGGTTGAAACTGGTGAGCTTTTGCTCAAACCACATCAGATGAGCCCGCGCTCAAGCTGGCGACCTTGGGGTCTCGAACCTGGGTCCTCTGCATCCCAGTCTGACACTCTATCCACTGTGCCACTGCCTGGTCAGGCCATTCCTTTTCTTTTTTATGTTCAATGTTAACTGCAGCATTACTATTAAAGTTTATTTTTCAATTACAGTTTACATTCAGTATCATTTTGTATTAGTTTCAGGTGTACAGCACAGTAGTTAATTACAGTGTGTCCGTAAAGTCATGGTGCACTTTTGACCGGTCACAGGAAAGCAACAAGACAATAGAAATGTGAAATCTGCACCAAATAAAAGGAAAACCCTCCCAGTTTCTGTAGGATGATGTGGCAGCATGTGCAGATGATGACGTAACACCGAGTATGCAGCGGAGCAGCCACGGCCACGCCAGTCAAGATGTGGATGGTACAGAGGAAAGTTCAGTGTTCTGTGGCTCGCTAAATTCGAATCCATGACCAAAGTACAACGTGAATATTGGCACGTTTATAACGAAGCGCCACCACATAGGAATAACATTACTCAGTAGGATGAGCAGTTGAAGGAAACCGGCAGTTTGGTGGAGAAACCCCTTTCTGGTAGGCCATTAGTCAGGGACGAGTCTGTAGAGGCTACGGGATAGCTACCTAAGTTAGGAGCCCTAAAAAGTCTGTGTGTGAGCCCACATCGAACTGCACTGAATAGGTATGAAACTGGGAGAGTTTTCCTTTTATTTGGTGCAGATTTCACATTTCTACCGTCTTTTGTTGCTTTCCTGTGACCGGTCAAAAGTGCACCATGACTTTACGGACACACTGTATATGCTTTACAAAAGCCATTTCTTTTAGTGGATGATCTTACCTAGTAAGGAAACCACAATAAACTTTCAAACAATGTACTCCTGGAAGATAGATGGTTTTATTAACAGATAAATAAACTGTTTTATGTCTCATGGCTAGCAGTGGAGGAACCGGGCCTGGACCAAGATTGAACTGAATTGACAGCAGTATGCGACTGTGCCAACTGCAAGGGTGCTTTGTCCTGTCCTTTGGTAAACAGCCTATAAAAGGCAACAGTATGGTCATTTTGATGAGTGGTCAGATAGTAACCTGTAGTAACTGCCCACTGTAACAGCAGCCTGGACTGTGGGCCTTGAGCAGGCTACTACAATCCTACCCAAAGCCAGCAAGAGTCTGAGAATCTGTGTTCTAGCAGCACCAGAAAATGGGTTTGTTTGAAATCGAGTTACAGAGAAAGCTAACTGGGGTAAGCTGAAGAGATAGAAAAAAGGAGACCTGACTTTTCCCTGAAGAATCAGAGTGGGTGGTGCTTGTTCCTGCTGTTTTGACGGCAGTGAAGGGGCGGATGGGCTGGAAACAGTTGTACTGGTTGTGGTGATGGTGGGTGAGTTTCCTCACCCAGAAAAATCTTCAGATAGTGTTTCCTCCTGCGTAAAGAGTAGCAATGTAGGTAAAACCCCTCTGCACCTGTATGGAAATAACATTCTGTCTCTCCCCTGGGAAACCCTGCCCCCCCTTCTCTCCTACGTGCTGCTGTGCTGGTACTGCGTTAGTTAACCCAGGTCAGGGCCATCGGCATCCGGCCTGCTCCACCGGGAGGGCTCAGAAACTGGGGGTGGGGGTGCACTTTTCTAACAGGTATGGCACACAGACAAGAGGGGCACCATGCTGGGGGGATATAAATTAGAAAAGCTACAAAAGGAATAGGATTACTGAATTACTTTTTTGGTTAATAAGTCTGTATAGCTGGAGATAGAAGTTTTTCATCCCTTTTTAACAGGGCAGAAGACACAGAAAGCAGGAGTTATGGTGAATGAACTGTCAACTGGTCACAGGTTGACTTAGACACTACGGTATTGCTCTGCAACAGCTGGTACAACAATGAATTCGTTGCTATTGTTCCTCCTTTAAAGTTCATGAAAAGCTTCAAAGGTGTTATTGCGCAATGTTAGTTGCTCATATGGCTACCAAGTAATGAAGCCAGAATTTAAATCCAAGTGTGTGTCTCAAAAGTCCAGGTCTTAGCCTGACCTGTGGTGGCGCAGTGGATAAAGCGTTGACCTGGAAATGCTGAGGTCGCCGGTTCGAAACCCTGGGCTTGCCTGGTCAAGGCACATATGGGAGTTGATGCTTCCAGCTCCTCCCCCCTTCTCTCTCTCTGCCTCTCTCTCCTCTCTCTCCCTCTCTGTCTCTCTCTCCTCTCTAAAAAATGAATAAATAAAAAAAATTTATTTAAAAAAAAAAAGAAAAAAAAAAAAGTCCAGGTCTTTCCACTCTAGCACACTGCCTAGGCACCAGACATGACCTCCAAGAGCTTAAGGAAGAGCTAAGAGCTGTTTCCTTCAGCTAGAACCATTCATCTTAGCCTCAGAGCAGCACGTGTCTAGCACACAGTAGGTGCTTTAATGTTTGAAGGAAAGAATGTGCTTAGGTAGCTAAAGCAACCAGAAGTCAAGCTTGACTGATTTTACAGAATGTTGTCTGGCTACCAGCATTATGGCCTGGTACTCAGAACTGGTTAAAATAGGGACAAAATAGCTCCTTCTATCACTTGGTGACCTCCACACATGTATTGTTTTGGACACCTGTGTCTTCCATGAGATGTGTTCCATATGGATATAACCCTCACCAGATGGGACAAAAGGTGAGATGAAATCACCATCAGGCAAGACCAAGCCTCTCTGTTAGGTCAAATGGTAGAATTTCCAGGGCCAACAAGTCATTATTCTACTGACCTCCAAAAGTATATAGCTTTGTTCAGATTGATAACCATGCATCCTAACTTTTCCAGGTCACTCCCAACCTAAGGCAGTTTTACCCTATTTTTCCTTATACATACATTAATATTCTCAAGTCTGTACCCTGGTTTGGGATTCTGAAATATATCGTCACTCTACCTATAACCACTGAACAAATGCCTGATCACCCCTTGAATAATTCCTAAAGTGGTGCTTTATCCATTTACTCACAGAAGACAGCATGGCTCTTTCATGCAACACTGTTACCTTGTATTATTATTATTATTTTTTTTTTGTATTTTTCCGAAGCTGGAAACGGGGAGAGACAGCCAGACAGACTCCCGCATGCGCCCAACCGGGATCCACCCGGCACGCCCACCAGGGGCTAGGCTCTGCCCACGGAGGGGCGATGCTCTGCCCCTCCGGGGTGTCGCTCTGCCGCGACCAGAGCCACTCCAGCACCTGGGGCAGAGGCCAAGGAGCCATCCCCAGCGCCCGGGCCATCCTTGCTCCAATGGAGCCTTGGCTGCGAGAGGGGAAGAGAGAGACAGAGAGGAAGGAAGGGGTGGGGGGTGGAAAAGCAAATGGGCGCTTCTCCTATGTGCCCTGGCCGGGAATCGAACCCGGGTCCCCCGCACGCCAGGCCGACACTCTACCACTGAGCCAACCGGCCAGGGCCTACCTTGTATTATTTTAACTGTATGTCTCAGCTGCCCCAACTAGTTTATCAGCCCCTTGAAGGGATGTTTTAGTTATCTTTATCTCCTCTTAGCTTCCAGCTTAGCAACTGTACAAAGCACTCCCATACACTGTTGGTTAGACTGTAAATTGATGCATCTTTAAGAGTACTTTGTAAATAACAGTAATCCAGTAATTATACTCCTAGGTATGTGTCCTAAGGGCACACATTCAAAAATGAGGAATGATATGCCTGACCAGGCGGTGGCGCAGTAGATAGAGCGTCAAACTGGGATGCGGAGGACCCAGGTTCGAAACCCCGAGGTCGCCAGCTTGAACTCAGGCTCATCTGGTTTGAGCAAAGCTAACCAGCTTGAGCCCAAGGTTGCTGACTCAAGCAAGGGGTCATTCAATCTGCTGTAGCCCCCTGGTCAAGGCACATATGAGAAAGCAATCAATGAACTAAGGTGCTGCAATGAAGAATTGAAGCTTTTCATCTCTCTCTCTTCCTCTCTGTCTGTTCCTATCTGTCCCTTTCTCTGTCTCAAAAACAAAAAAACAAATGGTTAACAATATGCGTATTATGAGATGCTCATTTCATCAATACATAATAGCAAAAAAACTGAAAACCATCATTTGGGACTGGTTAAACTAATTATGATAAATCTATACAATGGGATACTATGCAGCCATAAAAAGAACAAGGAGGCCCTGGCCGGTGGCTCAGCGGTAGAGCATCGGCCTAGCGTGCGGAGGACCCGGGTTCGATTCCCGGCCAGGGCACACAGGAGAAGCGCCCATTTGCTTCTCCACCCCTCCGCCGCGCTTTCCTCTCTGTCTCTCTCTTCCCCTCCCGCAGCCGAGGCTCCATTGGAGCGGGGATGGCCCGGGCGCTGGGGATGGCTCTGTGGCCTCTGCCCCGGGCGCTAGAGTGGCTCTGGTCGCAACATGGCGACACCCAGGATGGGCAGAGCGTCGCCCCTGGTGGGCGTGCCGGGTGGATCCCGGTCGGGCGCATGCGGGAGTCTGTCTGACTGTCTCTCCCTGTTTCCAGCTTCAGTAACAAAAAAATAAAAAAAATAAAAAAAAATAAAAAAAAAAAGAACAAGGAATATTTGTGTATACCAACTTGGAAAGAGGTCTAAGTGATATACAGTCTTATAAGACACGTGCACTGGGACAGAAAATCTCTTAAGGGAATCATGAGGTACTTAAAGAGTGGTTGTTTAAGGGGTAGGGGCCAATAGTCTAGAGTGCGATGGAGGCGTATTTTTCATCATATGCAGTTTTGAACTGTTTAAATTTATTTTTAACATTTATATATATTGATAAACTAGTTATAAAAGGTGAGGACAAGTGAAAACAGCAACTTTATGGCATTATGCATAGTTTGATTTCTATTTATATAGAAGTGTATCTGCATACTTAATTTTAGAAAATTTGTGGCAAGATATATAAGAAACTTATCAGTGTGACAAGACGGGAGGATTTTTTTTGTGTGTATAACAGAGACAGAGAGAGGGACAGATAGGGACACACAGACAGAAAGGGAGAGATATGAGCAGCATGAATTCTTTACTTTGGCACCTTACTTGTTCATTGATTGCTTTCTCATATGTGCCTTGACCAGAGGGCTACAGCAGAATGAGTGACCACTTTCTCAAACCAGCAGCCCTAGGCTTAAGCCAGCAACCTTGGGCTTCAAGCCAGTGACCTTTGGGCTCAAGCCAGTGACCATGCTCAAGCCAGCAACCCTGCACTCAAGCTGGTTTGACAATAAAAAATCCCCCCCCCCCCCCGCCGTGCTCAAGCCAGCAACCTCGGGGTTTCAAACCTGGGTTCTCTGTGTCCCGGTCCGACGCTCTATCCACTGAGCCACCCCTTGGTAAGGCGGGGGGGGGGGGGGATTTTTTATTGTCCATTATGCATCCTTTTGTACCTTTGTAAAAAAATAAAATAAAACTAGTCTGGATTACTTAAGTGAATTTTAAGAATTGTCATAACTAAGCAGCCTAGGAAATATCTGATGTCCATAATAAAGTTATGCTAATTTAAATGTTCTCTCTCGAGTGGCACATACTTTTAGAGCTAAGAAACCTGAAGTTTCAAGTCCTATCTCTAACTTGGGAAAGGACAAGACATCAATCTTTTTTTTTTTATTATTTATTATTTTTTATTTATTTTAGAGGAGACAGAGAGAGAGAGAGAGAGAGAGAGAGAAGGGGGGAGGAGCAGAAAGCATCAACTCCCTCCCATATGTGCCTTGACCAGGCAAGCCCAGGGTTCCGAACCAGCAACCTCAGCGTTCTAGGTCGACGCTGGATCCACTGCGCCACCACAGATCAGGCCAAGACATCAGTCTTTAAAGGGAAATGGAAAGGGAAGGAAAAATGATGACTAGGTAGGATCTCTCTGACCAGCCAGTGAGAGCTGCCCAGAGTTTGAAGCCTCCCTTCTCTTGGGAAATCCAGAGCTACAATGGGAGCAATGAGTAGGCAGCACAATTCAAACTTAAAATAATTTATTTTCATTGAAGAAAGTTAAATTGGCAAATTGAGAATATCTACAACAAAAGATCCTAAATGAATTATGGTTTGGGCATGATTTAAAAAAGAATCATAGAACAAATATGATCCCTTTTTTATGAAATAGAACAACACAAAAGAACCTATATATTTATGTGTATATACACATATATGCTTTGAAAAAGGTCTATAAGGGTATATACCAAAATTATTTTTGTGTGTGTGACAGAAATAGACAAACAGAGAGAGGGACAGATAGGGGCAGACAGGCAGAAAGGGAGAGAGATGAGAAGCATCAATTCTTCATTGCAGCTCCTTAGTCTCCTTAGTTGTTCATTGATTGCTTTCTCATATATGCCTTGACTGTGGGGCTACAGCAGACTGAGTGACCCCTTGCTCAAGCCAGCAACCTTGGGCTTCAGGCCAGAGACCTTGGAGTCATATCTATGATCCCATGCTCAAGCCAGCAACCCCATGCTCAAGCTGGCAACCTCGGGGTTTCAAACCTGGGCCCTCTGTGTTCCGCGTCCCAGTCCAATGCTCTATCCACTGCACCACCGCCTGGTCAGGCTACACACCAAATTATTAATAGTCATTACTAATTCTGAGGAATAGAATAAGAAAACAAAAACTTTAACTTTCTCTTTTTACCTCTCTGTATTACTTGATATTTTAAATACTCCTTTTGTAATTAAAATATATAGAAAGCCTGACCTGTTGTAGCGCAGCGGATAAAGCGTTGACCTGGAACACTGAGGTCACCAGTTCAAAACCCTGGGCTTGCCTGGTCAAGGCATATATGGGAGTTGATGCTTCCTGCTCCTCCCCCCTTTCTCTCTTTCTCTCTCTCTCTCATTCTAACTCTCTCTCTTCTCTAAAATGAATAAAAAAATTAAAATATATAGAAAATCTTCCTAAATTTCAAAGTTTTTATAGTCACAGATAAAAATCTTCATATACTTTCCTATAAGAAGATTTTAATTTCAACTTAAAGACAGTTTTGACAAACAGTGGCTTCCCCTCTGTCTGGGTGTTTAAATACAGTTTTGCCTGGATCCATGGATAGACCTCATACTCCTTCAAGGTTGCTTCAACCTCAGGATTTCCTATAAAGTAAGGTAGGCAATTAAACAGAAAAGCAGGACTTTCTCCTCACACACAGCAAGCTGATGATGTTGTTGAACAAATCCCCCAAAATGAAGGCCCTGGCCGGTTGGCTCAGTGGTAGAGCGTCGGCCTGGCATGCAGAAGTCCCGGGTTCGATTCCCGGCCAGGGCACACAGGAGAAGCGCTCATCTGCTTCTCCACCCCTCCCCCTCTCCTTCCTCTCTGTCTCTCTCTTCCCCTCCCGCAGCCAAGGCTCCATTGGAGCAAAGATGGCCCGGGCGCTGGGGATGGCTCTTTGGCCTCTGCTCCAGGCTCTAGAGTGGCTCTGGTAGCGGCAGAGCTACGCCCAGAGCGTCGCCCCCTGGTGGGCAGAGCATCGCCCCCGGTGGGCGTGCCGGGTGGATCTCGGTTGGGCGCATGCGGGAGTCTGACTGTCTCTCCCGTTTCCAGCTTCAGAAAAATACAAAAAACAAAAACAAAAACAAAAAAATCCCCCAAAATGAGGTGATCAGCCTTTTAGAAAATGGCTTCCAGTACTCCTCGACTATTGCTTTCATTACTGAAAGTCACACACACACTCTCTTTCTCTCTAAATCTGTTCAACCAACCTGAACCCTGGCAGCTCAGCTTCAGCTAAAGAGCCAGGGGAAGCCCTGAGGCAGCTAAGTTCTGCACCACTGCTACTCCGTGTTTGTGGTTCAGACTTGGGAGAACAATGCTGGAGAAATAAATAGCTCTGCTATTATTAAATCATAGATGCTATGAGTGGGGGTAGGGTGGAAGGGTCTGGCACCAATGCCACCTGCTACATGAGGGAGCTCAATTACACTGTTACAGTCACTACTCTCAAGGGACAGGCAGGGAGGAGAGGGGTGCTGATATAACCTTTGGTTGCCTGGGAGAGCTGTTGGCAGCTGTGGTTTTTCTAAGCTGGTTAGCTCTCCTTTGGAAAGTCACCATTCCCTCTCCTATGACTCTGTCCCACAGGAACAGCTGCATTTGCTCATCCTGGCTTTCACACTGGTTCAGAAGCTAAGTGGCGGACAGATGACTTAGGCACAGACACCCTCATTTAAGCCCCAGGCAAGCTGTCTGAGACTTCTACCCCATAAGATCCAAAGAAAAACAGATAATAAAAAGAAGTAATTTGCTGCTGGGAAACAAATGTGGGAACATTTTTGCAGTTGTTTTTATTTACTGAACTATAAAGATTAACTGAGGCAATTTTCTGATGGGTAACACCCCAGATTAACACTAATTATATCACTATAAATTTGTTTCAGGATAAGAATATGATTCAGGAAAGAGGTAGAATAATAACAAAAATCTTCAAACATTAAAACAAAGAAACATGAAAACAAACAAACATTAAAAAAAAGAAAGACTTTTTTCCCTTCTTTTAACTTTAACTAAATGCTCCTTTCCCACAGACTTCCCTAGACTGGTTTGCAGTCAAAGGTGATAGGAAACAAGGCTTTGGGCATTTTGAAGAAACTGTAGGTTAAGCTACTGTGCCAAGCAGGAGACTGAAACCCTGACCTGTGCGTCAGTCTCAGACACAGTCTGGAAGGAGAGGCAGTTTCTCAAATATTTCCTAGTGTTCTTCCCTTTTCATCAATTAAGTTTTACGTTCTCTGGCTAATTCAATGTGGCACACAATCCCTCACTGCATCTCCTGGTTAAACTATTGTTAGAGGGTACCTAACAGGCATGGGTGGCTTTGCTTGGACTGGAAGGGCAGAAGGACTAGCTCTGCTCCATCTCCCTATTGAGAGCCTAAATGGGGGGGGGGGGGGAGTTTGCTGAGGAAGGCCTCTTTGGGCAACTGAAAGGCCTGGTGCCCTGAGAAGAACACTGCTTACCCTTGGGAAACCTGGCAACAGCTGTCCATGATTCCTGGTGGAAATGACCAATCAGAATCAACCCATGTCAGTGGGAAAGGTTAAGGGGAAAAAAGAGCTTCCCCCCAAAAAAATGGTAAAAAAGGAAATTAGAAAAAAAGAAACCAAAAATATTTAGAATGGCATAAAAAGTGATATGTGAAAACTTCTTTTTGTTATTAAATCTAGCTATAAGTTTCCTAAAGTCTAGTTACCAAGTTGAATTGTGGAATAGAGGAGAGAGGCCAACTGGAATTTCCCTTAACAGTTCACAGCTTCAGGATGAGAGGTCCTGGGTTTGCGCTGGGGGAGCCCCTTTTGAATGGGGGCTTGGGTGGGCTGGCTTCCATTGGTCCCTGCAGAGTGAGCCTGGCCCTGCTCACTAGCATTTCCTGGTGCCTGGGGTGGTACACTCTGATACTTGGAACCAGATGAATACGAGTTATTTCTGTAACGACCCACACTGTCATGTTGCCCTTGGTTTGAGGGGTCATTGAACTTTCGGCCTTGAGGCCTGTAGCCTTGTCCTCCTCTTCTGTTCCTGGGCAACACCTAAGGATAAAAGAATACATGTTCAAAGCACTCTGGCACTGTGGTACTCTGTTTGTTCCAGTTTAGTTTATAGGAGTATTCTGACACCATAATTGTGGTATTCCATGCTTGGGACTTAGCTATCTCTCAAGACTCACAGAATTCTGTCAGCCAGTTCAACCTAGCCACTACATCAGAAATAATAAATGTTTCACTATTTTTTCCTGCCTTTCACCTTAGGCTCTTCTCCAATGAAGAGGAGTTCACTTTTCTTTAGTTGGGCACAAGATAAAAAAGGAAGATAGAATATTCTTTGGGTTGTTGCAAGCCCTCAATTGGGCAAGTATCCTGTCATATGTCTGAAGTTTGCAGATATAAGCAATCTGTAAATATAATGAACACTTGTTATAATAAAATAAACATTATGATCTACTTTGCTATATATCATGAATCACAGGTTCTGTGGTTATGTGTGTCACAATGCTGCTGTGACATTAGTACATTTTTACCTTGCAACCCAGAAAGCTTACGGTATGGGATTTTGTTTTTGTCTTCCAGTTCCAATGTAATACTACTTCTAAAGAATTACTGACAGCACTGCCTTGAATTGCTCTTATGTATTTTTCTCGAACCAAGGAAAAGAAACTGCACATGCTTCAAATTTCTAGTGTTTGCTCCCCAAGGCACGAGGTTCCCTCTCTCTCTCCCTGATATTATACATTGTGTTCTAGGGAGTTGTTGCTTCACTCTGTTAACCTGCCACTGTGACACTTACCCACCTTGAGATGGGTGCACGACTCCCAGTGTGACTATTACCAGGTGTTATTAACTACAACAGCTAGTATCACTGCCCACATCAGAAAGTCATCAGTCTTGGTAATAGGAAATCTAAGCTGACTGGTAGTTTGGAACAGACATACCAAACGCTTTCTCTGGAACTAACTGGGGCTGAAGGGATTCAAAATATTCAATAGGTATGGAATGGGAATAAAGAAAGGAAGGTAATATACTGAGCTGTCAGGTGTGGAAGCCAGGTTACCTCTCGATGAGGCTGACAGGACCGACCACTGGAGTGTGCTGTGCCTGCAGGAGTCTCTCCTGGTGCTGAGTTTTTCTTGTTAGCACTTGTAAGGCTGGGAGCAGAGGCACAGGCAGACGAGGAAGCAGCAGAGGCATCACACAAGCTACTCAAGGACACTGATGTAACTGAGCTACACCGGGACCGGGTTGAATAGCTGTTCTTTGGATGGGATACTGAAACAGAAATATAAGAAATATGTGGTCATATTATGGAAGAGCATAAAAAGTAAGGTTTTCCCTATTTCTCCACTTCACAATCAGCAATTTAAGATATAGAACTGTCTACTTGAGTAGTTGTAAAGAAAAGCTTATAAAATGGGTAACAAAAAGGGAAATCTCCCTTCTGTCTTATTCTTGCACTCCCTCCGAATCCTCACCACTCTGTAAAGGCACACTTAGAGATAGAACAACAGTTTAAGATCAGAGTGATCCATCCCCCTACCAACTAATGACTCCTTGACACTTCCTTTTACTTAAACTCCTGGCTATGGCTCTGGCAGTTGACTAAGTCTAGGAATAATAATATAAGCCATATGTTCAGTTACCTATGTGAGGAACACTCTAAAGTACAGACTTTGCAAAGAAAGAAAGAGGTAAAAGCTAAAGCTTTTTCTTTTTTCAGAGAGAGACAAGACGATGAGAAGGATCAACTCATAGTTGTGGCACTTTAGTTGTTCATTGATTGTTTCCCATCTATGCCTTGACTGGCAGGCTCCAGCTGAGCCAGTGACCCCTTGCTCAAAGAAGTGACCTTTGGGCTCAAGCTAGCAACCATGGGATCATGTCAATGATCCCACGCTCAAGCCAGTGACCTTGCGCTCAAGCTGGTGAGCCTGCACTCAAGCCAGCAACCTCGGGGTTTTGAACTTGGCACCTCAGTGTCACAGGTCGATGTTCTCTCCACTGTGTCACCACTAGTCAGGTGGTAAACTAAATCTTTGAAAGAATTTTTGAATAATGCACAGTATAAATAGTCAAGATTAGCTAATATAAACAGAACTAGTCTTTACTATAAACATGGATCTTCCTAAGGTTCTTTTGCAAAAACAATCCCAAATTCAAGATACTAATCTAGATGAAAAATATTAGCATTTTAAATTTGAATTTATTCAGAATTCAATGGTTTACTGCTGTCCACTAGATTTTTTCTTGGTGTTAAGCCTGTACTAATGTTGAGTTCATAATCACTGCCTCAGATCCAACATTTTACTTTTATACTGAGATGGAAAGACAAAGGAGCTCAATCTGACTGGTGGTGGCACAGTGGACAGAGCATCAGCTTGGGATGCTGAGGGCCCTGGTTAAAAGCCCCAAGGTCACTAGCTAAAGTATGGGGTCGCTGGCTTGAGTGTGGATCGCTGGCTTGAGCAAGAGGTCACTGGCTGAGCTTGAGCCCCACACTGGTCCTATGAGAAACAATCAATAAACAACTAAAGTGAAGCAACTATGAGTTGATACTTCTCATCTCCTCCTGTCCCCCTCTCTCCCTTTCTGTCTCTCTCTTAAAAAGAAAACAAAACAAAACAAAAACAGGCCCTGGTCAGTTGGCTCAGGGGTAGAGCGTCAGCCCGGTGTGTGGACGTTCCAGATTTGATTCCTGGTCAGGGCACCCAGGAGAAGGGGCCATTTGCTTCTCCACCCCTCCCCTTCTCACTTCTTTCTCTCTTTTCCCCTCCTGAAGCCATGGCTCAATTGGAATAAGTTGGCCCTGAGTGGTGAGGATGGCTCCATGGCCTCTGCTTCAGGTGCTGAAAAGAGCTAAGTTGCTAGGCAATGGAGCAACGCCCCAGATGGGCAGAGCACTGCCCCCTAGTGGGTTTTCCAGGTGGATCTCAGTAGAGGCACATGTGGGAGTCTGTTTCTCTGTCTCTCCTCCTCTCACTGAAGAAAAAAAAAGGAACAGAGGAGCTGAGCTCAGGGTTAGTGTCACAACAAATTCTTCCTTAGAGGCACCACCCCCTTTGAAGCTATTATTTAAGTACCTATAACGTGCCAGGCAAAGCTGGTATTATCCTCTTCATTTTGTAGAGGAGTATAAAATGAGGTTCAAAGAAGTCAGTAGAGAGGCAAGTATTCAAACTTGGTCTGACTCCACAGCTTCATGTTCTTTCTCTACACTATGTATCATATACCTCTCAACTCAAGAGAGAATGGATGAAAAAATTCTTATGCAAATTGAAGGCCCATCCTCAGGACTCAAAGCATCTGCATCTACTGACTTTTTAAAGATCTCAGTATTACTTTTCATAAAAACAAACAAAAACACGAGAGGCTCTAAAGAAGAATCAGTGGTGGCCTTGGCTGGTTGACTCAGTGGATAGAGCGTCAGCCCGGCATATGGATGTCTTGGGTTTGATTCCTGATCAGGGCACACAAGAGAAGGGTCCGTCTGCTTCTCTCTCCCTCCCTCTCCCCCTTCTCTCCCTCTTCCTCTCCCACAGCTAGTGGCTCAATTGGTTCGAGCATTGGCCTGGGTGCTGAGGACAGCTCGGTTGGTCCGAGCACTTCAGCCTCAGGTGCTAAAAATAGCTGGGTTGATTTGAGCATTGGCCCTAGACAGGGGTTGCCAAATGGATCCCAGTTGGGGTACATGCAGGAATCTGTCTCACTATCTCCCCTCCTCTCACTTAAAAAGAAAAAAAAAAAAGAATCAGTGGAGAAGCCAACTGGCACTTCCGTCTGTAATTAGGACAGTATGGTCTTTTTACCACCATCTCTAGTGCCCAGAATATCTATCTCACCTTGTCCAAATGAATCAATGTTCTTCTTTAGGGTCTCTACATCACAGGTGAACCGAGCTACTCGTCCCAGATCCTCGTCATATTTACGTTCACTAACAAAGTGCTGGAGAAAGGGCAAAGAAAGGCCTCCAGTTGAGACAAACGATATACATGGAATCTACAGCTTGCTATGTATAGATAATACAGACTTCTTTTCAGTTGAATTCTTTATACTGCTTCAAAGTTTACTCAATGACTACAATTATTACCAATACTGGGTGATTGACAAAATCCAGTCATTTTCTTCAGAGACCAAAGATAAGTCTATTTGGGAGCTTGTATTATGAAATACTACATGATGGTCAAAGCCCACTAAATATAATGAAGAGAAAGGAGAAAGAATTTATAGTAGAGGGCCATCTTTCCACTGCTAGCTACTCTCCACACTGTTCCATTTTATACAGAAGCAGAGGTTACAGCAAAACACTCATAAGTTACAACAGTGATTCCATTTAAATAGATGGTTTAGTGTTCTTTAACAGGAACTTCCTTAGGAAACCCACTTCAACTCTTTAGGGTTTGTTAGTCCGTGAAATAGAAACAATTTCTTGGCCCTGGCCAGTGGTTCAGTAGACAGAGCACTGGCCCAGCATATGGACATCCCAGATTCGAATCCCAGTCAGGGTACACAGGAGAAGTAACGATCGGATCTGTTTCTTCCCCCTTCCCCTCCTGCAGCCAATAGCTCTATTGATTCAAGTGTGGCCCTAGGCATTGAGGATAGCTGTGGAAGCACATCAATCTTAGGCACTAAAAATAGCTCAATACTTGAGCATTGGCCCAGATGGGGTTGCCTGGGTGAATACTGGTAAAGGCACATGAGGAAGTCTGCTTCACTATCTCTCTTCTTCTAGAAAGAAAGGAAAGAAGAAAGAAAAAGAAAGAAGGGAAGGGAAGGGAAGAGAAGGGAAAGGAAGGGAAGGGAAGGGAAGAAGAAGGGAGTGAAAGGGACAGGAGGGGAGGAGAAGGGAGGGGGGAGGGGTGGGGGAGGGGCCGGGAGGGAGGGAGGGAATGAGGGAGGGAGGGAGGAAGGAAGGAAGGAAGGAAGGGAGGGAGGAAGGGAGGGAGGGAGGGAGGGAGGGAGGGAGGAAGGGAGGAAGGGGAGAAAGAAAAATTTCTTGATATGGAAAATCATTTATGTGAAAAATCAATTTTACAAATGAGAAATTTATGCTGCAAATAATTTAATCCTTTAAGTAGACTGAGCTGAGAAGTAAGTAATCCCTTGGGTCAAAAACTATACTATAGAGGCCCTGGCCGGTTGGCTCAGTGGTAGAGCGTCAGCCTGGCGTGCAGAAGTCCCGGGTTCGATTCCCGACCAGGGCACACAGGAGAAGCGCCCATCTGCTTCTCCACCCCTCCCCCTCTCCTTCCTCTCTGTCTCTCTCTTCCCCTCCCGCAGCCGAGGCTCCATTGGAACAAAGAAAGCCCGGGCGCTGGGGATGGCTCCTTGGCCTCTGCCCCAGGCGCTAGAGTGGCTCTGGTCGCAACAGAGCGACACCCGGAGAGGCAGAGCATTGCCCCCTGGTGGGCGTGCTGGGTGGATCCCGGTCGGGCGCATGTGGGAGTCTGACTGTCTCTCCCCGTTTCCAGCTTCAGAAAAGTACAAAAAAACAAAACAAACAAAAACTATACTATAGAAATTATGGGACTAAAACTATGTTACGAATAAAGTGTTTCTGAGGGTCTATTTCAATAAACAATTTCTAAGGTAGGCTGGAATAATTTTTTTCAGATAAAAAAGTTATAATTTTTTTTAAGAGGAAGGGAGAGAGAGAAACACACACAGAGGCAGGAGGGAGTCGGAGAGAGTTGAGAAGCATCAACTTGTTGCATCGCTGTTTTTTAGTTGCTCATTGATTATTTCTCATACGTGCCTTGACCACTTGCTCAAGTCAGCGACCTTAGGCTCAAGCCAGTGACCATGGGATATTGACGATCCCATGCTCAAGCCAGAGACCTCAAGGTTTCGAATCTGGGACCTCTGCATCCCAGGTCAATATTCTATCCACCGTACAACCATCAGTCAGTCTGTTCTACTTATTAATGCATTCATTAGCGTTTGACTCATCTTTTTTAAGTGCCCTGACTGGGAATCAAACCCGTAACCTTGGTGTACCAGGATGATGTTCTAACCAACTAAGCTACTTGGCCAAGGCCGAAAAATATTCTTCTTCTAGGTATAATTTAAAATAATTGAACTCCTTTGAGCAGCCCTATAACTTGTGGTGGTCTAATTCCACTTTGGATTGTCAAATCCAAATGCATCAGAATCCTTGAGATGCATCTAGAAGCAGTGAAAGGGTAAAGAGAAATAAAAATTACCTCTGGTCCTTGAAGTCCTAAAGCTTCAGAGTATATTGTGACTTAAGAAAGCACACAAACCTCTGTGGCAAAGCCTTCAGACATATAATATCAGTCTGAGATTAAGTCCGAAACAAATTCTAGAGTTTGTTGAGCCAAAGAACAGGAATGACGGAAATAAAATGATCTGAAAATAAGACATTTAAATTGCATAGCACCCACTTCAGTACACTGAAAATGTGGAGAGAAACAGATCCCTAGTCAGTCTGCAGAAATATTTCTAGCAGCTTTTCAACCATGTGGGAAGGAGAACAGATGAAGACTGTGAAAGCCAGAATTCTCATCTAATTCCAAAGGGGTTTCCAGCTTCTCTCAGATAGTTGAATGAGACTGGCATCAATGTGAAGACTTTCTATAAAATTTAGTAACATGCCCTGGCCGGTTGGCTCAGTGGTAGAGCATCGGCCTGGCGTGTGGAAGTCCTGGGTTTGATTCCCGGCCAGGGTACACAGGAGAGGCGCCCATCTGCTTCTCCACCTCTCCCCCTCTCCTTCCTCTCTGTCTCTCTCTTCCCTTCCCGCAGTCAAGGCTCCATTGAAGCAAAGATGGCCCAGGCGCTGGGGATGGCTCCATGGCCTCTGCCCCAGGCGCTAGAGTGGCTCTGGTCGCAACAGAGTGACACCCTGGATGGGCAGAGCATCGCCCCCTGGTGGGCGTGCCGGGTGAATCCCGGTCGGGTGCATGCAGGAGTCTGTCTGACTGCCTCCCCGTTTCCAGCTTCAGAAAAAGACAAAAAAAAAAAAAAAATTAAAAAAAAAATTTAGTAACATAGTTTTAGTTACTCAGAAAATGGTCATTTAAAATTTACATTGTTTTGATATTTTACCCCAATAGAGTCTAAGGGAAAGAAGTGAGAGAACAATAACATGACTTAGGATTTGTGTGAAACACTAAGTCAGAATGTTGACAAGGATACTTCTAAGAGTTTAGTGATCTTCCATCTATGCTTTTATTTTACAAAAACTGTTATATAGCCTACACAGCAAGTATTCCTCTTAAATATGGCAATAATTCTCATGTATGCAGAAAGAACAGAAGTTAAGGGTTCAGGAGTAGGGCAGGCCAACTCCCTTTGTTCATCTACCTACAGTTTAAAAACAATTACTTAGAACATCAGTGTCTACAACAGTGGTAGTTAACCTGGTCCCTACCGCCCACTATTGGGCGTTCCAGCTTTCATGGTGGGCGGTAGCGGAGCAACCAAAGTATTATATAAATAAAAAGATAGATTTAACTATAGTAATTTGTTTTATATGTTTTATAAAGATTTATTCTGCCAAACTTAGTGAAAATCTGACATAAAGTACTTGGTAAGTAATTATTATTATATGCTTTAACTTCTTATAACTCTGCTTCATAAATTTTATAAAGTAAAGTTACTTCCCTACTTTATAAATCACCGTTACTGTGGAACCGGTGGCGGTTAGAAAATTTTACTACTAACAGAAATACAAAAGTGGATGGTAGGTATAAAAAGTTGACTACCCCTGGTCTACAACTACCAATGAGTATCCCAAACTCTCTCAGGTTCCCATGGTTAGTCTGAGAAACACTGTTCTTTAGTTAAGAACACTGTAATTTAGTTAAGAATTTAAGATGTATGAGTGTTAGAGAACCCTAAAGATTCTAACAAAACCCCCCCAAAAAACCTATTAGAACTAATAAATGAATTCAGTTAAGTAGCAGGATACAAAATATTCAGAAATCAGTCACCATTTTAAAATACCAATAATGAACTGTCAGAAAGGGAAACAATCCCATTTATGATTGCATCAAAAATAAAATATCTAGGAATAAATTTAACCAAGGAGATAAAAGACCTATACTTGGAAAATTATAAGACACTGAAGAAATAAACTGCAAAAGAACAGCAAACAAACAAACTGCAAATAAATGGAAGGATATACTATATACTGTGTTCATGGATAGCAAGAATTAACATCATTACAGTGTACCCAAAGCAATCTACATAGATTAAATGCAATCCTCATCAAAATACCAATGGCATTTTTCACAGAACTAAAACAAATAGTCCAAAAATTTATATGGAACCACAAAAAACCCTGAGTAGTAACAGCAATCTTTGAGAAAGAAGAAAAAGTTGGAGATATCACATTCACATTACCTAATATCAAACTATACTACAAGGCTATCTATAGTAAAATAGCATGGTACTGGCATAAGACACACAGATCAGTGGAACAGAAGAGAAAACCCAGAAACAAACCCATGCCTATACAGTCAACTAATATATGACAAAGGAGGCAAGAACATAAAATGGGGTAAATACAATCCATTCAATAAATGGTGTTGGAAAAATTGAATAGATACATGCAAATAAATGAAACTAGACCACCTTCTTACATCATAAATAAGAATAAACTCAGGCCTGACCTGTGGTGGCGCAGTGGATAAAGCGTCAACCTGGAACGCTGAGGTCGCCAGTTCAAAGCCCTAGGCTTGCCTGGTCAAGGCACATATGGGAGTTGAAACTTCCTGCTCTTACTCCCTTTCTCTCTCTCTCCCCCTTCTCTAAAGTCAATAAATAAAACAATCTTTAAAAAAAAAAAAAGAATAAACTCAAACTGGATTAAAGACTAGAAACCATAAAAATCCTAGAAGAAAACACAGGCAGCAAACTCTCTGATAATTCTAGTAGCAATATTTTTTCTGATCTATCACCCCAGGCAAGAGAACCAAAAAAGAATAAACAAATGGGGCTACATTAAACTAAAAAGATTTTTTGCGCAGCAAAGGAAAACATCAACAAAACACAAAGACAATTTACTGAATAAGAAAACCTATTCACCAATAATACATCCAATAAGGGTTTAATATCCAAAATTTATAGAAACTCAAGACAACTCAACACCTAAAAACCAAACAATCCAATTAAAAAAATAGGTAAGGGACCTGAATAGAGACTTCTCCAAAGAAGACATACATATGGCCAATAGAAATATGAAAAGATGCTCAATGTCACTAATCATCAGAGAATGCAAATTAAAACCACAATAAGGTATCACCTCACAACTGTCAGAATGACTATCAATAAATCAACAAACAACAAGTGCTGGCAAGGATGTGGTGAAAAGGGAACCCCTTGTGCTCTATTGGCAGGAATGCAGACTGGTGCAGCCACCGTGGAAAACAGTATGGAGGCTCCTCTAAAAATTAAAATGGAACTGCCTTATGACCCAGTGATTTCACTTCTGCATATATCATATATCCAAAGAAACCCAGAACACTGATTTGAAAAGATATATGTACTCTTTTGTTTATTGCAGCATTACTTACAAGCCAAGACATGAAAGCAGCCCAAATGCCCATTAATAGACAAATGGATAGAAAAGTTGTACATATGTACAATGGAATATTACTCAGCCATAACAAAGAATTAAATCTTACCACTTGTGCTTGACCAGGCAGTGGCACAGTGGATAGAGCGTCGGACTGGGATACCGAGGACCCTGGTTCGAGACCCCAGGGTCGCCAGCTTGAGCGCGGGCTCATCTGGTTTGAGCAAAGCTCACCAGCTTGGACCCAAGGTCGCTGGCTCAAGCAAGGGGTTACTCAGTCTGCTGAAGGCCCACGATCAAGGTACATATGAGAAATCAATCAATGAACAACTAAGGTCTCACAACGAAAAACTGATGATTGGTGCTTCTCATCTCTCTCCGTTCCTATCTGTCTGCCCCTGTCTATCCCTCTCTCTCTAAAAAAAAGAAAATAAATAAAAAGGAAAAAAAGAAAGAAAAAAAATGAACAAACAAACAGAAACAGACTCATGAAACAAACAGATGGTTGCCAGAGGGAAGAGGGGCTGGGGACTGAATGAAAAAGGTGGAGGGATTAAGAAGTACAAATTGGTAGTCACAAAACAGTCACAAAGATGTAACATACAGCATAGGGAATATAGTTAATAATATTGTGGTAACTTTGTATGGTGCCAGGTAGGTATCTGAGATACCGGGGAGTAGTTTGTAAACTGTGTGATTGTCAACCACTATGCTGTATACATGAAACTAATATAAAGTAACACTTAATATCAACTGTGATGTAAAAAATAAACAATAATAAAAAATAATAAAATATTTAAGTGTTGGTAAAGCATTGGCCTGGGATGCTGGGGACCCAGGTATGAAACCCCAAGGTTGATGACTTGAGTGTGGGCTCACCAGCTTGAGTGTGGATTCACTGCCTTGAGCATGGGATCACAGACATGACCTCATAGTCACTGGCTTGAAGCCCAAGGCTGGTTTGAGCAAGGGGTCATTGGCTCAGCTGGAGCCCCTTGGTCAAGGCACACATGAGAAAATATGTGTTAAACCCAAGTAACCTTTATAAATAGATAATATAATCAATATCTCAAATTGCCCATTTTTCTCTATAAAATCAGAACTGACCAACCATTTAAATATTTACTGAACACCTATTAAGTGCCAGGATAGTATGCTAGGCACTGAAGAGACAGCAGTTCCTGTCAATGTAAAGTTCACAATCTAGTGGGAATGACAGCTTAGTCAAATATACACGGATTATAACTATACTATGAAGGCACAAAAGAGGGGAATATGACAGAAAAATCAGGAAGGATGAGTAGGTCTTGAGTGACTACATCTGTAGGAGTAGCAGGGAGGGAACAGGATGTATCTGTGGAAAGATGTTAATATGGCTGGAGCTGAGAACAAGGAGGGCATGGAGGGAAATGAGGATGTTGGCACAGTCAGACCATGCAGAGCCCACCCACCCATGCCAAGGATTATAGTCTTTATCCTAAAAGCAATGGAAAGTTTGCAGCAGGTTACTGTAGTGTGAGGAACAGATTTAGAGGGATGGAGAGAGTAGGATAGTGATAAAGAGGATAGGTGGAATCAGTTAAGATGCTATTGCAGAAGTCCAAGAAAGAGATAACAATAACTTGATCATCACAGTAGTGGTGGAGATGAAGAGAAAAGGTCAGATCTGAGATTCAGGAAGAATTCAAATGCCAGGGACTACTGATAGGTTTCATGTAGGAAAGGGGAAATTTCCTAAGATTCCCAGTTTGGACAACTGGACAGATGACAGTACCACTTAAGAGAAAGGGAACCTGGAAGAGGGTCAGGTTTTGAAAGGGAAGCTCATGAATTCAATATACTAGAGACGGCCATGAATTATGGAGATTTGCTACGTTAGTCCCCAAGGGCAAGAAGAAAAAAAAGGAGAAAATTTTACCTTGATATCAGCTCTAAGCTCAACTAACTGTTCCTCTGACATTCGGACAGCCACATCAGTCATCTTCTTTAGAAGTTCAGCTTTCTTTTGTCGGCTGAGCAAAATTTCCACTGTAGAGGAAAAAAGAGTATAACTCTTATGTTCTGCTCAATAGGATAAAGAACTGGATAGGCCCTGCAGTATATATTTGGACAGCCAAAGGTTTAGCTGCCCACCCATGTAGAAAATGAAAATACCAAAGGTCCAGTTTCCACCTTCTTGAGGGACTCTGAAGGCAGTTAAACGGTAAACACTTTATGAAATTATAAAGATGTATAAATCATTTGTCATTTCTCTTTCTCCTCTTCCCATCAAATAAAATTTTTTTTGAGAAGCATGTAAATTGAAACAGAAATATGCACGTGGTAAAAAAAAAATATTTACCTAGAATAAATGAACATGAAAAGTAAGTGTCCCTCCTACTTCTGACTTGTCCCCTCCCCAAAGGAAACCACTTAATTTCTTATGCGTATGTGCAAATATATTCTTTTTTTTTTAAGTTTTATTTTATTTATTCATTTTAGAAAGAAGAGAGAGAGGGAGGGAGAGAGAAAGGAGAGAGACAGAGAGAGAAGGGGGGGAGGAGCAGGAAGCATCAACTCCCATATGTGCCTTGACCAGGCAAGCCCAGGGTTTCGAACTGGCGACCTCAGCATTTCCAGGTCGACGCTTTATCCACTGCACCACCACAGGTCAGGCCCGCAAATATATTCTATGTATTTGTAACATATCTCTCTCTCCTCTTTTTCCCTCTCATACATGGGATTAATATATCACAGGGTCCTTCCTTTACCTTAGCTATTTTTACTTAATATATCTTTTTTTTTTTTGTATTTTTCTGAAGCTGGAAACGGGGAGGCAGTCAGACTCCCGCATGCGCCCAACCGGGATCCACCCAGCACGCCCACCAGGGGGCGATGCTCTGCCCATCGGGGCGTTGTTCTGTTGCGACCAGAGCCACTCCAGTGCCTGAGGCAGAGGCCACGGAGCCATCCCCAGAGCCCGGGCCATCTTTGCTCCAATGGAGCCTTGGCTGCGGGAGGGGAAGAGAGAGACAGAGAGGAAGGAGAGGGGGAGGGATGGAGAAGCAGATGGGTGCCTCTCCTGTGTGCCCTGGCCGGGAATCGAACCCGGGACTTCCGCACGCCAGGCCAATGCTCTACCACTGAGCCAACTGGCCAGGGCAATATATCTTAAAGTTCAATCCCTATTAATACATTGAATCTCCCTCACTGTTTAACAGCCACTCAGTATTCCGCTTTATGGATATACCACAATTTACCAAGTTCCCTAATGGTGCTGTTCACAGCCTGTTAAGAAGAAGCATCTTCTTTGGTATGTTCCCAGATGTATATTACTCAGATATGACTTTGAAGGATAACAAATTGAAAATAAAAGCTCTCAGAGTAGAGAGCAGAGGCTATAGAGGACACGGGTCAAAGAAGTCCTCCCAGAGCAGAACTACAGGTTGTCAGATGAACCAAGGAAATTTCTCTTCCACCAGGGCAAGGACTCTGCTACTCCTGTCCAGTAAAATTTGATCATTGCTTTTCCAAGTGGGAATTTTTGCTCTATTTATCTTTTCTTTCTCTATTAGTGCAATATTGGAGAAGGGGGGCATTTAACTTTTCTTTTAGTTTATGGGGCCCCAGACTACAGTGTGCCATATCCAGATCTGTTGAAAGGGCTGAAATTCCCCAGAAGTCCTGGACTTTCAGCTATATATACTAACTGGATGAGACAGACTCTGGAGGTGATGCCATTGAGGAGGAAATGAGTCCATTCTCATTTTGGGGAAAAAAGGTACGGGGGGATGGACTGTAGCAAAGACTGTTACTGACTGCATATTCATTCTCCTCTTCTTCCTACCAGAAGTGTAATGTTGTTTGTACCAACCTGCTTCAGTAAAAATCTATATTTCTTGACTTTGGTACAAATAAGACAGTCATGTGATAGTTAGGACATTGAGATCTAAGCAGAACTCACAGGGCAAGGTTTACAGTCTTAGCCAGCATGTAGCATTTTGTTCCTCCTTGACTGGAGTCTCTTTAGACATAAACACACTCTAAGGATGGCTGGGTAGAAGGATAGAAAAGCCTGGATCCCTCATGTCATTTTGGAGATGCCCTTTAGCCCTGGATCACTTAATTCTGGACCTTTCATTTCAGGAGAGAAAAATAAACTCACATTTATTTAGGCCACTCTGTTGCATATAATCAAACTCAATTCCTAACTATTATACACAGAATCCTGTAATTTACTAATAAATTAGCCTAATTTATTTTAGAAAAAAATAGAATTTTCAAAGAGCTACATCAGGTATTATAAAGAACTGAACTTCTTTAGCATCTTTAGCAAGTTTTTCAAATCTGATTGCCACATACATGCCATCCATGGTCGCCCATGTCAGGTTAATACCATGTCAGGTAAGGGCATACTTTCCCAATATATTAAGAACAATGCCTGCAAACACCAAGAACCAATAGCAACAAATGATCTACTGGTCTGGCTCCCAAGATAAACCATCTTGCTATCTGTATCAAATTCAGTTTCTGCCTGACCAGGCAGTGGCGCAGTGGATAGAGCATCGGACTGGGATGCAGAGGAACCCAGGTTCGAGACCCCAAGGTCGCCAGCTTGAGCGCGGGCTCATTTGGCTTGAGCAAAAAGCTCACCAGCTTGGACCCAAGGTTGCTGGCTCAAGAAAGGGGGTTACTCAGTCTGCTGAAGGCCTGTGGTCAAGGCACATATGAGAAAGCAATCAATGAACAACTAAGGTGTCACAACGAAAAACTGATGATTCATGCTTCTCATCTCTCTCCGTTCTATCTGTCTGTCTCTATGTATCTCTCTGTCTCTGTAAAAATAAATAAAATAAAATAAAAAAATTTACTTTCTCTCGGCTCCAGCATTCTAGGATTCTAAGATGAAGAAACTATGTTGTGTACAGATTTATACATATCCCATCTTAACTGAGAACCTAATTATATGATTTTAGACAGTCACATTTCCCCTCCAAATATCATAACTAGTTTCTTCACTTATGAAATGGAAAAGGAAATCCTAACTACCTCATAAGGTTGACGTAAAGATCATATATGTGTAAAAAAACTAAATTGCGAAGCATTATGAACAATATAAATTAATAAAACTATAATGTATATATATAAAAAGAGAGGAACCCTCTTGATAGTATTGCTAAATGAGTAATTACATTAGCTTACTGGGTCTCTGAGAATCAGGATTTTTAGCGTGGGAGAAAGGAGACAGAGATATAAAACTAATGAAGTTAAGTAAAATTGTAGTTCTGAATTTGATAAAATAACATTGGCCATGAATTGGTCACTGGTTGAAGCTGGGTGACAGGGATTAATTATATTAGTCTTTCCACTTGAAATATGTTGAAAGTAAGGACTATGCCTTACTAGATTTGTGTTATCTGAACCTTCATCTTCAAAAAGAACACATAGCTATATGAATGGACTAAAACAGTCACATTTAGAACTTCCATGCCTGGCCTGTGGTGGTGCAGTGGATATAGTGTCAACCTGGAATCCTGAGGTCACTGGTTCAAAACCTTGGGCTTGCCCAGTCAAGGCACATTCAGGAAGCAACTACTATGAGTTGATACTTCCCACTTCTCCCTCCAATTTCTCTCTCCTCTCTCTAAAAGTCAATAAATAAAATCTAAAAAAAGAAAAGAAATTTAAGGATATACCACTCAATTTAAATGAAATTTTACCTCTAAAAAATAGTGAGTAACATCTCTGCTATGTAGTAAATCTTTCAGATTAAAAAAAATCAAAACTGAATTCAGCTCTGTGTTTCAAAGTTATCTCCTCTGGCCCATGAACACAGACACAAGTGATTTCGTGTGAGTCATCATCTCAACCTATTTCCATTCTTACCAGTTTAAGAGGTTAAAAAACAAACAAACAAAAAAAAAAACAACCTTCTTAATTACAAACCTGGCATTCAATGTATAAGAGTAAAACCTGTCGCTGACAAGCCCCAAATTAATGCCACTGTATAAGTTGCAGTTGACATTTCCTTCTTTTCATATAGCTGTATATGTTTAACCTATACTTATAGAAGTGACCAAAAACAGCCTGACCAGGCGGTGGCGCAGTGGATAGAGCGTCGGACTGGGATGCCGTGGACCCAGGTTCGAGACCCCGAGGTCACCAGCTTGAGCGTGGGCTCATCTGGTTTGAGCAAAAGCTCACCAGCTTGGACCCAAGGTCTCTGGCTCGAGCAAGGGGTTACTTGGTGTGCTGAAGGCCCACGGTCAAGGCACGTAGGAGAAAGCAATCAATGAACAACTAAGGTGTCGCCATGTGCAACGAAAAACTAATGATTGATGCTTCTCATCTCTCTGTTCCTGTCTGCCCCTGTCTATCCCTCTCTCTGTAAAAAAAAAAAAAGAAATGACCAAAATAGTTATCTGATTCTTCTGTATAAAGCCCCACAAATTACCCAGGTTAGAATCTATTCCTCTAGAATCTATTTTAGTAAGTGCTAGGTTTGGGTTCAGGGCTCCTTCAACTCCAGAGCCCCTTTAAAACTCAAATTCCTGCCCTGGCCGGTAGAGCATCAGCCCGGCGCATGGAAGTCCCAGGTTCGGTTCCCAGTCAAGGCACACAAAGAGAAGCACCCATCTCTTCTCCACCCTTTCCCCTCTCCTTTCTCTATGTCTCTCTCTTCCCCTCCCACAGCCAAGGCTTCACTGGAGCAAAGTTGGCCGGGTGCTGAGGACGGCTCCATGGCCTCTGCCTCAGGTGCTAGAATGGCTCTGGCTGCAACAGAGCAATGCCCCAGATGGACAGAGCATTGCCCCCTGGTGGGCATGCCAGGTGGATCCCAGTCGGTCCCATGTGGAAGTCTGTCTGACTGCTTCCCCACTTCTAACTTCGGAAAAGACAAAACAAAACAAAAAACGCAACTCAAATTCCCCTCCCCCAACTTCCCACTAGGGCAACTTCTTCATTAAGCATCTCCTTTGCCCAAACTTCCCCTCCCCCAACTTCTTTTTTTTTTTTTTTTTCTGAAGCTGGAAATGGGGAGAGACAGTCAGACAGACTCCCGCATGCGCCCGACCGGGATCCACCCGGCACGCCCACCAGGGGCGATGCTCTGCCCACCAGGGGGCGATGCTCTGCCCATCCTGGGCGTCGCCATGTTGCAACCAGAGCCACTCTAGCGCCTGAGGCAGAGGCCACAGAGCCATCCCCAGCGCCCGGGCCATCTTTGCTCCAATGGAGCCTTGGCTGCGGGAGGGGAAGAGAGAGACAGAGAGGAAAGCGCAGCGGAGGGGTGGAGAAGCAAATGGGCGCTTCTCCTGTGTGCCCTGGCCGGGAATCGAACCCGGGTCCTCCACACGCTAGGCCGACGCTCTACCGCTGAGCCAACCGGCCAGGGCCCTCCCCCAACCTCTTAAGCAACTCCCCCCCACCCTGGGAAGGGTCTGGGAAATGGCCATGGGACAAGGCCATCATGAGGGACCTGAGGGCTGGGAAAGGGAGACAGTCTGTGACCAAGGCCACAAGCTAGAATATGCTAATCTGAGCAGGTCCAGGTGCACCAACCCCATGCCAGCAAATGCCTGCAGCAACCCCTTTATCAGATATCCCCTTCCTCCAGCTCTCTGCTGATGTCCCTAGGGTTTCAGCTCTTCAGTTTTACAGATGCATAAATAAAGTTCTTGTAAAACTCATTAGGCCTGTGCCAACGTTCCTCTTTTAGCTGGCCTAACTGTAAGCTTTCAAGGTATCTTGAACCCTCCATTAACCTTTCCTCTACTACCCAATGATAACAGTCACTGAGTAAAGACTGTTCTACAAACCAGGAAAACAAAGTTCTGAGATGAATGTATGTACATATTAAATTGTAGGCAACCCTGTGGAGTCTCCTCAAATTATGGCAGAAGAATTCTTTAATTACTGGAGGAAAAAATAAAATATAATAAAACAAAACAAACCCAAGGCATGTGCAGGAGACTTTAATTTCCTAAGTTGATGCTGCGGTGGAAGATACCATGACATACTGAACTTATATATTGAACTCTACAGCCAAAATATTAAAATTTACAATTTTTTATTTTTATTTCATTTATTCATTTTAGAAAGGAGAGAGAGAGGGAGGGAGAGAGAGAGAGAGGAGAGAGAGAAGGGGGAGGAGCAGGAAGCATCAACTCCCATATGTGCCTTGACCAGGCAAGCTCAGGGTTTCAAACCGGCGACCTTAGCATTTCCAGGTCGACGCTTTATCCACTGCGCCACCACAGGTCAGGCCTAAAATTTACGAATATTTAAAAAATAGGCTCTTGTGCCTAAAATTTACGAATATTTAAAAAATAGGCTCTTGTGCCTAAAATTTACGAATATTTTAAAAATAGGCTCTGACCTGCGGTGGCGCAGTGGATAAAGCGTTGACCTGGAAATGCTGAGGTCGCCGGTTCGAAACCCTGGGCTTGCCTGGTCAAGGCACATATGGGAGTTGATGCTCCCTGCTCCTCCCCCTTCTCTCTCTCTCTCTCTCTCTCTCTCCTTTCTAAAATGAATAAATAAATAGGCTCTTGTAAAGTTGTTTTGCCTGAAAAAATTCAAACACCAGTGCAATACTACTGCTCAAGATTGTTTAACTAAATATATAACTTTTGTTGTGGCATTTATATTGAGCTTTTGCTATAGGGGTTGAGAGTCAGGTACCTACTAACTGATAATAGCTTTAATTAAAGATCAATCTTACTTGCTTCAGCTTTCACTTTGTCCATTTCAGCAAGCAATGCCACTTCTCGATCCATTAAACTAAGAAGGGGTAACAAAGGAAAAAAAAGGTTGATCAGAAACTTGAAACTGAGAAATAACTAGCACATTGTAATAGTGAAGAAAGACTTCTGGAGTCTGTTCACTAAAAGCATACTACAAAGTAAAGTGTACGGGCCATAAGAAAATTCTGTGTTACTCTCGGTCAATACTTAATTCCCTTTTATTTCTACATATTACAGTAGACCAGTAGATGGCAGTAACAAGCTATCAAATATTTCTTAGTAAACTGCTTAAAGCAAAAGTCCTTATAGAAATGACATATTTTCACATATAAAAACACATATTTTTAATTTTATATTTTGGCCTATAAAGTTGGACAGCTTTGCCTCTAATGAATTTATCAGGCAGCACCCCTGCTGAGACAATGTAAATTTATTCACAAGTAGGACTTGTTCACCTTCAGTTTGCCACAGTTGTACTAAGTCTACTGGCATTTTAGCCTTTAGAATGAAGAGTAGTCAAATTTTGTGCTGGTTTCAACTATTTCTTAGTAATCCAGAAAATATGAAATCAAAGTTTTCTGATAGGCTTTTTACAGAAAAAAAAAACTAAATGGACAATTAGCACTTTTTCCACTCAAATATAAATGGTATATACAGCTTTTCCATGTCCTTATCAGAGTTCAGATAACAGGCTGCCCTAGTATTCAACCTCTGAATGCAAATAATTTCCCTTAACATATCAGTTTTGCTTAGTGGTGGGGAAAATATTCTAAAATTTTAATACCTATACAATCATGAAATGTCCCAACTGTCTTCAAATTTGGAATTCATTCTGATTTCTCCTTTTGAATGAGAATATAATTAATTACAAGGTTAATAAAAGTTCTCTTGTTTCTTGTTGTAAAACCAATCACACACACACACAAATTCAGTTCAGCTCAATATGTACTTATGTTAGCACAAAGTAGCTAATACAGAGGCTATAGTGTGAGATATACAAAACAGTGTAAGGCAGGGACATTTCCTCAAGGAGCAAAATCCTTTAAAGTGAAGTGCCAGAGAACACAGGCTAGATAATCATTATGCATGATGTTAATAAATACACTTGTAGTGGGACAAATTTGTTGGCATATTAATCCAAAAGCACCAGACTGAAGAGAAGATACAACTATTGTGGGGTAGCAATACTTTGTTAGGAAAGCATTTCCCAAACCTTGGCAATGTTTCGCTCCAAGAATTCTAGAAGCATTTGGAATACTTAAAAGGTAAAACAAAAGCACAACTAAGACAGGAGCTGCTGGGCCTGGGGTCTGCTGTTACCTCTCTTCTGTTGCTGAATCACTGCAAGATGCAGATATTGTGTCCACCAGATGACAAATTTATTTTTGACAAAGCTTGTAAACTATTAAAAGACTTCAGCAGCCTGACCAGACGGTGGTGCAGTGGATAGAGCGTCAGACTGGGACGTGGAGGACCCAGGTTTGAGACCCCGAGGTCGCTGGCTTGAGCGAGGGCTCATCTGGTTTGAGCGAGGATCACCAGCTTGAGCCCAAGGTCACTGGCTTAAGCAAGGGGTCACTAGCTCTGCTGTAGCCCCCGGGTCAAGGCACATATGAGAAAGCGATCAATGAACAACTATGGTGTCACAACAAGGAACTGATGCTTTTCATCTCTCTCCCTTCTTGTTTGTCCCTATCTGTCTCTCTCTGTCTCTGTCACTCACACACACAAAAAGACTTCAGCAAACAAGGTTTTTGTAGCTTATGTAATTATGTTAATAATATTTATAACAATCTTTATTATGAAAAGTAGACTGTCACATGACCTTACTTTTAGCAAGGAAAAACATTTTAAAGATCTGCACTATCACAATCAGACCTTTTTTATGGCAATTTTTTTTTCCCTGAGAAAAAGCATCCATTTCGCTGAAGAAACTTCTCTCTTCACATAAAAACGAAAAAAGAGAATTGTCAGTAGTTTTTATTAGCAGAAAATTAATGATGCTTCATGAGTTTTGTAAAACTCCAGATTCTCAGCACTGGCCTTACTGAAGTACGGTACACACATCTAGGTTCAAAACAAAAACGAAAACAAAAAATACAAGGTAGCTAGGTCACCATACAGAGCTAAACAACTGATATAAAATGAATTGAAAAAACTAACTTATTAAATCAAATTTAGATTTTATAAAAATTTTGATGGGTTCCTCTTTGTCAAGAGCCCTTTACAAAGCATGTGGACATACGATTTCGTAATTCAAGAGTCTAGAGTCGCTTTTAAGAAGTTAGAATGTGAGCCTGACTGGTGGTGACACAGTGGATAAAGCATGGGCCTGGGATGCTGAGGTCATAGGTTCAAAACCCTGAGATTGCCTGGTGAAGGCACATATGGGAATTGATGCTTCCGGTTCCTCACTTCTAGTTCCTCTCTTTCTCTCTCTCCTCTCTAAAATGAATAAAGTCTAAAAAGTACAATTAGCCTGACCAGGCAGTGGCGCAGTGGATAGAGCATTGGACTGGGATGCAGAGGACCCAGGTTCGAGACCCCGAGGTCACCAGGTTGAGCGCGGGCTCATCTGGTTTGAGCAAGGCTCACCAGCTTGAGTCCAAGGTCGCTGGCTCGAGCAAAGGGTCACTCAGTCTGCTGTAGCCCCCCCCCCAAATCAAGGCACCTATGACAAAACAATCAATGAACAACTAAGGTGCCACAACGAAGAATTGATGCTTCTCATCTCTCTCCTTTCCTGTCTGTCTGTCCCTATCTGTCTCTTTCTCTGACTCTCTCTGTCTCTGTGACAAAAAAAAAAAAAAAAAAGTTAGAATATGAACATACACTGTTCTTGTCGGACAGGCCTCAATGAATAATGGGTTTTCCTGTTCTTTTCCAGTGGTCAAAAGCTTCTTAATCTTGCCCCGGACAGCTCAGTTGGTTACAGTATCATCCTGATATGCAAAGGCTGTGGATTTGACCCCCAGTCAAAGCACATACAGGAACAGACTTATGTGTCTGTCTCTCTCCCTTCTTCTCTCTCAAAAAATCAATCATTAAATTAAAAAAAAAAGCTTCTTAATCATAAATACTAGAGACCATATGACTCAGTAACATTTTACAATACATTTAGGAAAAAAGAACCAGCAGCAATCTAGATTAACAACGAGTTTTCAAATTTCTACTTGGTAAGGAAAATTTGTTAGTGTTAAGCCACACAGCAAGTGGCTGATGAGATCCTCATTTAAAACTGTCATTTGTTCTCGTTTGATTGCTTCCAGAAAGAGAGAAAGAGAGAGAAGTATTGATTTGTTGTTCCACTTAGTTGTGCATTCATTGGTGATTCTTGTATGTGCCCTGAGCAGGGACTGAACCTGCAACCTTGTTTCAGGATGACGCTCTCACCGACTGAGCTAACCAGCCAGGGCCCTGTGATTTGTTTTTTTCAATCGCTCTCTGGAATTATGATAGCAATTGAAGACTAAAGGCAACAGATAAGACACAGAAAAAGAAAGAAAGAAAGCATGATATAGTGGACAAGTGTCACTTAATGCCTATATGACTTTGGGCAAAATATTATTCTCTGTGCCCATCTTTCCTCATCTATAAAACGATTACAATATTACAAATGATCTTATTATATATGTTAGAGATATTGTACATAAACGCTTCTGACATACAGTAATAGCTCAATAAATGGCAACAGCAATTATTATTCCAATTTTATGTACTAATCTTGAGTTCTTAGTTTCAGAACATCTATTTATTAAAAGTCTGATAAATCATTATACATTCTAGATCCACTGTCTAGAAATTCTTTTTTTTTTTTTTTTTTTTTTTTTTTACAGAGTCAGAGAGAGGAATAGACAGGGACAGAAAGACAGGAACAGAGAGAGATGAGAAGCATCAATCATTAGTTTTTCGTTGCGCATTGCGACACCTTAGTTGTTCATTGATTGCTTTCTCATATGTGCCTTGACTGCGGGCCTTCAGCAGACTGAGTAATCCCAGCGACCTTGGGCTCAAGCTGGTGAGCTTTTGCTCAAACCAGATGAGCTAACGCTCAAGCTGGTGACCTCGGGGTCTCGAACCTGGTCTTCGGAATCCCAGTCCAACGCTCTATCCACCCCACCACTACCTGGTCAGGCCGTCTAGAAATTCTTAAATAAACACGTACACACACTAACACTGTATAGGCAGTTAACACAAGTGAATCTAAAATAAGTTTAAGTGAAAAGAATGCATTACAAAATTACAGTCTCACTATGATTATAACTATTAAGATTATATATGCAGATAAGAGAAGGGACCCAAAGGAACAGAAAAATTATGTTAAGGTGGTAGTTATATGACTTTCGTTTCTAATTAAAAAAACTGTTATAATTATGGGAAATAGTGTACAAATAAGGGGGAATATTGGAACCTTTAAAAATAGAAAAACAGCCCTGGCCGGTTGGCTCAGTGGTAGAGCGTCAGCCTGGCGTGCAGAAGTCCTGGGTTCGATTCCCGGCCAGGGCACACAGGAGAAGCACCCATCTGCTTCTCCACCCCTCCCCCTCTCCTTCCTCTCTGTCTCTCTCTTCCCCTCCCGCAGCCGAGGCTCCATTGGAACAAAGATAGCCTGGGCGCTGGGGATGGCTCCTCGGCCTCTGCCCCAGGTGCTAGAGTGGCTCTGGTCGCAACATAGCGATGCCCCGGAGGGGCAGAGCATTGCCCCCTGGTGGGCAAAGCGTTGCCCCTGGTGGGCGTGCCGGGTGGATCCCAGTCGGGTGCATGCGGGAGTCTGTCTGACTGTCTCTCCCCATTTCCAGCTTCGGAAAAATACAAAAAATAAAATAAAATAGAAAAACAAAATTCAGATTCCTTCATCAAATACTCTCAGTCTACCTTTGGCTCTGACTTCATCCCTCACTCCTTTCTAGTATATGTTGTCCCATTAACTCTAGCTACACAGTATAGAGTCCCTACGTCTCTTCTATCCCCTGCTTATATTTCCTAAATGCAGTGTTCTATCCATTCTTTCTGCCAATATAAATTCCATGCTTCTTTCAAAGCTTGATAATGATTCATTTCTTCCAAGAAATCTTTTCTAACTGACTTCACTCCAGTGATCTTTCCCTTAATCTTCATACCTTTCTCACAATTAAGATCTGACCCAGGCCTGACCTGTGGTGGCGCAGTAGATAAAGCGTGGACCTGGAAATGCTGAGGTCGCCAGTTTGAAACCCTGGGCTTGCCTGGTCAAGGCACATATGGGAGCTGATGCTTCCAGCTCCTCCCCACCTTCTCTCTCTGTCTCTCCTTTCTCTCTCCTCTCTAAAATGAATTTAAAAAAATAAAAATAAATAAAATAAAAAGAATGGAAGATCTGACCCAAAGAATATCTGAATCATAAGACACTCCAAGTTGTGACTTAAGAAAAGTAAGTTAGGATCTTCTGAATTACAAAAAAAACCCCAAAAAACAAAACAAAATAGTGAATATCTGAATGAGATATTCTTTCTTATAGGTTTATTTTTGAACTAAAGATAAATACTTATAAAGGCTTCTACAGGTTCAGTCAAAATCTTGGTCCTGTTCCATAATGACTAACTCCTTAGTCCCTAAACTCTCCTATAGTGGAGTTTCTCTGTTACACAGCCTTTAAGCTGAGGAGGAAATAATATATGTGACATGTACCAACAATCTCCAGCCATCTTTCCAAGCTTTAGTGGGGAAGTGAACCATTAATGATAGATGAGAGGAAGATCGTTAGGTTGTTGGGAGTCAGAATACACCAATTCAAATATCGAGTCTGCAACTTAAGATGTCATGTTAGGCAAATTACTTAAGACAACTCTCTTTTAATAGTATGTAGTATGAAAAATTCCTACTTCACAGGACAGAAAACTAGATAAATATATCAGATAATATGATTGAACATGCTTGGCAAAATATAAAGTAATTTTCAAATGTTGTTATTTTAAAAATAGTAAAAGAGTTAAACATTTATTTATTTAATTTAAGAGTTAAAATTTTAAATCAAAGAACACTGAGACCCATGGAACTAAGTATTAGTAGAAATAAGGTATCAATGTCCTAAACATGAAAAAACTGGAGAATAATTTAAAACTATAGAATATGTATATTGTTAATAATACATTAGCCCATTCCTTTATTTCTTTGCTCTTTAGACATTTTTTAAAGTGCTCTGGTTCATAAAATGATTCCAGCATCCCCATATAGACTTTAAGGATCTAAAAGCTTTTGGTAAGACTACTGATAGCTTACTATAAGAAGAGAAGCTCAAATAAAAGTAACTTTTCTAAGGTCAATCAGGAATCAGCTAGGGAAATTACTGAAATCTTAAGTATAGACTTACATTGACTTTATATATTGTATAATCTCAAATTTCTTGACAGTCTCTTTTTCTTACCTGTTTTCTCTCCTTTTTAAAGTACCTTTTGACTTTCAATAAAATAGAACTCTTTATTTAAAAAGCAAGCTGGTGTGCATCCTGTTTGTATTTTTCACCAACATATGACAACCATCCAAAGTAGTTCATATATTCCAATGTCATGTTCCACTCCATATCCTACTCATTAATGGCCTTAAACTTAAGTTAACTAAGAGTGCCAACAATGTCAGACAAATTTTATTAAAATAATTCAAGTAAACTTAAGTCCAGAAATGATTATTATTATTGCATCACCAACATAAACAGATGTTTTTTGAGGATTTTTTTTTTTGGACAGAGAGAGACAGAGAGAGGGACAGATAGGGACAGACAGACAGGAAGGAGAGAGATGAGAAGCATCAATTCTTTGTTGTAGTTCCTTAGTTGTTCACTGATTGCTTTCTCTTATGTGCCTTAACTGGGGGCTATAGCAGAGCAAGTGACCCCTTGCTCAAGCCAGCAACCTTGGGCTCACACCAGCAACCTTGGGCTCCAAGCCAGTTACCTTTGGGCTCAAGCCAGCAATCCTGCACTCAAGCTAATGAGCCTGTGCTCAAGTAGGCGACCTTAGGGTTTTGAACCTGGGTCCTATGCATCCCAGTCTAACGTTCTATCCACTGCGCCACCGCCTGGTCAGGCTGAACAAATGTTTAATGTCACATACTAGAAAGCTTCAGATTTCACCTTCCCAGAGGTATGTGTCAGATTCATTTGGCCTTAAAGTGAAAGCAGTTATTTGGCCCTGGCCAGTTGGCTCAGCGGTAGAGCGTCGGCCTAGCGTGCGGAGGACCCGGGTTCGATTCCCGGCCAGGGCACACAGGAGAAGCGCCCATTTGCTTCTCCACCCCTCCGCCGCGCTTTCCTCTCTGTCTCTCTCTTCCCCTCCCGCAGCCAAGGCTCCATTGGAGCAAAGATGGCCTGGGCGCTGGGGATGGCTCTGTGGCCTCTGCCTCAGGCGCTAGAGTGGCTCTGGTCGCAACATGGCGACGCCCAGGATGGGCAGAGCATCACCCCCTGGTGGGCAGAGCATCGCCCCACGGTGGGCGTGCCGGGTGGATCCCGGTCGGGCGCATGCGGGAGTCTGTCTGACTGTTTCTCCCTGTTTCCAACTTCAGAAAAATGCAAAAAAAAAAGAAAGAAAGCATTTATTCATATAATTCCCCTAGTGCCCCATCAGGGGTAATGTGATCTTATGATTACAAATTTGTTAGAACTCTCTGCTTTTATTTTACATTATAACCAACACAAAAAAATGGCTTCCTAAATGACACTAACTCCAAGCTCTGGTTCAGTGCCAAACAGAGTTAGCTCACCTTTCAATTAAGTCTTGAAGTAGCAACTACAAAGGCCACTGAAATAAGGTAGTTTAAAAATCCAATCAACCAGAGAGAAGGGTTTTATACCAGCAGGAAAGGGCAGGTAATCTCTTTTCTCAAGTTAAACTGACCTGGTTGCTATGTCTGCTAAGCAATCCTAAATACACCGCTTCTAGGCAGGAAACCATTTCGTTTGTCACTTATTGAAGGAGGCTCCCCCTGGCTAGGTTCCAAATCTCTCTCCAGGAACTGTGTTTCCTGCTTCAGGCAGGATCTGAATTGAATCAGATCCTGTGGCTAAGTAACCAGTTAGCTAAACAATCATGGAGAGCAGAGGCTTATCAAGGCCAAGTTGTGATGACTTACTCTTAGCACTTTATTCTTTTCCAAATAAGCCAATAATATCTGCTATGATCATAATCCAGGAAAACGGCATAGAGGTACAGAAAGAGAGGAAATCAGTTACCTAGCAAAATTTCCAGAAGTTAGAATTTAATTTAAGGCAAGTTTGGAATTAAGACTTAGTTGGATTTAGATAAGTAAAGATATAGGAGAGCATAGGCTGGGAAAGTGGTAGAGGAAATGCAAAGATTAATTTTTTGAGACAAAAGGTAATCTGACTAGAGTAAAAATGCTTGAAAACAAAAAAAGAAGATATAACATCAAGTTTCTAGTATAAAACCTGAAAGGAGAAACTTGGAATTCAGGACAAAGCATGGGTAGAGTAGTATATGAATGATCTATCCTAAAAGTACTTTTCGGTTATAATGGTTTAATAGACCGTTCTGCAATCTGCAAATGATAAAAACAGGGATCAGTAACTTTTTGGAGGTTTTATTCTACATCTTCGTTAATTCATTCCTCTTCAATTCCAGAGGACAGGAGGACTTAGGCTACCCATATACTACCTCCACCTCTTGTCTGCTGTGGCATAAAGTAACCAAGCAAAGTTTGTGAACAGAAACACAGTGGAATAATGACCTAAGGAAACTGTTAGGTTTAGGTTCAGAGCCCCTTTAACATTCAAATTCCCCTCACCCAACTTCCCACTAGGTCTCAAAACAGAACATTCTCAACTGCTACTGTGAGGTTGGAGTAATTTGCTTGCTATTCTCTTGCTTAATGGCTTCCTGGACTTCACTTTGAAATGTAGCAAAAAGTTTATCTTTGCAGAAATGTCAGGGAAAGCTTATACTGGGGAGGGATCTGACAATTTGGGGAGTTTAAATCACTATAGCTGTTTGTAAAAGCCACTGGCCAGGGGCGCTGTCTTCTGATAAACTGCCAGTGCAAACCTGTTGGAAGATGAGGGAGGAGGAGCTGGCGGCACAGGACCTATGACCCAGCCCAGGACTTCAGGACTTCTTTTAGACAGCCGAGTGGGGGAGCTAAGCAATTTGGAGAAGGTGTGACACCACTCAAATCCACATACAAAAAAATATTACCTTGTACCTATAGAGGCAACTACTTCAGCCAGCCGCTTTTTCTAAGACCCTTGACTAACCTATATAAACCATGCTCCAATTCTCCCACCACTGACAAGGCTTTGGTCTCAGTCCACCTGCACCCAGGCGTTTTAAATAAATTTTCCTTTTGGAACGTACTAGCCTTGTGTTTTTGGTTCGGCTCTCCCCAGTGCCCAACCTTAGACCCGGGAAGGGGTTTAGCCTGTCAGCCATCTCATGGGATAAGGCAGTCCAGCTGGAGTTCTCTCCAGGTCTGACCTAGTCAGGGGTTGATACCAACCTGCCATTTGCCAAGGGAGACTGACAATAGGTTTTATTCCTCCCCAGGGGACTGGCTACCCCTAGTTTCAACCTTTCAGAAACATGACAAGAAAACAGGTGGTTGGGAAGAAGAATGGAATAGGTTCTCTCTATTCATGAACACTTACTCTCATTTTTCAGAGATCTAGGCAAGTTTTAAAATAAGCAGGGCAGACAGTCCTCTACCACAAAACATCAACCTAGATGCTCTTCTTCCCATTATTTTACTTAATTTGTTCCTTAAGTCTTTTCGAGTTTCAAAAAAGTCTTCCCAGAAAGGAGTTATTGTTTAATATCAGTTAATACCTAATGTCTTATAATTAAAACAGCTTTGGCACTTTAGAAAACATTAGAATGTATTTCTCCCCTCCCCCTAAAAAATTCTATAATCAAATACATTTGAGGAGTAGCATAATATAACTCCCTCTTGTAGATTCACAATCACATTAACATTGGAAAGGCACTAGAAGTCTAGTAGTAAAATTTTTGTTTTTTCAAACCTTTTCAACTACAAACTCTACTTCCTCTACAGAATATATATTAATATATATTTTTTTTATTTATTACAGTCTTTTTTTTTTTAAATTTTTTATTTATTTATTCATTTTAGAGAGGAGAGGGAGAGACAGAGAGAGAGAGAGAGGAGAGACAGAGAGAGAGAAGGGGGGAGGAGCTGGAAGCATCAACTCCCATATGTGCCTTGACCGGGCAAGCCCAGGGTTTTGAACCGGCAACCTCAGCATTTCCAGGTCGACGCTTTATCCACTGCGCCACCACAGGTCAGGCCTATATTAATATATTTTAAGATGAGTATCTTTAGGATACAATTTGAAAAATATAAAATTAAAACAAATTGGCCCTGGCTGGTTGGCTCAGTGGTAGAGCGTCGGCCTGGCATGCAGGAGTCCTGGGTTCAATTCCCGGCCAGGGCACACAGGAGAAGCGCCCATCTGCTTCTCCACCCCTCCCCCTCTCTGTCTCTCTCCTCCCCTCCCACAGCCAAGGTTCCATTGTAGCAAAGTTGGCTTGGGCGCTGAGGATGGCTCCATGGCCTCCACCTCAGGCACTAGAATGGCTCTGGTTGCAACAGAGCAATGCCCCAGATGGGCAGAGCATCTCCCCCTGGTGGGCATGCCGGGTGGATCCCGGTCGGGCATATGCAGGAGTCTGTCTGACTGCCTCCCCGTTTCCAACTTCAGAAAAATACAAAACAAAAACAAATCAATGACTGATAATAGAGCACAAAGAGACCACGAAGGTGAGGTGCATTAGGAAGGATGAAAGGAGGTAGAAAATCAAAGACAGATCTTTTCGCCTGACTAGGCAGTGGCGCAGTGGATAAAGCATCGGACTGGGATGCGGAAGACCCAGGTTCGAGACCCTGAGGTTGCCAGCTTAAGCGTAGGCTCATCTGGTTTGAGCAAGAATTCACCAGCTTGGACCCAAGGTCGCTGGCTCGAGCAAGGGGTTACTCAGTCTGCTGAAGGCCCGCGGTCAAGGCACATATGAGAAAGCAATCAATGAACAACTAAGGTGTCGCAATGCGCAATGAAAAACTAATGATTGATGCTTCTCATCTCTCTCTGTTCCTGTCTGTCTGTTCCTATCTATCCCTCTCTTTGACTCTCTCTCTGTCTCTGTAAAAAAAAAAGAAAAAAAAAGATCTTTTCTACTTTATAGAATATATCATCTACTCTGTAAGTATTTCTTCCTTTCCAAACAATATTAGCCTCAAGTCCATTTCCAGAGCATAAATTCTGGGTCACACCCATTCCTACATTGTGACCAAAACAAGTATAACAAAGCAGAAAGCTAAATCTATCATAGGATTTTTAGGTTTCTCCCCACTATGTAGAGTAGTGAGGAGTCAGGAATTAAAGAACTTGGTGAATGGCTGACCATCTTTATAAACGATCATTTTTGTGCTACTGATATCAAATGTAACTTAACTTACCAGCTCTGCAATTCAGCAAAAGCTTGTTTCATTTTCTTAATGGAAGCATCCATTTCTTCTTTAACCACAACTCGGTATCGCGCCAGAGACACTGTGCAGCGCTGGAGGTCTTTCACAGATTTTTCAATATTGGAACCTTAGAAAAAAACCCAAAGATTAATTTGAAAAAATATAGGTAACTCGAAAGATGAATCTGAACACTCAAGCATGTAAAGCTGGGGTCCCCAAACTTTTTACACAGGGGGCCAGTTCACTGTCCCTCAGACAGTTGGAGGGCTGGACTATAAAAAAAACTATGAACAAATCCCTATGCACACTGCACATATCTTATTTTAAAGTAAAAAAACAAAACAGGAACAAATACAATAATTAAAATAAAGAACAAGTAAATTTAAATCTACAAACTGACCAGTATTTCAATGGGAACTATGGGTCTGCTTTTGGCTAATGAGATGGTCAATGTGCTCCTCTCACTGACCACCAATGAAAGAGGTGTCCCTTCCGGAAGTGCAGCGGGGGCCGGATAAATGGCCTCCGTGGGCCACATGCAGCCTGTAGTTTGGGGGGCCCTGATGTAAAGTAATGTGCGTGGACTAAGAATGTTTTCAAGCCTGACCGGGTGGTGGTGCAGTGAATAGAGCGTTGGACTGGGATGTGGAGGACCCGGGTTCGAGACCCCGAAGTTGCCAGCTTGAGCCAACGTCGCTAGCTCTAGCAAGGGGTCACTCAGTCTGCTGTAGCCGCTCCCCCCCTCCCCCCGTCAAGGCACATATGAGAAAGAAATCAATGAACAACTAAGGTGCTGCAACAAAGAATTGATGCTTCTTATCTCTCTCCTTTCCTGTCCCTCTCTCTGTCTCTGTCACAAAATAAATAAATAAAATTAAAATGCTTAAAAAAAAAAGTTTTCTAATTGGCCACATTAAAAAAAAAACAAAAAAACAAACTGATGTTTTCATAGATTTAAAAAAATTTTAAGTATCCTGTCCAAGATGGAGAAATAGTAATATATTTTCCCCCGTCTTACACAACTAAACACACATACACATAGTACTTGAAACAATGGTTTTCAGACACAACAGGCAGTACTTTTTCCCTGAGAAAACAGAAACAAAAGAAGTGAGGCCCATGATTACTCCAAGAGTTTCCAGGCTGCAATGCAAGGCAAAATCCTACACTGAGCCTGGAAGTCTCCCTGAATTGAGGGGACAGTGTTGAGGGAGGCTAAGGTTAGAACTCAGGGCAGAGTGCTGGAGAGGAGAGAGCTACACGAAGATGAGAGTTGTACAGAGATCTAGAGAGGATTCTGAATGCATGAGTGTGAGGAAACCACCTAACGCAGGAAAGAGAACCAGTGGAAAGGAGCAGGTGGAACAATCCCCAGAGCTCACCCAGGCCAAGAATAGTTCATTTTCACACCAGCTAGTGGGGGACACTAGGTACAGTACTCAGAAGTGCTCAGTAATGAGGCAAAATCAGTTCTAGAATAAAGGGCTGCTCTAGTACCACCTAGGCTCAAACTTTTTCCATGTAACAGTCCCAGAACAAATCATAAGAATGGCCCTGGCCGGTTGGCTCAGTGGTAGAGCGTCGGCCTGGTGTACAGAAGTCCTGGGTTCGATTCCCGGCCAGGGCACACAGGAGAAGCGCCCATCTGCTTCTCCACCCCTCCCCCTCTCCTTCCTCTCTGTCTCTCTATTCCCCTCCCGCAGCCGAGGCTCCATTAGAGCAAAGATGGCCCGGGCGCTGGGGATGGCTCCTTGGCCTCTGCCCCAGGCGCTAGAGTGGCTCTGGTCGTGACAGAGCGACGCCCCGGAGGGGCAGAGCATCGCCTCCTGGTGGATCCCGGTCAGGCGCATGTGGGAGTCTGTCTGCCTCTCCCCGTTTCCAGCTTCAGAGAAATAAAAAAAAAAAAAGAATATTTAAAAAAATAAAAAAATATCTAGTAATCAACAAAGTAAAATTTACAACATCTGGCATTCAATAAAATATTACTAGACAGCCTGACCAGGCGGTGGCAGTGGATAGAGCATCAAACTGGGATGCAGAGGACCCAGGTTCAAAACCCCAAGGTTGCTGGCTTGAGCGCGGGCTCATAGACATGACTCCATGGTTGCTGGTTTGACCCCAAAGGTCGTTGACTTGATCCCAAGGTCACCAGCTAGAGCAAGGGGTCACTTGATCTGCTGTAGCCCCCAGTCAAGGCACATACGAGAAAGCAATCGATGAAGAACTAAGGTGCTGCAACAAAGAATTGATGCTTCTCATCTCTCTTTCTTTCTGCCTGTCTATCCCTATCTGTCCCTCTCTGTCTCTCTCTATCTCTATAACAAAAAAAAAAGAGAAAAATTACTAGACATATAAGGGGCAGAAAAATATGATCATACTGAAAAGTCAATTAACAGAAACAGATGCAGAAATGACACAAATGCAGAATCAAGAAGAAAGGAAATCAAAACAGCTAATATAAATACAGTCAGATACCATATGTTCAAGAAGGTAGAGGAGGCCCTGGCCGGTTGGCTCAGTGGTAGAGCCTGGCATGCAGGAGTCCCGGGTTCGATTCCCGGCCAGGGCACACAGGAGAAGCACCTATCTGCTTCCCCACCCCTCCCCTTCTCCTTCCTCTCTTTCTCTTCCCCTCTGGCAGCCAAGGCTCCATTGGAGCAGGGTTGGCCCGGGCACTGAGGATGGCTCTGTGGCCTCTGCCTCAGGCGCTAGAATGGCTCTGATTGCGGCAGAGCAACACCACAAGATGGGCAGAGCATCGTCCCCTGGTGGGCATGCTGGGTGGATCCCGGTCGGGTGCATGCGGGAGTCTGTCTGAATGCCTCCCCGTTTCCAGCTTTGGAAAAATACAAAAAAAAAAAGAAGGTAAAGGAAAGCATAAGTATGTTAAGGAAATACATGGAAGATACTTTCAAAGACCCCAGCTGAACTTCTAGAAATGCAAAAAACAATGTTGAGATTAACAGAAGATCAGAAACTGTTAAAAAAAGATTAATGAATTTGAAGGCAGCAATTTTTAGAAATTACCCAAAATGAAATGTAATAAGAGAAAAAAATAAAAAAGACCTATCTGACTAGATACCAAGATTTAAAAACTTAATAGAATTTAAAATATAATTCACTGTGTGTCATCACAAAACTGATAAAGTTCTCTCTCTATAGTACAGTTTGAAGCATTATATGTGGGTAAGCCAACTCTGTAAAGATAAAATATGTCTAACTACCCAACACATTTTTAAGCACTTTCTAAAATTCTATTATCCTTTCTATATTCACCAATGTCAAAGTTACACATACAACTGAGAGTTGGAATCACAGATCTTAGAAGTTTATAAAGTGCTCTAATACAGATTTTTAATTTTTTATTTAAATTCCTTCTCATATAAACCTGATTTCTTTTAAAATCTACCTAAAGGCTTTCAAGGCTTGCGCCTTTATGTTGTTTGACTAAATATTCTCAGACTTGCTTTTCTGCACCAAGCTTTTATTATTTTATATTGTTATTTTATTAGTGAGAGAGAGAGAAAGAGAGCAAAGGAGAGAGACGAGAAGCATCAACTCGTAGTTGTAGCACTTTAGTTGTTCACTGATTGCTTCTCATACATGCCCTTGATGGGAGGCGGGCTCCAGTCAAGCCAGTGACCCTTTGCTCAAGCCAGCAACCTAAGGGTTTCAAACCTGGGACCTCAGTGTCCCAGACTGATGCTCTATCCACTACACCACAACCAGTCAGGCAAGCTGAGGGTTATGTTAGAAAGATGAAAAAGGAGGCCCTGGCCAGTTGGCTCCATGGATAGAGCGTCAGCCTGGCATATGGAACTCCAGGGTTCAAATCCCGATCAGGGCACATCTGCTTCTCTCCCCCTCCCTTTCCCCCTTCTCTCCCTCTACCCTTCCCGCAACTGGTTTGAGCACAGGCTCTGGGCACTAAAAACAGCTCAGTTAATTTGAGCATTGCCCAAGACAGGGGTTGCTGTGTGGATCCTGGTTGGGGTGCATGCTGGAGTCTGTCTCACTATCTCCCCTTCTCTCACTTTACAAAAAAAAAAAAAAAAAAAAAAAAAAAGATGAAAAAGGAGAGCTTCACTAATTAAATTTATCTCATGTGGAATAAATAATTCAATAAAAAGCTATAGGTTAGAAGTGTCTTCCACTTCTATGTTTCATTTGTTTAGGGGAGTAGATCCCCATGTTTAGATATATGATACTAAAAAAGGCTATAATCTGTTTAATTACTAATTATTTAAATGACTGTTACAATTAAATTTAAAAAAGCAAAAGGCTACTAGTCAATGCTAAGTACTTCAGAGTAAAGGATCTTGTTTAAATCTAGAGTCTAACAGATTTTAGTAAGAACATAAAGTTGTAAAAAGAAATGAAAATATTTCTTCCAAATGTCATGTCATAGATGGCAGTGCTTTTTATTGTTGAGTCAACCAGGAGATAAAAATGAAGGAAACAGCACAAAAATGTTGCAGTAAAGCAAACAGTAAAAGAAACAGATTAATGGTAGCAGTAAAGTCATCCTGGCAGCAGAGTCTGCCTTTCATTCACAAAAAGAATCCCCACTATTGTAACAAGACTGTGTAGCATGTGAATCACTGTTAGACTCCAACTGTGTACATAGTGTCAGGTTAAGAACTGGGTAGTAATTGTCTGGAAAACAGAAAAAATATTACCTATAGAACCTTCTTAGACCTTATCTTTGGGAACAAAGAAGTAATTTGCCCTCCTCAGCCAAAATACAGATTTTTTGTTTTCTCTGATTTACCTAGCTTTCTGTTGGTGGAGGAGAGTGAAACATTGTCCATGCCCAAATTTGAAAACTGAAGTCTTGAGAGAGATTTGACAGCATTCTTATTTTGTTGAGAATTGTGAGCAGTCAGAGACTTGGACTCAAAACCAGTGACACCATTTTCCAGCATAGATCCTGTCAAAGAAACAGGAGAGTGTTTTAGCAAGATTTAAGGGTATATCAATCGTGCAGTCTTAAGTGTCCACAAAGAAAAAAGGTAAAAATATTTTAATCAAAACTATGTTTCTTTTTTTAACTATGTTTCTAAAATGGCTGTGAACAAAATCTACTGAGCAGAACTAGTTGAAGGAGGCTCTCTGGTTTAGCCCTAGGCAGCAGTTCTAAAAGAAGAAGAAAAGTCTGTGCTAACCCATCTCTAGATAGGCTAGCTGGTTTTTGTACTTTAGTAACTTCTTGTAGCTCTGGGCACAAGGAATTGAACAGTCAACATCACCAACTTCTGATAGCTTCTATAAGTTATGGTGAGAAGAAAAGAGGTTTACACTACCTTAGAGAATGAAGAATTTTTAAAGCTTTAGGGAATAGAAAGGGCAAAGACTTAGAAATCTAAGAGGAGGCCCTGGCTGGTTGGCTTGGTGGTAGAGCGTTGGCCCTGCATGTGGAAGTTCTGGGTTTGATTCCCAGTCAGAGCACATAGGAAAAGGGACCATCTGCTTCTCCACCTCTCCCCCTCTTCTTTCTCTCTCCCCCTCCCCCCAGCATGGCTCTAATGCAGTGGTTCTCAAAGTGTGCTCCAGGGCTCACTGGTATACCCTAGAAGATTTCTGGTGCGCCCTATGGTATTCCAGAGAAATATGTACCTGTTGGGGGAAAAAAACCCAACAGGGTTTTTGGAGTTTTAGAGTTTTGGGGGACAGAGGTGTGGGGAATTGGCTGTAAGCTGACAGTCTGCCCAACCCCCCACCTCACTTGCCTGACTAGGTTGCAAAAGGCTGTTAGCTGTAGTGCTGGATTGTTTACACTACCCCCCCCATGTTCCCCGGAAAGACTGGAGGCAAGTTTCTTCTATCCTTTGTTTGATGTAAAGTTAAGATAATATGTATGGTGGGGGTTTTCTGCACTCAACACAATTAAGAGTAAAACCAGAAGAATTCTTCAATGTATTGTCGAGGAAATGAAAGTTTGCCTTTCAAATATATGCCCAAACATTGAAGAAATCGCTAGGACATATCAGGCTCATGTTTCTCATAAACACAAGAATGAAAAAACTTAACACATTTGTGCCAGGACCTGCTGAATTTACTAAATCTTACTAAGAATGTATCTATCTATATATAAAAAGATAACTTTTTTGTTGTTTGTTTTCTTTTTAACCCCTTTTTTTATGAATTCTAAAAAGCGTAACTCAAAAAATATAACAAAATATTTTTTATGTCAGAATAAATTTAATTAATTTCATTTAATTACCATAAAAGCATGCTTGGACTTTATATTTTTTCTTTAATATTTGACTTAATTATTATAACATATTTCTCAGAAATTTGTATATAGTGTGCCTATAATTATTTGTAGGATTTTAAATGCGCCTCAACTTAAAAAAGTTTGAGAACCACTGCTCTAATGGTTTGAGCAATTGTCCCTGGGCACTGAGGATGTTTCCATGGTCTCGCCTCAGGTGCTGAAATAGCTTGGTTCTGAGCAGAGCATCGCCCCCTAGTGGGCTTGCTGGGTGGATCCCAGTAGGTGCACATGTGGGAGTCTGGCTCTCTGCCTCCCTGCCTCTCACATAATTAAATAAAAAAAGGAATCTAAGAGGAGAGCCAGCTCAAAAAAAAAAAAAATGAAGCCACTGATTATCTTTGGTTTGTCTGTAGTCACTTTAGGTGTTTCATGTTTTTTTGTATTTGTGCACACTAATCAATAGAACATAAGATACAGCATAATTCTTCAATTGCCATTATATTTATAAAACCAGCAGCAACAGAGCAAGGTGAACTAGATTAACAACAAGTAATTTAAAAAACTTTTATAAAAAGATATTTCAAATATCTTCCCAGCACTCATCAAAATGGTTAACAAAACAAAACAAAACATTTGAATTTAGAACTAACAGTAATCTTAACTCTCTACTAGAAAACAAATATGAGACTATAAAAATCAACAGTCTACTCATGAAAAGCCATGGATTTACAGTTATTACTATATATTTCTCATTGTACTGAATCTTAGAATAATAATATCAACATCAATTCATTATAATTATTGTCCTTAATAACTGCAATTTAAAAAGAATTTAAGGTCACCTTCTGTAGTCTCTAAGTACTAAGGGACTCTTAAGACAAAAGTTTCAGAAGACTGCTTTAGACTAAAATTAAAATGTGAGACAATGGAAAAAATTATATTTTTCTAGGCCTTTGGTAATTATAAAATGTGACTTTTCATGTGACAGGTAACAACAACTAAAAAGCAACAGATTTAACTAGATTTAATTAATTGATTGCTTTCTCAACCAGGAAGGCCCTAGCTGAGAATGCAACTTTTCAAAGATCTGTTAATAAACTCACCTGTTTTGTCCAGCATATCTGGTATGGCAGACTCAGGATCCTCCAGTTCTCTGGCATCTATTGACAGTGTCTCTATACCTTCACTGAGTGAGTCCACAGACTCAGCATCATTGATGGCATCATTTACATGGTAACCATTAACACCACCTTTTTCTGAAGAAGGCACGGACTGCTCCTCTTGAATGGAAACCGATTTACTGGAATCTGGGATACTGCTACTTGCTTCTGCTGCAGGTTTTGGTTTGCTTTTCTTCTTTTTGTTCTAATGGATTATTAAAGATTTGAAGAAAAAAAAAGAGAGAAGGAAAGAGAAGACCCCCTTACCTCAGGGAGGTAACTCTAGTTACCCAAAGGCAACCAATGTTACCAATTGCTCACATGCTCTTTCAGAAATTGAACACATTTCTGTGTATGTTGAATTAGTGACTAAAACAACTATGAAACAACTATGTAAAATACTTTGGATAAACTCAAAACACATAAATATAAGAAATTTATGTATGGCAAAACCCACCATAAGCAAAATCAAAATAAATTACATAATATGAAAAAATATGTGCATCTTATGTACAAAGAGCTAAATATATGTAGAGCTCTAACAAAAAACAATAACCCAATAGAAAAAAATGGTATGGGATATAAGAATATGAAATGAAATGCAACCTCAGTAATAAGAGATAGAAATTAAAACTGCACTGCAGAGGATTCTGGGAAGACAGCAGAGGCAGAAGCACTGGGAATCTTTTGGCTCATCTAACCTACCTTAAACAGGCTCAGAACACTTACATTAGCCTACCGTTGGGCAAAATCATCTAACACAGTGAAAACAATGTTGAGTACCTATTGGTCATATACTCTCATTATCAGGCAGCTGACTGGGAGCTGCAGGTGCCCACCATTGTGAGAAAGTACTACACATTGCTAGCCTGGGAAAAAAATCAAAATTCAAAAGTACAGCTCTGGACGGTGGTGCAATGGATAGAGCATGGTCCCAGAGCACAGAGGTTGCTAGCTCGAGCCCTGGTCAGGGCACATATGAGAAGCAATCAATGGTACAATTAAGTGAAACAATGAGTTGATACTTTTCTTTCTCTCTCTTTCTCTCTTTCTAAGTCTCTCTCCCAAACCCCTTCCACTCTCTCTCTCTCTCTCTCTCTCTCTCTCTCAAAAAAAGAAAAAAGAGCCCTGGCTGGCTGGCTCAGTGGTAGTAGTAGTACGTCAGCCCAGCATATGGATGCCTGGCTTTGATTCCTGGTCAGGGCACACAGGAGAAGCAATCATCTGCTTCTCTACCCCTCCCCTGCCCCATTCCACTCCGGCAGCTATTACTTGATTGGTTCCAGCACATTGGCCCCAAACCGGGATTGCCCGGTGGCTCCTGGTCAGGGCACATGCAGGGGCCTCTCTATCTCTCCTCCTCTCACTTGAAAAAGGGGGAAAAAATATTCAAAGAATGGTTTCTACTAAATGTTGCTTTTGCACCATCCCAAAGTAAAAAAATTGTAAGTCAAATCATTATAAATTGGAGTCCCTCTGTTCAACATACCAAAACATATGGGATGCAGTAAAGCAATGCTAAGAAGGACATTTACAGCTATAAATGCTTACATTAAAAACAAGAGGGATCTCAAATTAACAACCCAAATTTACCACTTAAGGAACTAGAAAAAATAAGAACAAGCAAAACCCAAAACTAGCAGAGGGTAAGAACTAAAGATTAGAATAGAAAACCAATAGAGAAAATTCAATGAAACCAGAAGCTAGTTCCTTGAAAAGATAACAAAATTGATAAACCTTTACCCAGATGGACTAAGATAAAAAGAAGACTCAAATTACTAAAACCAGAAATAAAAGTGAGGACATTACTACCAATTCTACAGAAATCAAAAGGCTTATGAGAGTACCATGAAAAACTGTGTGCCAAAAAATTGAATAATCTTGATAAAATGGACAAATCCTAGAAACACAAAACCTACAAAGATTAAATCATGAAGAAATAGAAAATCTGAATAGACTTCTAAGTAAGAATATTAAATCACTAATGAAAAATCTGCTGACAGCCCTAGCCAGATAGCTCAGTTGGTTAGAGTGTTGTCCTGGAGCACAGAGGTTGCCGGTTCAATTGCTGGTCAGGGCTCATACAGGAACAGCTCAATGTTCCCTTCTCTCCCCTCCTTCCCATTCCTCTCTCAAAATGAATAGGGTCAGGGCACATATTAGAAGCAATCAATGGCCCAATTAAGTTGATACTTTCTTTCTCTCTTTCAATCTTTCTCCCCAACCTCCTTCTCTCTCTCTAAAAAAAAAATAAAAAAAATAGAAGGCCCTGGCCGGTTGGCTCAGTGGTAGAGCATAGGCCCAGAATGTGGACATCCCACATTCGAGTCCTGGTCAGGGCACACATGAGAAGTGGCCATCTGCTTCTCTCCCTCTTCCTTTCCCCCTCCTCCTCCCATGGCGAGTGATTCCACTATGTCGGCCTGGGCACTGAGGATAGCTCTTTGCTTGGAGTGTCGGCCTCAAGTGCTAAAAATGGCTTGGTTGATTCAAGCATTGGCCTCAGATGGGGGTTGCTGCATGGATTCCGGCCGAGGCATATGCAGGGGTCTGTTTCACTATCTCCCCACCTCTCACTTAAAAAAAAAAATGATCACTACAACACCACACTAACAGAATGAAGGGGGGAGGTGACACATCATTTGATGCAAGAAAAAAAAAGCATGCTGCCTGACCAGGCGGTGGCGCAGTGGATAGAGAGTCGGACTGGGATGCAGAAGACCCAGGTTCGAGACCCGAGGTCGCCAGCTTGAGCGAGGGCTCATCTGGTTTGAGCAAAAGCTCACCAGCTTGAGCCCAATGTCACTGGCTCAAGCAACGGGTTACTCGGTCTGCTGTAGGCCCATGGTCAAGGCACATTAAAAAAAAAAATTAGTTAATATTAAAAAAAAATTTGCAGAAAAAAAAAGCATGTGACAAAATGCAACACCTTAGCATGATTAAAACAACAACTGGGAATAAAAGGAAACAACCTCAACACAATAAAACCAACTGTGAACAATGATGAAAGACTAAAAGCTTTTCCTCAAAGATCAAGAATAGGTCAAGAATGTCCCCTTTGTCACTTCTATTCAATCTAATACTAAGAGTCCTAGCCAGGGCAACTGGGCATGCATACATGCATGCCTACATAAAGAAACAAATGGTATCCAAATCAGAAAGGTAAAAGTAAAATTATCTCTGTTTGTAGATGATATATATGATCTTATAAGTAAAAACTCTAAAGATTCCACAAAAAAACTTTTAGAACAAATAAATTCAGTAAAGTAGCAGGATATAAAGTTAATAAATAAAAATCAGTTGCATTTCTATACATGAACAATCTGAAAAGAAAATTACAAAAACACTTCCATGTACAGTAGCATCAAAAAGAATGAAATACTTAGGAATTCAATTAACCAAGGAGATATAAAACTTGTACAATAAAAATTATAAAACATTGCTGGTAGAAATTAAGGATGATATAAATAAAAAGAAACACATTCCATGTTCATGGATTAGAACAGGGGTCAGGAACCTATGGCTCATGAGCCCGATGTGGTTCTTTTGATGGCTGCATCTGGCTCACAGACAAATCTTTAATAAAATAAATAATAATGTTAAAAATATAAAACATTCTCATGTATTACAATCCATTCATTTCCTACCGCTCATGTTCATGGTTGCGGTTGGCTGGAGCCAATCACAGCTGTTCTCCGGGACAACACCAAATTTTTATTGAATAATGCCTAATGTACACAGGTGGTTGTACACGGCTGGGTGGCTCTCACGGAATTCCATTTTAAAATATGTGGTGTTCATGGCTTTCTCAGCCAAAAAGGTTCCCGACCCCTGGATTAGAAGATTCAGTATTGTTAAAATGTCAATACTAGCCTGACCAGGTGGTGGCACAGTGGATAGAGCATCGGACTGGGATGTGAAAGAACCAGGTTCAAGACCCCGAGGTCACCAGCTTGAGCGCGGGCTCATCTGGTTTGAGCAAAAGCTTACCAGCTTGAGCCCAAGGTCGCTGGCTCGAGCAAGGGGTTACTTGGTCTGCTGAAGGCCCGCAGTCAAGGCACATATGAGAAAGCAATCAATGAACAACTAAAGTGTTGGAACGCGCAACGAAAAACTATCAATAAATGATTGATGCTTCGCATTTCTCCGTTCCTGTCTGTCCCTGTCTGTCCCTGTCTATCCCTCTCTCTGACTCTCTCTCTGTCTAAAAGAAAAAAAAATGTCAATACTACACAAAGTGATCTATAGATTCAATGCAATCCTCATCAAAAACTCAATGTTTTTGCAGAAAAAGAAAAGCCCATTCTAAAGTTCATGTGAAAATCTCAAGGGACGCTGAATGGCCAAAACAATCTTGGAAAAATGAAAAAAAAAAAAAAAGAACAAAACTGGAGGACTCATACTCCCTGATTTAAAAACTTACTACAAAGCTACCGTAATCAAAACAGTGTGGCACAATCTGACCTGTAGTGGTGCAGAGGATTAAGTGTCGACCTGGGGCACTAAGGTCCTAGATTCAAAACCCCAACCAAGATCACTGGCCTAAGCATGGTGTTGCTGGCTTGAGTGTGGGATCAACATGATTCAAAGGTCGCTGGCTTGAGTCCAAATGTCATTGGCTTGAAGCCCAAAGTCACTGGCTTGAGCAAGGGATTACTGGCTCAGATGGAGCCCCCAGGTTAAGGCACATATGAGAAGCAATCAATGAACAACTAAAAGTAATGCAACTATCTAAGTTGATGCTTCTCATCTCTCTCCCTTCCTGTCTCTCTCAAAAAAAAAGAAAAAAACCCCAAAAAACAAAAAAAAAACACCAAAAAAACCAATGTGGCATAAAGACAGACATACAGACCAATGGAACAGGATAGAGAGCCCAGAAATAAACTCTGACATCTATGGTCAAATGATTTTTGACCAGGGCACCAAGACCGAAAGAACTGTCTTTTAACAAATAGTTCTGGGAAACTGGAGTATCCACATGCAAAAGAATAAAGTTGGACCCTTACTAATGCTATGTTTAAAAATTAACCGAGAATGAATCAAAGACCTAAATGGAAGATCTAAAACTATTACAAGAAAATGTAAAACAAAAGCATCACATTTGTGATTTGGCAAGGATTTCTTGGATACGTCAAAGGTACAGATAACAAAAGAAAAAATAGACAAATTGGATATCATCAGAAAGTTTTCTAAATTGTGCTAAAAGATACAATGTATCAACAGTATAAAGGCAACCACAGAATGGAATGCAATATTTGCAATCATATATCTGATAAGGAAAATGAAAAAACTTGAAAGCAACAAGTACTGACAAAGATGTAGATAAATCAGAACTCTGAGGACTGTTGGTGGGAATGTAAAATGGTACAGTTGCTGTGGAAAACAGTATGGCAGTTCTTCTAAAGGTTAAAACTAGAATTACAATATGATCTGCAATTTCACTACTGGCTACTGTATATTTCAAAGATATATCTGTGTACCCATGTACATAGCAGCATTATTCACAATAGCTAAAACATGGAAGCAACCCACGTTTCCACTGATGGATGAATGGAGAAGCAAAAAAAAAAAATTATATATATATAATAGCCTGACCTGTGGTGGTACAGTGGATAAAGCATTGACCTGGAATGCTGAGTTGCCAGTTTGAAACCTTGGGCTTGCCCAGTCATGGAACATATGAGAAGCAACCGCTATGAGTTGATGCTTCCTGTTCCCCCATCACCTTTCTCTGTCTCCTCTCTCTAAAATCAATAAATTATCCCTGGCCAGTTGGCTCAGTGGTAGAGCGTCGGCCTGGCATGCAGGAGTCCCGGGTTCGATTCCCAGCCAGGGCACACAGGAGAAGCGCCCATCTGCTTCTCCACACCCCCCTTCCTCTCTGTCTCTCTCTTCTCCTCCCGCAGCCAAGGCTCCATTGGAGCAAAGTTGGCCCAGGCGCTGAGGATGGCTCTGTGGCCTCTGCCTCAGGTGCTAGAATGGCTCTGGTTGCAGCAGAGCATCACCCTCTGGTGGGCGCGCCAGGTGGATCCCGGTCAGGCGCATGTGGGAGTCTGTCTGACTGCCTCCTCGTTTCCAACTTCAGAAAAACACACACACAAAAAAAAGAAATAAAATCAATAAATTTAAAAAACTTAAATATATATATATACACACATGTACGTGCACACACACACAAATAATGAAATTCAGCCTATAAAAGGAAGGAAATTCTGCAATATACCAAAACATGGATGGAACCTTGAGAATGTTATGCTAATTAAGATAAGCCAGTTACAAATACACAAATATTGTATGGTTCCACTTATATGAGGTACTAAGAGTAGTCAAAATCATAGAAACAGAAAGTGGAATTGGTGGTTGGCCAGGGACCAGGGGGAGGAAAAAATGAGGAGTTATTTTTTAATGTCAAAGTTTTTTTTTAATTTTTATTTATTTATTTATTCATTTTAGAGAGGAGAGAGAGAGAGAGAGACAGGGGGGAGGAGCTGGAAGCATCAACTCCCATATGTGCCTTGACCAGGCAAGCCCAGGGTTTTGAACTGGCGACCTCAGCATTTCCAGGTCGATGCTTTATCCACTGCGCCACCACAGGTCAGGCCGAGGAGTTATTTTTTAATTGGTAGAGAGTTTCAATTTTATAAGACAAAAAGAGTTCCAGTGACCCATATTTGAAAAGTGCTATAAGAGCAGATCTTAAACGTTCTCCCCATAAGAAAAAATTTTGTAACCATTTATGGCGATGGATATTAACTTGACTTATTTCACAATACATACAAATATTAAATCACTATGTTGTACACCTGAAACTAATATACATGCCAATTAGCCTCAGTAAAAAAAGTAAAATATAAAGCCTTTACTAGCAAATTAGTTTAGATACTGGCTTAAAAAAATAAAAAAATAAAAAAGAATTCTAGAAATGAATTGTAGTGATGGTTGTGCAACATTTTGAATGTATTTAATATCACTAAACATTACACTTAAATGGTTAAAATGGCCCTGGCTGGTTGGCTCAGTGAATAGAATGTAGGCCTGGCATGAGGACATCCTGAATTTGATCCCCTGTCAGGGCATACGGGAGATGTGACTATCTGTTTCACCCCCCTTCTCTCTCTCTTCTCTTGCAGCTAGTGGCTCAACTGGTTTGAGTGTCAGCCCTGGATGTGGAAGATGGCTCAGTTGATTCGAGTATAAGCCCAAGATGGAGGTTGCTGGGTGGATCCCAGTTGGGGTGCATGTGGGAGTCTATCTCTCTTCTCACTTAAAAAAGGTTAAAATGATTAATGCTGTGTATTTTCTATAGTAAGAAACATTTTGAAAAAAAAACACTGCATCACAATATCACTTTATATCTGCTAGATTAGCAAAGGTCAGAAAGTTTGATAACTCTGTAGGGTTGACAGGGCTGAGGGTATGGAGAAACAGACATTCTCTTATATTACCTGTGGGAGTGCAAAGTAGCACTATGGCAATCTGGTTAACACTTATCAAAATCACAAATGCAGCCTGACCTGTGGTGGTGCAGTGGATAAAGCGTCGACCTGGAAATGCTGAGGTCGCCGGTTCAAAACCCTGGGCTTGCCTGGTTAAGGAATATATGGGAGTTGATGCTTCCAGTTCCTCCCTCCTTCTGTCTCTCTATTCTCTCTCTCTCTCTCCCTCTCTCTCTCCTCTCTAAAAATGAATAAATAAATAAAAAATTTAAAAAAAATCACAGCCCTGGCTGGTTGGCTCAGCAGTAGAGCGTCGGCCTGGCATGCAGGGGATCTGGGTTCAATTCCCGGCCAGGGCACATAGGAGAAGCGCCCATTTGCTTCTCCACCCCCCCCCCCCTTCCTCTCTGTCTCTCTCTTCCCCTCCCGCAGCCAAGGCTCCATTGGAGCAAAGATGGCCCGGGCGCTGAGGATGGCTCCTTGGCCTCTGCCCCAGGCGCTAGAGTGGCTCTGGTCGAGGCAGAGCGACCCCCTGGTGGGCGCCCCCTGGTGGGCAGAGCGTTGCCCCTGGTGGGCGTGCTGGGTGGATCCCGGTCGGGCGCATGCGGGAGTCTGTCTGACTGTCTCTCCCCGTTTCCAGCTTCAGAAAAATACAAAAAAAAAAAAAAATCACAAATGCACATACACTTTGACCTAGCAATTCCAATTTAGATATTTATCCTTGCCAATACTAACACATGTGCAAAATGATATATGTACAAGGTGATTCAGTGAACTATTCATAACAGCAGAAGACTGGAAACAACCAAAATGTTAATCAATAAAAGGACTAGTTAAATTAGTTATGATACATTCAAACGGTAGCATGACTATACATCATAAAAAACAGGAAAGCTCTTTATATACTGACATAGAGTAAGTTTCAAGATATATTACATTTAAAAAGCAGGCAAAGAAGAGAAGATATATATTCATATTTACTCATATATGCACACAATATCCTAGAAGATAAATAAGAAATTGATAATACTGTTCTGGGGTGGGGAACCAAATGGCTGGGGAATAAGGACAGAATGAAGATGTTTCAATGTATTAACTTTTGTAGCTATGAATATAGGGCGGAGCAAAAGTAAGTTTACAGTTGTTTGTATGAAAAAATAATACTATACAGTACAATCACTATGGAAGAAAGTATGGTGGTTCCTCAAATAATGAAGAATAGAACTAACATATGACCTAGCAATCCCTCTACTGGGTATCTACACCAAAAACTTGAAAACACTGGTACATAAAGACACATGTACCCCAACGTTCATTGCAACATTATTCACAGTGGCCAAGACATGGGAACAACCAGTGTCCTTCAACAGAGGACTGGATAAAGAAGATGTGGTACATATATACAATGGAATAGTACTCAGCTATAAAAAATGATGACATATTGCCATTTACAACAACATGGATTGACCCTGAGAATATAATACTGAGTGAAATAAGTAAATGAGAAAAAGCTAAGAACTGCCTGACCAGGTGGTGGCGCAGTGGATAGAGCATCGGACTGGGATGCAAAGGACCCAGGTTGGAAACCCCGAGGTCGCGAGCTTGAGCTCGGGCTCATCTGGTTTGAGCAAGGCACACCAGCTTGAGGCCAAGGTCTCTGGCTTGAGCTGTAGCCGTCCCCCCCCCCCCCAAGGCACATATGAGAAAGTAATTAATGAACAACTAAGGTGCCACAATGAAGAATCAATGCTTCTCATCTCTCTCCCTTCCTGACTGTCCCTATCTGTCTCTCTCTCTATCACACACACACACACAAAAAGCTAAGAACTATATGATTTCAAACAGAGGTGGGATATAAACTGAGACTCACGAACATAAGATAAAAGTGAAGTGGTTACCAGGGGAGGGAGATTTGGGGAGGAGCGGGGGTGAAGGGAAGGGAGTAAAGAGGGACAAATACAGTGTGTCCGTAAAGTCATGGTGCACTTTTGACCGGTCACAAGAAAGCAACAAAAGATGACAGAAATGTGAAATCTGCACCAAATAAAAGGAAAACCCTCCCAGTTTCTGTAGGAGGATGTGACAGCATGTGCACATGCGCAGATGATGACGTAACACCGTGTATACAGCAGAGCAGCCCACAGCCATGCCAGTCGAGATGTGGATGGTACAGAGGAAAGTTCAGTGTGTTCTGTAGCTCGCTAAATTCGAATCCGTGACCAAAGTGCAACGTGAATATCAGCACATTTATAATGAAGCGCCACCACATAGGAATAACATTACTCAGTAGGATAAGCAGTTGAAGGAAACCGGCAGTTTGGTGGAGAAACCCCGTTCTGGTAGGCCATCAGTCAGGGACGAGCCTGTAGAGGCTATATGGGATAGCTACCTAAGGAGCCCTAAAAAATCTGTGCTTGAGCCCACATCGAACTGCACTGAATAGGTATGAAACCGGGAGAGTTTTCCTTTTATTTGGTGCAGATTTCACATTTCTATCGTTTTTTGTTGTTTTTTTTTCTTGTTTTTTTTTACAGAGACAGAGAGAGTCAGAGAGAGGGATAGTATAGACAGGGACAGATAGGAACGGAGAGAGATGAGAAGCATCAATCATCAGTTTTTTGTTGCAACACCTTAGTTGTTCATTGATTGCTTTCTCATGTGTGCCTTGACCGTGGGACTACAGCAGACCGAGTAACCCCTTGCTCGAGCCAGTGACCTTGGGCTCAAGCTGGTGAGTTTTGCTCAAACCAGATGAGCCCGCACTCAAGCTGGCAACCTCGGGGTCTCGAACCTGGGTCCTCTGCATCCCAGTCCGACGCTCTATCCACTGTGCCACCGCCTGGTCAGACTCTATCGTCTTTTGTTGCTTTCCTGTGACCGGTCAAAAGTGCACCATGACTTTTTGGACACACTGTATAAGGTGATAGAAAATGATTTGACTTTGGGTGATCGGTATACACATGATCAACAGTTCAAATGCTATAGAAATGTTTACCTGAAATCTATGTACTTTTATTCATCAATGTCATCCTGTTAAATTTAATTCTCTAAATAAAATTTTAAAAAGAAAATAAACTATAATAAATAATAATACAAGAATAAACTCTGTTTTACATACTCACAACTGTAAACCTACTTTTGCTCCCATCCTGTATACTACCTAGGTAAATAGTAATTTTAAATCAAACAAACAAAAAGTCCTTTAGTTTTTATTTTGACAAACCACAGCTCTACTAGCAATACTTTATACTCCTAAGGCTAGACTGACATGACTGAATCAATTTTTCCCCAAGTCCTTCTCATGACCCTAACAGAAACACTACTGAAACTCTAGATATAGTTTTCTTCTCCCCACAGCTCCCATCTTTGTCTCTTTAATACTTTCTCCCATGTATATAATAACCGTCCCAGTAAGTGTTTATGGTCATATTCTTTTGAACTAATCCTAACAGTTATCTGAACTGGACTTGGGCATTAGGGGATGCCAAACTGAAACCACTTTTCTTTCTCTAAATTTTAAAAAATTTATGTGTCTCCAACACATATTTTTCCAGCTTTAAGCATCTATTACATCACTAAATAACTTACTGTGCTGGATCAATAAATTAATAAACTGGTGTTCTCCAGAGCACACAGAGTTATTTATTAGGTGAAAGCAATGGGAAGAAGTTATGCAAATATTCAAAGTTACAGATATGAAGAACTTCAGGGGAATCTAGTTTATTAGGTTCTTCATGGAAAAAACTTTCAAGCGTCCCTGGGGCCAAGCCTGGTTTGGTGAAGACTTAATAGATGGGCCCTGGCCGGTAGGTGGCAGGTTCCATCCCTGGTTAGGGCATGTACAAGAAGCAATCAATGAGTGCACAACTAAATGGAACTAAGTGGAACAACGAGTTCATGTTTTTCTCTCTCTCTCTCTCTCCCTCACCCCCCATCCTCTTTCTCTCTCTCAAATCAATGGGGTAAAAAGCAAACACTTAACAGATGTCCTAACGAAGTGATTTAGAGTCATCAAAAAAGCATTCCAGGCCTGCCTGTGGTGGCACAGTGGATAAAGCGTCGACCTGGAAATGCTGAGGTCGCTGGTTCGAAACCCTGGGCTTGCTGGTCAAGGCACATATGGGAGTTGATGCTTCCAGCTCCTCCCTCCTCTCTCTCTGTCTCTCTCTCCTCTCTCTCCCTCTTTGTCTCTCTCTCCTCTCTAAAAATGAATAAAATTAAAAAAAAAAAAATAGGCTGACCTGTGGTGGCGCAGTGGATAAAGTGTCGACCTGGAAATGCTGAGGTTGCCGGTTCAAAACCCTGGGCTTGCCTGGTCAAGGCACATATGGGAGTTGATGCTTCCAGCTCCTCCCCCCCTTCTCTCTCTATGTATCTCTCTCTCTCTCTCTCTCTCCTCTCTAAAAATGAATAAATAAAATTATAAAAAATAATAATAATAATAATAATAATAATAAAAAAAGCAGTTCAGAACTCCAGTACTAACCTGATATAGGAAAAGAATTTTCCAAAGAGACTTCATAGAGATACCTGATTAAATCCATACTTCAGTGTTTCCTAAAGGAGCTAGATTTAAGTACAGAGCTATGGGAAGCATTTTGAGACCAGCTAGTATTCTTTGGGGAAAGCAGTTTGGTTTCAAGTGGACAAGCAGAAGGAATAAGAACTGGTATGTCAGAAATCAGATACTAGTATTTGTTGGAATTATTTTATTTTAGAGATGAGCAAACTAAGGCACACAAAGGTTAAGCAATACTCCCAGGTTGCAAGGACAGTAAGTAGAACAGGATATAAATCCTATTCTGATGAACTGCATAACCCACGTGCCTTCTCTCTCCCTAAATTGGAACATCAGATCCCTCTGTACAGCTAATAGTAGCAAAGCCCCTCTTTGAGCTTTAAGTCAAAGCTCATTAATACCAGAGACTACAACACAGTTGTCTGACCTCAAATCTAAACTACTTTAATTGATCTATGATAAGAATGATGTTGAAAACCACTGGCCTAAAACACTGTCTCTAGTGAAGCTCTGCCTTCCATGCCACACTATCTTCTTTCATGCTTCTTTCTATCTTCTTCTTCTTTTTTATATTAATATTCCCTCAGCAACCACACCACAGCAGGGTCATTCTGCTTCCTGTCCTAAGTCACATGGAGGAGGCCATACAGCACTCTATGAACACAGCTGTGTTCCAATGTCAGAGAAGAGTTTTTATAAACCAGGTGAACTAAAGATGCATATGTAAGTCTTTTCTTTCAAATATTTCTTCAGAGCCTATATATTTTTATAATATCAATTAAAATTTAAATTTAATTCATTTTTACCTTTTTCTTGCCTGTTACTGTCCATTCCTTGAGTACTTCACTGGCACTACCTGTAAGAAAAACCAATTACCGATCTTCTCTCCTAGCACATGTATGGTCAAGCAGGAATTAGTGTTCCTGCATTCTGTAATTGCTGCAGTATTTCTAAAGTTCCTATCAGGAAAAATCAAGGTTCAAGTCTCTAAGCTAATGTAATGACATAATCATACCATGTTTATTTTTTGGAATACCCGACCATTTAGATTCCCCTTCTCTATGTAATTTCCTCTGTAAGTTCTTCCAAGAAGAGACTAATGTGGCTTGACCATTTTGAAATTCTTTCATTTATACAGCTTAGACCAAATACAAAATGAGTAATTTCAACCCAAGTATGCCATCCCTCTCCCTTCAGAAGATTACACACCACCTGGCTACATTGTTAGTAGTAGCTATATACTACTCTAGACCCAAATACTAACACTACAAAGAAAACAGATGACAATGAAGAAAAACCTTACAGTATTTGGACCTGTTCACTCCGTACTGGAATGAGAAATAGAAACAGGAAGACCTAATCTGATGTAGCTATTCAGTGATAAAATATCTTTTTAAAATGGCATAGTATGCTATATTATCATGGGGTCTACTATATCATTTAGGAAACACCAGGTTGCTGAATGAATGTTACAGAGTCTGAAGCAACTTCTATTTCAACAAACACAAACTTATTTAAAAATTGAGCTAGGATTACCTTCCATAAATGCTTGTACTGTTTTGTCCACACAATTATCAAAGTGCTGCAAAACCAAGATGATTTCATTGTTGCTCTTATTGGGAACTATTGCACGCACTGCATTTATCTGGAAAAGATAACAGGGTCATTTAATTTTAACATCAGTAAGTCAGTTGGCAACTGAGGCCTATTACAGAGCGATATTTCATTCTTAACAACATATATCACTCTTTAGAATTAATGAAAGTGATTAATAGATGAGAGATAACAGCATATAAAATTAATTTCAAAGTTCAGAAAATCAGAACATTTCTAGAAATAAAAGGTATGTGTTAAATTTTATTCCAAAAAAGGGAGGTTAATTTAGGTATCAAGTATTAATTTTAGCATCAACATTTCCTAATTTCTAGCATATTATAAAGAAGGTGGGAAGTTTAATGAACCACACCAGTAACAATTTCAGGTTTTTATATAGCATTGAAAAACATTTCACTTCATATAATTTAATTGTATAACATTACAAAGATAATTTAAATTATTATAAGCTATTTCAGGCATACAAAACATAGTAAACACTCACTGTGTGACAGCTGGTTTAATAAAAGATACAACTGAAACCCCCATGAAGTCCCTCATAAATCCCATTTTACCTCCTCTCCATAAAGATTTCTACTTTCAATTTGATGTTATTTCAATTCACATTTTTGTACTATTATAATATATGCATGTATCCACAGGTAATATATACTATTGTTTTATATTACATAAATATTATATTGTACATGTCTACAATTTTTTCATGTAATACTGTTTATTAGTTTTTTTCATGCTGACAAATTCATCTCTTATTTAACTGCTACACAGTATTTCCACTGTATGAATATAACCAATTATTCATAATCCTATTGATAGACACTTACACTGTGTCCAATGTTTGGCTATTATAAAAAATGCTTATTTGCTGCTGAATCCTCAGTTCCTAAAACAATGTTTAGTGTATTTTTTTAAAATTTATTTTTCTGAAGCTGGAAACGGGGAGAGACAGTCAGATAGACTCCCGCATGCGCCCGACCGGGATCCACCCGGCATGCCCACCAGGGGGAGATGCTCTGCCCACCAGGGGGTGATGCTCTGCCCCTCCGGGGCGTCGCTCTGTTGCGACCAGAGCCACTCTAGCGCCTGGGGCAGAGGCCAAGGAGCCATCCCCAGCGCCCGGGCCATCTTTGCTCCAATGGAGCCTCGCTGCGGGAGGGGAAGAGAGAGAGAGGAAGGAGAGGGGGAGGAGTGGAGAAGCAGATGGGCGCTTCTCCTGTGTGCCCTGGCCGGGAATCGAACCTGGGACTTATGCATGCCAGGCCGATGCTCTACCACTGAGCCAACTGGCCAGGGCCAATGTTTAGTGTATTTTAAGAAAAAAAAATCAGGTCTTCTGTGACCAGTGAGAGGATGTTGTTCTTTTTTTTTTTTTTTTTAATTTTTTATTTATTTCTTACAGAGACAGAGAGAAAGTCAGAGAGAGGGATAGACAGGGACAGACAGAAGCAGAGAGAGATGAGAAGCATCAATCATTAGTTTTTCATTGCGCGATGCAACACCTTAGTTGTTCATTGATTGCTCTCTCATATGTGCCTTGACTGCGGGCCTTCAGCAGACCGAGTAACCCCTCGCTGGAGCCAGTGACCTTGGGTTCAAGCTGGTGAGCTTTTTGCTCAAGCCAGATGAGCCCGCACTCAAGCTGGCAATCCCGGGGTCTCGAACCTGGGTCCTCCGCATCCCAGTCCGACGTTCCATCCACTGCACCACCGCCTAGTCAGGCGAGGATGTTGTTCTTATATATACCCACTAGTAGAATTACAAAACAGTAGGGCATCTACAATCATTAGATAATAAATACCAAACTGCTTTTTAAAATAGGTTTGTTAATGTTATCAGATTTATTCCCCAAGTATTTCATTTTTTTGATTAAAAATATATAATTTATAATAATCACAAATTGTTTTCATTTTTTTTTTTTTTTTCATTTTTCTGAAGCTGGAAACGGAGAGACAGTCAGACAGACTCCCGCATGCGCCCGACCGGGATCCACCCGGCACGCCCACCATGGGGCGACGCTCTGCCCACCAGGGGGCGATGCTCTGCCCATCCTAGGCGTCGCCATGTTGCGACCAGAGCCACTCTAGCACCTGGGGCAGAGGCCACAGAGCCATCCCCAGCGCCCGAGCCATGTTTGCTCCAATGGAGCCTTGGCTGCGGGAGGGGAAGAGAGAGACAAAGAAAGCGCGGCGGAGGGGTGGAGAAGCAAATGGGCACTTCTCCTGTGTGCCCTGGCCGGGAATCAAACCCGGGTCCTCCGCTCGAGGCCGACGCTCTACCGCTGAGCCAACCGGCCAGGGCCCAAATTGTTTTCATTTTTATGTATCAATTTTATCCAGCAACCTTGATAAACTCTTATTCCTAATAATTTGTAGCTTTCTTGGTTTTTCTATGTAAATTAACAGTATTGTCTATAAATAATGGCAGTTTTTTTCTTCCTTTCCAATCCTAATAATTTACATTTTTTGTCTTACTGTATAAAATTACTTATTTCTGTAAAAAGATCTGGTTCTTTTTGGTAGGGAGTTGTAGTTAGAAATCAAGATCTAAGAGCTAGGTGTGTTTACTGCTTCTGGGGGAGGTCATTATTTCTAGGTCTTTTCACTAGCTAGAGCTAGGAGATTTCATTTTTTATAATATGAGTTCATACCGACATCTTCAATTAAATATAATATTTAAAGACTTAGCTTGACCTGTGGTGGTGCAGTGGATAAAGCGTTGACCTGGAATGCTGAGGTTGCCAGTTCGAAACCCTGGGCTTGTCCAGTCAAAACACATACGGGGAGCAACTACATACTACGAGTTGATGCTTCCCGCTTCTCCCCCCTTTCTCTCTTTCTTCTATCTAAAAATCAATAAGCAAACAAAAAAAGGACTCAAAAAAAATTTTCCCATTGGTTTGAGAGAGGAAGGGAGGGAAAGAGGAGGAGGTGGTGGAAAGGAGAGGGACAGGGAGAGAGAGACACAGAGAGAAGCATCAATCTGTTATTCTACCTAGTCGTTCATGTAGTTGTGCACTCATTGCTTCTTGTATGTGCACTGACCAGTGTGTACGACCTCCAGAGCACCAGGTTGACGCTTCATCCACTGAGCCACCTGACCGGGGCAAAAGGCTTTTTCTTATAACAATATGATATATTACTACAAATGCTAAAACATTAAATAAAATTTAAGATTTATTTCCATCATTTTTGTTCTTTAAATATATCCCTTTAAACATGTATAGTAAGAATATTGTGTTCAGAAGTATATAGGAAGATTTGTTCTAGCTCACCCTTACCCTGAAGGTAAAATATTTTTAGGATCTCAATCTTATATAAGATCTCAGCCCCAAATCCTACCCTAGGACAACGTTTGAGCTTTATGGCCCTATGTGGTAAAACCCATTTGTCACCGAGACTGGCAAAACACATCAGTTACCTAACTCAGACTTACCACTCTGGTTTTTCATTCCCTCTATATACATACTTAGCTCCTAGGGATTTCCCTAACTTCTTTTGTTCAGCTATGCACTTAAAATAATATAGGTATGTTATTTTTCATTCTGCATTTCTTGGTATTTTATATTATGAATGTTTTCAAGTTATTTAATCAGCAATACTGCTTAAAAAGAAAGTCTTTTTATAGATGAGAAAAAGTAAAGTATCTTGTCCAAGCAATAAGCAGAGTCTGTATTAGAAATCTAAGTCTTTTTTTTTTTGTATTTTTCTGAAGTTGGAAATGGGGAAGCAATCAGACAGACTCCCGCATGCACCCAACTGGGATCCACCCGCACGCCCACCAGGGGGCGATGCTCTGCCCATCTGGGGCCTTGCTCTGTTGCAACCAGAGCCATTCTAGCGCTTGAGGTGGAGGCCATGGAGCCATCCTCAGTGCCCAGGCCATCTTTTGCTCCAATGGAGCCTTGGCTGCAGGAGGGGAAGAGAGAGAAGGGAGAAGGGGAGGGGTGGAGAAGCAGATGGGCGCTTCTCCTGTGTGCCCTGGCCGGGAATTGAACCCGGGGCTCCTGCACGCTAGGCCGACGCTCTACCACTGAGCCAAGGCAGAAATCTAAGTCTTTTTAGTACACTTGCTTTCACATAAGTCTATGCTTTTTTTTTTTTGTTTCAGGCTTAATTAAACAATGTTAAGGTTTAAAACCACACAAGTGAGAAGGTATATAATCTATAATTCAAAGAGGGATAACATATGATAATATATAATTATACCTTTTTGAGATGAGCAAAAAACTTAGCAGTGATCACTAGAAAATAGACTTTAGGCAAAACTTAGAGATTCAACAATAAAGGTAAGATTCTGGGAACTTAAAATGAGAAAGTGTTGTTTGGATGGGGTTTTTTTTTGACAGTGCCAGAGAGAGTCAGAGAGAGGGATAGATAGGGACACACAGACAGGAAGAAAGAGAGATGAGAAGCATCAATTCTTTGTCACAGCACCTTAGTTGTTCACCGATTGCTTTCTCTTAAGTGCCTTGATGGGAGGAAGGAGGGCTATAGCAGAGCAAGTGACCCCTTGCTTAAGCCAGCAACATTGGGCTCAAGCCAGCGACCATGGGGTCATGTCTATGATCCCACACTCAAGCCAGCAACCCCGTGCCCAAGCCAGAATAGCCGCGTGCTCAAATCAGCGACCTCAGGGTTTCGAATCTGAGTCCTACACACCCCAGTCCAATGGTCTATCCACTGGGTCATCATCATCGCATCGCATCGCATGGTCGGGCATGAACATGTTTATATTAGTGAAATAATATATATCTATGAATTCATAATCAACAATATACTTTTTCTATTAACACGGTTTTCTTAAAAAGTACATAAAGGTTTTATGTTTCCCTCAGTACAGTTCATTTAGGGTTATATTACTAAAAATACCTGGTTTTCTTCCAAAGGAATGTTAATCTATTTCTCATCTACTCTGCAGTCTCCTGAACTTCAGAATCTTCTTCAAGTGAATGGAAAGATCCTACTCAATTTTTTTCTTTAAAAAATGTTGCCAATTAACCAGTGTCACCAAAAAAAATTCACTTAAAAATGTTGCCGCCTGACCAGGCGGTGGCGCAGTGGATAGAGCATTGGACTGGGATGCCGAGGACCCAGGTTCGAGACCCCGAGGTCGCCAGCTTGAGCGCGGGCTCATCTGGTTTGAGCAAAAAGTTCACCAGCTTGGACCCAGGGTCACTGACTCAAGCAAGGGGTTACCCAGTCTACTGAAGGCCTGTGGTCAAGGCACATATGAGAAAGCAATCAATTGCAATACTAAGGTATTGCAATGAGGAACAAAAAACTAATGATTGATGCTTCTCATCTCTCCATTCCTGTCTGTCTGTCCCTGTCTATCCCTCTCTCTGACTCTCTCTCTCTGTCTCTGTAAAAAATAAAAATTAAAAAAACAAAACAAATAAAAAACCCCCCTCTAAAAAAAAATGTTGCCAAAGAAGATACACTTAGCCATATATTGTTAGATTATCAATATTAAGGTATCTCTTTGAAAGAATTTATAATATATAGAGCAATACCAAAATAAATCATGTTTGCACTTAACAGGCTCTAATTCCTTCAAACTTTCTTGGTAGTTACTCTCTGATACATGGTGGCATTCTGTTTTGTTCTTCAAGTTTCATTTTCTTGCCTGACTTGTGGTGGCGCAGTGCATAAAGCGCCGACCTGGAATTCTGAGGTTGCCAGTTCAACCCTGGGCTTGCCTGGTCAAGGTACATATGGGAGTTGATGCTTCTGGCTCCTCCCCCTTCTCTCTCCCTTTCTCTCTCTCTCTGCTCTCTCTCTAAAAATGAATAAATAAAATAAAATAAAATAAGTTTCACTTCCTTAATGACTTTGTGTAGTCACTAATTCTATTAGTACTTAACTTTTACTATGATATTGAAGTAAATTCTACAGCAGCAATTTTCAACCTTTTTCTTTCTTTTTTTTTTTTTTCTGTACCTTTCTGAAGCTGGAAACGGGGAGAGACAGTCAGACAGACTCCTGCATGCGCCCGACAGGATCCACCCGGCACGCCCACCAGGGGGCGACGCCCTGCCCTCCAGGGGGCGATGCTCTACCCCTCTGGGACGTCGCTCTGCTGTGACCAGAGCCACTCCAGCGCCTGGGGCAGAGGCCAAGGAGCCATCCCCAGCGCCCGAGCCATCCTTGCTCCAATGGAGCCTCGCTGCGGGAGGGGAAGAGAGAGACAGAGAGGAAGGAGAGGGGGAGGGGTGGAGAAGCAGATGGGTGCTTCCCCTGTGCGCCCTGGCTGGGAATCGAACCCGGGACCCCTGTACACCAGGCCGACGCTCCACCACTAAGCCAACCAGCCAGGGCCTCAACCTTTTTCATTTCATGACACACATTAACTACTAAAATTCTGTGGTACACCAAGAAATACATTTTTCTGCCAATCTGACAAAAAAAAATAGGTACAGTTTTGGTTCATTCACACCAGATGGCTACTGTTATGTTGGCTGTCATCTCTCTTTTTTTAAATTAAGTGAGAGGTAGGGAGGCAGAGAGACAGAATCCCATATGCGCCCTGACCAGGATCCACTCCAGGAAGCTCCCTACCCAGCAATGCTCTGCCCTTCTGGAGCTGCTCTGTTGCTCAGCAACAGTGATATTTTTAGCACCTGAGGCAGGCCACCGAGCCATCCTCAGCACCTAGGGCCAACTTGCTCAAAATATTCGAGCCATGGGCCCTGACCGGTTGGCTCAGCGGTAGAGCGTTGGCCTGGCGTGCGGGGGACCCGGGTTCGATTCCCGGCCAGGGCACATAGGAGAAGTGCCCATTTGCTTCTCCATCCCCCCCTCCTTCCTCTCTGTCTCTGTCTTCCCCTCCCGCAGCCAAGGCTCCATTGGAGCAAAGATGGCCCGGGCGCTGAGGATGGCTCCTTGGCCTCTGCCCCAGGCGCTAGAGTGGCTCTGGTCGCGGCAGAGCGATGCCCTGGAGGGGCAGAGCATCACCCCCTAGTGGGCAGAGCGTCACCCCTGGTGGGCATGCCGGGTGGATCCCGGTCGGGCGCATGCAGGAGTCTGTCTGACTGTCTCTTCCCATTTCCAGCTTCAGAAAAATACAAAAAAAAAAAAATATTCGAGCCATGGCTGTGGGAGAGAGAGAGAGAGAGAGAGAGAGAGAGAGAGAGAAAGAGAAAAAGGGGAGGAGGAAGGGTGGAGAAGCAGATGGTCGCTTCTCCTGCATGCCCTGACTGGGAATTGAACCCAGGACTTCCACACACAGGGCCTACTCTATACCACTGGGCCAACCGGCCTAGGCCTGTTGTCATTTTTTTATTTGATAAGGGACAAGAGGTCAGTGCCCCTGACTCTATATAGTCAGGTATGGCACGTTTTAAAATTCTGTGGTACACCAGTTATAAATCGCTAATGTATAGTAACTAATCATACCTTCTCTTTCATGTTCTCAAAAGCTCCTCCCTGGGCCAGTACAGTATTGGACTGTAAATCAAAAATGAATCCTGATGAATCTGAAATGAGAAGGAAAAAACATATTCAACAAGATTCAAAACTGACATGTGATCCATCCCCCAAATGGAAGGACCTATACCAGCTGTTTTCCTGCTTTAAAGTTAAGAACTTTGCAAATTCTACTATTATATAGATAACTGATAACTACATTTAGATAAAATTTGACTTTAACATAAACTGTCACAGCTTGAGAAAGATATTGAATACATCAACTATATTAAACTGTCTAGTAATCCTTGATATCTTTATTAACTATTTTAAATAAATTTAAAAGGCCCTCTAGAAATGTTGAAAGTGGCTCCCCAAGGTAAAATTCAACACTAACAAATCTGAAAACGTGAGGATGAGAGCTTCTGTGATGTTAACAATAGCAATAACATGATAGTGAATTTAATCTCCAATCTCCTAGACTGCATCACACACATCATGTCTTGAGACAATGAACTCCATGGATACATTCATGTTTGTGTCCCCATTATAACACTTGACAAGGCAATATATCTGAGTTTACATTACCAGAACATGGAAAAACTTAGTTTCATGCACTTGATCACAGAAAGAGTTTGGTTTCCCTGTACTTACAAAGAAAAGGCTATCTGCAAATTTAATCAATTTCTTTAAATGAGACAATCTGATCAATAAATTACCTCAGCTTTAAACACTTGAAAAATTTGTTTTAATACAATGAGATGCAATCCAAGAAATGGTTAAAATGCTTCTCAAATTCCGCTGTTGTATACTTATCTGGGGAATCTTAGCTTAAAATGAAGGTTCTGATTCAGTACTGTGGCCTGATATTTTTTATTCCCTGGTGGTAGCAACATTGCTGTTCCATGCACCATAGTTGGGAGTAGCATAGGGCTTAGAATTTCAACAAGGCAAGTAAGAGGGAAATTTTTTTGAGGAAAAAAAAAGGGTTGTTATGGTCTGAACATTTGTGTGCCTCCCCAAATTCATGTCAAAATCCTAAAATTATGGTATTAGTAGTTGAAGCCTTTGGAAGGTAAATAAATCATAAGAGCAGAGCCCTCATGAATAGGATTAGAGCTCTTACAAAAGCAATTGCACAGCCTGACCTGTGGTGGCGCAGTGGATAAAGCGTTGACCTGGAATGCCGAGGTCACTGGTTTGAAACCCTGGGCTTGCCTGGTCAAGGCACATATGGGAGTTAACACTTCCTGTTCCTCCTCCCTTCTCTCTCTCTCCTCTCTCTAAAATGAATAAATAAAATCTGAAGAAAGAATTTTTCAAAAAAGTTAAAAAAAAAAAAGCAATCAATTACACAGATCTCCCTATCCCTTGCCACCATGATCAGACACAAAGAGAAGTCTACGAGCCAGAAGAGGGTCCTCACTGACCGTGCTGACAATCAGATCTCAGACTTCTAGCTTCTACAACTGTGAGAAATTAATTTGTTGTTTATAAGCCACCCATTTTGTTATAACAACCTGAAAGGAACAGGGGTTTGAAAAATACAGCACTTCTAGTACATTTTCCAAATTTCTTTGCTATTATTACAGATATCTTTAAAGTTCCTTTAAAGATATAAAGCTCAATCTTTATTCCATGTTTTCAAATACTTTCTAGTTAGTATAGAAAACTGATAACTTATAAGTTAGAAAGCTAACACATTTTGGTACTAAAAGTGAAAAAGAGGATATGAATACAATGTATGTGTCATTCCAAGAGAAACAATGCGGCCTTCGCTGGTTGGCTCAGCGGTAGAGCATCTGTCCGGTGTGTGGAAGTCCCAGGTTCGATTTCTGGTCAGGACACCCAGGAGAAGTGCCCATTTGCTTCTCCACCTTTGCCCCTCTCCTTTTTTAAATTTTTTTTTCTTTTTTTTCCTTTTTGCATTTTTCTGAAGCTGGAAACGGGGAGAGACAGTCAGACAGACTCCCGCATGCGCCCGACCAGGAGCCACCCAGCTCGCCCACCAGGGGCGATGCTCTGCCCACCAGGGGGGATGCTCTGCCCCTCCGGGGCGTCGCTCTGCTGCAACCAGAGCCACTCTAGCACCTGAGGCAGAGGCCAAGGAGCCATCCCCAGCGCCCGGGCCATCTCCGCTCCAATGGAGCCTTGGCTGCAGGAGGGGAAGAGAGAGACAGAGAAGAAGGGGGGGTGGAGAAGCAAATGGGTGCTTCTCCTATGTGCCCTGGCCAGGAATCGAACCCGAGTCCTCTGCACGCCAGGCCGATGCTCTACCGCTGAGCCAACCGGCCAGGGCCTGCCCTCTCCTTTCTATTTCTCTCTTTCCCTCCCGCAGCCAAGGCTCCATTGGAGCAAAGTTGGCCTGGGCTCCATGGCCTCTGCTTCAGGTGCTAGAATGGCTCCAGCTGCAACAGAGCAACGCCCTAGATGGGCAGAGCATTGCCCCTGGTGAGCATGCTGGGTGTATCCCAGTCGGGGGGATGCGAGAGTCTGTCAGACTGCCTCCCTGCTTCTAACTTCGGAAAAATACCAAAAAAAAAGAGAGAGAAACAATGCTTGCCAATTACCAATGAACCATGAATTCATATGGATTTAACCTTTGTAATGCCAGCAGTTTTAAGAGAGTTCACAAATAAAAAATAAGGTTGTCTTAAACAAACTCATTATTTAAGCCTGAGTTTCCAAGGTGACTACATAATTCCCAATTTTCTTTAAAAACTGAAGAGACATAGTATATAAAAATAAAAACCTATAAAGCCAAAATACTATCCAGCAACCTTCTAGAATTGCCACAGGTTAGCCAAATGATACAGCTTCAATGTTGTAAGTACTCCCATGGTTACAATATTTTTTCTTGTGATGAGACTTACTCTTTTAGCAACTTTACTTATTTATCTTTTTATTCAGTGAGAGGAGGGGAGGCAGAGACAGACTCCTGCATCCACCCTGACCAGGATCCACCTGGCAAGGCCACTAGCGGGAATGCTCTGCCCATCTGGGGTGTTGCTCCATTGCTCAGCTAATGAGCCCTTCTTAGTGACTGAGGCAGAGGCCATAGAGCCAACCTCAGTGCCCAGGGCCAACTCGCTCCCACTGAGCCATGGCTGGAGGAAAAGAGAGAGAGAGAGAAAGAGAGAGAAGTGAAAGGGGGTGGAGTGGAGAAGCAGATGGGCGCTTCTCGGGTGTGCCCTGCCCTGGAATCAAACCCAGGACATCCACACACCAGGTCGATGCTCCACCACTGAGCAAACCAGTCAGGGCCTACAGTTTTATTTTTAAAAATTAAATTTTTTTACTTTGTTTTTCAGTGCACACAAGTGACAGCGAGAGAGAGAGAAACAGAGGGACAGACAGAGACAAACATAAAGGGAGAGAGATGAGAAGCATCAATTTGTAGTTGTGGCACTTAAATCATTCATTGATTGCTTTCTCATATGTGCCTTGAGTAGGAGGCTACAGCAGAATAACCCCTTGCTCAAATCAGTGACCTTGGGCTCAAGCCAGCAACCTTGGGCTTTAAGCCAGCAACCTTTGGGCTCAAGCCAGAGACCACAGAGTCATGTCTATGATTCCACATTCAAGCTTGCAACCCCACACTCAAGCTGGAGAGCACTGCTCAAGCCAGTGACCTGTGTTTCAAACCTGGGTCCTCATTGTCCCAGGTTGACGCTCTGTCCACTATGCCATCACCTGGTCAGGCTCTTTTAGCAACTTTCAAGTATGCAATACAGTATAATTAACTAGAGTCACCATCCCGTACATTACAGCTTCAGGACTTATAACTGTGTGTGCACCTTTTGACCCTCTTTACCCATTTCACTCCACCCCAGATCCACCCACCCCTAATCCTGGTAATCATCAATCTATTTTCTATATCTATGAACTAGGTTTATTTATTATTTTTCAGATTCCACATATATTTGTCTTTCTCTGTCTGATTTATTTCACTTAGCATAATGCTCTCAAGGTCCACCCATATTGTCACAAATGGCAAGATTTTCTTCTTTTCATGAATGAATAATAATGATATGTCACATTTTCTTTATCTATTCATCCATTAATGAACACTTAGGTTGTTTCCATCTTTTTTTTTTTTTTTTTTTCTGAAGCTGGAAATGGGGAGAGACAGTCAGACAGACTCCCGCATGTGCCCGACCGGGATCCACCTGGAATGCCCACCAGGGGCGACGCTCTGCCCACCAGGGGGCGATGCTCTGCCCCTCCGGGGCGTCGCTCTGCTGCAACCAGAGCCACTCTAGCGCCTGGGGCAGAGGCCAAGGAGCCATCCCCAGCGCCCGGGCCATCTTTGCTCCAGTGGAGCCTTGGCTGCGGGAGGGGAAGACAGAGACAGAGAGGAAGGAGGGGGTGGGGGGGTTGGAGAAGCAAATGGGCGCTTCTCCTATGTGCCCTGGCCGGGAATCGAACCCGGGTCCCCCACACGCCAGGCCGACGCTCTACCACTGAGCCAACCGGCCAGGGCCAGGTTGTTTCCATCTTAACTATTGTAAATAATGCTACAATGAACATAGGGTGCATATCTTCTTGAGTTAGTGTTTTTGTTTTCTTCAGATAAATACCCAGAAGTAGAACTGCTGGATCTTACCGTAGTTAAATTTTTAATTTTTTGAGGTAACTCCACACTATTTTCCATAGTGGCTGCACCAATTACATTCCACCAATACAAGGTTTCCTTTTCTCGACATCCTGTACAACACTTCTTATTTCTTGTCTTTTTGATAATAGCCATTCAAACAGGTGTGAGAACTGTCGTTTTGATTTGCATTTCTCTGATGATTAGTGAGGCTGAGTACCTTTTCATATACCATTATTTCCCCATGTTTAAGAAGCATACTTTCCCAAAAAATTTGGGGTCTAAAAACTAGGTGCGTCTTATACAGTGGTTATAGACTTTTTTACTTGCATTTCCCACTTTTTCATGCTTGTTTTTGCACTCATTGTTGAAGACAGTGATTTGTCATCAGTCACAGATGAGGACAAACTAATGGATGGGAGATTTGACAGTGATGAGGAGTTGTATGAATTTTATGATGAATAAAACTTGAGCTCAGTAACTTTATGTAATATGTTTACTTTATGTAATACATTCCCCCCCCCCCAATTTCAGGTCCCAAAATTAAAGTGCGTCTTATACAGTGTGTCTGTAAAGTCATGGTGCACTTTTGACTGGTCACAGGAAAGCAACAAAAGACGATAGAAATGTGAAATCTGCACCAAATAAAAGGAAAACTCTCCCGGTTTCATACCTATTCAGTGCAGTTCAATGTGGGCTCAAGCACAGATTTTTTAGGGCTCCTTAGGTAGTTATCCCGTATAGCCTCTACAGACTCGTCCCTGACTGATGGCCTACCAGAACGGGGTTTCTCCACCAAACTGCCAGTTTCCTTCAACTGCTTATCCCACCAAGTAATGTTATTCCTATGTGGTGGCGCTTTGTTATAAATGCACAGATATTCATGTTGCACTTTGGTCATGGATTCAAATTTAACGAGCTACAGAACACACTGAACTTTCCTCTGTACCGTCCACATATCGACTGGCAGAGCCATGGGCTGTTCTGCTGTATACACGATGTTACATCATCATCTGTGCATGCGCACATGCTGCCACATCATCCTACAGAAACTGGGAGTTTTCCTTTTATTTGGTGCAGATTTCACATTTCTATCATCTTTTGTTGCTTTCCTGTGACTGGTCAAAAGTGCACCATGACTTTATGGACACACTGTATATGGGAGCATCTTATACATGGGGAAATATGGTACCTGTTGGCCATCTGATATGCCTTCTTTGGAATTTAAACAGTAACTCACCAAACATAATGGTTCTCAAGTTGCCATTATTTTAAGAGTATTTTGGTATATTACCTTTCTTCAAAGGATCTCAGTCTTGTTATTACTCACTGATATTCCTTACACATATATAAAACAATCTGGGCAACAAAATTATTAACATTTTGCCATTGCCAAAGCGAGGCTACAGAGGTAAGATCAAAATAAATGCTGGTAAGCCCTGAGATGAGGAAGCCTATCCAAAAAGATAATCTAGCCCTGGCTGGTTGGCTCAGCGGTAGAGCATCGGCCTGGCGTGCGGGGAACCCGGGTTCGATTCCCCACCAGGGCACATAGGAGAAGCGCCCATTTGCTTCTCCACCCCGCCCCCCTCCTTCCTCTCTGTCTCTCTCTTCCCCTCCTGCAGCCAAGGCTCCATTGGAGCAAAGATGGCCCGGGCGCTGGGGATGGCTCCTTGGCCTCTGCCCCAGGCACTGGAGTGGCTCTGGTCGCGGCAGAGCGACACCCCGGAGGGGGCAGAGCATCGCCCCCTGGTGGGCAGAGCGTAGCCCCAGGTGGGCGTGCCGGGTGGATCCCGGTCGGGTGCATGCGGGAGTCTGACTGTCTCTCCCCGTTTCCAGCTTCAGAAAAATACAAAAAAAAAAAAAAGTGGTAAAAAAAAAAAAGAAAGGATAATCTAACAAGTGTGATGATCATCTGTCATTTATTCTCAAACTGTAAGCTTCCTCTTAAAAAATAAAAAGCTGCCCTTCTCTCTCTTTCCTCTTGCTAAAAAAAAATTTAAAAAGTAAAAAAAAAAGAAAAAAAGAAACTCCATCTTGGCTACCAATGGCCAAACACACAAATCCTCTCAGTCCAATCTCATCAACTGCCATCTCAGATGACTACTGTGGTTACATGTTCAGAAAAATCCACACTTCAACTGATCAACCTAAGTGTGTCTTCAATTATAAAAGCAGCCCCTTTTTTTAATTAAAAAATTTTTATTGATTGTCTTGGGAGAGGAAGGCGGGTAGAGAGAGAGAGACAGGAACATCAAGCTGTTCCTGTATGTGCTCTGATTGGGGATCGAACTGGCAACCTCTGTGCTTCTGGATGATGCTTAACAAACTGAGTGCCAGGGCCCTTTTTCTTTTTAAGCAGCCTTTTATCTTCCTGTTTTCTGTGTTAATAGATGATTAAATATTTTTCTTTACTTTGTTCCTTTGAGTGCTTCTTCAACTACATTCTAAAGGATACTGGGCCTTTTCTTATAAAGACAAAGCACTTACACGGGGAAATTTCCAGACTTCTATGATGAGTTCTGATTTTTCCAGGTAGAATGGGAAATTAGGGTTTTTACAAAGATACAGCAAGCAATTAAATACTACTTTAATCACTCTAATAAAAAAAACTGGATAATATCAGGTTTTCAGCAAGGGCAACAAAATAAGCTTTTATTTTTTAGGTTCCAAGAATTCTTGAGGGTCTCACTGTTTAAGAGGTTTGCTGGTTCCAATAATAATTGTTAATTCTTCCATGAATGGTGATTGGATAGAAAACTCAGTCCACCTTTCAAAAACCTTCTTAGTAATACACTGTAGAGAATAGTCAAGAGGCAATATTGATTTTAATGCCCAAATTCTTCTGTCTCAATGTCATTTCAATTAGTTTGAATTGAAATTAGTTTTCTAAGCCCTGGCCAGTTGGCTCAGTGGTAGAGCGTCGGCCTGGCGTGCAGGAGTCCCGGGTTCGATTCCCGGCCAGGGCACACAGGAGAAGCGCCCATCTGCTTCTCCACCCCTCCCCCTCTCCTTCCTCTCTGTCTCTCTCTTCCCCTCCCACAGCAAAGGCTCCATTGGAGCAAAGTTGGCCCGGGCATTGAGGATGGCTCCATGGCCTCTGCCTCAGGTGCTAGAATGACTCTGGTTGCAACAGAGCGACGCCCCAGATGGGCAGAGCATCACCCTCTGGTGGGCATGCTGGGTGGATCCCGGTCAGGCGCATGCGGGAGTCTGTCTGACTGCCTCCCCGTTTCCAATTTCAGAAAAATACCCCCCCCCAAAAAATTAGTTTTCCCACATATAAAATAAAATAAATGATTAAAAAAAATTTGTTTCCGCCCTGGCCAGATAGCTCAGTTGGTTAGAGCATTGTCTGGAAGAGCAGAGGTTACTGGTTTGATGCCCAGTCAGTGTACAGACAGGAAAAGATTGATGTTCTTGTCTCTCTCCTTCCCCTTCCTCTCTCTCTCAAATCAATAAAATGAACATTAAAAATTTTTTTCCTATTCTTTATTATTCTTCAGATTCTTAGGAATTAATTCTACCAGTTGTTCCAAGAAATTCAATTTTGTAAGACAAAAAAAAGAATTTAAGAACTGTAATTTAAAAAACAAACAAATTCATTTTGCATTACTAAGAATACATCAATACATATTCTCTGCTGATTCTTGATCACCTCTGAGCTAGTTTTATTCAAAAAACTTTGTAGGCCCAAGGATTACATGAATTCAAACGGTTAATTAGAAAATTCATGAAGTCACATGATGGTTATTTTGATATCTGTTAGAATCAACATTCAGGCTTTTTAAAGAAAAGAGTAACTAAAATGGAATAAAAATTAAAATATTTAGTTAAGTCTTTAATTCCAAGTGATATGAGTTTTTACCTTTCTACTTGCTAATCTTTCCCTTTCTTTTGGGACAGGTAAAATTAAATTGTGATATGACTAAAAGATGGACAGCCAATAAAAATAGGGGGAAAGGGCCCTGGCTGGTTGGCTCAGTGGTAGAGTATCAATCCAGGATGTGGATGTCCCAGGTTCTATTCCTGATCAGGGCACACAAGAGAAGTGACCATCTGCTTCTCTACCCCTCTCTCTCTCGCTTTTTTCTCTCTTCTCTTCCTACAGCCATGGCTCAATTGGAGCAAGTTGGCCCTGGGCACTGAGGATGGCTCCATGATCTCCGCCTCAGGAAGAGCTCAGCTGCAGAGCAATAGAGCAACACCCCAGATGGGCAGAGCATTGCCCCCTAGTGAGCTTGGCAGGTGGATCTCAGTCGAGGTACCTGCGGGAGTCTGTCTCTCTGCCTCCCCTCCTCCCACTGAATTAAAAAAGAAAAAAAAACAGAGGGAAAAACCTGGATAATCTAAAAGCCAGAAAAATCAGTCTGCAAATAAATCATGTCTTATAAAATACCTCTGTGTGAGCCGGTCAATTCAGTCTGAAGAAAAACATACTTTCAGTTACTAAGGGCCTATTTTCAGTCCCTCTTACAAGCCAAATCCTCATTTTTAGATATCACTAACATTTTTTCTATTTAATAGGATCTTCTATTTTATGGGATTGTTATTCTTGAATGTTATTTGCAGCATGTGCCATACTTCCAGACTTAGATCGATTAGGTCAGTGGTCCCCAACCTTTTTTGGGCCACGGACTGGTTTAATGTCAGAAAATATTTTCACAGACCGGCCTTTAGGGTGGGACAGATAAATGTATCACGTGACCGAGACAAGCGTCAAGAGTGAGTCTTAGACGGATGTAAGAGAGGGAATCTGGTCATTTTTAAAAAATAAAACATCGTTCAGACTTAAATATAAGTAAAATGAAAATAATGTAAGTTATTTATTCTTTCTCTGCGGACCAGTACCAAATGGCCCACGGGCTGGTACTGGCCCGTGGCCCAGGGGTTGGGGACCACTGGATTAGGTGAGTTGAATGCATACCTTTTTTTAAAAAAATTATTTCCTACTCCTCACTGTCTTTCAGACTCTCAACAATTCTATCAACTATTCCAGGAAATTCAATTCTGTAAGTCAAAAAAATTAAAACATTTAAGAACTGTGATATTGCCTGACCAGGCGGTGGCGCAGTGGATAGGGCGTCAGACTGGGACACAGAGGACCCAAGTTCGAGACCCTGAGGTCACTTGCTTGAGCACAGGCTCATTTGGTTTGAGCAAGGTTCAGCAGCTTGAGCCCAAGGTCACTGGCTCGAGTAAGGGATCACTGGGTCTGCTGTAACCCCCCTCCCCATCAAGGTACATATGAGAAAGCAATCAATAAACAACTAAGGAGCTGCAACGAAAAATTGATGTTTCTTATCTCTCTCCCTTCCTGTCTGTCTGTCCCTCTCTCTGACTCTCTGTCTCTTTCACCACAAAAAAAAAAAAAAACCTGTGATATTTAAAAGTCAAACAAATCTTCAATACAAAGATCTGTACAGACTAAATGATAGAATTGTTGAGAATCTGAAGGAGAGTGAGGAAGAGGAAATAATCTTTTTAGAACTTGTACAGATACACTCTTGTCATTGTAAAAGACTTTGCTTTGGAAATTTTCCTTCTAGACCTGTCAAATAGCCAATGTTGTCCCTCTGCACACCATCCCATCACCTTGCTTCAAACTACAGAAATGAACAAGTCAATTCTAATCACATGCTTCTGTGTCCAATAAAATCACCCTTCTCACAAAACCACAGCACTGCAAAATCTGTCCCTCATTAGCCTCATGTAAATAAGAATTAAATTAGCTTTTGCTTTCTTAAACTGACTTACAGATCAATAAGCTACTTTAATTATAAATGTTTCTATTTCCAAATAGTTGTTATAATTACCACAAGGTGAATCCTAGTTTTTCAGTGTTATTTATACTTGTGCAAGTAGGAAACTCACTTCTTAAATAACACACTTGTTTAAGCACATTCTGTCCTAAGGAAATGTCTTCTCTTTAAAAATATTTTGTGAAATATAACATTAACAGCACATACACAAAGTACTACTGCTTGATAATTTATGTCAAACACCCAAATACTACTTCCCAGGCTAAGAAATAAAACACTTCTAGGACCCCAGAAATCTTCCTCATGCACACCTCCATCATCTCCTCTAATTCACTCACTAATCCACTCTCTAAACCTCCTTTCTCTATAGTTGATACCACCTAAGAACATGTACCCAAGTATTATGGTACACTTTTACTTTTGTCTATAAAAAGAATAGTTCCATATGTATTTTATTTTTTGGTGCATGGCTTGTTTTATTCAACATTGTCTTTATAAAATTGATACATGTTCTTACTAGTAAATATAGTTTATTTTCCTTGGTGGATAATACCACATTTTTCGCTCCATAAGTCTCACCTGACGATAAGACACACCCAGGGTTTTAAGGAGGAAAAATAAGAAAAAAAAAATATTCTGAACCAAATGGTGTGTTAAAATATTTAATAAAATACTGTATCTTTCACTCCGTAAGATGCACAGGCATTTTCCCCTCCACTTTTGAGGGGAAAAAAGTGCATCTTATGGAATGAAAAATACAGTATTTCATTGTAGGATTATGCCATTGTTCATCTATTCTGATAGTGATGGAAAATTGGGTTGCTTCTAGTTTCCGGCCAAACAATGCTGTATACTCTTGTAAAAATCTCCTGGTGTACTTGGGAATGCATTTCTGCTGAATGTACCCAGGAACAAGGTCTGTGTATCTTCAACTTGAGTACATAGTGTCAAATAGTTTTTTCAAAATACCAATTTAAACTTCCATTAGCAGTTTTTAAGTTTCTATTGTTCCACATACTCACTATCTTGGTATTATTAATCTTTTTAAAAATGTTAGCCACTTTAGTAGAAAAGAAATAGTATCTCATTATTTTAATTTGCATTTCCACTCATTTCTAAAGAGACTGAGTACCTTTACATATGTTATTATATAAAATAAGGGATCAATATCTAAAATATATAAAGAGCTCATACAACTCAATAGCAAAAAAACCCACAATCTGATTAAAAGCTGAGAAGAGGATCTAAATACATATTTTCCAAAAGAAGACATACAGATGGCCTACAGATATATAAAAAGGTGTTCAAGCTTGATTGGGCGGTGGCGCAGTGGATAGGGCGTTGGACTGGGATGCAGAGGACCCAGGTTCGAGACCCTGGGGTCGCCGGCTTGGGCATGGGCTCATCTGGTTTGAACAGGGCTCACCAGCTTGGGCCTGGGGTCGCCAGCTCAAGCAGGGGTTACTTGGTTTGCTGTGGCCCCCTGGTCGAGGCACATGAGAGAAGGCAGTCAATGAGCAACTAAGGAGCCGCAATGAAGAATTGATGTTTCTCGTCTCTCTCCTTTCCTGTCTGTCTGCTCTGTCTGTCCCTCTCTCTGACTCTGTCACACATACAAAAAAAAAATTTTAAAAGGTGTTCAATATCACTTATCATCAGGGAAATGCCAATCAAAACCACTGAGATCAAGATGCAGAGACACTCTATGATGTGCAGGCACAGAGGAAAGACCATGTGAAGACACAGCAAAGGCAGCCATCTGCAACCAAGGTGCAAGGCCTCAGGAGAAATCAAACATGCCAACATCTTGATCTTGGACTTTCAGGCTGCAGAACTGTGACAAAATACATTTCTGTTGTTTAAGCCAAAACAACAACAACAAAACATATGTCAGCCTCTTTGATATTCTTTTTTCTGATATGCCTACTCTTGCTCAGTGTTAGAAGGCAGAGGCAGAGTTGTCTTTTTCTTATTCATCTGTAGTAGTTCTCTATTCTTTAAACAGGATGAAAATTTCTTTTTCCATTCTGTGACCTTTATACTCTCTTAACTGTGCCTTTTCATGAGGTAAGTTCTTGATTTTAATGCAATAATGCAGTGACAGTAATTCTTTTTCTTTATGACTAGTCCTTTTCATGTCTGTTTAAAAAGTCTTTCTCTGAGATATCAGATACTTCTTCAAAATAATCCACTAGGGGTGGCTTGAATCTGACTCTTGGCTTCTCACCTTCCTCCTTGAACAACATGAGCTTCGGCACGTGCTCCAGCTTCTCCACAAACTACTGAACCTTGGATTCCATGCAGTCACCCAGCCACTGGCACAGACAGCAGCACAGCCAGTGTCTATGCAGATACAGGGGGCTCTGGCTCCTGGATGTCCATGTACCATTCCACCAGCGTGCAGGGTGGCTGGAGGTCTAGGGGCCTGGCAGTGGGGATGGTCAGGGGTCTGATGGGCATAGTGGGCATCCAGGGTGAGGAGACTATGCAATGCCTGAATGATCACTAGTCCTCCTACCAGGAGAGAGTGAGAAGCCTGAAGGCTGATGATCAGAGACTAGAGACTGAAATCTGGGAACATCTGGAGAAGAAGGGACCCCAGGTCAGAGACTTCAAGGCATTATATCAAAACCAAGGAGGACCTGAGGGCTCAGATCTTTGCAAGTTCTGTGGAAATGCCCACATCATTCTGCAGGTTGACAGTGGTCATCCTGCCACTTATGACTTCAGGTCACGTATGAGACAGAGATGGCTATATACCAGTCTGTGAAGAGTGACATCAGTGGGCTCTGAAAGGTCACCGATGATACCAGTATCACTCAGCTGCAGCTGAAGACAGAAATTGAGACTCTTAAGGAAGAGCTGCTTTTCATGAAAAAGAACCACAAGGAGGAAGTAAATGGTCTGCAAAAGCAGACTACCAATACAAAGAAAACTAGATAGAGGGTGACAGAGGACGATCTCTCTTTGGGTGATGGGTATGCAACAGAACTAAATGACAAGAAAACCTGGAAATGTTTTCTTTGAATATATGTACCCTGATTTATTGATGTCACCCCCCCCAAAAAAAAAAAAATAGCAGACTGTCAAATATGGGTTGACCGTGAAGTTGGATGCCCCCATATCTCAGGACTTCGGCATGATTATGGCAAACATCTGGGACCAGTATGATGAGCTGACTAGAAAGAACCAAGAGAATGGCCTGACCAGGTGGTGGCGCAGTGGATAGAGCATCGGACTGGGATGCGGAAGGACCCAGGTTCGAGACCCCGAGGTCGCCAGCTTGAGCGCAGGCTCATCTGGCTTGAGCAAAAAGCTCACCAGCTTGGACCCAAGGTCGCTGGCTCCAGCAAGGGGTTACTCGGTCTGCTGAAGGCCCACGGTCAAGGCACGTATGAGAAAGCAATCAATGAACAACTAAGAAGTCGCAACACGCAACGAGAAACTGATGATTTGATGCTTCTCATCTCTCTCCGTTCCTGTCTGTCTGTCCCTGTCTATCTCTGCTTCTGTAAAAAAAAAAAAAAAAAAAAAAAAAAAAAAAAAAGAACCAAGAGAATGAATAGACAAATACCTGTCCCAGCAGATGGAGGAGAGCACCACAGTGGTCACTTCACAGACCTCTGAGATAGGAGCTGCTGAGATGACACAGAGCTAAGGTATACGATTGAGTCTTTGGAGATTGATTGGACCTGATGAGAAATTTGAAGGCCAGTTTGGAGAACAGCCTAAGGGAGGTAGAGACACACTATGCCATACAGATGGAACAGCTCAATGGGATCCTGCTGCATCTGGAGTCAGAGTAAGGCCCAGATCTGGACAGAGGGGCAGCGCCAGGTCCAGGAATACAAGGCCTTGCTGGAGGTCAAACTGGAGGCTGAGATCCCCACCTACCACTGCCTGCTGGACGAAGGGGAAGACTTTGATCCTTGTGATGCCCTAAACAATAGCAATTCTATACAATCCATCCAAAAGACCAACACCTTCAGGACTGTGGACAGTAAAGTGGTGTCTGAGGTCAATAAAAGCAAAGGTCTGAGGCATTAAAGGCAGCAAAAGTAGGGCACCCCTTGTGAAGACAGGAGGCCAATAAAAAGTTAATAGATCATTGAACATTAAAAATAATAATAATCCACTGGAGGTGAGAGTTAAATATAGACAAAAAAGACTGGTCATGTTTTATTCATTACTGGACCTGAGTTCTGGGTATAGGGGAATGCACCACACTATTCTATTTTTTATAAGTTGAAATTTTCAATAATAAATTTTTTTAAAATTTTTTTATTTATTCATTTTAGAGAGGAGAGGGAGAGAGAGAGAGAGAAAGAGAGGAGAGACAGAGAGAGAGAAGGGGGGGAGGAGCTGGAAGCATCAACTCCCATATGTGCCTTGACCAGGCATGCTCAGGGTTTCGAACTGGTGACCTCAGCATTTCCAGGCTGACGCTTTATCCACTGCGCCACCACAGGTCAGGCAATAATAAATTTTTAAAGTAAATGTTATTTAAAACTTCTGGCCAGACCAGGCGGTGGTGTAGTAGATAGAGTGTCGGACTGGGATTCCGAGGACCCAGGTTTGAGACCCCGTGGTCGCCAGCTTGAGCGCGGGCTCATCTGGTTTGAGCAAAAGCTCACCAGCTTGGACCCACGGTTGCTGGCACGAGCAAGGGGTTACTTGGTCTGCTGTAGCCCCCACGGTCAAGGAACATATGAGAAAGCAATCAATGAACAACTAAGGTGTTGCAATGAAAAGCTAATGATTGATGCTTCTCATCTCTTCGTTCCTGTCTGTCTGTCCCTATCTATCCCTCTCTCTGACTCTGTCTCTTTAAAAAATAAAATAAAATAAAACATCTGAAACTAATAATGATTATATCAAGGTTGCAGGATGTAAGGGAAATATACAAAAGTCCATCACTTTCCTATATAACAGCAATAAACAAGGGGAATTTAAAATAAAAAACCATTTACAATATCATTTACATTACTACCCCAAAATAGTTGAATACAAATCTAACAAAATATATCTAAGACCTATATGAGGAAAACTACAAAACTCTAAGGAAAGAAATAAAAGAATTAAATAAATGGAGAGACAGTCTATGTTCATGGATAAGAAGACTCAATATTGTCAAGATTCTAGTTCTTGCCAACTTGGTCTTTAGATTAAAAACAATTCCAATCAAAACCCCAGTATTTTACTTTATGAATACTGACAAACTGATTCTAAAATTAATACAAAAAGACAAAGATCCAGAATAGTTAACACCATATTGAAGGAGAACAATGTTGAAGAACTGATGTTATCTAATTTCAAGACATACTATAAATCTACAGTAATCAAGACATTTTTTAGATACAAAGAGTAACTTTAATATATAAAAGAAACAATTTACAAGTAAATTCTAAAGATCCTTAATGTATCTAACAGATTAACTTTTTTTTGTTTTTTTCTTTCTTTTTTTTATTGTGTTGACATGGTTTCAAGTATACCACTCAATATAACACCCTCTACACACCGCATGGAGTAAAGGAATGTATAACCATTCAAAACACGTTGAGAGAAGGTTTTTAAAAAATATATAGATATAAAATGGTAACCATTACTCCACAACTATGTTTTTAACAATTTATGTGCACATATAATCTTACCCTTCTGGTTTTGTTTCCTAGACATTGCAGTTTCTTTTATCTCAAAAGATAGAGAACAAAGTATTCTTTTGTCTTGTCTGGGTTGATTATGTAATGAACTCTGATTTAAAGGCAAGCAAGAGAAGTCTGTAGTTGGAGGAGATAAATACAAAATCCTGGTTACTTGAAATTCTGTTCTCTAATTGGTGATCTCATTTCCTTCTATTAATTCTTGTCAGGAAATATCATTGCAGACAGTCATGTCTCTTTCCAGGGAGATTCTGGAAGGGAAAAAAAAAGAACACATACATTAACTATTACAGTAATAGCTATAAGTACAAAATTTCTGAGAAATCAACAGGTTTTATTTTGTATTTTTTCTAAACAAAACTAGTGATTAGAAGAAAAGTACTCTAAAAAAATGCAGCTATGAAAAGCAATGTTTTGTTCCTTTAGAAACTTTAATCTTAGACTCAAACCATCTTCTTAGTTCAGAAAGCATGTTTTCTTAGTCATCCTCTATTTAGTATCTATCTCAAATATCATATCTACATCTCTGCTTCACAAACTAACATATTACCTCTTATCACTCCCTAAGATCTTTCTTACTACTTGCTCTTCCTGTCTCAGTCAAGGGTCTTTTCTTTTCCTCTAAAATTTCCTATTTCTAATCTTTCTTCAGGTTTCCCAGCTCAAATACAGCTACAAGAAACCTGGGGCAGGGGAGAAATGAATGGGGAGCACAAAAAGGAATTTTAATTTAAAAAAAAAAACTGAAACAGCAAAATTTGAATTAAATTATAAAGATACAAGTGCTGCCTGACCAGGTGGTGGTGCAGTGGATAAAGCGTCGAACTGGGACGTGAAGGGCCCAGGTTTGAAACCCCAAAAAGTCGCCAGCTTGAGCCCAGGCTCATCTGGATGAGCACAGGCTCACCAGCTTGAGCACAAGGTCGTTGGTTTGAGCATGGGAACATAGACGTGACCTCACGGTCGCTGGCTCACTCACTCTTCTGTAGACCCCAGGTCAAGGCACATATGAGAAAGTAATCAGGGAACAACTAAGGTGCCCCAACAAAGAACTGATACTTCTCATCTCTCTCCCTTCCTGTCTGTGTGATTTTAATTTGCATCTCTCTGCTGATTAATGACCTTGAGTAATTTTTTCATATGCCTATTGGCCATCTGTATGTCCTCTTTGGAGAAGAGCTATTCAGGCCCTTTGCCTAGTTTTCTTTTTTTAAGTATTTATTTATTTATTTATTTTTAGACAGAGAGAGACCGAGAGAGGGATAGGGACAGACAGACAGGAAGGGAGAGAGATGAGAAATATCAATTCTTCACTGCATCACCTTAGTTGTTCATTGATTGCTTTCTCATATGTGCCTTGATTGGAGGGCTACTATAGCAGACCAAGTGACCCCATGCTCAAGCCAGTGACCTTGGGCTCAGGCTTGGTGAGCCTTGCTCAAAGATGAGCTCGTGCTCAAGCCGGCAACTTTGGGGTCTTGAATCTGGATCCTACATGTCACAAACCAATGGTCTATCCACTGCGCTACCGCCTGGTTAGGCTAATTTCTTTTTTTTTCAACAGAGACAGAGAGTCAGAGAGAGGGACAGACAGGGACAGACAGACAGGAACAGAGAAAGATGAGAAGCACCAATTATCAGTTTTTCACTGCAAAACCTTAGTTGTTTATTGATTGCTTTCTCATATGTGCCTTGATCGTGGGCCTTCAGCAGACCAAGGAATAACCCCTTGCTCGACCCAGTGACCTTGGGTCCAAGCTGGTGAGCTTTGCTCAAACCAGATGAGCCTGCGCTCAAACTGGCGACCTCGGGGTCTCAAATCCGGGTCCTCCACATCCCAGTCCGACGCTCTATCCACTGCGCCACCGCCTGGTCAGGCTAAATTCTTTTTTATTAATAAAAACTGTAAAACACAGAATTGGAAATTGAAACAAAAAATCTGAAAATTTAAAATACAATTTAAGTAGAAAATCAGAAACCATGTGATACCACAACTCCTCTTTACTACTATTAAAAGACACAGGATCCTCCAAATTGCTTAACATTAATCATCAGTGGCAGCTGTCAATGTGGGAGTAGAGGGGCCTCAAAAGGAAGAGTAGAAATATATATGTTTGCCTCTTCCTATTTCACTGCTAACTGGGTGGTTAGAGTTGTCTGTATTCTCAGCCTCCTCATGCAGGTGGCTGTATCCCAAACCCAATCAAGTCAGGTTATCCTCAACTACTGTATATGAATTCTTCAATAACTGTGTTAAATGATACTGATCATTTCATCCCCACCCCCACGCATATACATTGCTCACAAAAATTAGGAGATATTTCAAAATTATTATTAAGCAATAAAAAATCCCCTAATTTTTGTGAACAGTATATATAAACTCCATTCCTCCCATCTCCCCAAAGCACTGATGCATAGGCAGCTCAAGGGAATGGAGGCTGCTACGAGGTAAAAACAAAACAAGGCAATTAAAAGTAATTTTATTCATGGATTCCAATCCACAAAGGGAAATTCCATGCATATAGAAAATGATTTCTAATGCCTCTGCTAACTTAACAAACATTATTAACTGATCAACTAATAAGTATTTAACATGAATCTACTATGTGCCAATACAAATATTGATCGACTTACGACCTATGCAACTTATGACCATTTGACTTTACGACCACAATCACTAGCCATTACTGCTTGCGTCTGGCAGTGCAAGCGTTGCCCAGCTGGGCATAGGACAGTGCGGACCAGCTTCCGGCAGCACTACCATCTCTGCGTGCACCATTTCAACTGTTATCCCAGACTCAGTACAGCGATTAGTGTTTTGTGTCTTGTATATTTTTCATCAAACCCCTTCCAAGATGTCTACACCAAGAGGAAATTGTCTTTGCAAACATTAAACCAGCTGTACTGTTAATGCAGTGTTTTACTTAAACCTGATGAATGTAAAAATAAGAAACAAAATGGTGTAGAGATGACACAAATGGCATAAAATCAACAAAGAAAATTATAATATATAATAGTGAAAAAAAATTATGATAAAATATGACTTAAAGATTTTTATAACATCATTTCACAGTACTGTACATATAGCCTACTCAACTTACGACCAAATCGTGTTATGACCAGTCTGTCGGAACCAATCGTGGTCCGACAGACTAAGTAGAGCACTAGCTATAGTTGTGATAGCCTGACGAGGCAGTGGCACAGTGAATACAGAGTCGAACTGGGATGTGGAGGACCCAGGTTCGAGACCCCGAGGTCGCCAGATTGAGCGTGGGCTCATCTGGTTTGAGCAAAGCTCACCAGCTTGGACCCAAGGTCGCTGGCTCGAGCAAGGGGTTACTCGGACTGCTGAAGGCCCACGGTCAAGGCACATATGAGAAAGCAATCAATGAACAACTAAGTTGGCTGGCCGGTTGGCTCAGCGGTAGAGCGTCGGCCTAGCGTGCGGAGGACCGGGGTTCGATTCCCGGCCAGGGCACACAGAAGAAGCACCCATTTGCTTCTCCACCCTTCCGCCGCGCCTTCCTCTCTGTCTCTCTCTTCCCCTCCCGCAGCCGAGGCTCCATTGGAGCAAAGATGGCCCGGGCGCTGGGGATGGCTCTGTGGCCTCTGCCTCAGGCGCTAGAGTAGTTCTGGTTGCAACATGGCGACACCCAGGGTGGGCAGAGCTTCGCCCCATGGTGGGCGTGCCGGGTGGATCCCGGTCGGGCGCATGCGGGAGTCTGTCTGTCTCTCCCTGTTTCCAGCTTCAGAAAAAAAAAAAATAATAATAATAAATAAATAAATAAAATAAAATAAGGTGTCACAACGAAAAACTGATGATTGATGCTTCTCATCTCTTTCTGTTCCTGTCTATCTATCCCTATCTATCCCTCTCTCTGACTCTCTCTGTCTCTGTAAAAAAAAAAAAAAAAAAAAAAAAAATACTGTGATAAAAAAAATTATGAGCCCTGGCCGGTTGGCTCAGCAGTAGAGCGTCGGCCTAGCGTGCGGAGGACCCGGGTTCGATTCCCGGCCAGGGCACACAGGAGAAGCGCCCATTTGCTTCTCCACCCCTCCGCTGCGCTTTCCTCTCTGTCTCTCTCTTCCCCTCCCGCAGCCAAGGCTCCATTGGAGCAAAGATGGCCCGGGCGCTGGGCATGGCTCTGTGGCCTCTGCCTCAGGCGCTAGAGTGGCTCTGGTCGCAACATGGCGACGCCCAGGATGGGCAGAGCATTGCCCCCTGGTGGGCAGAGCGTCGCCCCATGGTGGGCGTGCCGGGTGGATCCCGGTCGGGCGCATGCAGGAGTCTGTCTGACTGTCTCTCCCTGTTTCCAGCTTCAGAAAAATGAAAAAGAAAAAAGAAAAAAAAAATTATGAGATTTTTCTGTGTGGCCAGAGCCATCAGGTAAGCCCACACGTGCACTTACAAGTTCACCCAGGAGCAACAGAGAAAGAGGCAATCCGGTATACGTAATGCACTTTCTACTCCAGGGTGCACTGCAGACAGTACCACCAGCTCTCTGAACTCCACAAGGCTCTCCATCTCAAGCCTGCCTGATAAAATGCACAGGCTTGGATACAAGGCCAAGCCAGGTTATGTCATATACTGGATTCGTGTACACTGTGGAGTCCACAAATGCCCAGTTCCTAAGAGTGCAACCTAGGGCAAGCCTGGATATCATGGTGTTAACCAGCTAAAGAAAGTTTGCTGAAGTCTTCAGTCTGTTGCCAAGGAGTGAGCTGGATGCCACTGCAGGGCTCTAATAGTCCTAAATTCTTAACGGGTTGGTGAAGATTCTACATAAAAATTCTTTGAGGTTATTCTCATTGTTCCATTCCAAAAGGCTATCAGAAGGAATCCTAACACCCAGTGGATCACCTAACCAGTTAATAAGCACAGGGAGATGTGAGCGCTTACATCTGCAGGCTGCAAGAGCTGTGGCCTTGGAAAGGGCCACACATTCCACGACACTATTGGTGGTTCTCACTCTGCAGCTTGGGGGAGGTGTAACACTCTCCATCTCCACCACTACTGATAATACAAGTAGTTTATAAATTCTTATCTAATATAGGACAGTCAAAAGAAACTATAAAACACAGACTATTATTCAGGCTTAAAAAGAAAGAAAATTCTGAGACATGCTAAAACATGGATGAACACTGAGGACATGGCCATGTCCTGTGACATGGCCATGTCCTTATGACTGGCTTGTGAAACAAGCCAGTCATAAAAAGACAAATACTGTATAACTCTACTTGTATGAGGTGCTTAGAGTAGTTAAATTCATAGTAGCTGGAAAGGTAGTTTCCATGGGTTATAGGGAGAGGAGAATGAGGAATTAAGTGTTTAATGGGTACAGAAATTCAGTTTGGGAAGTTTAAAAGGGTCTGGAGATGAATTGGTGATAGTTGCAAACACTGTGAATGTACTTAATGTTACTGAACTGTATACTTTAACATGGTTCAAATGATCAGTTTTATGTTACATGTATCTTACCATAATTTAAAAATTTTTTTGACGGCCTGACCTGTGGTGGCACAGTGGATAAAGCGTTGACCTGGAAATGCTGAGGTCGCCGGTTCGAAACCCTGGGCTTGCCTGGTCAAGGCACATATGGGAGTTGATGCTTCCAGCTCCTCCCCCCTGTCTCTCTCCTCTCTCTCTCTGTCTCTCTCTTTCCTCTCTAAAATGAATAAAAAAAAAAATTAAAAAAATATATTTTTGATGCAGTAAGATTTTTAAAAATATGAAAAGAAAAAATTGATATCTTGACCCAGCAAAAACCCTAGAAATAATGATCAAAGAAAAAAAAAAAGCACAAATGCCAATACTGTATCAAGATTTTTTTAAAAAGAATCAGCCCTGGCTGGTTTGCTCAGTGGATAGAGTGTCAGCCTAGTGTATGGACATCCCAGGTTCTATTCCAGGTCACGGCACACAAGAGAAGTGACAATCTGCTTCTCTCCCCCTCCCTCACCTCCTTCTCTACCTCTTCCCCTCCCGCAGCCAGTGGCTCAAATGGTTCGAGCATAACCCCAGGTGCTGAGGATAGCTGGGTTGGTCCAAGCGCATCAGCCTCAGGCTCTAAAAATTGCTTGACTGGAGCATTGGCCCCAGACAGGGGTTGCTGGGTGGATCCTGGCGGGGGCACATGCAGGAATCTGTCTCACTATTTCCCCTCCTCTCACTTAAAAAAAAAAAAAAGAATATAGATCTCACAGACAAAAATAAAATACAGAAAATATTATATAAATACATTTGAAAATTTAGAGAACACATTTCTTGAAAAATACAAGTTACTGAACACACACACACAAAAACAAAAATCTAAATAACCCTATATCTCTAAAAATAATTAAGGTCATAATTTAAAATTCTCTCATAATGAAAATAATTTCATCTCTGATATACTATTGATAGGTGTGAAATTGGTAAAACTTCTCTGTAATATAGGCATTATTTTGTAAAGTGAAACATTTATTAATCCTATGACCCAGAAATTACATTCCTAAGGACAAAGAGAAATTCTCGCTCATGGTACACATGAAAACATGTAGAATTCACTCATAACAATAAGAAATGGAAACAACCCAAATGTCACTGGCAGGAAAAAAATAAATTGTGATATATTCACTAAATGAAGTAGTATCCTGCAGAGAAAATGAGTAAACTACAACTATATGCAACATTATGAATAAATATTAGCAATATAATATTAAGCATAAAAAATTCTAAAAAAAGAAAGAAATTGCCTGACTGGTAGTGGTGCACTGGATAGAGCGTTGACCTGGGATGCTGAAGTCCCTCATTTGAAACCTCAAGGTCACCAGCTTGAGTATGGGGTCACTGGCTTGAGCGCAGGATCACTGACATGATACCAAGGTCACAGGTTGAGCCCAAAAGTCACTGGCTTAAAGCCCAAGGTCACTGGCTTGAGCAAGGGGTCACTGGCTCGGCTTGAGCACCCCCCCCCCCGTCAAGGCACATATGAGAAGTAATCAATGAACAACTAAAGTGAAGCAACTACGAGTTGATGCTTCTCACTCTTCCTTCTCTTTCTTGTTCTGTCTCTCTCACTCTCAAAAAAAAGGGAGTAAAAAAAAGGAAAATCAATTACCAGATTATATAATCTTTTTAAAAAATTCAAATACAATTAACACTAGACAATATATTATTTACACATACATATGTAGCTGATAAAACTATTATTTGGAAAGGCAATAAAAATAAAAAATAAATTTAGAACATTATTTACCCTGAAAGCCAAGGGGACATTAATGAGAGAAAAATATGTAAGTTACTGTTAATATTCAGTATTAAACATCTTAGGTTAGATGGTGCGTTCATAAATATTCTACATGTTTTTAAAACTAAATACACTACATCTGACCTGTGGTGACACAGTGGATAAAGTGTCGGCCTGGAATGCTAATGTGGCTGGTTTGAGACCCTGGGCTTGCTCGGTCGGGGCACATACAAGAAGCAAGTTGATGCTTCCCATTCCCACCCCCCCCATCCTTTCTCTCTCCTCTCTCTAAATCAATAAATATTTTTTAAAAACCTAAATTAAATACACTACATAAACAAAATGACAAAATAAGTACATAATAGTTTTTTAAAAGGGCCATTGGTGAATGTGGAATAACTGATTCTCACATATTGCTAGTGAAATGTAAACATAATTGTGACCTAGATGTCCCACTCCAAAGTATATGTTCAACAAAAATGTATGTATATGTGCATCAAAGACATATAAGAATTTTACAGCAGCACTATTTGTAACTAGAAACAAATCTAAACATATATGAATGACAGAATGGATAAACTGTGGTATATTCACAGAATAGAATATTGTACCACAATGTAAAAGAACAAGCTACCAACGTGGATGATTTTCAAAAACAATGCTAAGTGAAATGTCAGGTATAAAAGTACAAGTTGTATGATACCATTTATATAAAAGTCACAAACTAGCAAAACTAACTTATAGTACTAGGAGTCAGAATAGTGATGGGAGAGAAACTGGGTCAGGGCACAAGGAAGGTTTTCAGGATCATGGTAATGTCCTATTACCATACCTGAGAATGGTTATATAGGGGTGTTTACTGTATAAAAATTCATAAAACTGTACCCTTAAGAAATTTGCATTTCAATATATACATGTTACATATAAAAGTTTACCAGCCTGACCTGTGGTGGCGCAGTAGATAAAGTGCTGACCTGGAACACTGAGGTTGCCAGTTTGAAACCCAGGGTTTGCCTGGTCAAGGCACATATGGGAGTTGATGTTTCCATCAAAAATGAAAAAGGATAAAAAAGAGAAAATAAACCCACTGACTAAAAGCATTAGATAGGCCCTGGCCAGTTGGCTCAGTGATAGAGCATTGGCCCGGCATGTGGAAGAAGTCCCAGGGTCGATTCCTGGCCAGGGCACACAGGAGAAACGCCCATCTGCTTCTCCACTCCTCCCCCTCTACTTCCTCTCCGTCTCTCTCTTCCCCTCCCACAGCCAAGGCTCCATTGGAGCAAAGTTGGTCTGGGCGCTGAGGATGGCTCCATGGCCTCCACCTCAAGCGCTAGAATGGCTCCAGTTGTAACAGAGCAACACCCCAGACAGGCAGAGCATCACCCCCTGGTGGGCATGCCGGGTGGATCCTGGTCAGGCATATGCGGGAGTTTGTCTCTCTGCCTCCCCGCTTCCAACTTCAGAAACACACACACAAGAAAAGCATTAGATAGCTCTGAGTGATAGTATTTTAAAATTTCTATTTCATTCATTATTCAACTAATATTCCTTGAAAGCCTACCACATTCTAAGCCTCATGGAACTTGAGTTGGGAGGGTACTGCTGTTTCAGATTCATGGGGAAATTATGGTATATGAGACTGCAGTGGTTCGTCTGACCTGTCCTGGTGCAGTGGATGGAATGCTGAGGTCACCAGTTCCAAACCCTGGCTTTGCCAGGTCAAGGCACACAGGAGAAACAACTACTCCTCCCCCACCTCCCTTTCTCTATCTCTCCTCTCTAAAAACAACAACAACAACAAAACAATAAATACAAGTAAAAAAAATAATGCAGTGGTTTAAATGGATAGAGTGTCAGACTGGGATGCAAAGGACCCAGGTTTGAGACCCCGAGGTCACCAGCTTGAGCGCGGGCTCATCTGGTTTGAGTAAAGCTCACAAGCTTGGACCCAAGGTCACTGGCTTGAGCAAGGGGTTATTACTTGGTCTGCTGAAGGCCCACGGTCAAGGCACATATGAAAAAGCAATCAATGAACAACTAAGGTGTCGCAACGAAAAACTGATGATTGATGCTTCTTATCTCTCTCCGTTCCCGTCTGTCTGTCCCTATCTATCCCTTTCTCTGGCTCTCTCTCTGTCTCTGTAAAAAAAAAAAAAGAAAGAAAAAGAAAAAGCAGAGGCCAAACACCTTACCTACTCAATTAAGAATTTTGGCAATAAAGGAATGAAAAGAAACAGGGTATTAGCCAGAGTTCTATCAAAACAAAGTAAAAGAATTTTACCCCCCAAAATAGGGAGTACTTTCTTCCTCCCTTCCTTCCTTTTTTAGACAGAGGACAAAGAGAGAGAGGAGGGGGTGAGAAGTGGGTGAGGAGAGAAGCGAGAAGCATCAACTTGTAGTAGTTTCCAGTATGTGCCTTGGCCCCACAAGGCCAGGGTCTCAAATTGGTGACCTCAGCATTCCAGGTAGACTGTTTATCTACTGCACCACCACAGGTCAGGCTACTTTTCAAAAATAAGAGGGAAAAATCAAATATACTTCAGAGAAAGATAATATTTGTAAAAAAGAGAAAATAATTTAAAGGAAAAGCAAGATGGAAATGTAATCAAAGATAAAATTAACCTATCTGACCAGGTGGTGGCACAGTAGATAGTTTAGGCCTGGGATGATGAGGACACAGGTTCAAAACCTCAAGGTCGCTGGCTTGAGCGCTGGCTCATACTGCTTGAGCACAGGCTCACCAGCTTGAGTGCAGGGTCACTGGTTTGAAGTGCAAGGTCGTTGGCTCGAGCCCAAGGTTGCATGCAGTCTTGAGCAAGTGGTCACTGGCTTGGCTGGAGCCCCCCAGTAAGGGCACATATGAGAAAGCAATCAAGGAACAACTAAAGTGCCACAACTATGAGTTGATGCTTCTCATCTCTCTCCCTTCCTGTCTGTCCTTGTCTGTCCCTCTCTCTCTTGCTAAAAAAAAAAAAAAAATCTTTTAGTAATGAATTTCATATGACATGTAGTAAATACCATGGAAAATGAAAATTTTAATGCAAATGAAAATTTTAATGCAAATGCTCAAGAGAAGTAAATATCCTTTTCCATTCATGTATATATATATTTAAAGAAGGCCAGACAAAACTTTGTCTTGTCTCTTCCCAGTTCTGAAATACTTAAGAATTGAAGAAGTATAGTCAGCCTGACCTGTGGTGGCGCAGTGGATAAAGCGTCGACCTGGAATGCTGAGGTCGCCGGTTCGAAACCCTGCACTTGCCTGGTCAAGGCACATATGGGAGTTGATGCTTCCTGCTCCTCCCCCCTTTCTTTCTTTCTCTCTCCCCCCCCCCCTAAAATGAATTTAAAAAAAAAAAAGAAGTATAGTCAATGCTGAGGCTGGTATGTCTTGAAAGAGCCCATAACTCACAAAAGAATTCCCAGTTGCTTTTCTCCTGATGCATAGTGTAAATAAAGCACTGTTTTAAAAACAGAAACCTCAAAAAAAAACAAAAACAAAAACAAAAACCCAGAAGCCTCATCATTTCAGAAATGCTTAAAATCTTTCATCTGAACTACTTTTGATCACTACTCACCAATAAAATTGATGGTTCGTTTTCATACTGAACTAAAAAAAAAATCTAAATTTAACACTTTTTCTGATCCAAAATTTTGCCAGTAACATGTGTGCAATCATAAATATATTAAATATGTTATTTTCAAAATAATAGTTGTCTCAGCAAAATATTTTCAAAATATTGTATGTCAGTTCAAAGGACAGAATAATCAAACATTTTTTTAACAAACTAACCTGACTCAATATATACACACAGCTTAAAGAAGCCCATACTATAAGTCAATACACAAACTAAACATGAAATCAACAACATATTTGAAATTCACTAATACATAGGAAAAGAGCCTGACTGGGCAGTGGCACAGTGGATAGAGCGTCAAACTGGGAATGCGGAGGACCCAGGTTCGAGACCCCAAGGGCGCTAGTTTGAGCCACGGACTCATCTGGTTTGAGCAAAGCTCACCAGCTTGGACCTAAGGTCGCTGGCTTGAGCAAGGGGTTACTTGGTCTGCTGAAGGCCCATGGTCAAGGCACATATGAGAAAGCAATCAATGAACAACTATAAGGTGTTGCAAGAAAAAACTGATGATTGATGCTTCTCATCTTTCTTTGTTCCTGTCTGTCCCTATCTGTTCCTCTCTCTGACTCTCTGTCTCTGTTAAACAAAACAAAACAAAACAAAAAAAACATGAAAAAAGAGCTGATCACTGCTCAGATCTTCTGAGCCCCAAATTTAAAATATCTCTCATACCATTAGTCTATGGAATTACTGGTTTCACAAAGCAGCTATTCTCTTTTCCTCTCTTAAAATCAAACAAATTCACAGTACTCTAAGAAAAGAAAGAATAAAATCAAGGTGTACCAAAAATCTTTACACTCAGCTCCTTCCAAACTGCTCTTATGACTTATAACATGCCGGAAAAAATACTGCTCTAGCAATTACTTTGTCCAAAAATGAACACAGCAATTTTAGATTGAAAATAATCTGCTATCCATGTCATTCATAAATCCATCCTACTATAATCCTTAAAATGAATGCATAATTCATGGAGCATATAATGCATTGAATATTCTAAAATATAACTTTCCATCTAGTTGAAATTAACTAAATAATACTAGCAGATTTAAAAGCATGAAAAGTCAACTTTTCCTTCTCCCTACCTCTAATCCCTCCAAACCAGCTGTGTGTCAACTGGAAAAGAATACACAGATAAAAACTAAAAAGGTATAAAATGCTAATCCCAAAAGGAGATGTTATCTTTTCCAGGTTGCAACTGAAGTTAAAGAACCGTAGTGAGAAGTCTTTACGATGGGTTTGTACTGTCCTCCTCCTTGGGAATGTAACTCATTCCAGAACTTTCTTTTCTGATTTTCTGGCTCTTCTCAAAGTTCTCATATCACTACAGATTATTGGCATGTGTTTGCAGGATTCTATCAAAGTTCTATAAAATCATTTTTCAAATACCATATAAAATAATAACAATCTGGCCTGACCTGTGGTGGCGCAGTGGATAAAGCATCAACCTGGAAACGCTGAGGTTGCCGGTTCAAAACCCTGGGCTTGCCTGGTCAAGGCACATATGGGAGTTGATGCTTCCTGCTCCTCCTCCCTTCTCTCTCTCTCTCTCTCTCTCTCTCCTCTCTATAATGAATAAATAAAATCTTAAAAAAAAAGAAAAAAAAATAATAACAATCTGGTAGCCATTTCCTACTTGGCATCATGGCTGCTTTTAGACCCCTCATAAAACCCAAGATCATCAAAAAAAAAAAAAGAACCAAGAAGTTCATCAGGCACCAGTCAGACCGATATGCCAAAATTAAGCAGAATTGGCAGAAACCCAGAGGCACTGACAATAGGGTACGCAGAAGATTCAAGGACCATATCTTGATGCCCAGTGTTGGTTAGTGAAACAACAAGAAAACAAAGCATATGCTTCCCAGTGGCTTTCAGAAGTCCTGGTCCACAATATCAAGGAGGTTGAAGTGCTGTTGATGAGCAACAACTCTTTCTGTGCTGAGATTGCTCACAATGTCTCCTCAAAGAACCGCAAAACCATTGAGCATAGAGCAGCCCAGCTGGCCACCAGAGTCACCAATTCCAATGCCAGGCTGTGCAGTGAAGAAAATAGACAGCTGTGTGCACATTGTATTTGTGTTAATAAAACCATAAAATTCTGCCATCTGGCATTTCAAAAATAAAATAAGTAAATCATTTAACATAAAAGTTAATAGGCTTTTTTCTCTACCCTCAATTCAACAATGTATACATCTAGATACCAAGAAAAATAAACCAGGTAAATTATTAAATTCAGGTATTTCTTCTTTCCAGAAATGGGAAGAGTAATGTCAGGCAGCTATTTCTATTACAAATTCTTATTCACTAAACCATTTTCTTTTTTTCAGATCATCAGAGATTTTAGTGTACAAAACAAGAAAGAAGGGTAAAGAATGAAGCAAAATGGACCTGACCAGGTAGTGGTGCAATGAATAGAATGTCAGACTGAGATGCTAAGGACCCAGGTTCCAAACCCCGAGGTCGCCAGCTTGAGAGCAGGCTCATCTGTCTTAAGTGGAGGCTCACCATCTTGAACCCTAGGTTGCTGGCTTGAGCAAGGGGTCACCGGCTCAGCTGGAGCCTCCCAGTCAAGGCACAATATGAGAAAGCAATCAATGAACAACTAAGGTGCCACAACCATGAGGTGATACTTCTCATCTCTCTCCCTTCCTGTCTGTTTGTCTGTCTCTCTCTCTTAAAAAAAAAAAAAAGGAAACAAAATGGAAAGAGAAAAAATGGAAAGCACATAAAAATGCAATATTAACATTGCCTATATGACTAATAAATAAAGCAAACCATGTCCACTGCTACCATCTTCTACCTAGAGAAAAGGAAAAAATAACATAATAGCCTCTACAAAGTACATATCATAAAATACCAATTTTTCTGATTATTTTAGTTCCAAAGCCTGATTACTAGATAAGGTAAACAAAGTCTCATAATATGGGGTCAGGTAGTAAGTTCTAGAGACCATTTCCTGATACTATTCACAGTCTCTTATAACCTGCTTTACCACCTGCTCTAGAGCCCCCAAATTTAAAATTATTTCTATCACCTACCCTTTTTTCAAAGTTTCCCTTGGGAGTATCCCTGAAGGCATCAAGAAAGCTAGCTAAACTAATTCAATGGAAAGTATAAATAACAAACAGGGGCACATACTCTTTAACTCTTGCAAAAATGTTACTCATCAATTCAAACAAATCTATAAATCATAGAATTTTTAATAGTTTGAGATATTTTGTTTCTTTTCACTTTTGGGATAGAAGTACCAGTATGCCTGTTCTCATTCAAAAGGAAAAAGAATGTCAAATCCAAAGCTCCCAGGTCCTATCCTATCACTACTAAAGGAAAGAGGCATTTGTGACTGAGAAGTCTCCTTCCACAATTCTTGGCATCTTGACAAGTCCATTCTTGAACATAAATGGAGGTGATCTCCTACCTTCACCCCCATGAACAGGTAAGAGAGAAAGCCTGCTCTCACAAAGACCCACTATATTCCAGCTTCCAATTTTTTTTTTATAAATGGGGAGGGGGGATTTGTTTTAAACATATTTGCGAATTCTTTGATCTTACTCCCATCAAAAGTAGAGTCTAATTCTACTTCTCATAAAGAGAATGAAATAGAAGTGACATTGAGCAACCTCAGAAGTTAGGTCATAAAAGCTGATCAAGTTTTTGCCTGGTGTTCTCCCAGGACAGGCAACTTTGGAGCCTGAATCACCATATAACATATTCAGCTTCCCTAAAGCCCTCATGCTGGAGAAACTATGGGACCAGGCCTCACAGAAAGTTTGACTCCTTAAGAGTGACAGCTGTTTGAGTCTTCCCAGCCAATCATCAGACATGAGAATGAAGAGTCATCTCCTGACCCAGCAACTGGCTGCCTCCAACTGCATAAGAGACTTTGGAGAAGAAGCCTTTTAAATGCTTCCATCACCAGCTATCATCTGATTGCATTCTCATGAAAAACAACTGCCTAGTGAAACCTAAACACCAGAACTCTAAAAGATAAAAACTAGTGTTACTTCACACCACTAAATTTGTGATGGTGTGTTACACATAAACAAACAACCCTAACAGATTTTGGTACAGGGAGTGGGTTGCTTCCATTACAAAAAATTAAATTGTTTGGCTTTGGAACTGTGTGGCAGGAGAAGGCAAGAAGGACCTTTAAAATGCTGGTGAAAGCCTGAAGGGTTGGGACACTGTTAGGAAAAGCCTCAGGAAGATGTCAGTAAAGATTTTAAAACAGCCAACTACAATCACCGGCGAAATTAAACCTGCTGCCTATTTTTGTAAACAGTTTTACTGGAACACAGCCATCCCTATTGACATATTGTCTGTGGCTGCTTTCTCCTATAACAGCAGAGTTGAGCAGGTGTGCCAAAGATCATATGGCCCCAAAAGCCTAAAATATTAATTATTTCACACTGGATAGAAAAAGGGTGCTAATCTTGGCTTAAAAGAAAGTGGGTTTAAAAGAAAGTGTTACTGGAAGCTGAAGGAAAGAAGAATCTTACTCGAAAATGGTGTCAAGTTCAGAAAAGCTGTCATCTGCAGTAATGTGGAAAACAGAAAATATTATTAATAAAATGATGAATCTGGGAAAGATTTCCAGGCAGAATGTCAAAACTGTCAACCAGGCCTGACCTGTGGTGGTGCAGTGGATAAAGCCTCGACCTGGAACACTGAGGTTGCCAGTTCGGAACCCTGGGCTTGCCCAGTCAAGGCACATATGGGAGATGGGAGTTGATGCTTCCTGCTCCTCCCCCCTTGTGTCTCCCTTCTCTCTCTCTCTCTCTCCCTCTCTCTCTCTCCTCTCTCAAATAAATAAATAAATAAAATCTTAAAAAAAAAAAGTGTCGCCTGACCTGTGGTGGCGCAGTGGATAAAGCGTCGACCTGGAACGCTAAAGTCGCCGGTTCAAAACCCTGGGCTTGCCCGGTCAAGGCATATATGGGAGTTGATGCTTCCTGCTCCTCCCTCTCCCTTCTCTCTCTCCTTCTCTCTCTCTCTCTCTCTCTCTCTCTCCTCTCTAAAAATTAATAAAAGAAAAAAAAAAGATAGTGAAAATAAAAATTAAAAAAAAAAGTGTCAACCAGCTGTTTTTTTTGTTGTTTAGCTATGTATCATAAAATACTGGGAGAGATGAGGAAAAAAGGAATTATATCATTTCCATAAGATACAGGAAATATAAAATAAAGGGCTTGTTAGGTCCAAAAAAGTCTATTTCTTTTTTTTAAGACTTTACTCATTTTAGAGAGAAAGGTAGAGAGAGAGAGAGACAGAGAGAGAAGGGGGAGGAGCAGGAAGCATCAACTCCCACATATGCCTTGACTGGGCAAACCCAGGGTTTCAAACAAGCGATCTCAGAGTTTCAGGTTGATGCTTTATCCACTGTGCCACCACAGGTCAGGCCAAAAAAGCCTGTTTCTTATTCCCAGCTTCCCCATATAGCAAAATATTTTTCAAATTAAGAAATCCCCTTCAGGCAAAGATCAAATCCAAGGCAGGGCAAACTTTTTCTGTAAAGGTTCATATAAATATTTTAGGCTTTGAGAATCTCTGGGAAACACTTTTTCTTTTTTAACAACCTTCAAAGACAAATGTAAAAACAAATGTTAGCTCATTGGCCATAGTTTGCCTACCCCTAGTTTAGACTTCAAAGAGACTTAGGTGGTGTCTCACATATCCGTTCTAACAAAAGGCCTAAATATCCTGAAGGTATTGTGCCAGAAAAGTCTTACAGGGTTCAGGACAAGCAACCCCAAAACATGCACCTTGGCATATTGACTATTTTAAGAGGTAGGAACTTGAGCAAATGGCAGAAGCAGGATGGTCACTCTGAAATTCCTCTGCCCTTCTCCCCTATAGCAAGTACTAAAATCCTCATGTGAAACATACCCTCTCTATAACTGAATCAAAGGAGCATCCTTATCTACAAAAAGGGACACAGAGAAGAATCCTAACAAATAAACCTTGTCAAATGTCCCCAGTTTATTATATACTTAATTAATATTCTTTAACCTATTATATTCCTTCATCAAACACTACAAAAAAGGTATTCATATTTAAACACATATTTGGAAGGCCTGACCTGTGGTGGCACAGTAGGATAAAGCGTCGACCTGGAAGTGCTGAGATCGCCGGTTCGAAACCCTGGGCTTGCCTGGTCAAGGCACATATGGGAGTTGATGCTTTCAGCTCCTCCCCCTCTTCTCTCTCTCTGTCTCTCCTCTCTCTCTCTCTCTCTGTCTCTCCCTCTCCTCTCTAAAATGAATAAATAAACAACATCTTTGGGTTTTCAGTTACCTAGGAAGGCTCTGTGTCACATAAAATGTATACTGTAAATAAACTTGTAAATATGATATATATGTTTGCTCACTTATAGTTTGTTTGCATGGGGTATAGGGGACAGGCTGTAAGTAGGCAGGATCCTTATAGCCTAAGGCTTAGTTTTAAAACTAAGCTTTTCCCCACACTCTTACCTGTTGCATGATGTGGGGTGGTGCACTCTTATGAGAAATCCCATTATGCCTCAGATAAGTGACTTTGTATTGTTTCATAATGATAATAAACTAAATATTACATTAAAAGACAGTAACAATTCTTAATATTTAAACCAAGATTTCAATATTATAGGGCTATAAAACAGTAAATAAGAATTAGCAAAAGGTCTTTGAAATAACATATACATTTTAACATGGAAAATACTTTTTATTTATTTTATTTTTTTATTTTTTGTATTTTTTATTTTTTTATTTTTTGTATTTTTCTGAAGCTGGAAACGGGGAGAGACAGTCAGACAGACTCCCATATGCGCCCGACCGGGATCCACCCAGCACGCCCACCAGGGGGCGACGCTCTGTTGCGACCAGAGCCACTCTAGCGCCTGGGGCAGAGGCCAAGGAGCCATCCCCAGCGCCCGGGCCATCTTTGCTCCAGTGGAGCCTCAGTTGCAGGAGGGGAAAAGAGAGACAGAGAGTAAGGAGAGGGGGCAGGGTGGAGAAGCAGATGGGCGCTTCTCCTGTGTGCCCTGGCCGGAAATCGAACCCGGGACTTCTGCACGCCAGGCCGACGCTCTACCACTGAGCCAACTGGCCAGAGCCGGAAAATACTTTTTACACAATAAGGGATTCTTGGTAAAAACTACCCAGCTGGCAAAGAGATATTAACTTTTTTTTTTTTAGATTTTATTTATTTATTTTAGAGAGAGGAGAGAGAGAGAGAGAGAGAGACACACACACACAAGGTGGGAAGGAGCAGGAAGCATCAACTCCCATATGTGCCTTGACTGGGCAAGCCCAGGGTTTCAAAACAGAGACCTCAGCATCCAGGTCCACGCTTTACCCACGGCGCCACCACAGGTCAAGCGAGATATTAACTCTTTTGACCCACAGTAATTTACAACATGATAGGTGGGATGCCTAAGGGCAAGCAGACTCTAAGAACTGGGAGTCCGTCTCTGCCGCTTTTAACTTTTTTTTCTGCTGTTTGTCCTGCATAATCTATTTTTATTTATTTATTTATTTTTTGCCATTGTAGAACTTACACTGCAGTTATGGGGAAGGGTGAAGAGGCAAAATAAGTGCTAGAAATTAAGTGATATAAGTAGAATATTGGTGGTTATAAGTTCTTATTTTTTTATTATTAATTTTAATGGGGCAATATTGATAAATCAGGGTACATTTGTTTAGAGAAAATATCTCCAGGTTATTTTGACATTTGATTATGTTGCATACCCCTCACCCAAAGTCAAATTGTCTTCCGTCACCTTCCATCTGGTTTTCTTTGTACCCCTTTTCTCCCCCTCTCAACCACCACCCTCTTGTCCATGTGTCTGAGTCTCATTTTTATGTCCCACCTATGTATGGAATATAGTTCTCAGGTTTTTCTGATTTACTTATTTCACTCAGTATAATAAGGTCCATCCATGTTGTTGTAAATGATCCGATGTCATCATTTCTTATGGTTGAGTAGTATTCCATATATATATGTACCAAAGCTTTTTAATCCACTCGTCCTCTGATGGACACCTGGGCTGTTACCAGATCTTCGCTATTGTGAACAATGCTGCCACAAACATGGGGGTGCATTTCTCCTTTTGAAACAGTGCTATGGGTGTTCTTGGGGTATATTACTAAAAGTGGTATAGCTGGGTCAAAAGCAGATCGATTTTTAATTTTTTTTTTTTTTTTTTTCATTTTTCTGAAGCTGGAAACAGGGAGAGACAGTCAGACAGACTCCCACATGCGCCCGACCGGGATCCACCCGGCACGCCCACCAGGGGCGGTGCTCTTCCCCCCCCGGGGGGGGGGTGCTCTGCCCATCCTGGGCGTCGCCATATTGAGACCAGAGCCACTCTAGCGCCTGAGGCAGAGGCCACAGAGCCATCCCCAGCGCCCGGGCCATCTTTGCTCCAATGGAGCCTCGGCTGTGGGAGGGGAAGAGAGAGACAGAGAGGAAAGCGCGGCGGAGGGGTGGAGAAGCAAATGGGCGCTTCTCCTATGTGCCCTGGCCGGGAATCGAACCCGGGTCCTCCGCATGCTAGGCCGACGCTCTACCGCTGAGCCAACCGGCCAGGGCCGATTTTTAATTTTTTGAGGAATCAAGAGCCCTGGCCGGTTGGCTCAGCGGTAGAGCGTCGGCCTGCCGTGCAGGAGTCCCAGGTTCGATTCCTGGCCAGGGCACACAGAAGTGCCCATCTGCTTCTCCACCCCTCCCCCTCTCCTTCCTCTCTGTCTCTCTCTTCCCCTCCCGCAGCCAAGGCTCCATTGGAGCAAAGTTGGCCCAGGCGCTGAGGGTGGCTCCATGGCCTCTGCCTCAGGCACTAGAATGGCTCTGGTCACAACAGAGCAACACCCCAGATGGGCAGAGCATCGTCCCCTGGTGGGCATGCCGGGTGGATCCCAATCGGGCACATGCGGGAGTCTGTCTGACTGCCTCCCCATTTCCAACTTCAGAAAATTTTTTGAGGAATCTCCATAACTGCTTTCCACAGTGGCTGCACCAGTCTGCATTCCCACCAGCAGTGCAGGAGGATTCCATTTTCTCCACATACTCGCCAGCACTTATTCTGTGTTGTTTTGTTGATGAGCGCCATTCTGACTGGTATGAGGTGATATCTCATTGTGGTTTTAATTTGCATTTCTCTAATGATTAGTGATGTTGAGCATTTTTTCATATTCCTATTGGCCATCTGTATGTCCTCTTTGAAGAAATGTCTATTCATTTCTTTTGCCTATTTTTTGATTGGATTGTTTGTCTTCCTGGTGTTGAGTTTTACAAGTTCTTTATAAATTTTGGTTATTAGCCCTTTATCAGACGTATTGTCGAATTCATGTTCTCCCATTGTGTAGTCTTTTTATTCTGTTCTTATTGTCTTTAGCTGTGCAAAAGCTTTTTAGTTTGATATAGTCCCATTTGTTTATCCTGTCTTTTATTTCACTTGCCTGTGGAGATAGATGGGCAAATATATTGCTGCGAGAGATGTCGGAGAGCTTACTGTCTATGTTTTCTTCTAAGATGCTTATGGTTTCACAGCTTACATTTAAGTCTTTTATCCATTTTGATTTATTTTTGTGAATGGTGTAAGTTGATGGTCTAGTTTCATTTTTTTTGCAAGTAGATGTACAATTTTTCCAACACTATTTGTTAAAGAGGCTGTCTTTACTCCATTGTATGCTCTTACCTCCTTTGTCAAATTATCAGTTGTCCATAAAGGTGTGGATTTATTTCTGGGTTCTCTGTTCTGTTCCATTGACCTATATGCCTGTTCTTATGCCAGTACCAGGCTGTTCTGAGTACAATGGCCTTGTAGTATAGCTTGGTATCAGGAAGTGTGATACCTCCCACTTTATTCTTCCTTTTCAAGATTGCTGAGGCTATTCATGTTCTTTTTTGGTTCCATATAAATTTTTGGAATATGTGTTCTATATCTTTGAAGTATGTCATTGATATTTTAATTGGCATTGCATTGAATTTATAAATTGCTTTGGGTAATATAGACATTTTAATGATGTTTATTCTTCCTAACCATGAGCACGGTATGTGCTTCCACTTGTTTGTATCTTCCTTGATTTCTTTTATCAATGTTTTGTAATTTTCAGAGTACAAATCTTTAATCTCCTTGGTTAAATTTACTCCTAGGTACTTTATTCTTTTGGTTGTAATAGTGAAGGGGATCGTTTCCTTAATTTCTCTGACAGTTCATTGTTGGTGTATAAAAATGCCTCTGATTTCTGAGTCTTAATTTTATATCCTGCCACCTTGCTGAACTCATTTGTCAGGTCCAGTAGTTTTTTGACTGAGACTTTAGGGTTTTCTGTATACAGTATCATATCATCTGCAAATAACGATAGTTTTACTTCTTCTTTTCCAATTTGGATGCCTTTTATTTCTTCTTGTCTGATTGCTGTGGCTAGGACTTCCAGAACTATGTTGAATAAGAGTGGTGAAAGAGGGCACCCCTGTCTTGTTCCTGATCTTAAGGGGATTGCTTTTAATTTTTGCCCATTGAGTATGATGTTGGCTGTGGGTTTGTCATAGATGGCCTTTATCATGTTGAGGTATGTTCCCTGTATTCCCACTTTGCTTATGGTTTTGACCATGAATGGGTGCTGGATTTTATCAAATGCTTTTTCTGCATCTATTGAAATTATCATGTGGTTTTTCTCCTTCCTTTTGTTTATGTGATGAATCACACTGATTGATTTGCAAATATTGTACCAGCTTTGCCTTCCCAGAATAAATCCCACTTGATCATGGTGTATGATTTTTTTCATATATTGCTGGATACGATTTGCTAATATTTTGTTGAGTATTTTAGCATCTAAATTCATCAGGGATAATGGCCTATAATTTTCTTTCTTTGTGTTGTCTTTGCCTGGTTTTGGAATCAGAATTACGCTTGCCTTATAAAAGGCACTAGGAAGTCTTCCTTCCTCTTGAATTTTTTGAAATAGCTTGAGAAGGATAGGAGTTAGTTCTTCTTTGAATATTTGGTAGAGAATTCACTTGTGAAACCGTCAGGCCCAGGACTTTTCTTTATTGGGAGTTTTTTGATAACTGTTTCTATCTCATTTGTTGTAATCAGTCTGTTTAGGTTTTCTGATTCTTCCAGATTGATATTGGGAAGATTATATGTTTCAAGAAACTTCTCCATTTCATCTAGGTTGTCTAGTCTGCTTTTATCTCTTTTTCTTTTTCTGCCATTTGTCCTGCATAATCTAATTTACTACCTGTAACTAACTGCCTTGCTTTGAGCAGTTAAATACAATTTTCACAAAATTACTTTCTCAATAGTGAGTTGTTTTAGCCTATATGAGGTTTCCAATTTTTTTTTTTCTGCAATTCCCTGAAAATTCTTTTACAGTTTTTACTATTACGGCTAATACAGTGGGTCTTCCCCATGAATTCTATGCCTCCCTCATCAGATAACAATTATGCCACACGAAGGAATTGGGAGACTCGGAGAGAATCCAATACCCCCTCGGCCCCACGGGAGAGTGTTGGAAACTTTTTCTAAAATTTTTTATACCAGTGGAGTGGAGAGCAACAAGCAATTATCCCCAACCCACGGAGGGCTTGTCTCTAATAATTCTATTCCCTATAATCCTGTTACTCATGCTTCTATCACTCCTGGAGTTGCAATTTATTTTAAGGAACTGATAACTAGCAAGGTCCACACCCTTGGTTTGTTAATTTTTAAATTCTTTTTCTTTCCTTTAACATTTTTCTAAAGCAAAGTTCTAATTTTTAATACTATTCCTACCCTGTATTTTCCAAATGGACAAAACTTCTTTTGGTTAGTAGGCGGATTTTGAAACTAGTTTCTATTCTATATTTCTTCCAGTTACCTCACCCTTTCTCTAGTGACATGCTCCCTCCCCACCCCATCGCTCTACACACAGCAGGCTGAACCCTAGCCTAGCCAAGCGTGTTGAGTCGGCTGTGGGGCTCATCTCTTGGCACTTGGTTTGCTGTTTGCCTTCCGCTCCAGTGCGGTGCGAAGGCTGAGGCCAAAGAACGATGGGGAGGGGAGGGAGCATGTCTACCGTTCGCCTCTCCTCAGCCATTGCCCCAGCCCCTCGCTCCAGCTCGGTTTTTCTCTTTTCTTTCATCTAAATAGCTTGCTTGCCAGCCCTTTCCCCTAGAGCAGGGGTCTCAAACTCGTGGCCCGCCGAACAATTTTGTCCGGCCCGCAGACTAATCCACGAAGTTCAAAATATTTTGGATAAAATTAAGTAAGCCTAGGGGCCTACTTGTATTTTTCGTTTCTCTAGCATCCTAGCTAGATATTAGCTTAGTTAACAGCAGTTGTGATGCGAACTACAGTTTCTGGTCGTTTTGTGACACTGAGTAAACTGCATGTACGATTGTGCTTGTTGTACTGATTTTTTTTTGTTTTCAACTGCAGTGAGAAAAATGTTGCATAACAGTTGCCTTTTGTAGACCTAGTGCGGCCCGCCAAATGGCTGTGATCTTGCTCTGCGGCCCACATGCTGAGTTGAGTTTGAGACCCCTGCCCTAGAGGCTGGAGAAACAACTTTCCCGGGCGTATTCCCTACTGCAATACGCATCTTGATTTTTTCCTAGCAGAGTTCTAGTCCTTTCTCTTGAATCCCCTTTCTATTCTAGATATAAGTCTGGCCGGACTAGGAAGACATAGCATCCTTTCTGTATTAAACAAGCTTTTAGCCATTGTGGTGGATTCTCTGTTAAATTTAGCCATTGATCAATGTATGGAAACTGATCAGGACAGCCTGGATTCCCAGTCATAATATTCCAGACTGCCCTTATTATCTGGGGATTAAAAGTTCCAGCTGTTGCCCACTCAACCCTGAAAGTTGGCCATTCTGATTCACAGAGAGTGTGTAGCCTTCTCTTGGACCATTTAATTCCATACCCACGGTTGTCTTCATAAGCTTCTTGAAAGTGCTTTAAAAGACAACCCAAAGGGGTCTTCTGTGAACAGGCTCTTCCTCCCATATTTAATAGCTAAGGTTACCAATTACAAAATTAAAACTACTTCAGGAAAACCCAGAAATTAGTGCATCAATAAAGCAAGAAAGATAAGAAAGATAATTAACTAGCACCCGGAATAAAATGCTGTTTGACTATAGAGGTATTATATATTATATTACACAAGACAAGGGGAAGAAGCCTACAGAAGAGAATAATTTCTTCAGGGGAGAAATCAGAGCGCCCTGAAGCTAGAAGTCGAGAATAAAGAGAATAACAATTCCCCACTTAAGATTACTTCTTAGTAAAAAACTTCCAATTACTGACACAATAAAACTCATGCCAGGCCTTAAAAGAGACACATTTAGACATTAAACAAAGACTTATACACATACACAAACAATGAGCGACCAGATATTTTGACAAAGACAATGCTTCATAGATGAGGGAATGGCTCCCCATCGTGGCCTCTCAGGTGCATGCAGGCCGTGGCACTAGAGATTTCTTTCAACCAGGGGTTTCTAGACAGACACATTAAAAACAAAGACTGAGATCTCGACAATACAAAGGTGTCCCTGAAAGTCCTGAGATGGAACTGATCAGCTCAGTATCAACTCAGTCCCTACTCAGGTTTCTTCCTGAGAACACCACCAAATGTCCCCACTCGGTCTCCCTGAGAGCACAACTAGGTGCTTCCGGAAGTTCGGGGTCTATACTCAGTCCCCTTTGTCTTCCTAGAGAAATGTACAAATGTGCAAACAAAAACAGATGTCTCTGAAAGCCCGAGACAGAACTGATAGACCTGGTCACCTCAGTTCCCACTAATTGTCTTTCTAGAGGACGACTGCAAACACAAATGAACATCTCTAGAAGCCCACTTTCCAGAGTACAACTAAATGCATCCCAGAGAATCCTAAGGCAGGACCAACAGACCTCCTACCAACATCTTGTTCTTTGGAGAGTCTCAGATCCAGATAGACTAGTTACAAACAGCAAAGTAGTTCTGAAGGTCCTACTTACACACCAGGGTTCCATATCCTCAGAGTTACAAGTTAGCAAAGCCACAAATCTCAGATTGCCATAAATCTAAGATTGACCTTACCTACAAGTTTCCAGAGTTTCAAATCAGCAAAGCAAGAGATCTGTCTTACCTACACATTGGAGTTACAAATTAGTAAAGTCACAAACCTACTTTACCTACATCCTAGTCTCAGACCAGTACCAGTCCCAAACAGAAAAGCAAAAGCAAGAATTCAGAGGAAAGCTAGAAGTCAGTAAAGCCAGAGAGTTAGTTGCTTTACCTACCTCCTTGATTTCTCTACTGAATTGTCCGAATTGTCCAAATTGTCGAATTTGGGAACCGGGAGGTATCTACCGGAGAACTGTCCGGACCCCACAGGAAGACTAGAAGCCCTGAAAAGTCTCAGGTGGCACGCCTCTCCTTGAGATTCAAGTGGGACCGGGCAGCTCCCGGAGAGTCCGTTCGATTTGGGGTGTCTCTATCCGGTGACACAAAACACCACAGCCCTGCGCTGGGCGACAAATGTTATGAAGTACCCATACCTCAATTCCGCGGGTTCATATAGAGACACCAAGTCCAGATGAATTTTGAAGAGTTTTATTAAAGGAGGAGATTTATTAAATATGCCAGCTGCATATAGCTTCTGGGGCATTCTGGAAGCCCAAATCATGTATCCCAAAAATATATCAGGGGCTGCTTATATACCCTTGATCACACACAGGCAGGGGAGAGCATGACATCATGGCACAAGCTGACAACATTTGTTTAGAGGATATACAGAAACATTAAGACTTTCAAGTTAACACAATGTTGGGCAGATAAAATATATTATGCTCACCTTGTTAAAGATGGCGCTGCCCACGTGAAGGCTGTCACCCAGGTGATATTAATGTGTGTTGGGGGTAGGCTGTGGGCAGGCAGAATCCTTATAGCCTGGGGCTTGGTTTTGGGATTAAGCCTTTTCCACCCTTTTTGATGTGAGGTGGTACAATCCCATCATGTCTCTGATAGGTGACTTTGTATTAGAGATTTCCCTATTTTGTATATTGGATTAAAGGTTTTGATTTCTACACTATAAAATGGGGGCAGAATGGGAGTTTGCTCTCTTGGTTCCTGAGATTATCATTAGAGGAGAGAGCAGAGAGGAGAGCAGAGAAAGGCCAAGTGGAGGAGGCCAGGAGAAGCAGCCAAGATGGTGGAGTGTTGAGTGAGAGGCCAGTTTGTGCAGAGTTTGTGCAGGGAGAAGGAAGGAGATGGGGAACAGAGATGAATAAAGTCTGGTGAGCTAGGAACCTTTGATTCTAGGAAACTCGGGTAAGTCAGTAGCTTTGTGAGCACTGAATGTGAGTGGGTTTTGGAGCCCAGTGTGTGTTTTTACTTGCCCGCCGGGTGCAAGCTAGGATTAAAGATGATGGCCCATCCGTTTTTGGCTCCATTGTTTCTTTACCGACTGTCCGAATCCAATGCAAACCTGCATGGGTCAGGCAGCTGTGATAGTGGCCCTGGATACTGGCTGTTGGGCAGATAAAATGTATTATGCTCACTTTGTTAAAAATGTCGCTGCCCACGTGAGGCCGTCACCCAGGTGATATTAATGTGTGTTGAGAATCCTTGTAGCCTGGGGCTTGGTTTTGGGATTAAGCCTTTCCCACCCTTTTTGATGTGGGGTGGTACAATCCAATCATGCCTCAGAGAAGTGACTTTGTATTAGGGACTTACCTACTTTGTATATTGGATTAGAGGTTGTGAAGCTACACTATAAAATAGGGGCAGAATAGGAGCTTGCTCTCTTGGTTCCTGGGATGATTAGCATGAGAGAGCAGAGGGAGCAGAGCAGAGAGCAGAAAGAGGCCATGTGGCCAGGAGAAGCAGCCAAGATGGCGGAGTGCTGAGTGAGATGCCAGTTTGTGCAGAGTTTGTATCTGGGATAAGGAAGGAGATGGGGAACTGAGGAGAATAAGGCTGGTGAGCTAGAAACCTTTGATTCTAGGAAACTCGGATAAGTCAGTAGCTTTGTGAGCACTGAATGTGAGTGGGTTTTGGAGCCCAGTGTGTATTTTTACTTGCCCGCCGGGTGCAAGCTAGGATTAAAGATGACAGCCCATCAGTTTTTGGCTCCGTTGTTTCTTTACCGACTGTCCGAATCCAATGCAAACCTGCATGGGTCAGCAGGCTGCTTTGATGGTGGCCATGGCTGCTGGCTTTACACACAATCAAAGATATTTACAAATCTTTTAGGGTTCATCTTCCCTCACTAACCTAGAGATATTTTACTCCCAAGATTCCAGGAAGGGGGAGGAACTACAGTCAATGTAAGGTAGTATGTAAATTCCGTCTCCCATTGAAAGAGAAGTTTCTCAGTTAACCTTTATTTTAGATTTAAAACTAAATGACCCATTGTTCTTGCAAGCCAGAAACTTCTACATTCTTCTCCCTCCCCTCTCCAAAGGAAGAACTGGACAGGAAAGCCTAACCTTTCCTCCTAGAATGTCAATATTAATTTTTCAGCTTTTTGGTACCTTACAACAGTATCAGAGACTTCCTTGTTTGTATATTGAATTAAAGGTTTTGATTTTTACACTATAAAATGAGTCAGACCAGGAACTTGCTCTCTCTCGGTTCCTGAGATTAGCATTAGAAGGGAGAGCAGAGAAAGGCCACGTGGAGGAGAGGAGAAACAGCCAAGATGGCAGAGTACTAAAGGAGATGGGGAACAGAGGTGAATAAAGCTGGTGAACTAGAAACCTTTGATTCTAGGAAACTCAGATAAGTCAGTGGCTTTGGGAGCCCTGAATGGAAAGGGAAGTGTTTTCCCAATGTGTGTATTTCTTGCCCACTGGGTGCAAGCTAGGATTAAAGCTAATGGCCCACCAGTTCTTGGCTCCATTGTTTCATTACCGTCTGTCCAAATGCGAACTTGCATGGGCCAGGCAGCTGTGATGGTGGCTGTGGCTACTGGCTTTACATAAGCTTTCTCCTCTTAATCTGTCTTTGTCAGTTTAATTTCAGACCCATCCATGGCCCTAAGAGGTTAGAGGAAACTTCTCCTCCTCAACAGAGCCTAAAGTAGAAAAGGGCTTATATCAATGTGTAAGTATGATTTTTGTCTAATAGAGTGAACCCATCAATAAGATTCAGAGAATTTTATGCTCAGAAACACTGTCATCTTAGACTAAAAAGGGCAGAAACAGTACAAAATGAAGAGAGGCTTTTGGGGGACACCCACCCATACATACACACACAACACACACTCAAACCTCTATGCCAGGAAATAGACTGAGAAAATTACTCAGCAGCAAACACAAGATACATTTTATGAAAGAGAATAATTTGTAGTAAGGTACCAAAAAAGCTGCAAAACTAATATTGATATTCTAGGAGGAAAGGTCAGTCTTTCCTGTCCCATCCTTCCTTTGGGGAGGGGAGGGAGAAGAATGTAGAAGTTTCTGGCTTGCAAGGACAATGGGTCATTTAGTTTTAAATCTAAAATAAAGGTTAACAGAGGAACTTCTCTTTCAATAAGAGACAGAATTTACATACCACCCTACATTGATTATGGTTCCTCCTCCCTTCCTGGAATCCTGGGAGTAACATACCTCTGGGCAGAAGACGGGAGATAGACACTAAATCACTTGTAAATATCTTTGATTGTATTACCTTTAAAGTTTTAATGTCTCTGGATTCCCTAAACAAATGTTGTAAGCTCATGACATGATGTCATGCTCCCCTTCAGTCTGTATGTGATCAAGCGTATATAACCAGCCTCTGAAATGTATTTGGCACACCCGATTTGGGTCTGCAAATGCCCCATGTCAGCCATATGCAGCTGGCATATTAAATAAATCTTCTCCTTTAATAAAACCCTTCAAAATTCATCTGGGCTTGGTGTCTCTACGTGAACCCGCAGAATTGAGGTATGGGTACTTTACAACAAATTCAAGTGCAAAACTAAGAGCTGTGGAGAATGGTTCCTAGGCAATAGGGCTGATCACAGAACTGCTTGCTAACATGTGCCTGGCTGGATTTAAGAATTGCTTTGAACCAGTGACTACTGTGTTCCTTACATTTTTCTTTATTTTTGAACAAGAGTGTCTATTGTGGTTATCTCATTGCTGTCTACTGTTGCACACTGGGTGGGCTGGCTTTAAGGGAAGATGATGTCACTCTTTAGTTCACAGATCTTTAAAGTGAAAGCAATAGTACTCAAGGAGCTATACCCAAGGAAACAAATATAAATAGCCTTCTCTGCACCTGGACCTGATTTAGATAGCAAGTTCCTGGGCCTCAAGCTGAGCCTAATGCAGTACTAACTAAGACTTTGGGGGCTTTGAGAAGGGATAAGTGTGTACTGAATGTAGGAGGAATGTAAGTAATTTGTAGCCAGAGGGAAGACTGAAGTGATTCTGAAATACCTCTGCATATTCTTCACATTCTTTCCAGTAAGAGATGGAGTCTAGTTCCCTTCCCTTTGAATATGAGTTAGACTTAGTGACTCACTTCTAGTGAACAAAATGCAGTGAAAATTACAGTGAGCCTCACAAGGCAGTGGTGTAGTGGATAGAGTGTCAGACTGGGATGCCAAGCACCCAGGTTCAAGACCCCGAGGTCGCCAGCTTGAGCGCGGGCTCATCTGGTTTGAGCAAGGCTCACCAGCTTGGACCCAAGGTCACTGGCTGGAGCAAGGGGGTTACTCGGTCTGCTGAAGGCCTGCAGTCAAGGCACATATTAGAAGGCAATCAATGAACAACTAAGGTGTTGCAATGCACAATGAAAAACTAATGATTGACTCTGGGGAGAGACAAGATGGCGATGGAGTAAGCGGACATACCAACTTCCACTTCCCAGAACCAAAGTGGATTACAAACTAATTTTAAGAACCATCATCTGGAAAAACCAACTTTGGACTAAACTAAGAGGACTCTTCAACCAAGGAACACTGAAGAAGGCACACTGAGACTGGTAGGAAAAGCGGAAACACGGAGAGGGCTGCCCAGCTCCCCAGAGCGAACGGCAGCAGGGAGAGACTTGCGTGGCAGGAAGTGAGTTTAGCAAAGAAGGGAGGGTCCTGAGTCCCAGGAACAAAGCCCCAGACTGCAGCCCCAGAGCCTAGAAGAGGAGTATGGACAGTATTTAGCTGGAAACAAGACAGGATACTGTTTGTGAGAAAGAGACTGATTTCTCAGACCCAAGATTCTTCTTAAAGGGACTGCGCAGAAAACCTCTCTCACAACCACTAACCCGGGGATCCAGGGGACAGGGAGAGAGGAGAGGACCGGAGTAGCAGGAAGAGAGTGTAATTTTGAGAGACAGCCACCCTAACCTCTGGGACAAGTCACTCCCCAAATCTGAAGTGAATATTTCCCTGGAAACAGCAATACCAGCAAAGGGAAGCAGGACATCAGCCAAACAAGCTCTCCCACGGCACTCAGAACAGAGTTGCTTAGAAGGAGGGAACTTTTGGGACTACAGTAGTGAGTCTTAGGGTTTGAGCTGCAGCACACCCACCCACACAGCTGAGGGCTCGCCCAAGGGCGGGTGGGCAGCAGGATGCAGAAGTGCAGTTCTGTTGGCAAGGGCGGAAGCCGGCTGGCCACCACTGGGCTCGGGTGTGAGCTCAGTCTTGCCCAGCTGGGGAGTAGGGGAGGAGCAAAAGTGGTCAAGCCCAGCTGCGGGCCACCTGTAATCCAGCCTGCAGGGAAAGGGCAGGAGCCCCGGAAGGGGTGGAGACCGCCCTTGAGCAAGGGCGCAGCCTTGCCCTGCCCACGGAACTTAGGCTTGTGGCCTGACTTGGGAGCCGGCTCCTCCCGCAGAGGTGGAGCTAAAAACCCAGAACAGGTGGAGTCCTGCTACTGAGCGTCGGCATGCAGTCCTACCCGGCCTGTAGAGCCAAGGCTTGCAGCCATCCCACAAGTGGGCTCCTTCTGCAAGGGCGGGGCGAAAGCCCGGAATCAGGCAGAGACCCGCAACTGAGCAAAGGTGCTCACCCTTGCCCTCAGGGCCAAGCATAACACCACCGTGGGGGCAGAGCGAAGGCCAAGGCCACCGAGGCTTGTGCACCCAAGTATGTGATCACAGCCACTCCCGTGAAGGAGAGGCGGAAACCACAGCAACAGCCCCAGTGGGCAGGCACCGGCAACGCCCATACCCAAATGTCAGAGGCAGCAACAGCAGAGGGGCTGGCGGGCCTGCAGACAGACCACACCTAGGGAACACAGAGGCCACACCCAGTGAAATCCAGTAGCCAAAAACTTCTTCTATACAGACAAAATGAGAAAGCAGAGAAATGCAACATAAATGAATCAAAAGAAATCCCCAGAAAAGGACCTGAATAAGTCAGATATAACCAAATTACCAGATGCAGAGTTTTGTTTTTTTTTCCTTTTTTTGTATTTTTCTGAAGCTGGAAACGGGAAGAGACAGTCAGACAGACTCTCGCATGCGCCCGACCAGGATCCACCCGGCACGCCCACCAGGGGCGACGCTCTGCCCACCAGGGGGCGATGCTCTGTCCCTCTAGGGGGTCGCTCTGCTGCGACCAGAGCGACTCTAGTGCCTGGGGCAGAGGCCAAGGAGCCATCCCCAGCGCTGGGGCCATCTTTGCTCCAATGGAGCCTTGGCTACGGGAGGGGAAGAGAAAGACAGAGAGGAAGGAGGGGGGGTGGAGAAGCAAATGGGCGCTTCTCCTATGTGCCCTGGCCAGGAATCGAACCCGGGTCCCCTGCACACCAGGCCGACGCTCTACCGCTGAGTCAACCGGCCAGGGCCCCAGATGCAGAGTTTAAAATAACGATTATTAGGATGCTCAAAGATATTAGAACAATAGATGGTCATTACGAACACCTAAATAGAGAGATAGCAAATATAAAAAAGGACATTGAAATAATTAAAAAGAATCAGTCAGAAATGACAAATACAATATCAGAAATGAAGAACACAATGGAAGGAATTAAAAGGATGGATGAAGCTGAGAATCGAATCAGCAAGTTAGAGGACAAGATAAATAAAGGCACGGAAGCAGAGCAGAAAAAAGAAAAGAGACTCAAAAAGTCTGAGGAAACTCTAAGAGAGCTCTGTGACAACATGAAGAGAAATAACATCTGCATCATAGGGGTTCCTGAAGAAGAAGAGAAAGAACAAGGGATAGAGACTTTGTTCAAACATATCAGAGCTGAAAACTTCCCTCAATTAAGGCAGGAAAACATCTCACAAGTTCAAGAAGTACAGAGAACTCCATTAAAGAGAAACTCAAAGAAATCTACACCAAGACACATCATAATTAAAATACCAAAGCTAGCCTGACCAGGAGGTGGCACAGTGGATAGAGTGTCAGACTGGGATGCGGAAGGACCCAGGTTCGAGATCCCGAGGTCGCCAGCTTGAGTGCAGACTCATCTGGTTTGAGCAAAGCTCACCAGCTTGGACCCAAGGTCGCTGGCTCAAGCAAGGGGTTACTCAGTCTGCTGAAGGCCCACGGTCAAGGCACATATGAGAAAGCAGTCAATGAACAACTAAGGTGTTGCAACGCGCAATGGAAAAATTAATGATTGATGCTTCTCATCTCTCTCCATTCCTGTCTGTCTGTCCCTGTCTATCCCTCTCTCTGACTCACTCTCTGTCTCTGTAAAAATAAATAAAAATACCAAAGCTAAGTGATAAAGAGAAAATATTAAAAGCTGGTAGAGCCTGACCAGGCGGTAGCACAGTGGATAGAGCGTCGGACTGGGACACGAAGGAGCCAGGTTCAAGACCCCGAGGACACCAGCTTGAGCACAGGCTCATCTGGATTGAGCAAGGCGTCACTTGGTCACTTGGTCTGCTGTAGCCCCCCGATCAAGGCAGATATGAGAAAGCAATCAATGAACAACTAAGGTGCCACAAGGAAGAATTGATGCTTCTCATCTTTCTCCATTCCTGTCTGTCTATCCCTCTCTCTGACTCACTTTCTGTCACTGTAAAAAATAAATAAATAAATAAATAAATAAATAAATAAATAAATAAGACAATATAACTCCGTCTGACTCTCTTACTCAAAACAAGTGCTTTTGAAGCCCTAAGCCTCCATGAAGAAGTCTGGCTACCATAAAACCCCAATGCTAAAATTCATTATCTCCTAGAGATACAATAGGAAATATTTATGCATCAAACATGATGTCTGGAATTGCTTCAAAACAATACAAAAGGGTTGGAAGTGCCCTGGCCGGTTGGCTCAGCGGTAAAGCGTCGGCCTAGCGTGCAGAGGACCCAGGTTCGATTCCCGACCAGGGCACACAGGAGAAGCGCCCATTTGCTTCTCCACCCTTCCGCCGCGCCTTCCTCTCTGTCTCTCTCTTCCCCTCCCGCAGCCAAGGCTCCATTGGAGCAAAGATGGCCCGGGCGCTGGGGATGGCTCTGTGGCCTCTGCCTCAGGCGCTAGAGTGGCTCTGGTCGCAACATGGCGACACCAGGATGGGCAGAGCATCGCCCCCTGGTGGGCGTGCCGGGTGGATCCCGGTCGGGCGCATGCGGGAGTCTGCCTGTCTCTCCCTGTTTCCAGCTTCAGAAAAATGCAAAAAAAAAAAAAAGAAGAAAGCAAAAGGGTTGGAAGTAAGGGTACAGATGAAACAAGACTAGTCATGAGTTAATATTTGTTGAAGCTGTGTGATGAGTACTTGAGGCTCTACCTACTTTTGTGTATTTAAAAATTTCCCTAGTAACATATTAAAAACAAAAAATGCAATTCTCAGTTGAGCAAATAAGTTTGTAAAATTTCTATTTTTTGAGTTTGCTCACATTTACTGTTAAAAAATGGTGCTGGGCAGCCAGCCATGTGTATGCTTGCCCTCAGAGCAGGGCAGTTGACTACAAATTGCGGACTGCATTCCTGCTTGGGAGGGGCCACTGTTTTGCTAATGTTTGCTGGAGGGAGGGGTCTCTGTGGGCCCAGGTAGTTTTGCAGGGAGAGCAGAGAGAATGCAGAGCACTGAAGAAGCAGCTAGTTTGTGCAGAGAGATAGAAAGTGTGCAGATGGGAAACCAGAGCTGAGGGGCTTTGTGAGCTCTGCTAAGACTCGCGGGGTCTCTGATTCTAGGAGAAACCAGAAAAGATTCTCCTGGTCGTGGAACTGGAGAATGTGTCAGGGCCTTGGGAGCTCTGAATGGGAGGGAAGCGGTCTTCCCTGTGTTTGCTTGTCTGCCAGTGTGAGACTTTTTTTTTTTTTTTTTTGTATTTTTCCAAAGCTGAAAACGGGGAGAGACAGTCAGACAGACTCCCACATGTGCCCAACCGGGATCCACCCGGCACACCCACCAGGGGGCAAAGCTCTGCCCACCAGGGGGCGATGCTCTGCCCCTCCAGGGCGTCGCTCTGTTGCGACCAGAGCCACTCTAGCGCCTGGGGCAGAGGCCAAGGAGCCATCCCCAGCGCCCGGGCCATCTTTGCTCCAATGGAGCCTTGGCTGCGGGGGTGGGGGGGACAGAGAGGAAGGAGAGGGGGAGGGGTGGAGAAGCAGATGGGCGCTTCTCCTGTGTGCCCTGGCCGGGAATCGAACCTGGGACTTCTGCACGCCAGGCCGACGCTCTACCACAGAGCCAACCGGCCAGGGCTCAGTGTGAGACTTTAATAAACGGAATGGCCCACCACTTTTTGGCTCCACTGTTTCTTTACCATATGCCCAAATCCAATGAGAACCTGCATGTGCATGGTTGCAATGGCAGCAGCCACTAGCCATAGTCTTTCTACTCTATGCCTGTACCATGCCGCTAAACATGGCTTTAAAACGAAAAAACAAACACACACACACAGATACACACAAACATATCCGATACTAAACAGTCTCCCTTAAAATTTACAATTCTGCCTCACCAGCGGGTGGGGCAGTAGATAAGAGTGTCAACCCAGAACACTGAAGTGTTCAAAGCCCAAGTTCACCAGCGTGAGTACAGGCTCTCCAGCTTGAGTAGCAGGTTGGTGGCTTCAGCATAAAATCACCAGCTTGAGCCCAAGGTTGCTGGCTTAAACAAGGGGTCACTGGCTTGAGGTCGCCAGTCTAATACCCAGCCAAGGCATGTACAAGAAGTAATCAATGCACAACTAAGTGAAGCAAAGAAACAAGTTGGTGCTTCTCCCTCTCTCCCTCTTTCCCCCCGCAAAAAAAAATAAAATTAAATTAAATGATCTATGAGAAAAACAAAGAAGAGTGTGCATATAAAAAATTCAACACAGGGCCACGAACTAAATCTGACAAGGCCAGACGAGGACTACACAGTGACCTTACAAAGGCAGATACCTAAAGTAAACACACAGGATGATCTAAACTAAACCTTTCTAAAGCAGTTCATGGTGGGTAGTCATGGCCTAGGTATTTTCTCTAAACAATGATCAATGCTTACTTTTACTCAGGCCTGCCTGTTGTCTTTTGCATCTAAGATAATATACATGACAACATGCCCTTGAAATGTAACGGTCATCTCTCTATCTCTCTCTCTCTCTTTTTTTTTTTTTTTTTTGTCTCCATCAGGCCAGACATCCCACCAGGGCAGGAACCAACAAACCCTGTCATTTTTACTGCTATGTGTGTGAATCATTAACTGTTAACTGTCTTTTTCCTACCTATGTAAAAGTTTCAGCATGCACATTTTCACTTTTTATCCAATCCCAGAGATTTCCCTGCTTGGCTTTCTCCCACCTCCCTAATCTATCACCAATCAATCTCATGTAAGAGACCCCCTTACATCTTTCCCTTTGATTCTGATGTATAAAATAAGTAGTGAAAGTGCCATTTTCTGGAGCACTTTCTCAATCCATTGAGACTTTGCTTCCTGGCAATGGTTGACAGTTTGGCTCAAATAAACTCATAAAAAATTCTTACAGGTTTGGAAGTTGCTTTACATTGACAAAAGAAAAACATGGACATGGAAAAAATGCAGGGGTCGAAGGTAGGAAGCCCTTGAGTCTATCTAGCAAGAGCAGAATAAAGCAGAAGGATAAAAACAGGGAAGAAAAATCTAGAACAGCTTTGCAAGGACTGGAGACAAACATTCTGAAACAGGCTAAGATACAAAGTCAAATCATCAGGTTGTTTTAATTGAAAATGGGCTCTGGCTAATGGCTCAGTGGATAGAGCATCAGCCCAGCATATGGACATCCTGGATTCGATTCCCAGTCAGGGCACACAGGAGAAGCGAGCATTTGCTTCTCCCTCCTCCCTCTCCCCTTCTCTCCCTCTTCCTCTCCCACAGCCAGTGGCTCAACTGGTTTGAGTGTTGCCCCAGGCACTGAGGATGGCTCAGCTGGTCTGAGCAGCAGCCTCAGATGCTAAAAATAGCTCGGTTGTTTCCAGCATCTGCTTGATGGGGCTGCTGGGTAGATACCGGTTGGGGCACATGAAGGAGTCTGCCTCATTATCTCCCCTCCTCTCACTAAAAGAAAGAAAGAAAATGCAGGGAACAAACCTATTCAACTGAGTGCCATATTTATTACCTAATGTACATCTCCACCTATATACATGTATATCCAATGCGAACCTGCATAGGACTGGCTGCTCTGATGGTGGCTCTGGCCGTGGCTCCTGGCTTTACATTTGGCGTAGTCGGCAGGATTCGATACAGATCGGCAAGGAGCCTTTGAGCGGTGGAGTAGAGGACTGGCTAGTGTTAGGGCTCCTCATGGCTGTCCTTTTGGGGATTGTAGGCTGGCTGACTTTTACAGCCATGTGTGAGGAAACTGAGAGCTCTGTGGAAGAGGCTGCCCGGGACCTGCAAACCAAGCAGTGGAAGGAGTTGGAGCAAATGCAGGAGAAACCGATGCTGACCCTGGAGCTGAAGGAAGCGCTGGAGGACGAGGCCAACCAGGTTGGCGAGATTCGCCTGGAAATGGAGCAAATGCTGGAGGAGGATTCAGATGTTCGTGAGTTGCAGATTGCCCTGGATGTTATGGAGAGCCAGCAGCGGCGGGAGGCCAGGGCTGAGGCTGAGGCTGAGGCTGAGGCCGGGTCCGGAGTTGCAACGTCTGCGGAGCAGAAGGTGGCGGCAGCCCGGGGCTCGAGACCGGCAACGGGAGCTGGTGTTTTCAGTTCCTCTTTGGAGGATGAGGAGAATCGGACTGGAGTTGTGATCTGCAGTCTCCAGAAGATGGAAGCCCAGCTGGAAGGAGCACCTACTACAGCCCTGGTAGGTCTGCGATTTGGGGACATAGGGCTGGACATGCTTTCCGGAGCAGAGATGGAAATGCTGACTGCCATTGCCACGTGCCCCTCTTTGGGACAGTGGAAGACCTGCCAGGACGGCAGGAATGAGGGGGGTGGCTGACGCCCCATGTAGTTGGACTGATTTCCTGGACTACGACCGGAGTGGGCATTGGTTCCTTTGTTGGATGGACTTACGGATTATGGATTTTGGACAATGTGAAATACCCTGATGGGGGTGGGGGGGTGGCTTTGCTGGAAGCACTCCCCTGCCCCGGGAAGCTTTTCCCATAGGCCGAGGACATTTTGCGCTTTGGGCTAAGTGCTCAGAGACTGGTGAAATGTACCTTTGTAATTGTTGAAACTGTATGATTTTTGCTGTTGTAATCTGTGTAATGTTCTAATTTCCTTGCACAGGAATGCTGGTGATGTAAATTGTGGGTAGTAAAGTGAGCATAGGGGTGGATTGTTGGGCAGATAAAATGTATTATGCTCACTTTGTTAAAGAGGCCATTGCCCAGGTGATATTAATGTGTGTTGGGGTGGGCTAAAGGCAGGGAGAATCCTTGTAGCCTGGGGCTTGGTTTTGGGATTAAGACCTGAGGTTGCCAGCTTGAGCACGGGCTCATCTGGTTTGAGCAAGGCTCACCTCAAGCAAGGGGTTGCTCGGTCTGCTGAAGGCCCGCGGTCAAGGCACATATGAGAGAACAATCAATGAACAACTAAGGTGTCCCAACAAAAAACTGGTGTTTGATGCTTCTCATCTCTCTCCGTTCCTGTCTGTCCGTCCCTATCTGTCTCTCTCTCTGTCACTGTAAAAATAAATAAATTTTTTTTAAAAAGTTAATGAGCCTGACCTGTGGTGGTGCAGTGGATAAAGAATCGACTTAGAATGCAGAGGTCACTGGTCTGAAGCTTGGGACTTGCCCGGTCAAGGCACGTATAAGAAGCAACTACAGGCCCTGGCCGGTTGGCTCAGTGGTAGAGCGTTGGCCTGGCGTGCAGAAGTCCCGGGTTCGATTCCCGGCCAGGGCACACAGGAGAAGCACCCATCTGCTTCTCCACCCCTCCTCCTCTCCTTCCTCTCTGTCTCTCTTTCCCTCCCGCAGCCGAGGCTCCACTGGAGCAAAGATGGCCCGGGCACTGGGGATGGCTCCTCGGCCTCTGCCCCAGGCGCTAGAGTGGCTCTGGTCGCAACAGAGCGACGCCCCGGAGGGGCAGAGAATCGCCCCCTGATGGGCAGAGCGAAGCCCCCTGGTGGGCGTGCCGGGTGGATCCCTGTCGGGCGCATGCGGGAGTCTGTCTGTCTCTCCCCGTTTCTGACTTCAGAATAATACAGGAAAAAAAAAAAAAAGCAACTACACCTTGAAACTTCCCACTCCTCCCCTGCCCTTCTCTCTCTCTAAAATCAATAAATCCTGCCTGACCTGTGGTGGCGCAGTGGATAATGCGTCGACCTGGAAATGCTGAGGTCGCCGGTTCGAAACCCTGGGCTTGCCTGGTCAAGGCACATATGGGAATTGATGCTTCCAGCTCCTTCCCCCTTCTCTCTCTCTGTCTCTCTCTCTCTCTCCCTCTCTCTCTCCTCTCTAAAAATGAATAAAGAAAAAAAAAAAAAGAAAAAAAGATTTAAAATCAATAAATCCTTTTTAAAATGTTAATGAAAAATTCAACTTTAGAGAATTCCAGCTAATAAATACGAAGAATAATAACATTAGAAAAATCACTATTGTGCAAGCCTTAATGAAAGAATGGATCTAAGCAACAACCATCAATGGCTGTTAAAACCACTGATGAAAGGCTCATGAAGAGCTTTTTTTTTTTTTTTTTTTTTTTTAAAGATTTTATTTATTCATTTTAGAGGGGGGAGAGAGAGACAGAGGGGGGAGAGAAGCAGGAAGGATCAACTCCCATATGTGCCTTGACCAGGCAACCGCAGGGTTTCAAAGCAGCAACCTTAGTGTTCCAAGTTGATGCTTTATCCACTACGCCACCACAGGTCAGGCATGAAGAGCTTTTTATAAAGAAAAAGATGAGTTATGTAGACAGTACCCAAACCAACTAATCAAAAGAAGGGTGATTGAGGGATAGATAAAATTAAGAATGGAAAAAAAAAATTGATAATTGTTGGTTAGATGAGGGTACATGGGATTTCATTTTATTATTCTTTTCACATAAATGGAATGTTGAAAATATACACAATAAGGTCATTTAAGCCTGGCCTGTGGCAGCGTATTGGACAAAGTATCAACCAGGAATGCTGAGCACAATATCAGGTTGCCAGTTTGAAACTCCCGGCTTGCTTGGTCAAGGCACATACGACAACCAATCAATGAACAACTAAAGTGGAGCAACTATGAGTTGATGCTTCTTGCTCCACCCACCTCCTCTCCTCTCTCTGTAAAATCAATAAATAAAATCTTTAAAAACAAAGTCAATTAAAAAAAGATGTGAAGGCCCTGGCCAGCTAGCTCAGCGGTAGAGCATCGGCCTAGCGTGTGGAAGTCCCGGATTCAATTCCCAGCCAGGGCACAGAGGAGAAGCACCCATCTGCTTCTCCACCCTTTCCCCTCTACTTTCTCTCTATCTCTCTCTTCCCCTCCCGCAGCCAACGCTCCATTGCAGCAAAGTTGGCCTGGGCGCTGAGGGTGGGCCATGGCCTTGCCTCAGGCACTAGAATGGATCTGGTTGCAACGGAGCAACAGCCCAGATGGGCAGAGCATCGCCCCCTAGTGGGCATGCTGGGTGGATCTGGTCAGGCTCATGCAGGAGTCTGTCTCTCTGCCTTCCTGCTTCTCACTTCAGAAAAATACAAAAAAAAAAAAAAAAAAAAAAAAAAGATGTGAAGCCTGAGCAATGGGTAGCACAATGGATAGAGCATCGACCTGGGGCACAAAGGTCACCAGTTGAAAACCCCAGGCTTACCTGGTCAAGGCCCATATGGGAGTTGATGCTTCCTGCTATTCTCTCCCTTCCTTCTCTCTCTCTCCCCCCCCCTTTCTAAAAATAATAAATAAAAAAGCTTCCCTGATCAGGCAGTGGATAGAGCGTCGGACTGGGATGCAGAGGACCCAGGTTCAAAACCCTGAGGTTGTGGGCTTGAGCACAGGCTCATCTGGTTTGAGCAAGGAGTTACCTGGTCTGCTGTAGCCCCCTAAGTCAAGCACATATGAGGAAGCAATCAATGAACTAAGGTGCCACAATGAAGAATTGATGTTTCTCATCTCCCTTCCTAGCTGTCTGTCCCTATCTGCCTATCTGTCCCTCTCTCTTTCTCTGTCATAAAAAATAAAAATAAAAAAATAAAAAGCTTAAAAAAAGAAAACTAAGCAAAGGGCCTGAGTAGACACTTCCCCAAAAAAGACATACAGCCTGAGCAGGTAGTGGCGTAGTGGATAGAGTGTAGGACTAGGAGGTGAAGGACCCAGGTTCGAGACCCCGAGGTTGCTAGTTTGAGCACAGGCTCATCTGGTTTGAGCAGAGCTCACCAGCTTGGACCCAAGGTCGCTGGCTCGAGCAAGGGGTTACTCGCTCTGCTGTAGCCCCATAGTCAAGGCACATATGAGAAAGCAATCAATGAACAACTAAGGAGTCGCAACGAGAAACTAATGATTGATGCTTCTCATCTCTCTCAGTTCCTGTCTGTCCCTATCTATCCCTCTCTCTGACTTTCTCTCTGTCTCTGTAAATAAATTTTTTAAAAATTAAAAAAAAAGACATACAGATGGCCAACAGACATATGAAAAAATTACTCAGTATCATTAATCAGCAGAGAGATGCAAATTAAAACCACAATGAGGTATCACCTTACACATGTCGGAACGGTTATCATCTAAGAAGTGTTAGGATATGGAGAAAAGAGAACCTCATGCAATGTTGGTGGGAATGTAGACGTACATCCACTGTGGAAAGCAGTATGGCATTACTTCAAAAAATTTAAAATGGGCCTGACTAGGTGGTGGCGCAGTGGATAGAGTGTCAGACTGGGATGCAGAAGACCCAGGTTCGAGACCCCGAGGTCGCCAGCTTGAGTGCGGGCTCATCTGGTTTGAGCGAGGCTCACCAGCTTGAACCCAAGGTCGCTGGCTCCAGCAAGAGGGGTTACTCGGTCTGCTGAAGGCCCACGGTCAAGGCACATGTGAGAAAGCAATCAATGAACAACTAAGGTGTTGCAACGCGCAATGAAAAACTAATGATTGATGCTTCTCATCTCTCTCTGTTACTGTCTGTCCCTGTCTATCCCTCTCTCTGACTCACTCTCTGTCTCTGTAAAAATAAATAAATAAATAAGCTGTCATATTGCCTGACCTGTGGTGACGCAGTTGATAAAATATCGACCTGGAATGCTGAGGTCGCCAGTTCGAAACCCTAGGCTTGCCTGGTAAAGCCACATATGGGAGTTGATGCTTCCTGCTCCCTCTCTTTTCTCTCTCTTTCTCTCTTTCCTCTCTAAAATGAATAAATAACATCTTAAAAAAAAAAAAGGGCTGTAGTACATTTACACAATGGGAATAATAAGCAGCCATAAAAAAAGAGTAAATTTTATCATTTGTGACAGCATGGATGGACCTTAGCATAATGGAGATTATTATGCTAAGTGAAATAAACCAATCAGAGAAAGACAAGTATCATGTTATTTCACTTATAGAAAAAATAATCATAGGCCCTGGCCGGTTGGCTTAGCGGTAGAGCGTCGGCCTGGCGTGCAGGGGGACCTGGGTTTGATTCCCCGCCAGGGCACATAGGAGAAGCGCCCATTTGCTTCTCCACCCCCACTCCCTCCTTCCTCTCTGTCTCTCTCTTCCCCTCCCACAGCCGAGGCTCCATTGGAGCAAAGATGGTCTGGGCGCTGGGGATGGCTCCTTGGCCTCTGCCCCAGGCGCTAGAGTGGCTCTGGTCGTGGCAGAGCAACGCCCCGGAGGGGCAGAGCATCGCCCCCTGGTGGGCAGAGCGTCACCCCTGGTGGGCGTGCCGGGTGGATCCCGGTCGGGCACATGCGGGAGTCTGTTTGACTGTCTCTCCCCATTTCCAGCTTCAGAAAAATACAAAAGAAAAAAATGAAAAAAGACTCATAGATACAGAAAACAGACTGACAGCCGTCAGAGGGGATTGAGGTTGGGGGGCTGTGTGAAAACAGTGAAGAGATTAAGCAAAGAAAAAACAGACACAGACAACAATGTGGGTATTGCAGGAGGGAAAGAGGTTGCAGGGAAGGTGGAGGAGGGCAGAAGGGGGACAGATGGTGATGGAGGAAGACCTGACTTGGGATGGTGGACACAAAATGCAATATATAGATAATACAGGGTGTCCATAAAGTCATGGTGCACTTTTGACCGGTCACAGGAAAGCAACAAAAGACAATAGAAATGTGAAATCTGCACCAAATAAAAGGAAAACCCTCCCAGCTTCTGTAGAATGATGTGGCAGCATGCACGGCCCTGCCAGTCGATATGTGGACGGTACAGAGGAAAGTTCAGTGTGTTCTGTGGCTCACTAAATTCGGATCCGTGACCAAAGTGCAATGTGAATATCGGTGCATTTATAATGAAGCGCCACCACATAGGAATAACATTACTCGGTGGGATAAGCAGTTGAAGGAAACCGGCAGTTTGGTGGAGAAACCCCGTTCTGGTAGTCCATCAGTCGGTGACGAGTCTGCAGAGGCTATACGGGATAGCTACCTAAGGAGCCCTAAAAAATCTGTGCGTGAGCCCACATCAAACTGCACTGTATAGGTATGAAACTGGGAGAGTTTTCCTTTTATTTGGTGCAGATTTCACATTTCTATCGTTTTTTGTTGCTTTCCTGTGACTGGTCAAAAGTACACCATGACTTTATGGACACACTGTATATCATAGACACACAATGCAATATATAGATGATGTATTCTAGACTCATGCACATGAAACCTGTATAATTTTATTAACTAATCTCACCCCAACAAAATCAATAAAAAATTTTTTAATTAAAAAAATAAAATTTAGCCCTGGCCATTTGGCTCAGCGGTAGAGCATCGGCACAGCATGTGAATGTCCCGGGTTCAATTCCCAGCCAGGACACACAGGAGAAGTGCCCATCTGCTTCTCTACCCTTCCCCCTCTCCTTCCTCTCTCTCTCTCTTCCCCTCTGGCAGCCAAGGCTCCATTGGAACAAAGTTTGCCGGGCATTTAAGATGGCTCCATGGACTCCACCTCAGGCGCTAGAATGGCTCTAGTTGAAACAAAGCAACGCCTCAGATGGGCAGAGCATTGCCTTCTGGTGGGCAAGCCGGGTGGCAGGTGCATGCGAGAGTCTGCCTCCCAGCTTCTCACTTCAGAAAAATACAAAAATAAAAAATAAAATAAAATTTATAAAGAACGGCCTGACCTGTGGCGCAGTGGATAAAGCGTCAACCTGGAAACGCTGAGGTTGCCGGTTCAAAACCCTGGGCTTGCCTGGTCAAGGCACATATGGGAGTTGATGCTTCCTGCTCCTCCCCCCCTCCCCTCTCTATAATGAATAAATAAAATCTTTAAAAAAAAATTTATAAAGAACTTATAAAACTCAACACCAGGAAGACAAACAATCAAATTTAAAAATAGGCAAAGGACCTGAATAGACACTCACCAAAGAGGACATACAGACGGCAAATAGACATATGAAAAAATGCTCAACATCACTAATTATCAGAGAGATTCAAATCAAAACCATGAGATATCACCTCACACCTGCCAAAATTGCTATCACCAATAAATCAACATAGAAAAATCAATAAATCTATAAATCAACAAACAACAAGTGCTGGCAAGGACGTGGAGAAAAGAGATCCTACTGCACTGTTGGTGGGAATGCAGATTTGTGCAGTCACTGTAGGAAACAGTATGGAGATTCCTCAAAAAATTAAAAATGAAACAGCCTTTTGACCCAGCAATCCCACTTCTAAGAATATATCCAAAGAATCCTGAAACACTAATTTGAAAGACTATATATACCCCTATATCCACTGAAGCATCGTTACAATAGCCAAGATCTGGAAACAATCCAAGTGTCTATTAGTAGATGAGAAGATAAAAAGGCTGTGGCACATTAACACAACAGAATACTATGCAGCCATGAAAAAAGGGAAATCTTACCTTTTGTGACAGCATGCTTGGACCTGGAGATTATTCTCCTAAATGAACTAAACCAGTCAGAAGAAACAAATACCATATGATCTCACTGAAGTATAGAATCTAATAAAAATAATAAATAGATGAAAAAATAGAAACAGAGGTACAGACATAAGAACAGACAGCTGTCAGATGGAAGGGGGTAAGGGGACTGGATGAAAGAAGGTGAAGGGATTAGCTGAAAAACATATATAAATAAAACAAAGACACAGACAATGGTGTGGTGATAGCCAGAGGGAAAGGAGGGTGGGGCTAAGTAGAAGCGGGGGAAGATGAGGACAGAAAGAGACTTTGTTTGGAGCGGAGAGTGCACAACTCATTGTGCAGATGGTGTTATATTAAGTTGCACACTTGAAACCTATACTGTTTTGTGAACCAATGTCATCCCAATAAATTCAATTTAATAAAAAGAAAAAGACAAAGAAAAGAAATGGGTCTAAGTATTAAAATAAGAATGTCCTTGTGGCACAGTGGATAAGGTATTGACCTGGATGCCTGACCAGGCAGTGGCGCAGTGGATAGAGCGTCGGACTGGGATGCAGAGGACCCAGGTTTGAGACCCTGAGGTTGCTGGCTTGAACGCGGGCTCATCTGGTTTGAGCAAAATCCCACCAGCTTGAACCCAAGGTCGCTGGCTCCAGCAAGGGATTACTCGGTCTGCTGAAGGCCTGCGGTCAAGGCACATATGAGAAAGCAATCAATGAACAGCTAAGGTGTTGCAATACGCAATAAAAAACTAATGATTGATGCTTCTCGTCTCTCTCCATTCCTGTCTGTCTGTTCCTGTCTATCCCTCTCTCTGACTCACTCTATAGTATTAAATTAAAAAAAAAGTATTGACCTGGAATGTTGAGGATGTCGGTTCAAGACCCTGGGCTTGCCGGGTCAACACAGGTAACAAAAAGCATCTGTGTCTACGACCATACCACCCTGAACGCGCCCGATCTCGTCTGATCTCGGAAGCTAAGCAGGGTCGGGCCTGGTTAGTACTTGGATGGGAAAAGCATCTGCAAGTTGGTGCTTTCCGTTCCTCCTTCCCCTGACATTTTTTTCTCTCTCTCTCTCCTCTCTAAAATCAATTTTAAAAAAGAAAAGAAAATAGCATGCGGAGGACCCGGGTTCAATTCCCGGCCAGGGCACACAGGAGAAGAGCCCATTTGCTTCTCCACCCCTCTGCCGCACCTTCCTCTCTGTCTCTCTCTTCCCCTCCCGCAGCCAAGGCTCCATTGGAGCAAAAATGGCCCGGGCGCTGGGGATGGCTCTGTGGCCTCTGCCTCAGGCGCTAGAGTGGCTCTGGTCGCAACATGGCGACGCCCAGGATGGGCAGAGCATCGCCCCCTGGTGGGCAGAGCCTTGCCCCATGGTGGGCGTGCCGGGTGGTTCCCGGTTGGGCGCATGCGGGAGTCTGACTGTCTCTCCCTGTTTCCAGCTTCAGAAAAATGCAAAAAAAAAAAGAAAAGAAAAAAAAGAATGTTCTTCCTGAGACCTTGCCATTTGTAACAACATGGATGAACCTGCAAAACATTACACTAAGTGAGAAGGCAAATATCGCATGGTCTCTTACAAGTGGACTCAAAATTAAAGTAAAAAACACTGAAGCACAGAGTGGAATGGTGGTTATCAGGGGTGAGAAGATGGGGAAATAAGAGTCAGAGGGTACAAAGCTGCATTATGTAGGATGATTAAGTCTAAAGATCTTATGAACAGCATGATGATTATGGTTACAAATACTCTATTGAGCCTGACCAGGCAGTGGTGCAGTGGATAGAGCGTCGGACTGGGATGCGGAGGACCCAGGTTCAAGACCCCGAGGTCACCAGCTTGAGCGCGGGCTCATCTGGTTTGAGCAAAAGCCCACCAGCTTAGACTCAAGGTCACTGACTCGAGCAAGGGGTTATTTGGTCTGCTGAAGGCCCACAGTCAAGGCACATATGAGAAAGCAATCAATGAACAACTAAGGTGTTGCAACTCGCAATGAAAAACTAATGATTGATGCTTCTCATCTCTCTCTGTTCCTGTCTGTCTGTCCATCTAACCCTCTCTCTGAATCTCTGTCTCTATAAAAAAAAAAATTTAAAAAAAACAAACTCTATTGAGCCTGACCGGGCGGTGGCGCAGTGGATACAGAGTCGAACTGGGATGCAGAGGACCCAGGTTCGAGACCCTGAGGTCGCCAGTTTGACGGTGGGCTCATCTGGTTTGAGCAAAGCTCACCAGCTTGGACCCAAGGTCGCTGGCTTGAGCAAGGGGTTACTCGGTCTGCTGAAGGCCCACGATCAAGGCATATATGAAAAAGCAATCACTGAACAACTAAGGTGTCGCAACGAAAAACTGATGATTGATGCTTTTCATCTCTCTTTGTTCCTGCCTGTCTATCCCTATCTGTCCCTTTCTCTGACTCTCTCTCTGTCTCTGTAAAAAAAACAAAAACAAAAAAAAACCTCTATTGAATACTGGAAATTTGCTGAAAGTAAATACTTGTATCACAATTAAAAAAAGGTAACTATGAGAAAATTTGTTAACTTGACCATAGTAATCATTTCAGTGTGACTATCAAAACATCATGTTGTACATCTTAAATATATACAATTTTTATTTTAAAAACTAATTAAAAATTGCCTGACCAGGCAGTGGCACCGTGGATTGAGCCCCTCGGTCACTGGATTAAGCAGGGGTCACCGACTCAGCTGGAGCCCCCCCCTCAATCAAGGCACATAAGAGAAAGCAATCAATGTACAACTAAGGTGACGCAACTACGAGTTGATGCTTCTCACCTCTCTCCCTTCCTGTCTGTCTGTTCTTGTCTACCATTCCTTCTGTCTCTCTCTTGCTTAAAAAAAAAAAAATCTAATTAAAAATAAGAATGCCCTCCCTAGAAGCCACCCTTCCTTCCCTCCAAACACTCACACCCTCACCTCCAGTATCTGCCTGCTGTCTATCAGGCCTTATCTCTTCATGTTCTTTGTTTATGCTGCCCATCAAAAAAAAACACCCAAATTCTAATCTGCACATTTCTATATAGCCTCTGCTCTGTTCCCATGTGCCACATCTCTCCAAATACTACAACCCTTCCACTGCGCCTACATTTTCAACCTCTACTCTGAAAATTCCCTTCAATTTCTTGTTCTAATTGAAACCTGGTTCTCCTTTCAGGCCAAACACACTCCTCACAGCCCTCAAGTGGTAAAAGCCATCTTTCCCCTCCCTTCACACACTGGACCTGGGGATGAGAAAAGTGATCTCTTTGCTCCTCACTGATGCTTCAAATCAGTCTTCAAAAAACTGCTCTACTTTGACGTCAGACTGGGATGCAGAGGACCCAGGTTCGAGACCCCAAGGTCGCCAGCTTGAGCACGGACTCATCTGGTTAGAGCAAAAGCCCACCAGCTTGAACCCAAGGTCGCTGGCTCCAGCAAGGGGTCACTCGGTCTGCTGAAGGCCAGCGGTCAAGGCACATATGAGAAAGCAATCAATGAACAACTAAGGTGTTGCAACGCGCAGTGAAAAAACTAACGATTGATGCCTCTCATCTCTCTCCGTTCCTGTCTGTCTGTCCCTATCTATCCATCTCTCTGACTCACTTTCTGTCTCTGTAAAAAATAAATCAATTTAAGAAACAAAAAACGCCTGACCTGTGGTGGGGCAGTGGATAAAGCGTCAACCTGGAAACGCTGAGGTTGCCGGTTCAAAACCCTGGGCTTGCCTGGTCAAGGCACATATGGGAGTTGATGCTTCCTGCTCCTCCCCCCTCCCCTCTCTATAATGAATAAATAAAATCTTTAAAAAAAATCAAAATTAAAAAACAAAAAACGCTTTACTTTGAATATCATGTGAAAACTCTATTACCCATTACCTGGCTGTGATGGCTAATTTTGTGCGTCAACTTGACTAGGTAACAAGATGCTCAGATATTTGGCTAAACGTGTCTGTGTGTCCGTGAGGGTATTTTCATCCGAGATTACCATCTGAGTAGGCAGACTGAGTAAAGCAGATGGCCTTCCCCAAAGTGAGTGGGTAGCATGCAACACCCTGATGGCCAGAAAAGAACATAAAGGCAGAGGAAGGGAGCACTCCTCCTCTCTCTCTCTAGCTGGCTACTGAGCTGAGATACCAGCAGGCCCTTGGACTGGGACTTAAAATGTTCCTGGTACTCTCAGGCCTTCAGACTTGGAACTGGAATTTACACCACCAGCTTTCCTGGGTCTCTGGCTTACAGACAACTGATCATGGGACATCTCAGTCCCCATAACTGCATGAGCCAATTACATTTCATTCAAGGTATTTAGAGATAAAGAAATAAAAGATATAGACATATATGAGACAAAGACCTTATTGGGGTTTTTTCTCTGGAGAACCTTAACATTATGACTCTCCACAACACTGCTCTTGTCTTAAGTCTACGTGATTTCAAATCAATGCTCTTTCTAGGCCCTGACCAGTTGGCTCAGTGGTAGAGCATTGGCCTGGTGTGCAGGAGTCCCGGGTTCGATTCTCAGCCAGGGCACACAGGAGAAGCGCCCATCTGCTTCTCCACCCTTCCCCCTCTCCTTCCTCTCTGTCTCTCTCTCTTCCCCTCCCGCAGCCAAGGCTCCATTGGAGCAAAGTCAGCTGAGGCGCTGAGGATGGCTCTATGGCCTCTGCCTCAGGCACTAGAATGGCTCCGGCTGCAACAAAGCAATGCCCCAGATGGGCAGAGCATCGTCCCCTGGTGGGCATGCCAGGTGGATCCCGGTCGGGCGCATGCGGGAGTCTGTCTGACTGCTTCCCTGTTTCCAACTTCAGAAAAATACAAAAAAAAAAAAAAAAAATGCTCTAACACCTCATCTTTCTGAATTCCTATCTCATTTCTCTGAATTCCTTACCTCTGCTGATCTTGACCTTGTCCGTTACCCATGCATCCCATGATAATGCCTCCATGATCTTAATTTCTGTATTCTACTGCCTGACTACAACCTACTATCTTTATAGCTCTGCCTCTCAGATACCCAAATTCTAACATCTTTTTATCCCACCAGGCCCTTCAATTCATTGATTCAACCGTGTTTCCAATACCTCTTAGGCACTTTACATTCTCCCTTCTCTCCTTATCTTCTTTAAATTCCATAGTACATTATCATAATCACTCCCTTGCATATATCCTGTTCCTTGACCCTCCTGTGTTTTGTTCTACTATCTTGGTAAAGTCTCTTTCTGGTTAAAGCCACTCCAAACATATACCACTTCAGCTGAATGTGGCTGGAGGATAAAACCATACTGATTAATCTCACTTTAAATTCATGACCACAAACCTCAAGGGGCTCTTAATGCCACCTGGCAATTATACAGTATTTCCCTGCTTCAGCCACTCTCCCATTCTCCTGAATAATTTCACTTTCTCCTCTCTCCATAAACCTCCACTACTTCCTCCTCCCCACCCTCACTCTCGCTGAACACTCTGATACCTAATTCACTGAAAATATTAAAACAATCAGAATAAAACTTTTACAAACTCCTGGCGTATAAATGTCCCAGGTTCAATTCCTGGTTAGAGCACACAGAAAAAACAACTATCTGCTCTTCTTTCCCTCCCTTTCCCCTTTCTCTCCCTCTTCCCCTCCTGCAGCCAGCTTGATTGGCTCTAGAGTGGCCCTGGGCACTGAAGATAGCTCAGTTGTTCCCAGCTCATCAGCCTCAGGTGCTAAAAATAGCTCAGTGCTTGAGCATTGGCCCCAGATAGGGTAGCTAGGTGGATCCCGGTCAGGGCATATAAAGGCATCTATCTCCCCTCCTCTCACCTAAAAAAAAAATTAAAAAGAAAAAAGAATATCATAATAACTACTACAGGTGAGATCCACTGATGAATGCTAAAAATAACAGGTGGAACTTTTATTATTTTTAAAGATTTTATTTATTGGTTTTAGAGAAAGGGGAGAGAGAGAGATAGAGAGAGAAAGGGAGAGAGGAGAGAAAAGCATCCATTCATAGTTGTTTCTCTTGTGTGCCTTGACCAGGAAAAGTGCAGGGTTTTGAACCGGCGACCTCAGCATTCCGGTTTGACACTTCATCCACTGCACCACCACAAGTCAGGTGGAACTTTCAAAGAGAAACAGTATATTTGCTTAGTCTCAAACTATCTCCCTAAACTACTTACTATTACTGTGGAGGTATGAACATGTGCCCAAATTCTTTGATACATCTCCCTCCAGGAAGTGGAACTTATGTGTGGACTGGTTTTAGTGACTCAAGAGTATCAAATGAGAAGAGCAGAAATTTTACAGTGAAAGAACCCGGCACACACCACCTTAAATCACCAAGGTTAACACTGCCAGTAATAAGACATGTTGATATCATCTACCCCAATATGATGTAATGAAAAAGGCATATGCCCTCTGTGGTATTCTCCCCCTAAATCCCTAACACCTCTGTCTGATCATGAGAAAAATCAGACAAAGTTATGTTATGTTCCACAAAATTCCTCATCAGTACTCTTCAAAAGTGTTAAGGTAGTGAAAAAGACAAGGAAAAATTAAGAAACTGTCAATATGAGGACACTACACAGACATGATGGCTAACTGCAATGTGACATCCTCCATTGCATCCTACAACTTTTCAGGACATTAGTGGAGAAACTGGGCAAATCCAAATAAAGTCTATAGTTTGATACCAATGTTAATTTCTTAGTTTTGGGCCTGACCTGTGGCGGCACAGTGGATAGTGTCTTCAACAGAGGTCGCCTGTACGAAATCCTGGGCTTGCCTGGTCAAAGCACATACGGGAGTTGATACTTCCTGCTCTTCCCCACCTTCTCTCTTTCTCTTTCTCTCTCTGTCTCTCCTAAGATGAATAAATCTTTTTTTCTTTCTTTTTGTATTTTTCCAAAGCTGGAAACGGGGAGGCAGTCAGACAGACTCCCGCATGCGCCCGACCAGGATCCACTCGGCATGCCCACCAGGGGCGATGCTCTGCCCATCTGGGGCGTTGCTCTGTTGCTACCAGAGCCATTCTAGCGCCTGAGGCAGAGGCCATGGAGCCATCCTCAGCGCCCGGGCCAACTTTGCTCCAATGGAGCCTTGGCTGCGGGAGGGGAAGAGAGAGACAAAGAGGAAGGAGAGAGGGAGGGGTGAAGAAGCAGATGGGCAATTCTCCTGTGTGGCCTGGCCGGGAATCAAACCTGGGACTCCCGCAAGCCAGGCCAACGCTCCACCACTGAGCCAACTGGCCAGGACCCCAAGATGAATAAATCTTTTAAAAAAATTTTCTTAGCTCTGTTAACATGTATAATGTAAGATGTTAACATTAGGGGAAGCCAGGGGAATAATATATAGGAATGCTCTGTACTATCTTATTATTCTGCAAATCTAAAATTATTTCAAAATTTAAAAAATTTAAAAAGTAATTTGGCAGTATTCAACAAAATTTTTAGAATATACCTTTCCACCCAACAATTCCCTTTGAGCAACCTAGAGAAACACTTTATGTCCAACAAGAAGCATAGAGAAAGTGTTCACACTGAAACATTGCTAGAAACAATGGATAATAGAGGAAGTTACAGAATATATAAAAATCATAAAAACAATACATGCAAAAGTATTTTATATAAATATGTAAATGTAAGTGGAATAAACTGAAAAGGCTTATAACAAGATTACTCCTGAAGAGAACAATGTTATTGAGAAGGACAGTTATTACCATATTTACCCATGTATAAGACACTCCCTTTTTTGAAAAATTTGGGGTCTAAAAACTGGGTGCATCTTGTACAGTGGTTGTGTTTTTTACTTGCATTTCCCACATTTTTGCGCTTGTTGTCTTTGTACTCATTGTTTCGCATTGTTACTAGTATATTACGGTAGATTACGTTTTTGCCACATTCTTGTCCAAAATGGCTCAGAAAAGATTTTCATACAGTGTTGACTTCAAGTTAAAAGTGAACCAGTTTGCAAAAGTGAATGGAAATCATGCTGCTGAAAATAAGTTTCGTTTTCCTCCAACTGAGAAATCATTCCGAGACTGGCTACGGGAAGAAGAAACCCTATTGAAAATGCCATGGAAGAAGAAGGCCATGAGAGGCAAGTCAGCAAAATGGCCTGATTTAGAGAGAGAATTGAAGATATGGATGGAAGAGTAAAGGGCAATTGGAATTCCTGTGTCCATAAAGATGGTTCACCATAAGGCAAGAAGAACTGCTGATAAAAAAGAAGTTACTAATTTCAAAAGAGGACACAATTTGTGCTTCAGGTTCATGAAACAAAATGGACTAAACATGTGTACATGCACCAGCCTTGCCCAAAAGATGCCTGAAAGCTATGAGCAGAAGGTCCTCGAATTTCATTGTTTTGTCATTCAATGTCAGAAGACATATGAGTTTGAGTTGGGACAGATTGCAAATATGGACAAAATCCCCCTTCAATTTGATGTCCCAAGTAACAGATCTGTTAATAAGAAGGGGTGAAAACAGTAACTGTAAAGACACGTGGACATGAAAAGAGCCATTATAGAGTTCTAGCTTGTGCCGACGGCACCAAGTTGCCTCCTTTGCTGATATTTAAACAAAAGAAGACATTCCTTGAGGAGTGATTGTCCATGTTTTTGACAATGGTTGGATGGATCAGGATGGGATGAAGATCTGGTTTGAGAAAGTTTGGAGAAAGACCAGGTACACTCTTATGCAAACCTGCCCTATTGGTGCTTGGTCAGTTCAGGGCACACATAACAAAAAACACAAAGAAGATTGCTGCAGAGCAAAAAACAAAATTTACCGTCATACCTGGAGGCTTGACTCCCAGCTCCAACCACCTGATGTCAGCATTAACAAACCCTTCAAAGCTGTCTTAAGAGATGAATGGAATCAATGGATGAAGTCTTCTGGGAACAATTTGACACCAGCAGGAAGAGTGAAGAAACCTACTATAGAAGAAGTCTGTACCTGGGTGAAAAGATCCTGGGATAGTATCAAGATTGAGAATGTTGTCAAATCATTTAAGAAGTGTGGCACTTCAAATGCCACAGATAGAATTGAAGATGTGGCAATATATGAAGACAGTGATTCGTCATCAGACACAGATGAGGACAAGCTAATGGATGGGAGTTTTGACAGTGATGAGGAGTTGTATGAAATTTTATGATCAATAAAACTTTTTTTTTTTTTTTTTTACAGAGACAGAGAGTCAGATAGGGACAGACAGACGGGAACGGATAGAGATGAGAAGCATCAGTTATTAGTTTTTCATTGCGACACCTTAGTTGTTCATTGATTGCTTTCTCATATGTGCCTTGACCACGGGCCTTCAGCAGACTGACTGTAACCCCTTGCTCGAGCCAGCGGCCTTGGGTCCAAGCTGGTGAGCTTTGCTCAAACCAGATGAGCCCGCGCTCAAGCTGGTGACCTCGAGGTCTCGAACCTGGGTCCTCTGCATCCCAGTTCAATGCTCTATCCACTGCGCTACCGCCTGGTCAGGCTGATCAATAAAACTTGAGTTCAATAACTTTATGTAATTTTTTTTTTCAAATTTCAGGCACCAAAATTAAGGTGCATCTTATACATGGGAGCATCTTATACATGGGGAAATACGGTATAAGGGAAGGACAAGAATTAAGTATCAAGGCAAAAGGGGCCTTTCACTTTTCACTCTATGTATTTCTACAATGCCTGAATGTTTTTCTTTGCTAAAGAAATTAAGAGAGCCCTGGCTAGGTAGCTCAGTTGGTTGAGCATCATGCCAATACACCAAGGTTGTAGGTTTATCAGTGGGCAAGGCACATCCAGGAACTGACCAATGAATGGATAAATAAATGAAACAGCAAATCGGTATATCTCTCTCTCTCCCCCTTCCTTCCTCTCTCAAGTCAATTTTTAAAAATTCAAATCAAATTCACAATAAGATACACCTCATGCCTAATGAGATGGCTACAATCAAATAAAAGGAAAATAAGTGTGGGCAAGGATGTAGAGAAACTGGAACACTCAAACATTGTCAGTGAGAATATAAAATGGTGCAGCCTCTGCCTGACCAGGCGGGGGTGCAGTGGATAGAGCATCGGACTGGGATGCGGAGGACCCAGGTTCGAGACCCCGAGGTCGCCAGCTTGAGCGCAGGCTCATCTGGTTTGAGCAAAAGCTCACCAGCTGTAGCCCCACGGTCAAGGCACATATGAGAAAGCAATCAATGAACAACTAAGGTGTTGCAACGAAAAACACCTGATGATTGATGCTTCTCATCTCTTTCCGATCCTGTCTGTCCCTATCTATCCTTCTCTCTGACTCTAAAAAAAAATAAAGTTAAGAAATACTATATGCCACCTGACCAGGTGGTGGTGCAGTGGATACAGCATCAACCTAGGACCCTGAGAACCCAGGTTCAAATCCCTGAGGTCACCGTTTGAGCACAGGCTCATCCAGCTTGAGCAAAGGTCACCACCTTGAGCATGGAATCATACACATAACCCCATGTTCGCTGGCTTGAGCCCAAAGGCCGCTGGCTTGAAGCCCAAGGTTGCTGGGTGAGAAAGAGGTCACTGGTTTGGCTAGAGTTCCCTGGTCAAGGCACATATGAGAAAGTAATCAATGAACAACTAAGGTGCGGCAACAAAGAACTGATACTTCTCATCTCTCTTCGTTCCTGTCAGTCTGTCCCTATCTTTCCCTCTCGGATTCTGTCAAAAAACAACAAAAAAAGTAATGATGTAAAAATTTAACATATAAATCTACATAATCTTACTTAAATGTTAAGATTTCAAGCAACATGTAATTAGGATGAAGGTACCAAATATCCCTCCTTTTTCAGAAGCTTTTCCTATGTCATCAAATTAGATGACCAAACACAAATTTTTTTATCATTGCTGCTGCATTGTTTCCTTTGTAATAAAATACACAGCATCACTTATTACCTCATAGTCTTAATTTATAGGATCATCATAATTTATGGGACAGACCAACAACAAATGTCAAACATCATCTTGTAAAAGACTGACCTAAAATATGTACAACGTTTGAGTAGTGACAGAAGTAAAAAAGATTACCCCAAGAAACTGACTGTGTACTGATTCATAAGATACAACAAAAGATAGAGTTTGTATCTAAGCTAAATGGCTGATTTAGTCTGGGTGGTCCTGTACCACCTACCATTCCAGTACAATACTTTACTTAGCTTCCTGTCATTCTATCTTAGTTAGACAAGTTTCACCATTTTCATCAAATGTGAAGGAGCATCTTCTGATGCTCAATACAAGGAATGAGGTCCTTGTATTGAGAGCTTGTACAGGATATACCGGGGAGCTATGAAGACAATTTACTATAAAGATGTAAGAAGAGGATAACCAGGCCCTGGCCAGTTGCCTCAGTGGTAGAGCGTCGGCCTGGCATGCAGGAGTCCCGGGTTCGATCCCGGCCAGGGCACACAGGAGAAGCGCCCATCTGTTTCTCCACCCCTCCCCCTCTCCTTCCTCTCTGTCTCTCTCTTCCCCTCCCGCAGCCAAGGCTCCGTTGGAGCAAAGTTTGCCCAGGTGCTGAGGATGGCTCTGTGGCCTCTGCCTCAGGCGCTAGAATGGCTCTGGTTGCAACAGAGCTACGCCCCAGATGGTGGGCATGCCGGGTGGATCCCGGTCGGGCGCATGCAGGAGTCTATCTGATTGCCTTCCCATTTCCAACTTCAGAAAAATACAAAAAAAAAAAAAAAAAAAGAAGAGGATAACCAAATGAAGTAAGCTGAAGAGTCACTTTTATTACACACTAACACATACTTTGAGTCAATGTAACAGTAGAAGATAACCAGGAAGAGCCAGCAGTGAGCTGACTACTACACTGACATGCTGTAATGAGAGACCAAGTGGATAATAAAGAAGTGTTGTTCTACTACTGGCGTTAGCCTTAAAACAACAGCAAATCATTTACTATTGGACAGATCATATAGGTACTCAACAAAGGAAGGACTGCAGGTTTTTCAAGCGTCTATAGGTTAATGGGAACATGTAACACTGACATCATTAGCAGTATCTTAAAATATAAATGACATCTTCACATATCTATAATGATTCGTCTACAATCACATACCTCCTTCTCCTCAATCCCAATACCCCTCAGCCAATTATAAAGAACACACACATACACCCTCAACCACTAGTAACCATGTCATTTTGCTAATTAAGTAATGTAAAAGTCCTCTTTACCAGCAACCCAAGGTTATTATTTAGGATTTAAGCTGGTAAGAATTCCTAGTTAACCCTTAACCACAAATTAGTCATAGAACAGGGCTATAGAAGTTGCCTTTAAGCTATTGGCTACATTCTCAGACCCTGCAGAATGTTTTAAGGGCATGGAGTTGCTGTAGAATCTGTGCTGAAGATGATGTATACTTCAGGAACCCGTCTTTACACTCCACCATGGTAGATTTGAACATGGATACTAAGTGCTGGCCACTAACCAACCCTTAATATCCAGTAACCTAAAAAAAAAAGGGTGTTTACGCCTGACCAGGCGGTGGCGCAGTGGACAGAGTGTCGGAATGGGACATGGAGGACCCAAGTTAGAAACCCCAAGGTTGCCAGCTTGAGCATGGGCTCGTCTGGTTTGAGTAAGGCTCACCAGCTTGAGCCCAAAGTCGCTGGCTTGAGCAAGGGGTCTCTCGGTCTGCTGTAGCACCCCAGTCAAGGCACATATGAGAAAGCAATCAATGAACAACTAACTAAGGTGCTGCAATGAAGAATTAATGCTTCTCATCTCTCTCCCTTTCCATCTGTCCCTATCTGTCCCTCTTTCTGTCTCTCTATCACACACAAAAAAAATGTTTACAAATTTTAAGTCTTTAGAAATATTTCAGAATCAATGCACCATCCTCAAGGTAAGTATGGGCTAAGTCTATGAGGTTCCCAGAAAATGGCACCTAAGCCTAAAGTCCTTTTGTAACCCAATGATTTCAAGAAGCAAGATGCAGGGATAATTAACCTCCCTGTGACATTTAGAAAAAATTAAATGGGAAGTTAGACCCATCCTAAGAGATAGTTCACTGTCAATCTGAAGCTACTTCAACCTACTTTATTTGGTACTGTGTGTCAACTTTCATATATGAAGGAAGGGGGAAAAAATGAGTCGAATCGCCTAACCGGTGGTGGTGCAGTGAATAGAGCATTCACCTGGGACACTGACATCCCAGGTTTGAAACCCCAAGTTCACTGACTTGAGTGTGGGCTCACCAGCTTGAATGAAGGGTTGCTGGCTAGAGCACTGGATAATAGACATGACCCCATGGTCACTGGCTTGAGCAAGGGATCACTGGCTCAGCTTGAGAAAGCAATCAATGAGAGCAATCAACAACCACAAGTTGATAATGCTCATCTTTTTCCCTTCCTGTCTCTCCAAAAAAAGAAAATGGAGTCAAACAAATTACTCTAGCCAATTTTACTTCCTGTATTATAGCTATCTTCTTAAAATATATTAAGCATATAGCAAACACTAAAACTTTATTCAATGAATGAAGAGGGGATACCAAAGATAAACAGTAATCAGCTCATACATGTAAAATATTTTAAAATAAAAAAAACTACCATGAATTTCAATCAAAGGTAGCAAAGTAAACTGAAAATGCTCTACATTGTTGACATATTTCCCTCATACCCATACAATGTTCTTAAGATGACTACCCACATTTACAAGTATGACTGAAAAGATGTGCATATAACAAAAGATTCTTTCCACATGGGATACATTTCACACCATAGAACAAAAATTTTATTCATCAGCTGAAATGTCTAAAAGATTTTTAAAAGTACTTTTATTGCTAGTTGAAATATATTTTATTTTTTTTATTTTTTAATTTTAATTTTTTGTATCTTTCTGAAGTTGGAAACGGGGGAGGCAGTCAGACAGACTCCCTCATGCGCCCGACCAGGATCCACCCGGCACGCCCACCAGGGGGCGATGCTCTGCCCATCTGGGGCGTTGCTCTGTTGCAACCAGAGCCATTCTAGCGCCTGAGGCAGAGGCCATAGAACCATCCTCAGCGCCCGGGCCAACTTTGCTCCAATGGAGCCTTGGCTGCGGGAGGGGAAGAGAGAGACAGAGAGGAAAGAGAAGGGGAGGGGTGGAGAAGTAGATGGGCACTTCTCCTGTGTGCCCTGGCCGGGAATCGAACGCGGGGCTCCTGCACGCCAGGCCGACGGTCTACCACTGAGCCAACCGGCCAGGGCCTGAAATGTATTTTAATGTGCTTGCCAGATGTCATAATACATAAATATAAGTTGCCAGAACTTAAGAGAAAGCCATAAAAACTGGGTAAATCATTCCCTTTTTAATCATTTCCAGTACAAGTGTCCTGCGAATAGTACAGAAAAAGTCAGTGGAGTCTGACCTGTGGTGGCGCAGTGGATAAAGCATTGACCTGGAAACGCTGAGGTTGCCGGTTCAAAACCCTGGGCTTGCCTGGTCAAGGCACATATGGGAGTTGATGCTTCCAGCTCCTCCCCCCTTCTCTCTCTGTCTCTCTCTCCTTGCTCTCCCTCTCTGTCTCTCTCTCTCTTCTCTCTAAAAATGAATAAATTTTAAAAAATTTAAAAAAAAATTTAAAAATTAAAAAAAAAAAAAAAAGTCAGTGGAGAAAACATCAGGCCCTGGCCGGATGGCTCAGCAGTAGAGCATCGGCCTGGCGTGCTGGGGACCCAGGTTCGATTCCCCGCCAGGGCACATAGGAGAAGCGCCCATTTGCTTCTCCACTCCCACCCCCCTTCTTCCTCTCTGTCTCTCTCTTCCCCTCCCGCAGCCAAGGCTCCATTGGAGCAAAGATGGCCCGGGCGCTGGGGATGGCTCCTTGGCCTCTGCCCCAGGTGCTAGAGTGGCTCTGGTCGCGGCAGAGCAACGCCTCGGAGGGGCAGAGCATCACCCCCTGGTGGGCAGAGCGTAGCCCCTGGTGGGCGTGCCGGGTGGATCCCGGTTGGGCGCATGCGGGAGTCTGTCTGACTGTCTCCCCCCCCCCCCCCCCCGTTTCCAGCTTCAAAGAAATACAAAAAAAGAAAAAAAGAAAACATCATCCCTCAAACATAAGGCCAAGTGCTACTTTCAGGTAAAAACATAATAAAACCACCATTTACAAGTAAGCGAACTTCCTCAAAAACTTAAACACAGAATTACCATAAGATCCTGGCAGGTGGCTCAGTGGTAGAGCATGGGTCCAGCATGTGGAAGTCCTGGATTCGATTCCTGGTCACAGCACACAAGAGATGCAACCATCTGCTTCTCCACCCCTCCCCTTCGCCTTTCTCTCTCTCTCTTTTTTTTTTTTCTCTCTCTCTCTCTCCCTCCCTCTGTTACTGCAAGTTGCCCCCGCCCACTGAGGAAGGCTCCATGGCCTAGCCTCAGGCACTAAAGTAGCTCAGTTGCCAAGCAACAGAGCAACACCCCAGAGGGGAAGAACACTGCCCCATAGAGGGTAGAGGGCTTGCCGGGTGGATCCTGGTCAGGGGTGCATGTGGGAGTCTGTTTCTCTGCCTCCCCACCTCCCACTTAATAAAAAAATTTAAAAAATTAAAGAGCCTGACCAGGTGGTGGCACAATGGATAGTGTCAGACTGGGATGCAGAGGACCCAGGTTTGAGACCCCGAGGTTGCCAGCTTGAGTGCGGACTCATCTGGTTTGAGTAAAAGCTCACCAGCTTGGACCCAAGGTCGCTGGCTTGAGCAAGAAGTTACTCGGTCTGCTGAAGGCCCATGGTCAAGACACATATGAGAAGCCCTGGCTGGTTGGCTCAGTGGTAGAGCGTCAGCCTGGCGTGTAGAGGTCCCGGTTCAATTCCCGGCCAGGGCACACAGGAGAAGCGCCCATCTGCTTCTTCACCCCTCCCCCTCTCCTTCCTCTCTGTCTCTCTCTTCCCCTCCCGCAGCCGAGGCTCTATTGGAACAAAGATGGCCCAGGCGCTGGGGATGGCTCCTTGGCCTCTGCCCCAGGTGCTGGAGTGGCTCTGGTCGCAACAGAGCGACACCCCGGAGGGGCAGAGCATCGCCCCCTGGTGGGCAGAGCGTCACCCCCTGGTGGGCAGAGCGTCACCCCCTGGTGGGCGTGCCGGGTAGATCCCAGTCGGGCGCATGCGGGAGTCTGTCTGACTGTCTCTACCCGTTTCCAGCTTCAGAAAAAAAAAAAAAAAAAGACACATATGAGAAAGCAATCAATGAACAACTAAGGTGTCGCAACAAAAAACTAATGATTGATCCTTCTCATCTCTCTCCATTCCTGTCTGTCTGTCCCTATCTATCCCTCTTTCTGACTGTCTCTGTTAAAAAAAAAAAGCCCTGGCCGGTTGGCTCAGCGGTAGAGCGTCGGCCTAGCGTGCGGAGGACCCGGGTTCGATTCCCGGCCAGGGCACACAGGAGAAGCGCCCATTTGCTTCTCCACCCCTCCGCCGCGCTTTCCTCTCTGTCTCTCTCTTCCCCTCCCGCAGCCAAGGCTCCATTGGAGCAAAGATGGCCCGGGCGCTGGGGATGGCTCTGTGGCCTCTGCCCCAGGCGCTAGAGTGGCTCTGGTCGCAACATGGCGACGCCCAGGATGGGCAGATCATCGCCCCCTGCTGGGCAGAGCGTCGCCCCTGGTGGGCGTGCCGGGTGGATCCCGGTCAGGCGCATGCGGGAGTCTGTCTGACTGTCTCTCCCCGTTTCCAGCTTCAGAAAAATGGAAAAAAAAAAAAAATTAAAGAAAAAAATTACCATATAACCCAGAAATCCACTTCTAGGTATATATTCAGAAGAACTGTAAGCAAGGACTCAATCAGATATTTGTATACCAAAGTTCACAGTAGCCAAAAGGTGGAAACAACCCAAGTGTCTATTGATGAATGGATCAATAAAATGTGATATACAAATACAGTGGAACATTAGGCAGTCCTATGAAGGAATGAAATTCTGACACAGGCTCAAACACTGATGAACCGTGAGAACATTGTGCTAAGTAACTCAGACACAACGGTCAAATAGAAGAATGACATTTATATGAGGTGTCCAGAGTAGTTATATTCAGAGAAAGAAAGTAGAATGGGCTGGAAGAAGAAAGGAATAGGGAGTTATTGTTTAACAGGTACAGAGTTTTGGTTTTGGGAGATAAAAATATTCTGGAGATGGATGGTGGTGATGGTTGCATGCATAGCAATGTGAATGTACTTAATGCCACTGAACAGTACTCTTAAAGACAGTTTAAATGGTAACTTTTGTTATGCACATTTCTATCACTTTTTTTTAAAAGTAACCAAGCAGGCCTGACTAGGCGGTTGGGCAGTAGATAGAGCAGGGGTAGTCAACCTTTTTATACCTACCACCCACTTTTGTATCTGTTAGTAGTAAAATTTTCTAAACGCCCACCGGTTCCACAGTAATGGTGATTTATAAAGTAGGGAAGTAACTTTATTTTGTAAAATTTATAAAGCAGAATTACAGCAAGTTAAAGCATATAATAATAATTACTTACCAATTAGTTTATGTAGGATTTTTGCTAAGTTTAGCAGAATAAATCTTTATAAAACAACTTACTATAGTTAAATCTATCTTTTTATTTATACTTTGACTGCTCCGCTACTGCCCACTATGAAAGCTGGAACGCCCACTAGTGGGCGGTAGGGACCAGGTTGACTACCACTAGGACAGAGCATCAAACTAGGAGGCAGAGGACCAAGGTTCAAATTCCCGAGGTTACCAACTTGAGCACGGGCTCATCTGGCTTGAGCGTGGGCTCACCAGCTTGAGCGCAGAGTCGCTGGCTTGAGCCCAAAGGTCACTGGCTTGAAGCCCAAGGTTGCTAGCTTGAACCCAAGGTTGCTGGCTTGAGCCCAAGGTTGCTGGCTTGAGCAAGGGGTCACTCACTCTTCTGTAGCCCCCCAGTCAAGGCACATATGAGAAAGCAATCAATGAACAATTATAGTGCCACAATGAAGAATTGATGTTTCTCATCTCTCTCCCTTTCTGCTTGTCTGTCCCTATCTGTCTCTATCACTAAAAATAAATAAATAAATAAATAAAGTAACCAAGCAAGAATGATGATCAAATTTTTGTGGCAAAATTATATCAAGAGAGCCTGACCTGTGGTGGCACAGTAGATAAAAGTTCGACCTGGAATGCTGATGTTGCCAATTCAGTTAGAAACCCCAGGCTTGCCTGGTCAAGGAACATACAAGAAGCAACGTGTTGATGCTTCTCACTCCTCCCCTCTTTTCTCTTACTCTCTCTCCTCTTTCTAAAATCAGTAAATAAAATCTTTAAAGAGTATATGTATATATATATAATTTTTTAATATATACATGTATAGATAACTTTTTTATTTTTTTTATTTTTTTAGATATTTTTTCTTTCTTTTTTTGTTTTTTTATTTTTTTTTATTTTTTACAGAGACAGAGAGTGAGTCAGAGAGAGGGATAGACAGGGACAGACAGACAGGAATGGAGAGAGATGAGAAGCATCAATCATTACTTTTTCATTGCGCGTTGCAACACCTTAGTTGTTCATTGATTGCTTTCTCATATGTGCCTTGACCGCGGGCCTTCAGCAGTCTGAGTAACCCCTTGCTGGAGCCAGCGACCTTGGGCTCAAGCTGGTGGGCTTTTCCTCAAACCAGATGAGCCCAAACTCAAGCTGGCAACCTCGGGGTCTCGAACCTGGGTCCTCTGCATCCCAGTCTGACGCTCTATCCACTGCAACACCGCCTGGTCAGGCTGTATTTTTCTGAAGCTGGAAACGGGGAGGCAGACAGACTCCCGCATGTGCCCTACCGGGATCCACCAGGCACGCCCACCAGGGGGCAATGCTCTGCCCATCCAGGGCGTCGCTCTGTCGCGACCAGAGCCACTCTAGTGCCTGGGGCAGAGGCCAAGGAGCCATCCCCAGCGCCCAGCGCCCGGGCCATCTTTTGCTCCAATGGAGCCTCAGCTGCAGGAGGGGAAGAGAGAGACAGAGAGGAAAGAGAGGGGGAGGGGTGGAGAAGCAGATGGGCGCCTCTCCTGTATGCCCTGGCCAGGAATCAAACCCAGTACTTCCGCACTCCAGGTCGACACTCTACCACTGAGCCAACTGGCCAGGGCCAAGATAACTTTTTATTTATACACACACCAAGAAAAGTGGTAAAAGTCTGTAACAGGCATGCTTCAATGTCACCCTCAGAAGTCTAGATGACTTACCTGAAAGTCAAGATCTCAGAATAGAGGAGGGATGGTCATGCCATTTTTTTTTTATTTTTTTTTTTGTATTTTTCCAAAGTTAGAAGCAGGGAGGCAGTCAGACTCCCGCATGCGCCCGACCGGGATCCACCCAGCATCCCCACCATGGGGCGATGCTCTGCCCATCTGGGGCATTATTCCATTGGGGCCGGAGCCATTCCAGCACCTGAGGTGGAGGCCATGGAGCCATCCTCAGCGCCCAGGCCAACTTTGCTCCAATGGAGCCTTGGCTGCGGGAGGGGAAGAGAGAGATAGAGACAAAGGAGAGGGGAAAGGGTAGAGAAGTAGATGGGCGCCTCTCCTGCATGCCCTGACTAGGAATCAAACTCAGGACTCCCACACACTGGGCCCAAGCTCTACCCTTGAACCAACTGGCCAGGACCAGTCATGCCATTTTTACATTGCTACAGATACATACGAAACAACTGTAGAAGTTGAACTATATGCACAATACTTTCCAACAATTAAATGAGGGGTGAAAAAAAAGCTTTTCCTTGCAGTCGCTAATGGAAGCAGCAAGATTGAAATAACCAGTTTTACTTCTAAAAAAGCAGCACAATGGCTCTAAACAGTGACTTAAGTTTCCTGTTAATATGGTGGCTTTAAAGTGGGAAACTGCATACAGCAATTTGAAATAACAATAATAGTACATACAAACTGCTATTATTAATTGACTTTGTATAAGTTACTTAACTTTTCTGAACCTCATCTGAAAAATGAGGATAATGCTTATACCTGATAGATTGTTTGATCTTTTTTTTTTTTTTAAGTTAGAGGCAGGGACACAGGGAGGCAGAGAGACTGACTCCCGCATGTGCCTGGACCAGGATCTACCCTGCAAGCCCCCTACAGGGTAACACTCAGCCCATCTGGGGCCGCTGCTCCACTGCCTGGCAACCAAGCTATTTTAGCACCTGAGGCGAGGCCATGGAGTCATCCTCACCACACAAGGCCAACTTGCTTGAATCATTTGAGCCATGGCTATGGGGGAGGAGGGGTAGGGTGGAAAAGCAGATGGTCGCTTCTCCTGTGTGCCCCGATCGGTAATGTACCTGGGACTTCCACACACCGGGCCCACACTCTACCTTTGGGCCAACCAGCCAGGGCCTGTTTGAAGATCTTATAAGATAATATATATAAAATAGAGTTTAATACCAGAATATATAAATGCTCAATAAATAATTCCCTCCCCTCTGGCCATACACTAGTATCTGTCCTTTGCTACTCCTGGATCAGTCTCCAGGGGCTATGCTGCTGTTTTGACTAGTAATCTATGGCTCCTCCCACAGGTCCCAGCTGTTTCTCTCAGTTCTAGTTGTTTCACTAAGGGTTTCTAAAAGGATCCTATCTATATTTAGAGATAATGCGAGTACCAACTGCAGACTCAACAGGTACTTGGAGGGCAGTGGTGCACTCAGCAGTTTTCGACTGTTTTCCAGTGTAAACTGGTTTTGGTTCCACAAATGGCTATCTTGAATTCTACAAGGAAGAGTGCCACGTATGCACAGTATTAAAGCAGTACACTAAAGAGAAAATTAAGTGTGCTCACAGGAGAAACCCTTAGCAAGATGTTTTAGCCCTACTATTAAGACCCTAGATTTATTAAATCATAGGAGCAGTAAATATTCAATTAACTCTACAGATGTAGTCCACTAACTCATTCTTCATCTAAATCATTAATATCATTATCAGACCCAAGTTGCAACCAATTCATGCTGCTTGTACTACTACCAAGATTGGAGGAGAGAGAAAGCAGGAAGAACAACAGACAGGGAAGATTTTTAAAAGGCTTCTAATAGAGCTGGATCTGAATTCAGCTTTATTCACTAGCTCTGTGACCTCGGTAAGTTAATTCACCTCCTAATTTATAAAATAGGAAATAATTGTAAAGATTAAATTAAATGAGTTAATGCAAGCAAAACAATCTGAGCACTTTGCCTAGCCCACTGAAAGCAGTCAATAAAGAGCCACATTATCACTAATGAAGACAGTGCACTCGCTCCTTGCTATGCTCAGTTTTTGTAAGTGACAATTTAATCATTATTTTTGGACCTTTATAAAGTGGCCTAATGCTACTATCTAAGACCTAGCTCAGAAATATTTATAAACTGATGAATTCCCAGAAATCTTAGATGAGTCAGCAAAACTTAATGCCTAATAAATAAAAAGCTTAACATGGACTATTTATGAACACATAAAAGATACTACAATTTCAAAACCAACAATCTTGTATCTAATGCCATTCAAAATTTAGTCTGAAAATCCAAGTATTAAGGAAATGCAAAGATCATAGCCCCAGAAATACTCTCCCATAATATTTTCAAGTCATCTTCATTCAAACTGGAAAGTATGAAGCAGCCTGATAATTTGAAATCGCCATCAATAATTTCTTGTGGCAGCACCCAAACTCTCTCTCACAAACATAAAACCAATAGCAGATGGTACATGAACATTTCCTCAGTGAGAAACTGCAATTCTAACAAAATACAGATAACTTAGATATTATCAAGGCTACTCATCACCTTTTGCTCTAAATGAAAATAAACTCTTGGTTCTCCCCCAAAACTCAACTCTGCATTAATATTGGCCTAACTTAAAAATAAGATGTCTGTTTCTGGTGATCTGATTTCTCCTGGTTCATTAACCACAAGCAAATTATGTACTGTAACCTGCTGAACAGAGGAGAAGTAATTATTACAGGCATGCTTTATCAATGAAACTGACTATAAGTGATAATCAAATTACTGAAAGAACAGTTTATACTCCTTAGCAGAGAACAAGCCTGAGAAAGATCCAACTTCTAAAAGAACCCAATCATCCTGGATGAATTAGGAGAAAAATGCCACTCTAGTCCACCTATTCTATTTTAACTGGATCTATCCTTCTGCTTTAATTCAAGCTCAAACCACATCTATTTTATTTCTCTGCCCCACTTTGAACTATTTTCCGTTCTTTTCCTCCCCTCAATTTCAAGAATGCCCTGCTATCTTATTTTCAAATCCCACTTTGTTCCCAAAGCTTAAGGACCTCCGGCACCCACGCAGATGACCTTACGCATCCCTACTGCATTCCCAATTCATTGTACTTCTCCCAAATAGCCCATCCTTTTATTATTTTCCATTTCTCGTTTTTTCTTAAAATCCATATCCCACGGTCGCACCACAGACACCACACACACACACACACACTCTCTCTCTCTCTCTCTCTCTCCATTGTTTCCCTGGCCTGTGCCTCTGAAAATACCCCAACTCGGAACGGTGTGCTTCGGCTCGCCCCACTAACCTCAAAAACCTTTCACTATCTGAGCACCCCAAGTCCCAAGGGCTCACGTCCCTCTCCTCTCCGTACCCAACCCCCAACAGCTACCCAATCCCAGGTGACTTCTCTGAAACCCGCTCTCTGCACTTCTGTCTCCTTTATCCCCCACCAACCCCCTCCACCCAGCACGCTCAGCCTCACCTACGCCGGGCCTCCGCAGTCGCCGCGTCCCCCCAGTTTCAGGTTCTGCGTCCCGGACGCTCCGGGGTCTGTGAAGAGAAAAGAAGCTCCGCCGTCTACTTCGCTTCTTTTAGAGCCGCCGCCGCGCTCTTCCCGCCCCTTTCGCCGCTTCCCTCCTCGGCCAGCGGGCGGACAGGGAATTGCTACCGCGGCCAGGGGCCGGAGCGCCAACGGATCCACACCGACCTCGCCGGGGCTCGAGCTGTTCGCCCCGCCCCAGAGCCCGCTCGGGCGCGTGCGCGCCAACCAGCCAGCGCACAGGGCGCGCGCTCGCGCCGGCGCGAACCCGGCGCGCGAGTGGTAGGGCGCCGCGAGGGAGGCGGGTTCCAATCAGTCTGGTTTACCGTGCTTCCCGACAGACTGCCCCTCGCGCTTGAATTGAGAGAGCTCGGGCGTCGTCAGGAATGGGGATAACGAGGAAGGGAAAGGATTGGAGGAGCGCAAACTAGATGGAAGTGGGGCGGGTGGGACGCAAGCTCGCTCACGTGCACTACGCCCAGTGCCCAGGAGACGCGGGCGGCGTGGGGGTGGGGGACAGTGCGCTGGGAGTGCTGCGCCGGAGCTGGAACTGTCGGAAACTGCCGAAACTCGACCGAGGTGGCCGAAGGCGGGCGTCTGGAGGGAAGCCGCGCGAGGGACTTTTTTCTCTAAGTCAGGTCGCTCTCCCTTTCGACGGTCACGTCTCGGCTCCTTGAATTTTCCACCACTTTCCCTCTTTCCAGACCCAGGTTTTACAACAAAAGGCCATTTTAGAACTACCGGCTGCAGGAAACCTCGGGATGTCCGGACTTGGCGGCCGCTCAGCCTCCTGGGAGGCATGGAGGCCGGTGGCGGTTGGGGCGGGGAGGAGGCACCGCGCAGGCCTGGCGTACTAGAACTTTAGGACCAAGTTGAAGGTTTTCTCTTCCGGCCACGTCCCCTGACACACTGCCCAAGTTCCTTGCGGAGTCGGTTTTCTGATCCCAGCTGTCTGCATCCCTGTCTGCGGCTGTGGTTAGTCTCCCTACCCGTCCAATCTTCCTGTCAAATACTCCTCTGTCTTTGCTCAGATTCCCAACCTTCCCAACCCAGAAGTGCCTCTATTATCTGTGCACCTTCCTAGCCAATGTCCTGCATGTATGAAGCGCTCACCCCACCGGTCAGCCAGCCGCTTATTAGGAGCGACTACAAGCTGGGAATTTAGATAATCATTAAAAAAATTAACCAGTCGTTGGCTAGGTAGCTCAATTGGTTAAAGCATTGTCAAGATATGCCAAGGTTGTGGGTTCAATCCCCAGGGAGGGCACATACAAGAATCAACCAATGAATTCATAAATAAGTAGAACAACAAATGATGTTTTTTTCTCACTCTATCTTTAAAAATCAATTTTAAAAAATCAGAATCTGTCATGTTTTTATCTTTTGAGGCCAAAGCATAAGGGGCTCTGGATAAACCTGAATGTGTATATGAATGTGTATAGCCAGAGGCACAATGCAGTTTTGGTTTCCACATATTTGTTATCGCAGTTACAGCACACATTATGGAATAGTACAATAAATCTCTACAAAGTGATCCGGTCCTTTGGTTTGTAACTTTGCATGAGATGGGAGTGGTGGTCAAAAATATCTTAGAGCCGACTGACCCCTGTTAATAATGCCTAGATTAATTCAACCATATCATTTGCAGCTCTAAAGAAACAGAAGAGTGAGGCTCTGGCCAGGTAACTCTGTTGGTTGGAGCACCCTCCTGATAAACCAAGGTTGAGGGTTTGATCCTAGTCCAGGCACATGCAGGAATCAACCAATGAATACATAGATGGGTGTAGCATCAAGGCAAGTCGATGTTTCTCTCCTTCTCTCTCTCTCTCTAAAAATCAGCTTTTAAAAAAAAAGGAAAGAAAGAAAAAAAGCATAAGAGTAAGTCATCCAACCAGTTAGGGCACTACACACGTGTTGCTTCTTTGAAAGAAGATTCAATAGAAACAGACCATCCACATATCTGTTCTCTTTTCATTCACTGAATTGACATAAATACCCAATGAGTGGTAGGCATTGTACTAGACACAGGATCACTTACAAAGAAAAATAAACCAGTATCCTGACCAAGGAGTGTATCCAATTGTAAAGGAGAACATAAGCTATTAAATAATTAACTCTAATAATATGTGGTAAAGACTGAAACAGAAAAATACAAAATGGAATGAATGACAAACTCACAATTCCCCTTCCCTTCCATACAGAATAAAACAGGACTATAATAAGTCTTGGTTAATAGGAAGCTTCATACTAAAGAATGGGACCTGAACTAATAGGATCCAAGATCTTATTCCATAATGACTAATTTCACCTACCAAAAGTCACTCTGGAAACGCCTTCATTACAGGGTCAGTTACTGCTGCAAAACCAATATAGTTTCTTTGGGAGGAAAATAAAGTCCCCACTCTTGGAACCCTTATGGTCTGTTTAGGAAAAACATGAGGCCTATCCTAAGAGAGCCCCTGATCTAACAAGAGAGAGTTTTTACTATGTAGTTTTTACTACACTTAAAGAGAAGACAGGTGGATTCAAGAGCACAACTAGGCTCAATTTAGGAGAGCTGCCAAACACTGAAAATCTAATGAGATGAAGAATATCATACTTAACAGATACCCTATAGGGGAGAGTTCTGAATGTGGTTGAGAGGAACATTTTGCTAAATCCTGAGCAGCAGAAGTAAAAGTAGGCTCCTTCCAAGGATTTTACTCAAAAAATAGCCCTCCAGCCTGACCAGGCGGTGGCGCAGTGGATAGAGCGTTGGACTGGGATGTAGAAGACCCAGGTTAGAGACCCCGAGGTCGCCAGCTTAAGCGCAGGCTCATCTGGTTTGAGCAAAAGCTCACCAGCTTGGACCCAAGGTCGTTGGCTCGAGCAAGGCATTACTCAGTCTGCTGAAGGCCCGCGGTCAAGGCACATATGAGAAAGCAATCGATGAACAGCTAAGGTGTCGCAACGAAAAACTGATGATTGATGCTTCTCATCTCTCTCCATTCCTGTCTGTCCCTATCTATCCCTCTCTCTGACTCTCTGTCTCTGTGTAAAAAAAAAAAAAAAAAAAAAAAAAAAATAGCCCTCCAAGGAACGTGGGTCACATAGATCATATTTCTTGCTGACTGAGGTTTGCAAGTACTCCTGCTGCAACTCATAGCCCACCTTTGCCCTTTCTCCATGCAGCACTCAACTATTCTAAAAGGACATGGAAAAACGGTTTCAAAATACCTTTTGGGGCCTGACCAGTCAGTGGTACAGTGGATAGAGCATTGGACTGGGATGTGGAGGACCCAGATTCAAGACCCCGAGGTCGCCAGCTTGAAGGCGGGCTCATCTGGTTTAAGCAAGGCTCACCAGCTTGAGCCCAAGGTCGCTGGCGTGAGCAAGGGGTCACTTGGTCTGCTGTAGCCCCCCGGTCAAGGCACATATGAGAAATCAATCAATAAACAACTAAAGAGCCGCAACGAAGAATTGATGTTTCTCTTTTCCTTCCAGTCTGTCCCTATCTGTCCCTCTCTCTGACTCTCTCTGTCTCTGCCACACACACACACACACGCACACACAAAAAAAAGAATTTACAAAATACCTTTTGTGTCCTAGCCAGGGGCTCAGTGGATAGAGCACCAGCCAGGTATATGAATGTCCAGGGTTTGATTCCTGGTCAGGGCACACAGGAGAAGTAACCATCTGCTGCTTCTCTCTCCCTCCCTCCCTCCCTCCCTCTTTCTCCCCTTTCTCTCCCTCTTCCTCTCCTGCAGTCAGTAGATCACTTGGTTCAGGAATGGCCCCAGGCACTGAGGATAGCTCTGTTGGAGCACATTACCTCAGGTGCTAAAAATAGCTCCATACCCAATCATGGGCTCCAGATGGGGTTGTTGGGTGGATCTTGGTCAGGAAGCATGCAGAAGTCTGCCTCACTATCTCCCATCATCTCACAAAAAAGAAAGAAAAGAAAGAGAGAGAAAGAAAGGGAGAGAGAGCAGGGAGGTAGAGAGGGAGGGAGGGAGGGAGGGAGGAAGGGAGGAAGGGAGGTAGGGAGGGAGGAAAAGAAAAAGAGGAAGAAAGATAAAGAAAAAAGCCTTTTGGACCTGGGTTACAAAGATTAATTTTATCTTTGTATAATTGTTCTTTATATTACCTATACATTTTCCATTTTGTGTGCTATACTTTACAATAAAACAGTAATTGTCTGCTTTGAAGTAATTGCAAATTGTTTAAAGCCCATCTATAAATTATATAGGAGAAAAGAAATGCCGTAATAAATCAACATATAATTCTTGTGAACTACTCTGAAGAAAACAAAAGAAAAACTCCATCAAATTTCTGAAATTAAAAAAAAAATTCTGAAATTATTAAAATAACTGCAAAGGATTACAAAAGAAGATCATTTTGAAATAACATCCTTATGTTTCAGTTCAGCCTTGAGGGACTTAATTTATCCCAGGTTACCTAATGATCGAGTGGCAAAACTAGAACTAAAAATAAATCATCACATAATCTTCACCTTAGCAGATATATTCTGCAGATTTTAACCTGACCTAATTTGATATGTTTCAAATAGATTCTGGAGATGAGAGAATTTTTCTTCTGTTTTTATTTTGAATTGATATTTTGTATCTAAAGTGATTGATTGCCAGATTCCATGTTATTTTTTTCTTTATTTTTTTTTTAGATCTTTTTTTAATTTATTCATTTTGAGAGAAAGATAGAAGACGGGAGGAGCAGGAAGCATCAACATCCATATGTGCCTTGACCAGGCAAGCCCAGGCTTTTGAACTGGTGACCTCAGTGTTCCAGGTCAAGGTTTTATGCACTGCACCACCACAAGTCAGGCTCATGTTATTTTATTTTATTTTTTTGTTGTTGATTTGAGAGAGAGAGAAACATCGATCAACTGTTCCACCTATCTATTCACTCATTGACTGCTCCCTGTATGTGCCCTGACCAGGGATGGAGCCTGTAGCACGGACATCTCCAGATGATATTATAATGAGTTTAGCTACCTAGACAGGGAAGATTCCATGTTTTTATGAGAAAGAAAAAGAGGCTAAAGTTAAACAATCTGAGAGAGTTAAAAATTTTACTCATTATCTTGGAGACTTGATAATCAGTGACTAACTGAGGAACATGATTTTTCAAAGTCTCTGTTGCCTAAAGATAAAGCTACAGGCCATGGCAAGCATGAAGACTCGCAGAGAACTCTCATAAGGGTGTACTTTTCTCTTTGCTTGGATTACTTCTAATACCTAAAAATATTCATGTTGTCAGCCCAACCTGTGTGTCTTAGAAAATTAGTTTCATGGGGATGCTAAATAGATGTTACCTGAAAAAAAACTATTCCGGGTCCAAATATATTTATAAAACACTGGTAAAATCAAGTTAAAACTGGTGCTTTACTTCTCAGAGCACTTGATATGGTAATATGCTTTGCTAATATTGAAGGAAATGAACTATATAATATGCAGCTTCCCCCAAGGAAACTTTTTTCTCCCAAGAGTCTTCTTTACAGGGTTAAGGTTTCTTTGACTATCCATTCTATAAAGTTTTGTTAAAGGGTTTTGATTAGGTTGGCATTTCTCATTTTAGAGAAAACAAAACTGAGGTCCAAAGACATGGGTAAGATATCCAAATTCAGTTGTATATCAGCTATTTAGAGCTGGAAGAGGCCTTAAATTATCAAAGGCTACCTTTTTACATCACAAAATTAGTAGCAATGCCAGAACCAAAATTCAGATTTTATTTATTAATTTTATAGAGAGAGGAAGAGAGAAGAAACATCAATTTGCTATTCCACTTATTTATGTATTCATTGGTTGATTCTTTTATGTGCCCTGATTGGAACAGAACCCACAACCTTCGTGTATTAGGACGATGCTCTAACCAACAGATTTTATTTTATTTTTTTTAATTTTTTTACAGAGACAGAGAGAGAGTCAGAGTGAGGGATAGTCAGGGACAGACAGGAATGAAGAGATGAGAAGCATCAATCATTAGTTTTTCGTTGCGCATTGAGACACCTTAGTTGTTCATTGATTGCTTTCTCATATGTACCTTGACCACGGGCCTTCAGCAGACTGAGTAACCCTTTGCTTGAGCCAGCGACCTTGGGTCCAAGCTGGTGAGCTTTTTGCTCAAACCAGATGAGGCCGCGCTCAAGCTGTCGACCTTGGGGTCTCGAACCTGGGTCCTCAGTATCCCAGTCCAACGCTCTATCCACTGTGCCACCGCCTGGTCAGGCTAACCAACAGATTTTTCGTATTTTTCTGAAGCTGGAAACGGGGAGGCAGTCAGACAGACTCTCCCGTGCGCCCAACTGGGATCCACCCGACATGCCCACCAGGGGGCGATGCTCTGCCCATCTGGGGCGCTGCTCTGTTGCATCCAGAGCCATTCTAGCACCTGAGGCAGAGGTCATAGAGCCATCCTCAGCACCCGGGCTAACTTTGCTCCAATGGAGCCTTGGCTGTGGGAGAGGAAAAGAGAGACAGAGAGGAAGGAGAGGGGGAGAGGTGGAGAAGCAGATGGGCGCTTCTCCTGTGTGCCCTGGCCGGGAATCGAACCCAGGACTCCTGCACACCAGGCTGACACTCTTCCACTGAGCCAACCAGCCAGGGCATTTTTTTTAAAGATTTTATTGCCTGACCAGGTGGTGGCGCAGTGGATAGAGTGTCGGACTGGGATGCAGAGGACCCAGGTTCGAGACCCCGAGGTTGCCAGCTTGAGCGCGGGCTCATCTGGTTTGAGCAGAAGCCCACCAGCTTGAACCCAAGGTCACTGGCTCCATCCAGCAAGGGGTTACTCAGTCTGCTGAAGGCCAGCTGTTAAGGCACATATGAGAAAGCAATCAATAAACAACTAAGAAGGTGTTGCAATCAATGAAAAAGTAATGCTTCTCATCTCTCTCCGCTCCTGTCTGTCCCTGTCTATCCCTCTCTCTGACTTACTGTCTCTGTAAAAAATAAATAAATAAATAAATAAATTTTTTTTTCATTTTTTTCTGAAGCTGGAAACAGGGAGAGACAGTCAGACAGACTCCCGCATGCGCCCGACCGGGATCCACCCGGCACGCCCTCCAGGGGCGACGCTTTGCCCACCAGGGGGCAATGCTCTGCCCATCCTGGGCGTCACCATGTTGCGACCAGAGCCAGTCTAGTGCTTGGGGCAGAGGCCACAGAGCCATCCCCAGCGCCCGGGCCATCTTTGCTCCAATGGAGCCTTGGCTACGGGAGGGGAAGAGAGAGACAGAGAGGAAAGCGCGGCGGAGGGCTGGAGAAGCAAATGGGCGCTTCTCCTGTGTGCCCTGGCCGGGAATCGAACCCGGGTCCTCCGCACACTAGGCCGACGCTCTACCGCTGAGCCAACTGGCCAGGGCAAATAAATAATTTTTTTAAAAAAGCAATAAATGAACTACTAAAGTGCCACACTGAAGAATTAATGCTTCTCATCTCTTTCCCTTCCTGACTGTCCCTATCTGTCCCCCTCCCTGTCACTCACACACACACACACAAATGTAGTCACCTTTAGAGTACAAAACCAATATGGTTAACAATTAAAATAATTTAATTAAAAAAAGAAAAAAAGATTTTATTTATTCATTTTATGAGAAAGAGAGAGAGAGAGAGAGAGAGAGAGAGAGGAGGAGGTGGAGGAGAGGAGCAGGAAGCATCAACTTCCTATGTGCTTTGACCCGGCAAGCCCAAGGTTTCAAAACGGCAACCTCAGCATTCCAGGTTGACACTTTATCCACTGCACCACCACAGGTCAGGCAACAGATTTTAAATACTGAGTTTTTCAATTCTGTCCTGGCCTGTTGGCTCAGTGGTAGAGCATTAGCCTGGAGTGTGGAAATCCTAGGTTTGATTCCCAGTCAGGGCACACAGGAGAAGTGACTATCTGCTTCTCTACCCCTCCCCCTCCCCCTTCTCTCTCTCTCTCTCTTTTTCCCCCCACAGTCATGGCTCCATTGGTTGCATGCCGAGCCTATCTCTCTATTTCCCCTCCTCTCACTTGAAAAAGAAAGGAAAAAAAAACCAGTTCAGTGAGAGTGCCTTGCAGTTTCATTCGAAACTTGAATTTAATCTTTAGTGAATTTGTTTCTATATGTAAGATACATAACTAACACTGCTGTTCTGTAAGTTCATTCATGGAATTTCAGCATATACTTTCTTTTTTTTTTTTTTTCTTTTTACAGAGACAGAGAGAGAGAGAGTCAGAGAGAGGGATAGGCAGGGACAGACAGACAGGAACGGAGAGATGAGAAGCATCAATCATTAGTTTTTCATTGCGCGTTGCAACACCTTAGTTGTTCATTGATTGCTTTCTCATACATACCTTGACCGCGGGCCTTCAGCAAACCAAGTAACCCCTTGCTTGAGCCAGCGACGTTGGGCTCAAGCTGGTGAAGTTTTTGCTCAAATCAGATGAGCCTGCGCTCAAGTTGGCGACCTCGGGGTCTCGAACCTGGATTTTCCGCATCCCAGTCCAATGCTTTACCCACTGCTCCACCACCTGGTCAGGCATATACTTTCATTTATATAGTCACCATTGTTTTAAATTTTTTGATAATGCCTACCTTCTGTAAGTTTTTTCGTTTATAAACCTCTCTCAACACATAGTCTCATTTTATTGTCTCAACATCCCTGTGATGCAGTCATCATTATCACCATGTAACAAATGAGAAAAGTGAAGCTTTAAATTGTTAAATAAGGCTTGACCTGTGGTGGCACAGTGGACCAAGCGTTGACTTGGAATGCTGAGTTTACCGGTTCAAAACCCTGGGTTTGCCTGACCTGTGGTGGCGCAGTGGATAGGGCATCGACCTGAAAATGCTGAGGTCACCGGTTCGAAACCCTGGTCTTGCCTGATCAAGGCACATATGGGAGTTGATACTTCCAGCTCCTCCCCCTTCTCTCTCTCTGTCTCTTTCTCTCCTCTCTAAAATGAATAAAAACAAAACAAAACAAAAAAAAAAACCCTGGGCTTGCCTGGTCAAGGCACATATGGGAGTTGATGCTTCCTGCTCCTCCCCCCTTCTCTCTCTCTCTCTCTCCTTTAAAATGAATAATTTAAAAATAAATTTAAAAAAATGTTAAATAACAAGTTAACACATTTAGTAAATGTCCTGTTAATTGAAGTGGGAGAAAACTGTCCCTTCCTTTAAGGGCTTCATCATAGTTAAGGAGACAAAACATAAACATAAGACAGAATGATTATATGGCAACATGTAAGAAAATGCTAGATAGAATGGTACAAACTAGACAAAAATGCTTAAGGAATTCAAGGTGGAAAGATTACTGGAGATTGAATTAATCAGTGAAGTCATCATTTAGGGATAAACCTTAAGCTGGATGGCAAAAGATATTTAAAGATTTCAATCAGCAGAAAAGGAAAATAATTATAGAAAAAAAAGAGTGGCCTGACCTGTGGTGGCGCAGTGGATCAAGCATCGACCTGGAATGCTGAGGTTGCTGGTTCAAAACCCTGGGCTTGCCTGGTCAAGGCATATATGGGAAGTTGATGCTTCCTGTTCCTCCTCTCTCTCTCCCTCCTCTCTGAAAATTGAATAAATAAAGTCTTTAAAAAACAAAACAAAACCCTGGGCTTGCCTGGTCAAGGCACATATGGGAGTTGATGCTTCCTGCTCCTCCCCCCTTCTCACTCTCTCTCTCTCTCTCTCTCTCTCTTTCTCTTCTCTAAAATGAATAAATAAAAATAAAATTAGAAAAAAAAGAGTGACATTAGCAAAGACACTAACATGAGAACAGGAAATACACTGATGGAAAAGAGCTAGAATTTGAAGGGAGATGGATCTGAAAGGATTAGTCTCTTAGCTGTGCAAGAAAAGTCAATTGCTAAGAGACAATGAGTTCCCAGTCAATTAATATAAAATAATTTAGCACCACTTGCCTGGAATGAGCAGTTACTTGCTTTCCAACCCAAATTACATATGCAGAAAAACAATAAGCATATACTCTCTTCTGTGGACCCCAGGAATGAAAAGGAGAAAGAAACAAGAGAAGCCAAGTCAAAACTAGTGGTTATGGGTATGAAAGAAAATGTGCAGAAGTAACATGAGCCTCACTGGCCCTCAGATCTGTGACTAGAAAACATGAATAGAAGACATTTTTAGCCTGTCTTGCCTGCTGCACTGGGGAGGTGGAGCATGAGCACACGTGTTAGGACCCGAAAGATGGTGAACTATGCCTGGGCAGTGCAAAGCCAGAGGAAACTCTGGTGGAGGTCCGTAGTGGTCCTGACGTGCAAATTGGTCGTCCGACCTGGGTATAGGGGCGAAAGACTAATCGAACCATCTAGTAGCTGGTTCCCTCAGAAGTTTCCCTCAGGATAGCTGGCACACTCCCACGTTTTGCCATGAACCCGGGGCCAACAACATACAATGGAGAAAAGAAAGCCTCTTCAACAAATGGTGCTGGGAAAACTGGAAAGCCATGTGCAAAAGAATAAAATTTGACTACAGTTTGTCCCTTGTACTAAAATTAATTCAAAATGGATCAAAGACCTAATATAAGACCTGAAACAATAAATTACATAGAAGAAGACATAGGTACTAAACTCATGGACCTTGGTTATAAAGAGCACTTTATGAATTTGACTCCAAAGGCAAGGGAAGTGAAGGCAAAGATAAATGAATGGGACCACATCAGACTAAGAAGTTTTTGCTCAGCAAGAGAAACTGACAACAAAATAAACAGCCAACTAAATGCGAGTTGATATTTTCAAACAACAGCACAGATAAGGGCCTAATATCCAAAATATATAAAGAACTTATAAAACTCAAAAACAAGCAAACAATCCAATAAAAAATGGGAAGAAGAAGAAGAAGAAAAAAATGGGGAGAAGACATGAATAGACACTTCTCCCAGGAAGAAATACAAATGGCCAACAGATATATGAAAAGATGCTCATCTTCATTAGCTATTAGAGAAATGCAAATCAAAACTGCAATGAGATATCACCTCACACCTGTTAGATTAGCTATTATCAACAAGACAGGTAATGTTGGAGAGGCTGTGGAGAAAAAGGAACCCTCATCCACTGTTGGTGGGAATGTAAAGTAGTACAACCATTATGGAAGAAAGTATAGTGGTTCCTCAAAAAATTAAAAATAGAACTACCACATGACCCAGCAATCCCTCTACTGAGTATATACTTCCAAAACTTAAACACACTGGTACATAAAGTTCATGCAGCCCCATGTTCATTGCAGCATTGTTCACAGTGGCCAAGACATGGAAACAACCAAAAAGCCCTTCAATAGAGGATTAGATAAAGAAGATGTGATACATATATACTATGGAATACTACTCAGTCATAGAAATGATGACATCAGATCATTTACAGCAGGGGTAGTCAACCTTTTTATACCTACCACCCACTTTTATATCTCTGTTAGTAGTAAAATTTTCTAACTGCCCACTGGTTCCATAGTAATGGTGATTTATAAAGTAGAGAAGTAACTTTACTTTATAAAATTTATAAAGCAGAGTTACAGCAAGTTAAAGCATATAATAATAATTACTTACCAGGTACTTTATGTCAGATTTTCGCTAAGTTTGACAGAATAAATCTTTATAAAACAGCTTACTATAGCCCTGGCCGGTTGGCTCAGTGGTAGAGCGTCGGCCTGGCATGCGGAAGTCCCGGGTTCGATTCCCGGCCAGAGCACACAGGAGAAGCGCCTCCACCCCTCCCCCTCTCCTTCCTCTCTGTCTCTCTCTTCCTCTCCCGCAGCCAAGGCTCCATTGGAGCAAAGTTTGCCCAGGCGCTGAGGATGGTTCTGTGGCCTCTGCCTCAGGCGCTAGAATGGCTCTGATTGCGGCAGAACGATGCCCCAAGATAGGCAGAACACCTCCCCTTGGTGGGTGTGCCAGGTGGATCCCGGTAGGGCGCATGCGGGAGTCTGACGGACTGCCTCCCCATTTCCAGTTTTGGGGAAACAAACAAACAAACAAACAAACAAAAAACAGCTTACTATAGTTAAATCTATCTTTTTATTTATAGTTTGGTTGCTCCGCTACCGCCCACCATGAAAGCTGGAACGCCCACTAGTGGGCGGTAGGGACCAGGTTGACTACCACTGATTTACAACGACATGGATGGAGACCTTGATAACATTATACTGAGTGAAATAAGTAAATCATAAAAAACTAAGAACTATATGATTCCATACATAGGTGGGACATAAAAATGAAATTCAGGGACATGGACAAGAGTGCAGTGGTTGGGGGGAGGGGAAGGGGAGGAGCACAAAGAAAACCAGATAGAAGGTGACAGAAGACAATTTGACTTTGGGTGATGGGTATGCAACATAATCAAATGTCAAAATAACCTGAAGATGTTTTCTCTCAACCTATGTACCCTGATTGATCAATGTAACCCCATTAAAATTAATAAAGCCTGACCAGGCGGTGGCGCAGTGGATAGAGCATCGGACTGGGATGCGGAGGACCCAGGTTCGAGACCCCAAGGTTGCCAGCTTGAGCGCGGGCTCATCCGGTTTGAGCAAAGCTCACTAGCTTGGACCCTGGCTCTGGCTCAAGCAAGGGGTTACTCGGTCTGCTGTAGCCCCCACGGTCAAGGCACATATGAGAAAGCAATCAATGAACAACTAAGGTGCCACAACGAAAAACTGATAATTGTTGCTTCTCATCTCTCTTCGTTCCTGTCTGTCTGTCCCCATCTATCCTTCTCTCTCTCTCACTGTCCCTGTAAAAAATAAATAAATAACTAAATAAATAAAATTAATTAAAAAAAAGACATCTTTATGCCCACAACCCCTCCCTGCTCCTTTTTTTTATTCTACCTTATTTCCCACCTGACCTATAGTGACACAATGGGTAAAGCATTGACCTGGAATGCTGAGGTCGCTGGTTCAAAACCCCAAGCTTGCCTAGTCAAGACACATATGGGAGTTGATGCTTTCTGCTTCTCTCTCTTTCTCTCTCTCTCTCTCTGTCTCTTCTTTCTAAAATGATTTTTTTAAAAAAAAGAATCTTTGCACTCTACTGTATTTCCCCATGTATAAGACGCTCCCATGTATAAGGTGCTCCTTAATTTGGGGCCCAAAATTTGAAAACAATGTATTACATAAAGTTATTGAACTCTAATTTTATTCATCATAAAATTTATACAGCTCCTCATCACTGTCAAAAAAGCGGGAAATGCAAGTAAAAAATCTACAACCACTGTATAAGACGCACCCAGTTTATAGACCCCAAATTTTCCTCCAAAAGATGCGTCTTATACATGGGGAAATATGGTAACTCATCTGGAAGGTGCCTGGCCTTTTCTTTTTTCTTTTTTTTTTTTTTCTTTTCATTTTTCCGAAGCTGGAAACGGCAAGGCAGTCAGACAGACTCCCGCATGCGCCTGACCGGGATCCACCCGGCATGCCCACCAGGGGGCGATGCTCTGTCCCTCTGGGGCGTCACTCTGTTGCATCCAGAGCCATTCTAGCGCCTGAGGCAGAGGCCATAGAGCCATCCCCAGCGCCCGGGCCATCTATGCTCCAATCCTCAGCTGCGGGAGGGGAAGAGAGAGAGAGAGAGAGGAAGGAGAGGGGGAGGGGTGGAGAAGCAAATGGGCGCTTCTCCTGTGTGCCCTGGCCAGGAATCGAACCCTGGACTCCTCCATGCCAGGCCGACGCTCTACCGCTGAGCCAACCAGCCAGGGCTTTTTTTTTTTTTTTTTGCCTTTTCTTTTTTTTTAAGGTGCCTAACATTTTGATGCTGGGGGGAAAATGCCCTTTTAGATAGCACTTGTAAAGCCAGACTCAGTGCTAACCATCCAGCAGAGGATGTTCCCTATAATCTTTCTCAGCCCAGAAATGAGACTAAGGCCTGGCACAGAATGAGTTAAAATAAGTCCCTTTCAACTTTCCCACAAAAGACACTGCTTTGTTCTGTTGAGATTTGTCATAATTAAATCCAGAAAATTCAAGGTCTTGCTTAAATTTATAATAATTTAAAGATAAGCAGATGGACTATAGAAAGGGTGGATGAGAGGTAGGGAGAAAGGAGAGAATTAGGGAGAAAATGAAAAGGAAAACGAAAAGAGCAACAATCATTGAAATGAAATCTCACTTAGCTGAAACCCCACTTAAATTTTCTGCTTTTGTCATTCAAAACCCACCTTAGCAAAACAAACAAACAAAACCAGTGAATTGAACAAATTTCAATTTCTTGCGGTGACTAAGAGAAAGAGATGTCAAGGAAAATGAAGAGAAACAAAAATCTCAGCTTCTCAGGATGTCAACTCAAAAGCCAAAGTAGGGGCATGAAATGTGTGTTTGAGCAGAGAAACCTTTAACATGAAATACACTGCCCCAGAGTCCCCTAGGACAGTGGTCCCCAACCTTTTTTGGGCCACGGACCGGTTTAATGTCAGAAAATATTTTCACGGACTGGCCTTTAGGGTGGGACGAATAAATGTATCACGTGACAGAGACAAGCATCAAGAGTGAGTCTTAGACGGATGTAACAGGGAATCTGGTCTTTTTTTTTTTTTTTTAATAGGGACAGAGAGAGAGTCAGAGAGAGGTTTAGATAGGGACAGACAGACAGGAACGGAGAAAGATGAGAAGCATCAATCATCAGTTTTTCGTTGCAACACCTTAGTTGTTCATTGATTGCTTTCTCATATGTGCCTTGACCGCAGGCCTTCAGCAGACCGAGCAACCCCTTGCTCGAGCCAGCGACCTTGGGTCTTCCACATCCCAGGTCTCGAACCTGGGTCTTCCACATCCCAGTCCGACGCTCTATCCACTGCGCCACCGCCTGTTCGGGCGGAATCTGGTCATTTTTTAAAAATAAAACATTGTTCAGACTTAAATATAAATAAAACAGAAATAATGTAAGTTATTTATTCTTTCTCTGCGGACCGGTAGCGGTCCGTGGCCCGGGGGTTGGGGACCACTGCCCTAGGAGATCAAATGACAACTTAAAAATATGCTTCAATTGGAGCTTTTCCTGAATAGCACCCAAATCCAACTCCAAAGTTACTCTCTTTTTTTTTTCTTTTTCTTATTTATTCATTTTTTTAGAAAGGAGAGAGAGGAGGGAGAGAGAAGGGGGGAGGAGCAGGAAGTATCAACTCCCATATGTGCCTTGACCAGGCAAGCCCAGGGTTTCAAACAGGCGACCTCAGCATTTCCAGGTCGACGCTTTATCCACTGCGCCACCACAGGTCAGGCACAGTTACTCCCTTCTTCCCCACAAATGGAGATTACTGAACTCTGGTAATGAACCTGCTTCGTAGGTGCCACTACCAGATTCTTAAGAAAGTGAAGACAGGCCCTGGCCGGTTGGCTCAGCGGTAGAGCGTCGGTCTAGCGTGCGGAGGACCGGGGTTCGATTCCCGGCCAGGGCACACAGGAGAAGCGCCCATTTGCTTCTCCACACCTCCGCCGAGCCTTCCTCTCTGTCTCTCTCTTCCCCTCAGGCGCTAGAGTGGCTCTGGTTGCAACATGGCGACGCCCAGGATGGGCAGAGCATCGCCCTCTGGTGGGCAGAGCGTCGCCCCATGGTGGGCGTAGGGTCACCCCATGGTGGGCGTGCCGGGTGGATCCCAGTCGGGCGCATGCGGGAGTCTGTCTGACTGTCTCTCCCTGTTTCCAGCTTCAGAAAAATGCAAAAAAAAAAAAGTGAAGACACCTATTTTACCCTTTTGACAGCCTTAAGGCGCCATCTGCAGTTCTCAGCTAAGACTGCAAAAGGTTTTTGCTTGCTTGTTAGGATCAACACACTTGATGAAAAAAAAGAAAACAAAGAAATACTAAATTCAAGTCAGAGTCCTCAGAAGCCCTGGGTCATAGAGCAGATGCAAACATAGCTTTAAGACACAGTGCCTGGGAAAAGATCTAAGGGCCTTATTGGCTATAAGCTCAATGAGCAACAAAAAAAAGCTAATAAATTCTTAGGCTGCTTGATTTAAAGAATGATATATTATCTAGACCTTGGGAACTTAATAACCCCACAGTACCCTGTTCTGTCTGAACACAACTGAGAATTGCATTTAGTTCTGGGCACCACAATTTAAGAGCAATGTTGACAGAGCCATAAAAATGTTCATACCTTTTGACCCAGTAATCCCACCCATGGGAATTTATTCTGAAATAATTCAAGAGAATAGATGAATTAGAAGCATGAAGATATCGATGCAGTATTCTTTATAAAAAAATTATATATTAATAGTCTAAATGTATTCCAAAAAAGGGAATATTATATAGCATTAAAATATAGTGATGTATTATTTGGGGGATAAAAGTGATAATGCATGCTGCAACATGAATGAATCTTGAAAACATTATAAGAGATAGAAGCCAGACACAAAAGGAGACATTATATGATTCTATTTATATAAAATGTCCAGGATAGAAAAATCTATAGAGACAGAAAGTAGATTAGTAGTTTCCGGGAGCTGGGGAAAAGACAGAATGGAGACTGATGGCTAATTCTTTTTTGAGATGGTAAAAACATTCTGGAATTAGAGTGTTGATGTTTGCATGAACCTTATGAATATACTAAAACCCACTAAACTATATACTTTTTAAAAAGATTTTATTTTATTTATTGATTTTAGAGGAGAAAGAAGAAGAGAAAGGGGAGAGGAGGAGTAGGAAGCATCAACTCGTAGTAGTTGCTTCTTTTTTTTTTTTTTTCAGTAGTTGCTTCTTGTATGCGCCTTGACTGGGCAAGCCTGGGTTTTGAACCAGCAACCTCAAAATTCCAGGTTGTTGCTCTATCCACTGTGCCAACACAGATCAGGCTAAACTTTATACTTTAAAAGGGTGAATTTTATGGCATGTGAATTACATCTCAGTAAAAAAAAAATATATGAAGTCTTCATAGTACTATATATAAATGCTCATGATTCTGTGAGGGAGGAAAAGTATTAAATTATATCCCTGATATGATTCAATCATGAAAGTTAATTATGTACTCTTATGGATGAGGGCAGAAGAGATCATGAATAAATGAAAACAGTTTGATAGAGGTGGATTTTTTATAGGGGTGGGAATGGTGACCATTATATTCTTCAAGCAATTAAATATTTAATTTTCTTTCCAAGACAGTGTCCACAAGAAGGCACACAGAAGATGACACACCAAACCATTTAGCATAAAGCTCAACTGAAAAGAACCTAGAATCCAGTGTGGAAAGCAATCTTAGAAGTCATCTAAGTTCCACTTCCTCACACTGTAAGGAAAAAACAGGCCCAAAGTGGTGAAGTGACTTGTCCAAAGTCAGTCGACTGGTCATGCAAAAGGCAAAAGTAGAACCTCATCTCCTCACTTCTCCATCTGTGCTCTTTCTAACAACTACAGAGCTTCCTTAAACAACGTTTAATCTGAAAAGAGAAATTTAGAAGGATATGAGATGAATGGCAGGTTCTCATCAAGAGAGGGCTTTCTGTTGGTTTTTGTTCTTTGTGGCAAAAATGGCTAATCTAGAGAGAAATTACAGTGAAGCTAATTTCAATCCAATAAAAGAACTTAACTCTTATGGATATTCAAAAGGTGGGAGCCTGACCAGGCAGTGGTGCAGTGGATAGAGCATCGGACTGGGACACGGAGGACCCATGTTCAAAACCCCAAGGTTACCAGCTTGAGCACAGGCTCATCCAGCTTGAACGCAGGGTCACTGGCTTGAGTGTGGGATCATAGACATGACCTGATGGTGGCTGGCTTGAGCCCAAAGGTCACTGGCTTGAGCCCAAGATCACTGGCTTGATCCCAAAGGTCACTGACTTGAGCCCAAGGTTGCTAGCTTGAGCAAGGGGTCACTCACTCTGCTCTAGCCCCACAGTCAAGACATATATGAGAAAGCAATCATTGAAGAAGTAAGGTGCCACTACAAAGATGATGATTGATGCTTCTCGTCTCTCTCCCTTCCTGTCTGTCTGTCCCTCTCTCCGACTCTCTGTCTCTGTAAAAAAAAAAAAAAAAAAAAAAAAGTGGGAAAGGTAAGGAATTTCCTATTCAAGAAAAAACAAAATGGTCATCTCTGAACCAAGCTATTCTTGAAATTAGCACTGGATAGGTACTCGGCGTAGAGGCCTTCTCAGTTCCCTTCCAACTCTTTTTTTTAAGAGAGATGAGAAGCATCAACTTGTAGTTGTTCATTGATTGCTTCTCAGACGTGCCTTAACTGATGGGCTCAGCTGAGCCAGTGACCTGTTGCTTAAGCCAATGAACTTGAGCTCAAGTCAGCAAACATGGGATCATGTTCATGATCCCATGCTCAAGCCAGTGACCCCACACTCAAGCTAGTGAGCCCGCATTCAAGCCAGAGACCTCGGGGTTTTGAACCTGGGACACCAGCCTCCCAGGTTAACACTTTATCCACTGTGCCACCACCAGTCAGGTTCTTCAACTCTTTAAAAGGATCTATAATTTCTTTTTATTTGTGGCAGTGGGAGACTACGTATTCATTGGATTTCATTAAATCAATTCAGGTAGAGACTAAGGAAGACTTCTTACTTGCTAGTTAATCTGAGTTGTTTCTTTTTTTTTTAGTGAATTTCTGCTTTTAGCTGATTTTTTTTAGATTTTATTTATTCATTTTAGAGAGGAGAGAGAGAGAGAGAGAGAGAGAGAGAGAGAGAGAAAGGGGGAGGAGCAGGAAGCATCAACTCCCATATGTGCCTTGACCAGGGAAACCAGGGTTTTGAACTGGTGACCTCAGAATTCCAGGTCGATGCTTTATCCACTGCGCCACCCACAGGTCAGGCTCAGCTGATTTTTTTTTTTTTTTGTATTTTTCTGAAGCTGGAAACGGGGAGAGACAGTCAGACAGACTCCCGCATGCGCCCGACCGGGATCCACCCGGCACGCCCAACAGGGGCGATGCTCTGCCCCTCCGGGGCATCGCTCTGCCGCAACCAGAGCCACTCTAGCGCCTGGGGCAGAGGCCAAGGAGCCATCCCCAGCGCCGGGGCCATCTTTGCTCCAATGGAGCCTTGGCTGCGGGAGGGGAAAAGAGAGACAGAGAGGAAGGAAGGGGGGGGGGTGGAGAAGCAAATGGGCGCTTCTCCTGTGTGCCCTGGCCGGGAATCGAACCCGGGTCCCCCGCACGCCAGGCCGACGCTCTACCGCTGAGCCAACCGGCCAGGGCCTCAGCTGATTTTTATTATCTCAGAATCTTTGGGAAGCACATCTCCAGAAAAATCAGTGATTATATCCCAGGGTTGGCAGCAGAGTAGAATTTCCTTCCAGAAGTTCTAAATGCATATGATTTTACATCATTTCTTTCTTTAAAAAAATAAAAAATTAAAAAAGCTGTTTGCGCCCTGGCCGGTTGGCTCAGCGGTAGAGCGTCGGCCTGGCGTGCGGGGGACCCGGGTTCGATTCCCGGCCAGGGCACACAGGAGAAGCGCCCATTTGCTTCTCCACCCCTCCGCCGCGCTTTCCTCTCTGTCTCTCTCTTCCCCTCCCGCAGCCAAGGCTCCATTGGAGCAAAGATGGCCCCGGCGCTGGGGATGGCTCTGTGGCCTCTGCCTCAAGCGCTAGAATGGCTCTGGTCGCAACATGGCGATGCCCAGGATGGGCAGAGCATCGCCCCATGGTGGGCGTGCCGGGTGGATCCCGGTCGGGCGCATGCGGGAGTCTGTCTGACTGTCTCTCCCTGTTTCCAGCTTCAGGAAAAAGGAAAACAAAAAAGCTGTTTGCAATAACATGGATGGACCTTGAGGGTGTTAGGCTAAGTGAAATAAGTGAAACAGAAATACAAATACCAGTCTGACCTGTGGTGGCTCAGTGAATAAAGCTTTGACCTGAAACCTTGAGGTGGGGTCGCTGATTCAAAACCCTGGGCTTGCCTGGTCAAGGCACATATGGGAGTTGAGGTTTCCTGCTCCTTCCCCTTCTCTCTCTCTCTCTTTTCTCTCTCGCCTCTCTAAAATGAATAAAGTCTTTTGTTTATTGATTTTTTAAATTTATTTTTTATTCGTTTTTTAGAGAGGAGAGGGAGAGACAGAGAGAGAGAAAGAGAGAGAAAGAGAGGAGAGACAGAGAGAGAGAAGGGGGGAGGAGCTGGAAGCATCAACTCCCATATGTGCCTTGACCAGGCAAGCCCAGGGTTTCGAACCGGCAACCTCAGCATTTCCAGGTCGACGCTTTATCCACTGCGCCACCACAGGTCAGGCCATGAATAAAGTCTTTTAAAAAAATGGGGAATCTAACGGAGTGAAATAAGTAAATCAGAAAAAAAACTGAGATGAATCCATACATAGAAGGGACATAAAAATGAGACTCAGAGACATGAACAAGAATGTGATGGCAACAGGGGCGGGGGGGGGGGGGTTGGGGGAGGGGGGAGGGGGTGAAGAAGGAGAGAGGGGTTAGGGGAGGGGAGGGGCACAAAGAAAACCAGATAGAAGGTGACAAAAGACAATTTAACTTTGCGGGAGGGGTATACAGCACAATCAAATGTCAAAATAATCTAGAGATATTTTCTCTCAACATATGTACCCTGATTTATCAATGTCACTGCATTAAATTTAATAAAAAATATTAATATTAAAAAAAAATAAAGCTTTTTAAAGTTGGAAAAAAAAAAGGGGGGGAATCTAAAAACAAAAGTAAAAAAACAAGCCCATAGATACAGAAAATAGATTGGTGGTTGCCAGAGGCAGAGTGTGGGGAAGTGAGTGAAATGAGTGAAGGTGGCTCTGGCCTGGTAGCTCAGTTGGTTAGAACATTGTCCCAACACGCCAAGGTTGTGGGTTCAATCCCTGATCAGGGCACATACAAGAATCAAGCAATGAATGCATAAATTAATAGAATAACAAAATTGATGCTTCTCTCTCTCTCTCTCTCTCTTCTTTCCTCTCTCTCTAAAATCAATAAATAAAAATTTAAAACATTTTAAATCATTGAAGGTGGTCAAAGATGCAAACTTCCAGTTATAAAATAAGTCTGGGGATGTAATGTATAGCATGGTGACTATAGTTAATTATACTTGTATTGCGTATTTGAAAGTTGCTAGGAGAGTAAATCTTTTTTTTTTTTCATTTTTCTGAAGCTGGAAACAGGGAGAGACAGTCAGACAGACTCCCGCATGCGCCCGACCGGGATCCACCCGGCACGCCCACCAGGGGCGGTGCTCTGCCCCCCAGGGGGCGATGCTCTGCCCATCCTGGGCGTCGCCATATTGCGACCAGAGCCACTCTAGCGCCTGAGGCAGAGGCCACAGAGCCATGCCCAGCGCCCGGGCCATCTCTGCTCCAATGGAGCCTTGGCTGCGGGAGGGGAAGAGAGAGACAGAGAGGAAAGCGCGGCGGAGGGGTGGAGAAGCAAATGGGCACTTCTCCTGTGTGCCCTGGCCGGGAATCGAACCCGGGTCCTCCGCACGCTAGGCCGACGCTCTACCGCTGAGCCAACCGGCCAGGGCCAGGAGAGTAAATCTTAAAAGTTCTCATCACAAGAAAAAATATTTCTAACAATGTATGATATGGGTATTAACTAGGTTTACTGTGGTGATCATTTCACTATATATATACACAAAATCCCAAGGTCACTGGCTTGAGCCCAAGTTTGCTGATTTGAGCAAACGGTCACTGGCTATGCTGGAGCCCCTGGGTCCAAACACATATGAGAAGCAATCAATGAACAACTAAAGTGCTACATCTATGAGTTGTTGCTTCTCATTTCTCCTTTCCTGTCCGTCTGTATCTCTCTCTCTCTAAAACAAACAAACAAACAAACAAACAAAGTACAGCTCCTAGAAGTCCTACTATAAATGAAATTAAAATATTTTTCTCTCCTGGCCTGTGGTGACGCAGTGGATAAAGTGTTAACCTGGAACCCTGAGGTTGCCAGTTCAAAGCCCTGGGCTTGCCTGGTCAAGGCACACATGGGAGTTGGGGCTTCCTGCTCCCCCCACCCCCCGTTCTTTCTCTATCTCTCTCTAAAAATAAACAAATAAAATCTAAAAATATATATTTTTCTCAAATTTTGAAATTTAACATCAGTCTTACCTCTTAGTAATCCACAGAATAGATCAAATCCCTTTTGTCACAGGATAATTTGTGAAACATTAGAACTTTCATATTTTTCCTTCAGTCTAATCCAAAGCTTTGCATATTAAAGAAAAAGTATTAAATAAGCTTACTACTTCACTCATCAATGTACCAGGGGTGGGATAGGTGGGATATTCTCAAAAAGATATTTTATTGGTTTTATAAAGTATTTCATCTTACTGTATGGTGTTAAGAAAAAAATAGTCAGGAACACAATAGCCAAGAACTCAGAAATTCAATACATAAATACATTCTTCCACCATAACAGCTTTCTCACCCCTTTAAGTTTTTGTCATCTCTACTACCAGCAGTTTCTTTAATGCTATAGGATGTCTCCTATGGGCAAAGCTGGGTTGAGACAAGCTGCCCAGCTCTGTCAGGAAGATCCATCCTCAAAGGGAAGTTTTCTTCTCACCTCTAGAATCCCCTGGGCTTCCTGGGCTGATTCAGGACTTCATATGCAGCCTGGATCTCTAGGAAGTGACTCTGAGCCTCCTCTGTATGGTGCCGGTTGTGGTCAGGGTGCCAAATCTTCACCAGCTCCTTGTATCTCTGATGTATTTCTTCACTTGTTGCCCCCTCTAAGAGACCCAAAACCTGAAGGAAACAGAAGCTAACAAGTTAAAATACCATGTGCCTGGATCTTTCTCTGTTCCCTTGTTAACTTAGCCCATATTATCTCTGAGATTGGCTCCTACTTGACCATGGAAAGGACCTAGAATCTCACATTAGAATTTCAGCCTTTTGAAACATGGATAAGCTCTGGATCTCATGGCAAGAATCAGAATTTGCTTTAATTATAGCTACCCATTTTCCAACCCAGAACTTCACATCCCTGACAAGATCTCCTTGCAAGAGAAATAAGCATGTATGTCCACCAAATATATGTATAAGAATGTTCATAGCAGCTTTATTTAGACTAGCCCCATACCGGAACCCAAATCTTCATTAATAATAGAGTGGGTAAATAAATTCTGGTACATTCATGCAATGGGATACTATACAACAATGAAAATAAACAATTTACAATTGTGTATAATATTATGAATAAATCTCATAGACATAATGTTGAATGAAAGCAGACACAAAAGAGTAAATACTGAATGATTCCACTTACATGAAGTTCAAAATGGGTAAAACTAATTTATGTTAACAGAGGTCAGAATAGAGGTTACCTCTGACTGGTGGTTACATAGGTGCATACATAAAATTAGTATACCTTCTATTATAGAAAGGCTGATTTAATGGCAGGCACACTGGGCACGTGCCCTGGGCCCCGACTTCTGAAGGGCCCCGCAAAACCCCAAGTTTACACGTTTTTCTAATGATACCAAGTTTGGTTTCAGATGTGCAATTATAACATTAATAGTACATAATATTTTTTATTTATTTAAAAATACGGTTAACATGTATTTTTATTTTAATATGTATTTCTCTCTCTCTCTCTCTCTCTTGTATTTTTCCAAAGTTAGAAGCGGGGAGGCAGTCAGACAGACTCCCACATGCGCCCGACCAGAATTCATCCAGCATGCCCACCACGGAGCGATGCTCTGCCCATCTGGGGCGTTGCTCTGTTGGGAGTGGAGCCATTCTAGCACCTGAGGCAGAGGCCATGGAGCTGTCCTCAGCACCCGGGCCAACTTTGCTCCAATGGAGCCTTGGCTGTGGGAGGGGAAGAGAGAGATAGAAAGGAGAGGGGTAAGAGTGGAGAAGCAGATGGGCGCTTCTCTTGTGTGCCCTGGCCAGGAATCGAACCCGGGACTTCCACACGCTGGGCCAATGTTCTGCCGCTCAGCCAATCATCCAGGGCTTTCTCTTTTTTTTAAGGGGCCCAATATTTTCTTTTGCACCCAGGGCCTCAACCAACCTTAATCTGCCTGTTTCTATATTACTTCAATAAAATGTAAATAAAATATTTTTCCCATTCATATTCTAACCTCCTGCACCTTCAGCCATTGCATAGAGAAACCGAAAGAAGCCAGGACATCCTTCTGGGGCCAACCAGCAGACATAAAAACAGGACTTCATATAAAGGGCACCAGCTCCAATAAGTCTTAGCCTAAGTCCCAGAGAAAAATGAGAGGGAAGGAAGCCTTACCTGGTAAGCCAGCTGATGCTTTTCATCCTGAAAACTGTGAACAAATCCATAGAGCTTCTCCCATTCCTGGAAGTAGCCACTGCTGAAGCCAGCATCCCCCACCAGCAGCCTCCAGGCACGGTAAGGCAGAAGGAGGACAGACTCCATGAGGCGGCCAAGGAGGGGGAAGAAGCTGAACCAACTCAAGAAGGAGCCAAGGGTCTCTGCCACATAGCTGAGTGTGGCAGCCGTGTTGTAGAGGGCGCTGTATGTTAGTGGGCCCGTGAAAGCAAGGTAAGCTAAGCCCAGGCGGTAAAGCCGCGCACTGAGTGTCTCTGACCTAACTGAAACTTTGTAGCGGCGATGCTTCTGGGCTGTGATGCTGGCTACCAAACTGATGGGCAGGATGGCTATGGGGCGGCCATAGAAGATAGGGGAAGTAAGAAATGCCGCCCCCAGAGTATTCTTAAAATCTGAGGTCTGGTTGCCAACAGCAGCCACGAGCAAGACTCCTAAGCCAACTGCCAGTGGGAGGCCCACAATATAGAAGCTGGCCATGAAGGAAAGGCTAATGAGAGCCACAAGGCCAAAATAGATGCCTACTGTCATCTGGGCAGCAAAACGAATGGGACTCAGAGGTGGTGTCTCCCTTCCTGAACTCTGCCCCTGTCCCTGGGCTCTATTGGCCTGAGCTACAAAGCTTGGAAGCTTCCAGAACTCCCAGAGCCAGCCCAGCCCACCACCACCCAGGGTAAGCATCCAAAGCAGTGCATGGCTGTCCCTGCCTAGGTAAAGGTGGTGGAGCCCAGCAGGGCCCCCTATAGCCCAGAGGACATAGGTCACCAGGAGCCCTTTGGCCATCCTTTAGGGAGAGGGTCTCAGAACAAGTCCAGTGGCACCTGACGTTGCTCAGAGTGCAGAAATCTGGAGTCCTCTGTGAGAATCATGGCTATCATGGTCCCAGCGTTATCCTTAGACCCTAGGAGATGGAAAAAAGCAGTTGTAAGACTACATCCAGGCCCTGGCCAATTAGCTCAGTCAGTTAGAGTGTCCTCCTGAAACACCAAGGTTGCAGGTTTGATCCTAGGTAAAGGCACACACAGGAAGTGACCAATGAATGCACAACTAAGTGGAACAACAAATAAATGCTTCTCTCTCTCTCTCTCGCAAATCAGTTTAAAAAACAAACAAACTAGCATGGCCTGTGGTGGTGCATTGAATGGAGCAGCCACCTGGGATGCTGAAGTCATCAGTTCCAGGCTTTGGGCTTGCCTGGTCAAGGCACATGTGACCCGCAAGCAGTGAACAGCTAGAGTTAAGCAACTGTGAATCAATACTTCTTGCTCCCCCCACCTCCTCTCTCTGTAACATCAATAAATAAAATCTCAAAAAACAAAAAAACAAAAAAAACACAACTATATCTAGGTCCCAATACAGTAACCATTTCTCCTTCCAATAATAAGAGTCCAGATCTTCCTGAGTGTCCCAGAAATGCTGGTTCTCTCATACCCTTTGGTTTAGCACCTCATGCCTGTTTTTTACAACCACAGCAACTCCAAATTTAGGTGACAAAAATGTTTTAAATGCTTTCAGTTGAGTATCTAAAAACTCGGCACAGGAACAAAAAAGAATCAGAAGCTTTAATTTTTTACTTCCCCTCAGACCTGGGGAATGACTGAATTGGGAGTGGAGTGGATAATAAGAGTGAATAGGCTGCACTTCTAAATTTCCTACACATTTTGAAAGTTCCTACCCCCACCCCCTCCCCCCCACACTCAATTCTGAGTATGGCTGCCTTCAGACACTCTTGGTCAAGATTTTGTGGATGGGTTTTTTTTGTATTTTTCTGAAGTTGGAAACGGGGAGGCAGTCAGACAGACTCCCACATGCGCCCCACGGGGATCCACCCGATATGCCGACCAGGGGGCGATGCTCTGCCCATCTGGGGCGTCACTCTGTTGCAACCAGAGCCATTCCAGCGCTTGACGCAGAGGCCACAGAGCCATCCTCAGCGCCCAGGCCAACTTTGCTCCAACGGAGCCTGGAGCCTTGGCTGCGGGAGGGGAAGAGAGAGACAGAGAGGAAGGAGAGGGGGAGGGGTGGAGAAGCAGACGGGCGCTTCTCCTGTGTGCCCTGGCCAGGAATCGAACCCAGGACTCCTGCACGCCAGGCCGACGCTCTACCACGGAGCCAATCGGCCAGGGCTTGTGGATTTTTTTAAAATGAGATTTTAGGCCCTGGCCGATTGGCTCAGTGGGGGAGCGTCGGCCTGGCGTGCAGGGGACCCGGGTTCGATTCCCGGCCAGGGTACATAGGAGAAGCGCCCATTTGTTTCTCCACGCCCCCCCCCTCCTCTCTGTCTCTCTCTTCCCCTCCCACAGCCAAGGCTCCATTGGAGCAAAGATGGCCCCTTGGCCTCTGCCCCAGGCGCTAGAGTGGCTCTGGTCGGGGCAGAGCATCCCCCCTGGTGGGCAGAGCATCGCCCCTGTTGGGCGTGCCGGGTGGATTCTGGTCGGGCGCATGCGGGAGTCTGTCTGACTGCCTCTCCCCGTTTCCAGCTTCAGGAAAAAAAAAAAAAAAAGATTTTATTTATTGATTAGAGACAGGAGAGGAGAGAGAGGAGCAGGAAACATCAACTCATAGTTGCTTCTGGTATGTGACTTGACAGAGCAAGCGAGGGGCTCCCGGCGGGGGCCCCAGCACTCCAGGTCTGCGTTTTATCCACTGTGCCACCACAGATCAGGAACACTTTGCCAAGGTTTTAGCCCTACTCTAGCATTTCCAGCTCTCCAGACCATGAAACCTTCTCCCAAGTCAAACTTGGAAAG